>NC_044305.1:88609023-89269380 GCF_007474595.2 Lynx canadensis
CCCTCTCTCGTGTTCTCTCTCTCTCTCTCAAAAGAAATAAATAAACTTATAAACACACATACACACGTAGGGAAAAGTGACAGATTGATTCACAAATTTTAAAATTTCTACAAATCAAGGGCGCCTGGGTGGCTCAGTCAGTTAAGCGACCAACTTTAGCTCAAGGCATGATCTCACAGTTTGTGAGTTCAAGCCCCACATTGTGCTCTCTTCTGTCAGCAGAGAGCTCACTTCAGATCCTTGGTCTCCCTCTCCCTCTGTTTCTCCCCTGCTCTCTCTCTCCTAAACTTAAATAAACATTAAAAAAATTTTTTTCTACAAATCAAAATAAAAGAAACAATTAAAAAGCAAATAGCATACTAAGAAAATATCAGAAATACACATCAGAAAAAAAAAACTACTTCTCTGAATAAATAAAATATAAACATTCCGTGCACACACAAAAAGGAATGAGTGGCTTCTAAACATTAGAAAAATGTCCACAAACAAGAGTGATTTTTAAAATGCAAATGTAATTCACAATGTACCATTTTTTCACCTACAAAATTAGCAAAAGAAAAAAGACAGCACCCAATATTGCTGAAAATATGGTAAAATTGCACTTCTATACTGTTATGTTAAGAAATGCAAATTGGCATGACTTTTCTCAAAGTTTAGGTATCAGGAAGCTTAAAATGCATATGCCCTTTAATTCACTTTAACAATTTTACCTAAAGTGATAATCAGATAAGTAATGAAAAAAATGTCTAAAATATGCACCGATGAAAGAACTTGTATTCAGATTTGAATAGTATGGGTTAGAACCCTGGTTTACCTCTAACTTTGTGATCTTAAGCAACTTACACACACTAAGTCTCAATTGCCTTGCCTGCAAAATCAGGATATTAATATATATACTTCTCAGGGTTGCTATGAGACTTAAATAAAACAACATACGTAAATCATACAATATGATGCCTAGTATGTATGTAGTAAGTACTCAATAGTTGCCATCATCATCATCATTACATGATTAATTCTAACTATACTGGATTAAGTAAATGTATACAAGGGAAATAAAAACAATAATGTTGGGTCTACATTTGACATGAACAGATATTTGTGATATGGTATATGTAATAAGGAGAGGAGCAAATCTAAATCATAAAGAAATGCACATAGTACAATTAAATTTTTATTAAAGTATATCAAATATGTTACAAAGAAGCAGACCAAAACTATGGTAGAACTGTAATTTGGTTTCTTCATATTTTTCTATTTTTTTTAAAACAGGGAATGACATTTAGAAAAAAAAAAAAATAAGATATTTCCTTGGTTCCCTTTTATCAAAGGCATTACAGTGTTCATTAACTGATCTTACCAGCTCAGTTGCAGAAAGAGCCTAGAGCAGACAATGGTGGAATTAGTATAGAAACTACCAGATGCCAAAATAAAGGACACAAGGAAAGGGAAGAAAAAAAAAAGTGCTCTCTCTGAAGTGGACAGGGGAGAATAGAAGTGGCTAGAAGTAACAGTGCTGGCCCCTAGAAGGGGACTCACCATCCTGGTAGCAGTAAGATGACCATAAAACTACTACTTTGGTGACCCTGTCATCTACCACTTCTGACTACAGACAAGGTAGCTAGCTGGCTGTCTGAGGACTCCTCCCTATAAATGCCAAGTATGCAACTCTACAATAATTGTATGAGATGATTTCAGGCAACAGAAGACACCCTGCACAGCAGAAAAGTTTTAACAGAAGGTCTTTGGAACAGACCAGTATCTGAAAGTCTCCCTTAAGAGAGTAATAATGCTATGCCTGGAAAGAGGGGAAAGTTTTGCTCTTTTCTGAATGGGAGGGCCCAAATGAAGCCTGATGCTGGAACAAACTGCACAATAACCTGGCATTACGAAGGGCTATTTGGCAAGCCAAGGAAGGATGATCTACCCGAAGACGAGTCCAGAATAAGTTTGGCTCTGCCTAACTTAGCACTGGCAGCGATCCTTTTAAAACAGCACTATTAGCACCTACCCCTCCCCTCCTGATTTTCCCAAGCCAGGTCTAGAATGAAGAGCAGGGAGGGAGCGCAGGCTAAGTTTTAATTAAAAATAAATCTTTAGCATGAACTATAGAGAGCTATCTCAGCAAGGCTGAAATTTTACATAGCAGTCACAGAACGCTGACAGGACCAAAGAGACCTGGTGTGACGATACTAACACATTATTAGAGTTCCCCAGAAGGCAACATTCCCAATCTAAGGAGCAAACTATGAAATACAGTTTGCCCATCTTCTCTCTCCACTGCAGTCATTTTTCTAAGCCAAAACCAATGTGGTTTATGCGACTGTCTTTCTCCAGGTCCTTATATCTGATTTCCAAGTCTTTGCCAGTATTAGAAGGTAGGGCATGACTCTTATTTTTAAATACTTTCTTTTTTTTCCAGAAACCACCAAGAGCATTGCTTTCTTAATTAAAAATTTTCTAAACAGTTCTTCCTTCTCAAACTTCAAAGACCAGATATTAAGGCAAAACAATGCCAACGTGTTTACTTTTTAGTGATACTTTCAGAATGTATCGTCATGGAAAAAGTCCCTTTACTTACTTTATAGCACTTGCCTCCGCAACAGAAACATTAATACAGGAAAGTAAAAAGAGGTTTTCAAATACAACTCATAAAATCAGACTTGGCTCCCAGTCTGGCCAATCACTAGCTCTATGATCCGTCAGGCAGATCAATTAATCTCACTGAACCTCAAATTCCCTCAACCACCAGGTCCGTATAAGATGTTCACTACAAAACCTGCCTATGTCAGACTGGTATCTCGAGGCTCAAGTAAGATGAAGTGTGTGTGAAAATGCCATGGAAGAAACACAAAACCCCTAAACTTGAAAGGACTCAGCAATGTGGTATGCTGACTACAGCACAGCTTCAGGCTATACCTACTACTGAGTGGAGAAAAAAGACAAAACTCTCCTTCCTTCTAATGAGGATTATAGTTTGATCCTTTTCTATTTTCATACTTTGAAGACCTGTTGAAGAGGAGATACATATAGCACCAGACATTAAACAAGATCCTCTGTGCTTGCCATTTTCATAAAGGATATTTCACAGAAGCCACAAGGAAACAAATATTTTTAATTATCTGCTTTATAAAATAATATATTTTAATTATCTGCTTTATAAAAACACTCTTATTATCTCACGTATTCTTCTCAACAACTTTTTAAAATACATTTTCCTATCCCTGTAAGCAAACTGAAAGCCAAAGTTACCAAGTTTACTGAAAGCAAGAAAAATGTGTCTGATACCAGCTCATGTTATTTTTATTACACGCTCCTTTTCCTAGGCAGGTTTTTCTGCCTAGTTCCAAAGAGCCTCCTTCCAGCAACCTGACAAAAGTAGCTTTCCCCCCCTCCCCTCTCCAAGAATGGGTGAAGGTTTCCTTCTGAATCTCTCCCCTCCCTCAAATCAAGACTAAGTCATACTAAACTTCAGGGGAGGTGGACAGCCTAAGGTGGTTTCAGGAAACTTACATCCAAATTGCTTTAATGAGGAAATGTGTTTCACTCATGGACCACAGATGAAAAGCTTAAAATGAAAACAGAACACTTGCTAATTATATCATTTACATTTCTTTCCCTCTTTAACACCAAGAACCATCTCAATGTCTTTCTTTCATGTTTACAAAGGTGCTGAGACTTGCAGTAAGGAACTCTTTTTTTTTTTTTCAAGCAAGGAATCCCTGATGCACCTCTTCAGAGTCTAGAATGCTAATTGGTTTGACACCTACCCATATAGGATAAAACATATCTGCAATAAATACTTGTTACGTGAATAGAGTATTATTTAGTTGCTTGATACAGCTGTTTTTCTTTCAAAGAGTGAATTTTAAAGAATGTATGGTGACTAAAATTCACTTTATGAATATTAGATGTGTACATACTCCTTGCCATAAACATCAAATTCTTTTCTATTTTGGTTCCCCAAAATAGAGAAAACTAGTTGGTGGCCCGACCATGTATATCAATGATCTTAAAAAGAAATACAGGTTTTCAAGTAGCACAGAAGAAAAAGAAGAAATACATAAAACCTTCCACCTGTGTTTTGTGACTATTCTACCTACATTTTAAGGGTAGAGGTGGTACTAAAGAAAATTCCCAGAAGCCTCTTCGACAAATGCTAATGGGATTTCTCTGATACCATGACATTCAAGTAGCAACAGTTCAGAGCATTTTATTAAGGCATCACTTGCAAAGACTTGATTTTATAATACTACCCTAGTTCAAGAAACACTGTTGAAGTATGTAATATTATGCATTTTTATTTTTTTCTTTTATGCCCCATTCCCAGTCCCATTCCCCTTATCAACACAGGCACCCACTCTAGTATATAGAAAAAGACATGTCATTCAAATGAAATTTCTTTCTTTCTTTCTTTATATACATACACATATACATATGCACATATATATACACATATACATATATATATGTATAAGTGTGCCTTTGAAATAAGTATGTATAGTATTATTTTATGGGTTAATTTATATAAATGATATTGAGCTATCAATTGTATTGCTCTTTACTTTGATCCCCCAGCACTATATTTCTGAAACCTTTATATATTGTTACATATAATGGTTGTTCATCACTTAAAATAGGTTGGCATAGGGGCGCCTGGGTGGCTCAGTAGGTTGAGCATCCGACTTTGGCTCAGGTCACAATCTTGGAGTTTGTGAGTTTGAGCCTGGCGTCGGACTCTGTGCTGACAGCTCAGAGCCTGGAGCCTGCTTCAGATTCTGTCTCCCTCTCTCTCTGCCCCACCTGCTCATTCTCTCTCTCTCCCTCTCTCTCTCTCAAAAATAAATAAATGTTAAAAAAAAAATTTAAATAGCTTGGCACATGTTGCATATATTACAATCAATCATACGTAAACACCAATGTTACTTATCAGTCCCCCAGTGATGAATACCTAGATTGCTTCCACTATTTTCGACAAGAAACAATGTCAAAATTAACACCCTCATACATGTATTCTTGTGGAAATACAGTGGAGCTTCTTGTGGGGCATGCACCATCACAACATGGCTTCAAGTCTTCAGAGCAAGCCACTAGCCTCTACATTACAGCACTTTTGAACAAATTCGGAAAAGGGTTACCACAAACTTCCTATTGGATTTATTTTAATTTCATTCATTTTACAAATTAAGTCAGGGAGAAAGTGACAGTTTTACAATGTGTAGACATCCTATTCAAAGAGTGTCTCTCTCTTCATTTATCTACTACTTCCTAAATGTTTTTTAATAGAATTTCGAAATTTTTACAATAGAGGCTTTATTGTACAATTCTGAAATTCTATCTTCCCTCCTTTTCATTTTTTTTTTCCCTTGGCCTAGGACTTAGGAATAATGAACACAATGGGTGGTAGTAGACATCTTTGAGTATTTGTCTTTGAGTTCTTCCTAATTTGTTAGGAATCTTTCTAAAGTTTACTCATGATGTATGAGCTTTGCTAGGGACTTTTCATAGATGCCCTTTGCCAAATTATGAAACTTCCATATATATTGGTAGTTATCTCATAGGTATATCAATTTTTCTTGAATATAATAGTATGTCTCATACTTCTTTGTCTCTCCTCAATATATAAGACTCATACTTCTTTGTCTCTCCTCAATATATAAGACACAGTAGAAACAATACTCTCAGACTGACTGGTCTTTACTCTAACAAGCCCAACGCAAAAATATGTCAACAGTAAGTAACGACAGAAGAAGAAGGAGTCAACACTACGTAACAAAAGGAGGAGGGGGAGGCGGAAGACGAGGAGGAGTAGGGGAGGAGGGGGAGGAGGAGGAGGTAAAGAAGAGAAAGACAACAGGATGATATTTCCCATTATGGAGCTGGGCTTGTCTACATGCCTAAGATTCTTCTTGGCTAAAAACCATGCTTCTACCTCCTGCTTAAGCAGCCCTACAGCAGGAAGTCTGTTGTTCCCCTCCCTGAAAGTTGCCTACAGCTTTGTTCCTCATCAGCACTGCTCCCTGCTGGGGCCTCAAGTCACAGAAGCTCCTATAGCCCTGAAAATTATCTATATCATGGTTAAGACTTAGAATAAAAACTGTCCCAAATTCATACATGCCACTAATACCAAATATGACCTACCTAATGAAAGACAAACTAAATCAAAACCATGCAACTATGATACAAAAGATGTTAAGATTGCCACAATCATTTGCAGAGTGTATACACATTGTAATGTATACAATGAAGATTTAGCTTCAAGCTTCTAAAAAATAAAGCCATCTGTAGGGGCACTGCAATACTTATGTCTTGGCAGCCTTCCCGGGGCATGAAAGAACCAACATTTCCAAAAGACACAGCCAGGCAGCCATCAAAACTTTTTTCACAGTCCAATCTCCTCAGAGCAGAGTGCACTGTAGACTGCAGCAACAAAGGGGAACCTTCACAAATAAGTATTAAACAGTTTTTATAACATTTTGTCATCACTGATATTATCATCACTGATCTATAATTTTATAAATGACTAAATGTTTAAAATTAGAGGTGAATTTTTTCCTTCATATTTAAGAACCCATTATAGCATGCAATTACCATGATCTTACCTCCTTGTAGCTATAATAGTTAAGAAGAGGAAGAAGAGGAAGAGGAAGAGGAAGAAGAGGAAGAGGAAGAGGAAGAAGAAGAAGAAGAAGAAGAAGAAGAAGAGGCAGAGGAAGAGGAAGAGGAAGAAGAAGGAGAAGCAGAAGCAGCAAGACAGCCTGTCCTTAACATTTTGGCAGCTTATACAAAAGTTCTACCAAAACCATGAAAATACTACCATCAAGATGGGTCACACTAATCACTTTTGCAAATGTCAGCTTGTAAACGAATCTGGTTGCCCAGAGACATTCACCAAGGTTCCAAATTTATTCAGTAATGGTATACCAAGAATTTAACAATTGGACAAGAATTGGTATTTTTGAGATGTACTGACCGCCATCAAAACTGGAAGAAAAAAAAAGTGTAATAATCACGGCTGATATTCACAGAAAAATATTAAACATAGTAATACTAGAAATTACCACCATCGCTTCATGATAAGAGACAGAGAGAAAATACTCAGGGTTTGTAAGTATTATTTCATATTTTGATAAGAAGCAATGTTCTACAGAAATATAATGCAAGCCACAAATGTGAGTCACATACCCAATTTAAACATTTTCCAGAAACCACAGTAGAAAAGTAAAGAAAGAGGTGATGTAAAATATCTTACATTCCTTTTTTTGTACGAAGCCTTTGAAATCTGGTGTGTATTTTATACCTACAGCGTATCTCATTTAAGACTCTCCATGTTTCCAGTGCTCAAAAGCCACATGTAGCTAGTGTTGATCACACTGAATGGCACACGCCTATATCATCCAGAACAGAAATTCTACCCAAAGGCAGAAGGATGGACCGTGTCCTCTGTATACAACAAACGTGCAATAAATATTTACTGAAAGGATGAATGAACAAAGTGAGACAAAACCCTAAAGCACAACCACAAAGGACAACACAAGTATATAAGTGGAAAAATAAGTCATTAGAGAGGATCTGACTCTATGGAGTCCTGGTATCAAGCATCTCTGGCCTGCCGTGCCATTACTATAGTTCTTAAATTCTAGGAAGAGAGTTCTATGGATGAGCCTCTTGCGGTGGGAGTAGACACTGTGACTCCCAGGTCACAGCCAGAGGAGTCAGTGGAATATAACAATGTCTCACTAAACCTCAAGTACCATTTTTCTATTACCAGGATAAACTCAAAGAATCTAATTCACTGGAACACACCACTATCCACAACACTGAAACACAAAAACTCTCCCTAAAGCCCAGAGTAGTGCAAGACCTCCAGCTGACAAAACAGCCTGCCCAGAACGGCTTGATTTGTCAGTAGAGCAAAGGGGGGGGGGGGGGGGAGAGGATGAAGAAGGGGGAGGGGAGGACCTAACATACTTCTTCTGCCCTGTTATTTCTACTCCCCACGACGACGAGACCTTTGTGAGTAGGCAAGGGAGTTGAGAAGAGAGAACTCAATCTCTGCAGTCCAGGCTGCTTCACATTTTTCAGAAATTACTGCATGTTCAAACAATGGAATATTTGTCAAAGTACAACTTGATCACCAGAATTCATCTGTTTTTCATAACCACATTTGACCTAAACTCTGCTGACTAAACAAGGTACCCTGTGTTTCGCAGTCTGGAAAATGTGGCTCCCACCGTCATTTTCAGACCGCGCTAAAACCTCTGGCCCCTGGACTACAGCCGCGTGGTAACTAAGTGCATTCAGATTAGGCCAAGGATGATGTCTGCTGGCTTCCCTTGTTACATCAATCACAGATTTTCATTTCCAATTCACGTTTTGGTTAATCTCTCTTTTTTTGTAGGTATCTATCAAGAGAGTGCAGAGAGAAGATCTACAAAATTTTTTATATTTTTCCCTATGGGCTAGGTACATACGTATAAATTCACATATATCAACATACATATGCTTTTAAGCTTTTATTTCAAGAGAATTCTAATTTACAGAAAAACTATACGAATAGTTTGAGGAAACACCCACGTATTATTTACTCAGATTCACCTACTATCCATACTTTGCCCCACATCCTTTATCATTTGCTCTCTTCCTAAATATTTATTTTTTCCTTAGCCATTTGAAACTCTGTTACATACATCAGATCTCTTTACTCCTAAATAGCTCATTGTGCATTTTCTGAAAATAAGAATAATTTCTTTAACAAGAAAATAGTTTCCAATTTCAGAAAATTTAACATTTTCCTAATCTACCGTCCATATTCCAGTTTTGTCAATGAATCCAAAAAATGTGCTTTAGAGCATATTTTCTTGCAAGCTCAAGATTCAATCTAGGACAGGGATCAGCAAACCACAGCCCCCGGGGTCAAATCCATCCTGTTGCTTATTATGTAAATAAAGTTTTATTGGAATACAACCACATCCATTCATGTACATATGGTGTCTGGATGCTTCTGAGGTATAACCAACCCGTAAACTCAAGTGGTTGTAACAGAGACCCTTTGGTCCACAAAGCCTAAAATACAACTGTCGGGCCCTTCAGAGAAAATGTTTGCCAATCCTGGCCTAGGACAATGCATTGCACTTAGCCGTCATGCTTCGTTAGCTTCCTTTAATTCAAAACAGTTCCTCAGCTTTTCTTTATTTCTTATGATTGACATTTTTATATTTGTATAAAATATGTATTTGTAAATATGTATATTTGTATATATTTGTTTCCTTCCTTCCTTTCAAACAGAATGCTTCTCATCTGGAGTCTGTAATTTTTCCTCATGAATTAGATTCAAGTTATATACTCCAGGTCAGAATACTACATAAAGTAATGTGGTATCACTCTCAGGGAATCTCACTCAGAGGCACACAATGTTTATGTAAGTTTTGATGTAAATTTTGATCACCTAATGATGAGGGTGCCCAATTATATTTTTGCCTCATTATTAATAAGTAATCCTAGGGAGACACTTTAAGACCACACAAATATACTACCACCTACCAAAATTTCCTCACTAGAGTTAGTAAGTATGAATGATTTGTGCCCGAATAAATCTCTATTTTAATGACTACAAATTGAAAAACCACGAAGAGTCTGAGATTTTATCACCTTGCACACCAACAAATCAGCGTGTGCCACATTTTCATGAATGCTAGCGGCAGGTACGAAACTGGATCAGAGACAAAGGACTTTATTACTAGTATCAATAGCAGCAGCTCGGGTATCAGCATTTATGCTTGCATCAGTTCCCAGAATCCCAATGTCTACAGGACAATGTGAAGAAGTCCAGGAGACACCTGCACATATAGCGGTTTGCTTTAAAGGAAAGGAACCCTGAGCATAGGGACCCAAGTATCTTTTTCCATAGAAAAACACGATCTTGATCTTCCAAAGCTGGAAACATGCCTGCTTCTTTCTCTGGCAGGAGACATTATCCCTACCTTACAAAGCTGTTGGCTGCACAAACATCCCTGAAAAGATAATCTGGAACAAACACAGACAATGCCTCTGCTCACAAGAGGTACAGGGATGCAAGAGACCCATAAGTGTCAACACTCAACATTCTACTATAAGAAATAAGACCACAGCCTTCTTCCCTATTAACATAGGGATGTGTTTAGATTTTTACATGTTCATTCATTCATTCATATATCTGTGTATTGTTTTTTCTTTTTAAAATTTTTTTAGGGGCGCCTGGGTGGCGCAGTCGGTTAAGCGTCCGACTTCAGCCAGGTCACGATCTCGCGGTCCGTGAGTTCGAGCCCCGCGTCGGGCTCTGGGCTGATGGCTCAGAGCCTGGAGCCTGTTTCCGATTCTGTGTCTCCCTCTCTCTCTGCCCCTCCCCCGTTCATGCTCTGTCTCTCTCTGTCCCAAAAATAAATAAACGTTGAAAAAAAAATTAAAAAAAAAATAAATAAATAAAATAAATTTTTTTTAATGTTTATTATTTATTTTTGAGAGAGAGAGAGAGACAGCATGAGCAGGGGAGAGGCAGAGAGAGAGGGAGACACTGAATCCAAAACAGGCTCCAGGCTCTGAGCTGTCAGCACAGAGCCCGACATGGGGCTCAAACCCACGAACTGTGAGATCGGATGACCTGAACTGAAGTTGGACGCTTAACCAACTGAGCCACCCAAGAACCCCTATCTGTTTATTGTTAATATCAACTTACAGTTTCCTATTTTTTCCCCAAAGAAAATACCCTTACTCAGAAATTTTCCCACTTTTGTGTTTTCCATTAAGATTTTAAAGCCTAGCCACTTTTTACTACATTATTTGGTGGAAGGAATTACACATCTGAATTTCTGAATAATGGAGAAAAATCTAGAGGAAGAAATTATTCTTCTGAATTTCTGAATAATGTGGGAAAATTTAGAAAGACAACAAGTCAATTGCAAATAAAGCCTAGAGAAAGTGTCCTAAAGGCCCTCCCAAAAAATTGAATAACAGCTTAAACAAACTTAACAAATAGTCACTGTTGACCATTTAAGCCCACTAGTTGTAAGCCAAGTGTGGTCTGGACTGGACTATTCACTACCTCAATGATACTACTTTCAATGGCATCTTTTTATGTTACAAGAAAAAAAAATAGGCAGACAGACCATTTTCATAGAAAGTAACTGACCTTACTGTTTAAGAAAGGAAAATCCTATTCTTTTCCCAAGTATGACTATGATAAATCAGGCCTCCCTATAAGGCAGTTCTAGAAAACCAGACCAAAACTTTTTTGATAAACACAGTCACATAAAATTGTTACACTCACGTGGTCACAGAATTGTTAAAGTATGTACCAAAGGCAAAGCTGAAGGAGAAAAGATGTTTTGAAAAGGTAGACCAAAAAGATGTAGACGGCCTTCCCACCTCCATCCCTACTTCCAACCATTATGGACAAGAAACCAGGTCCAGTCTCTTACTGATAGTAGAACAAAGAAAACCATGTGCTGATAAGGTGTACAAAGTTAATGTACCGATTATGTATCATATGAGGGTGCAATACAATATAATGAATAATTTAATGCTTATAAACGTGCTTAGAATAGCTCTCCACACATAAGCCACTTTAATGATGTTGACAACTGACGGAGGAAAGAACACAAGGCAGAGAATTTATATGTAGCTTTTTTCTTGTACATTTATTTATTTATTTTGAGAGAGAGAGAGAGAGCAAGTGGCCGGGGGGGTTGGGGACTTGGGATTCTCTCTCTCTCTTTTGCTCCTCCAGCAGGCTCTGCACTGACAGCACAGAGTCGGATGCAGGTCTGGAATTCACGAACCATGAGATCATGACCTGAGCTGAAACCAAGAGATGGACGTTTAACTGACTGAGCCACCCAGGTGCCCCTATATCTAGCTTTTAGTTCTAATTTGGTTACCTACCGATTATATGACTTTAGATGAGTAATTTAACTGCTTGAGGCCAAGGTTTCCCCTTCTGTGAAAAGAGATAAATAAAAGAAAGGGTAGGCAAAAGTCCTTCTTGCTCGGATATTTCACAGTTCTTAATTTCTAGATTCGTTATTTTATAAAAGTAACCTTAAGTGGGGGAGGGTTGTAGGAGGAAGAGCACAGGTGTTCTTGTACTATTTCTGTATCTGCGCATTTATATCTACACATGCATTAGTCTAGTCCCTTATTCCTTCCTCGCTGCATTCTTAAAGAGTCCTTTTTACAATATAAACATTTAAGGATGGGGTAGGAGTGAGCAGGATTATGTACAAGCTAGAAAGCAAAATATTTCTTTAAGATTTAAAGGTAACATGCCAGGTACTTTTACATCCATTCTTTCATTCCATTCTCACAGAAACACTGTGAGAATTTTTTAAATGGAAAAAATTGAGGCTGTGAGACATTAAGTAACATGTCCTAAGATTTAGAATAGATTCAAGCTTATCTGGTTTGTCCGTAATTTTTTTTGTAAACACCACGTTGACTAGAAATCACTTGGTTTCTAATCTTAATTGTTTTTAAAATTACAACAGGATTCAGCATTTTTACAAAATATTGTATTCTTTGAAGCTACTGCTTTCCTGATGAACAGAAACAGACTCAGATGGAATGCAGCCCTTGCACTGTGGCCTTCCCACCTGCTTTCTTTCTGAGATACAAGAAAGATGCCTAAAGCTCTGGCATCCATGTTGCAAGTACAAAGGCAAAAACTACATACTAAAGATGGACAACTGGAACCGCTAAAAGAACATAGGTGTCTGGGGACAGTGTAGCGCCACCATACCACACTGAAGTGCTGACACCTGGACTACTTGTCATATTATAAAAAAAAAAAAAAAAAAACACTCTGTATTTGTTTTTGTTTTATTTTTTAATGTTTATTTATTTTGAGAGAGAGAGAGAGAGAGAGAGAGAGCGCACAAGTGGGGGAGGGACAGAGAGAGAGAAAGAGAAATAGAGAGAGAAATTCCAAGCAGGCTCCAGCCCGACGTGGGGCTCTATCTCATGACCCGTGAGATCATGACCTGAGCCGAAATCAACAGTCAGACACTTAACCAACTGAGCCACCCAGGTGCCCCAAAACCCTGTATTTGTTTAAACTGTCAAAGTTGGGTCTGAGTTACAGGTACTCAAACACAACCTACACTGCTACAGATATCATCATTAAATATAATAAATGACCTCATTTTCATATCTAAAAAATATGTTAATAAATCTTACGCTTTGTTTCAGGGCAAAAGGAAATCCAAAACCTAAACCAATATCCCATATAATAGATCGATGAACTTTATTGACCTCAGCTAAAACAACAAAATCTTCTTTGACTATGGCATAATAGCCCTTTTATAGGTCTCCATCGATTTTTCACATTGTACTTTCTGGAGGGATTCTGAACATTCATTCATTCATTTGTTTCACAATTGTTTAAGTTCCTTCTGTGTCATGAGAGAAACACAGTAGTCTGAGATTTCCAGAAGCTCTAGTTAAAGACATTCAGTTAAGGAAATAAGAAGAATTCTGCCAACATTCCCTGAGGAAATCTCGAGTGCTACAGGCAAAGAGTCTGAGTTTCTACTCCAGTGTTGAGGTCCTAAATTACTTCCCCTGTAGATTGTGGTTTGAGTTATAAGAATCTGAAAAAGTAGAGAATCCACTATAGTCCCAACCTCGGCTTTTCCAAATCTCTCACAATTTAAAATAAATCAGTTCTATTCATAGGTTAAAAACAAACTCTTCATTACACCTGCTACAACCAGCCATATTTAATACATAGCTCCAATTATGGCATTTGCTTCTGGTTAGATCATTTTGGTATATGCAACTTACATAACTGTCTGAATGACCAAATTTCCTCTATAAAACAAAAGGAAACCCTTCCCCTCCATGTCCTCTTGTTCAAATCATGAGGTTCTGGCCACAATTATTCATGCCCCCCCCAACACCTCATAATATCCAAAACTACTGGGACAATGTATTAAACTAAGCATCCAGTAAAGAAGGCATTTCAGGGAAGCAAAAGAACCCAAAATTTTTACATTTAAAAACTGAAAATAAACAAACAAAAACCTGGCAGTCACAACCAAAACAGGAAAAGGAAGAAAAAGATGTAAGAGATCTGGCTGGATATATGAGACGAGGGAGAGAAGATTATAAATGCCAAATCCAGAGATCTCAGAAATGGGAGAAATTTGGCATAATGGAATAGAAAAAAATATCAAAAGGAAGACAGGAAATATGGACTCTATTTCAGGAAAGAGAACTGCCTGTCCGAAGGCATCATTATGAGAGAACATGGGGTCAGTACATCTGGAGCATAGATTGTGAGCAGGAAAAAGAGAGTGACCAGAAAGGAGGTAAGACAGTCAAGCCCAGGATAGAACATGGAAGACTGTTTAGACCAAGTTAAGAAGTTTACTTCATTCTGAGAACAATGAGAAACTAAAGTGTTTGAAACACAGTTTTTATATGATTTAAACTGTTTTGAAGGGGTGTTACTGGGTGTGATACGGAGAATGATTTATTTCTTGTTCATTTTGTCAAAGCTTAAAAAATAATTATGTTATTGTGGTATCAAAAGCTGTGTAAGTGAGACATTAGTGTTAAAAAAAAAAAAAGCACCTTGAGTTTAATCTTTCCCAACACAAACATTATAAAATATAAATGTGAGCATATGTAGAAAAAAAAATTTTTAATCACTTTTTTTGCCTCTTGTTTTTATTCAAAGCCAAATGATACGCTCGGGGGTAATAAGGTCACCAGGTGAAAAGAGCAATATGACAATTATAAACAGTTAGATTACAGCGACTACAAACCAGGGCCCATTAGCCCATACTACAGGAAAGTTATCGCTATAAATGGCTTTTCCTGTGTCCTTATCAATGCAGCACACAAAGAATCTCACCCTCAGCTTTTCTCTATGATCTATGCAGTGTTTATGCCTATCTAACCTCCCCAGGCACTGGTGGGTCAGTGCAACTACGGGGTGGGGAGATATGGCAGGAGAGTGACGAGACCATCTGCGAAGTGTCAGAGATGGACTAGGAGTCACCACATATTTCAGGGCAAAACTTTCCACATTAAAAAAAATATCTCTAAAGAAAATACTCCAACTGTGCTCTTATTGCTTGGAAGTACTCAAGATCACCATGGAAGCAAACCAGAAAGCTCCCAGCTCTGTTCTAACAGTGTTAAGTTGGCCCCTCAAACAGTACAACTTGCATTTGTCTTAGAGAGGAGGGGGGAAGCAAATGAATAGTTCTGAGATGGGAAAGAGAGTCCATTTAAAGTGAAAATAAAACAACACTTACCAAAAGGGTCACGAGGAATAATGTCTAAAAACCAGAGCCTGAAATGCTGGCCACTTCAAGTTCTTAAAAAATAAATGTCAAGTACAGAAACATCGGAATTCATTCCTTGCTAATATCATTGCTATCCCAAAGATTTGAAAATGGTGCCCACTCATTTCATATTACTCTTCTCAGGAAGGCTTTTCTATTAAAAGTTCAATATTCTTTTCTTATTTCCCAAAGACAATGTATATATTCCAAATAAATATGATGGATTAAAAAACAAACAAACAAAAATAGGTATCTTCAGAGTCTCCTACAAAGTGGCTTTTCCCTAGACCCATTAAATTATGAACTTTCAAGAGCAGAAAGTATCCTGGTCCTCCTTACCTCTTTCACTCTATTAAGAAATACTGGCTTAAATAAAATTTAACATGTTTATTTATTTATTTTTTGGTAGATCTTCTTAGAACATATTTGAATATACTACTGTGATCTGTAAAAAACCCAAGACAGAGAAATACAGTATACAAAGTTCTGGTGACATCTGAAACAGGAGCCCTCCTCCTCCTCCTCCTTTTAACAGATCATCTGATGACCCTGGCGTTCCCTAGAAATACAGCTCCAGAAACAACTTCAGGAGAATCTAGATCATTAAGCTATGTGTCTCTGGCAATGCTGGAATTCTACATCCACAATTTCCAGTTTCATGTGACTAGTGAAATAATGTGATATTTCCCTCTCTCTGTAACACCATCTTTGGAAATGTCAAATGAGAATAAAAACTTACAAACTCTAAGCCCCTAGAATTTTACATATAGGCCTTTCTCACTTGTCTTCATTTCTACCACAGGAGTTGTAAATGACCTTGCTTCTGCTTCCACCCAAAGCAAAAATTTAAATGTTCATTCAAGTGTCTCTGTAAAAAATTGAAAGAGTTTAAATAATGGATTTTTATCACACTTACATAAAATAAATACAAGTCAATAGTTTCAATGTTTAAAGTAGAATCAGGATAGGTCTTCAAAAAATAGCCTATAGCAAAGTACAATCAATTTTAATGAAAATTAAAAAACCAGTCAGCATTTGCTGTTAGGTCAATGGTCTACGAGAAACACTAGGAAAACTACATGAGGTTGATGTCTGAATATCCGCTTTTTATTTGCCAATCAACTGTCCTGATACCTAAATGGAACAGAAAAGTTTTTCTATTTTTTTAAGGCAGTCTTATTTTTTTTTTTTTTTATTTTTTTTTTCAACGTTTATTTATTTTTGGGACAGAGAGAGACAGAGCATGAACGGGGGAGGGGCAGAGAGAGAGGGAGACACAGAATCGGAAACAGGCTCCAGGCTCTGAGCCATCAGCCCAGAGCCCGACGCGGGGCTCGAACTCACGGACCGCGAGATCGTGACCTGGCTGAAGTCGGACGCTTAACCGACTGCGCCACCCAGGCGCCCCAAGGCAGTCTTATTTTTTTAAGTCAATAACAATTAAAAGAATCTGGCCATCAAAAATACACCCAGTCCTGCAGACAGATCTGCCTTAAGTCTGTGTTCCAATTCTTGCTGTTAAATTTACTTGATTATTAAATAGCAATAGTGCCTTCTGATAAAGGTACAGGAGTAAGAACTATAATATCTTACCTCAGGTGCCAACAAAAGAACTATTTAATGGCATGATTCAGAGTGAAGCCAGTCTCTACCAGGTGAGGTGTTCTCATATTCGCCATGTGTATAAGTCACTTATTTAATGTAGTCAAACTTGTGAAGTACTATGAGACTGTTGCACAAAGTGTTATATAAAAACCAAGACAATACTATCATAAATACACATATAAACAACAACCCTTCCACTACCACTATTTGAAAGTATCTTGAAGTCTAACCTTAGAATGCCAAAACGAATCATTTTTTTTTTAGTTGAAAATCTCAGTAATGTCTTAGGCTCTTCATGTTATGTATTTCCCAAGTGCTTTAATGTAACAGCCAGTTGCTACCAGAGTTCGTTAAGTAATTTCATTAAGTAATTCCTTTAACATCTCAAAAAATATGTCCCTTAAAACTGCTCATATCCATTCCTTTTTCCACTCTCCAAATACTTTCCTTGCTGTTATCAGTAGTCACAGGAACGTGGATTTTGGAGTTTCCTCCGGTGCCAGTGCAGACCATACAAGTAGATATCCTCAGATTAGAAAGGGAGAGATACATTCCAGTAAGATTCCTGCTTACCCCATCCCACCCCATGCCATTCCTGGCACTAGCAATGATCACAAAGAACTGTAAAGAGATTGTGGGTAAATTCTCGCCCTGCTACTGACTATCTCTCCAAATTATAGCCAAAAAGGAATATTATTAAAGCAAGCAAGAGGTAAAATATCCTGAAACTTAACAAAATTACTTATGTTCAGGGAGATAAATTATCACCTATAGTCCTCATAATTACTTTTAAACTTTTGTTTGAATCTTCTTAGTAAAAGAATTCAAGGGACAAAGCTATTAGTTTAGGTGCTGAGGCTAACTTCTTAATAGAAAAACAGGTCACCAGCTTGCCATGCCTAATGACTGCCCAGGGAATGAAGATTTACGGCACAGAAGTAAGTTCACTTTGAAATATGCTTTTAAATTGAGATTTTGGCAAGGCTTCCAACTCTAAGAGAAAGACAAGTGGTAGAGAGTCCTTAGGAGGCTTATAAAAGGGGATACTCAAGTGGAATTGGGGTAAGCCATTCTGGGGCATAGGTCTGTAATCAGTAGATGTCTGAAGCCTAACTCAGCCTCTAGTTCCCTTGACATGAAGGATTCTTTCTAGGTCTAATAAGATTCAGGAGTTGAAGAAGCCTCTGAAATTCTAAGCAAAATACCACACGCCTGTACATATGTGCATTTTGTCTGGGGAAAGGGCTCACAGCTTTCATCAAATTCTCAGAGGCCCCTTGCCCAAGGAAGTTTAAAAGAAATACTGCACTTGCTAGAGCCTTTGTAATATGAATTCACCGCCCAACGACATTCTGCATTCCCTTATACCTCAGGCTGTTTTATAGTCTCCTTTAGTAATTGAAAGAGAATGAAATAAAAATGAGGTTCTTATGATTCATGTAATACTGAGAGGTTGCTGCTTACTTAAAAAATCCACATATTGCTATATACGCTATCCCTGGATCCAAGATGTCAGAAATCTTTAGAAAGGGCGCTTTCACTATAGTATAACACAAATGCGAAAAAGTACATAAATTAAAGGTATACACTGGGCAACATTCTTTCACCCAGGATTTTTTTAAATTGTTAATGAGCAGATAATGCAGATCACTGGAAACAAGAAACCACAGGAAGATAAGATCATAAATGAGACCCACACACTAGGAGTATGGTTGTATTTACAGGTTTGCTCCCCCCAGTCTCTTAATGACATCCAAGTTCCTTGATATGGGACATATATACAGTCCTTCAGTGATAGAAGGATGAGCGAGCAGAAAATTTGGAGAAGAGTCAGAAAGACGTTCCAGGGCACAGAGGAGCTAACAGTATATATAAATCTTTGTCCAAACTGAGTTGGGTTCAAGGCTTGGGGTCCATAAACATGGCAGACATCGCTGGGTTGGTAGAGTTTTCAAAAACTCTGTAAGGCAGCCTGGCTTCTGTCCTCATTAGACAGACAGCCCATGCATCTTTTTAACTACTACTACACTATGTACAAAAATTTCAAATTATTATTATTCCTTTCTCTTCCGGTAAAATTTTTAGTTTGTTACTTTCTCCCTTCCAAAAACATCAGCCTTGATGACTATAAAATGATGTTTTATACCTGCCCCTTGCCTGCCCATCTCTAAACTGTGTATGAACATTTAAACAATATAAATTGTTTAAAGCAATTCTATAAAATATACCTACATTTGCCCTGCACACTTCCACTGCATTACTATACCAAGAACCAAGTCTCAATTAACCACTATCTGACCCTTGTTCACTTTCTTCCCTCCCCTCCTCCTGCCAAAGTTTGCCCTTCCTGCCAAAGTTCAGCACTTCCTAGAAAAGTCTCACTGCCTGTTTGATATTGTACTTCACTTTAGTCACCAAAGGAAGAATTTACAGGTGCTTGGCCCCATCTATAAGACCATGACCGAAATCTGACCTCCTGTTACAATACGTGAACTCCTGCCCTACTGATAAGGCTGGCAGATATAAGTAGGATTTTTCAAATAATCCTTTGGGAATTTATAAGCAGCACAGCCATAAAAGGAGGGTGAATGGAAGGTCGGTTTCACTAAAAATAATAAATATTGCCATGTTTATTCAAAGTGTGCCTTGTTATCCTCCAGGCCAAAAGTTCAGATAAACACTATTGTAAATGACAAAATATTAGAACTTTTTGTTACTTCTGTTATGATCCTTCCGTTGGACACCAATAGAACTGTTTTCCCTCGTATAAGTCCCAGCCCTGATATTGTATAACACTGCCTGAGGCTAGAAAACTGGATTCATTTGCAGGTCAAAAGGAGGGCAGTTATCTCTCAAAATCAAAAACAAACATTTATTGAGTATTATATACTGTTAATACTAAGTGCTAAGTGCTAAGGCTCAAAAAGATGAATAAAACATGGTACCTGCCCTAAAAGAGCTTACAGTCTATTGAGGAAAAAGAACACATATTTAGGATAAGATAATAGAATACAGTCAGCACTAACAGAAACAGTACTGGGTTCTATAACAATGCAAAGGGGAAGGGGGTCCACTGAGCTCAATGTGAAACATTAGTAAAATTTGCTGGAGGACACAAGTATGAAATAAGTAGGAGTCCGTAAAATAAAAAGAAGTGGGAATGAATACTCATTCAGGCAGAAGGACCAGAATGAGGAAAGAATGAGAAGCAGGAAATAGCATGGTACATTCAAAGAACTAGAAGCATTTCAGTTTCATTAAAGCAAAGTGGTAAGCAGCAGACAATATGGCAGACAGGACACGGAAAACCTTCTGTCTTTTGATATGCCATATTTTCTTCTATACTTCTATATTTTACTCAATAGATGACCAGTTAGAGAATCTTAAGCAGATAACATATATCCCAGATTTGCATGATGCACAGATCACTATCATCACAGTGAGAAGGGAGTCAGGGATTTATACTATAAGGAAGGGAGAGCAGCTAGGAGAATGTTTTCAATAATCCCGATGTCTAGGACAATCATTTTAGGATAGGGGAGGATGAGAAAGAGAGTAAAACTGTATTTAGGAGGTAACATTTGCAAGGCATGGCGATTTAGATATGGTACTGAGAAAAACGAAAAAGTTTGGGTTTCTGCCTGGGGAACTGATAGAATGCTGTTATTGCCTGAGATCATGGTAAATCCAAAACAGTAGATTTTAGGGAAGGGGTGAGATAATGAGTTCATTTTGAAACATACAGAGTTTGTGCTGCCTGTGGAATATGCCAAAATGTTAATATTAACTACATCCGGAAATTTGAAAAAAATATTTATGTTACAAATCTTTATATTAAGCAATTCATTTTTAAATATCTTTGTCATCATTATTATGAAGAGATGTCCTTCACTATATAGTAATACATATTAGTGCTGTGAGAATGAGAAACAAATATAGAGAAGTAACAAATTACGGCCCCCAAAAAGCTATGAAAAGGGTCAACTCTAGAAGTCATATGTGTCTAGCCCTTCCTTTAACAAAAGAGACATTTTAGTGCTTAAAGTCCATCTAGCTCTGGAACAGCAATGTCCAAAAAATAAACATGTATTCCAGAAACAGAGCTGAGCTCTTACCACTGGTTGTACTTTTTCAAAATTAGGAAACACTATGAAAGAGGGAAGAAGCCTGTTTCTGCCATATAAACAATGTCTTATCAAATTATTATAAAACCTTTATGAATACCAAATATTGCAACACTACAGAATATTAGCATGTGGAATTTATTTAAAAATTTTTTAACTTCTAGTTTAGGATGACATCGACTTTGTATATTTAAGAACGTGTACATTTAGAATAATTGATAAACTCTGTTGATGGCAGAGACTAGAACCTCTATCTATATGTCTATACTTTACATCATATACTTTAAAAAATACCAATAATGTGCCTAATAATCAGCATCAGAGACACATAACTCCTGCCAGATTAACGGCCATGTACTAAATTCCAATCATGTACCAAAGACGGAGCGAGGCACCATTGGAACATACCTTTAAGTGCACTAAGCAGATCGTTATTACCATAGCTCATATATGAGAAAGCTACGGTTTAGGTAACTTGCCTAACACCACACAGCTAGTGAGTGTGTAAATAAATTACTTCAGTACTCTTATTAACCACTATTAGAGTTCTCATTTGAAGAAAACTTGTCACATTTTCTATACCATAAAATCTTAACAAAGTTTAAAAAACTAACAGATACACAGTGATGAGATACAGTGCTGTTATATTCTAGTCATTCAAAGATTATAACTTCTTGGTAGGTAGATCGTAATTTTTTTAAAAGCATAAGTCCTTGATTTATTTATACATCGTTGCTCTCCATATCCATTTCATGCAGGACAAAAATTCAGTAAGTGTTTAGTGAATAAATGAGTAATAATGTTTGAGCTAGCATATGCTCAAACAAATGTACTGCATTTTCTTTTAGCTACCACTTACTTATTCATTCCACTAATATTTATTGAGTGCCTACTATATGCCAAGTACTGTTGTTGGTACTGAAGATATAACATTAAACTAAACAAATTGATATTCATACTTTTACACTATTTGAGAGGAAAAGTACACTTGACGTTGCAATTCTGAGACTTAACAAAAACCATATATAAATACAAAACAGATTAAAAATAAAAAAATAAAAGGAGTTCAATTTCACAGAGTATTTTTTAAAAAAGCAGTAATATGTCCTCATTAAGTTGGATTTATCTAAAGAATACAGAAATCATTTAAGATCACAAAAATCTATCAATGAAACTTAATTAGTAACATTCATGAGCTAAAGTATAAAAACCACAGAACTGTATCAATATATTTGAAAAATATCCAATAATATTCAACATTTACTTATATTCTTATAAAAAATTTACAGGAGCCTAGGAATAACTAGATAAAGAATATTTACCAAAAACTTATTTAAAACATCAGTTAAAACATGCTGTTAGAGATCAAAAATGAGACAAGGATGCCTATTATCACCTTCCTGAACAACAGAGTAAGTAATGATGATCCTGGTCACTACAACGACAATAAAAAAACAACGTGATAAATGGATAGGAAGAAAAGAAGCAAGTCAGTATCTGTAGACATTATGAACAACCACACAGAAAATCTACCGAAAACCAAAAAACAAACCATAATAACTAATAAAAGAGTTGAGCAAGGTTGCCAGATATAAGTTAACTTACAAAAATCGAGAGCATTCCTCAATATCAGCAATTACTAATTAAAAAGTAAGGTAGAATATTGTAAAAAAAAAACAAAACAAAACACTGTATTTTGCTACTACTTAAAAAATGCCCAAGACCATTAACATAGAAACAAAGCTTAACTAAATAATTTAAAAGTAGACTTTTTTCTTCCATGAATACCAAGAATTAGCAGTAGAAAGTTGTCAATTCTTCCCAAAATATATATAGAGATACTTAGTATATGCCCAAGGTATTCCAAGAATCAGTGGGCCATATACAGATTATGTAGTAGATAGGACTGGTAAAACTGAGTTCATCAAATAAAAAAAATTAAGTTGGATTCCTACACCTCATACTATAACTACAGTGAACCCAAGATGAATCAATATCAAAATGTAATGGGTAAAAGTTAAAGTTAACATAAAGGGAATGCCCTATGACATTGGAATAGAGAGGGGCTTTTCTTTTTTAAACAAGACTTAAAAAGTACAAACTACAAGGTTTAAATTGATGGACTTGATTATATCAAAATCAAGGACTCCTGTTAATGAAAGATACTATGGCCATAGTGTAAAGTCTATGGGCAAACTGGAAAAAAGACATTTGCAACATCCTCCATTGTCAATATGTACAACATAAAAGGAATTTCTGAAATTTCTCTTTCCAGAAAAGAGAAAAAAACAAAACAAGGAAGGCAAAACAAAACTGAACAAAGGTCAAAAATAGGTATTTCAGAGAAAAAAGATCTTAAATGATTGGGGAGTCTATAAAAAGCACAATGTTATCAGTAATCAAAGAGATGCAAATTAAAACAAAGAGACATCATTTGATATCCATCAGGTTATCAAAAATTAAAATTAAAATTATATATATACCTTCTGACCCAGCAATTCCAACCTAGGTATAGAAATCTTGGAAACTTACACCCAAGTCCATACAGGGGTCCTACTTATTACAGCAGAATGTTAGAAGCAATTTAAGAGTTGATCACTGAAGTAATAGACAAAACACAGCAAATGCAAACCATTTGTTAATAATCATGTAGAAGTGGGAGGCCATGAGTAAGATATATAGACTATAACAAGGTTAGATATTAAAAATAGGCTGAATAAAAAAATACAAGAAAAAACTACATCCATAAGATAACACCATTTGAGTAAATTAAAAACACCTACATACACAAAATTACTCTATATTTTTCAAGGATACAAACACAACCATTACCAGACATTAAACATATTAGAGATTGTATATTTGGAGATAAGAGTTGTGGATGGAAACAAACAAGATAAAAAAAATACAAGAGGGGGACTGATAGGAAATAACGATAATAGCGTGTTGTGTCACAAACTAAGATGAATATGATTTATTTAATTATTGGTACATGAGATTGAAAAAAAAATTACTTATTTTAGGTGCCTTGAGACAACTCAATCTATGACCTCCTCCATCTTTATAGAACAAGGAATGACAGATGGAGACAAGGGGTGGAGAGGGAAAAGAAGGGAGGAGGGGAAAAGGAAATTAGCAAGAAGTGGGAGGATGAAGGAGAGGAGAAAAAATTACCAAGTCTTCCCAAACTAATGGAAATCACCCCAAAATACTCCAGCCATGAAGTCCATAGACCAGTGTCCCAAACTGTCTGGAGTAACAACTAAGTGACACTATATTAGATATATGAAGAAAGAAAATGTGTAACAGACTTAAGTAAGACTTACTCCATCATATTATAAAACAACCTGATAGAATCTTTATAGAACTTTGTTATTAAAAAATACCAATAATGGACTTCTCTCATCAATTGGTCTTTAATGATACTTTGGCTTCCTAGTTTAATTTTTTGATTACCTTTATATCTGTGTGTCTGCACGTAGGTGACTACCAAGATAGAGAAAGGGCTACTTCTTATAATACCAGTAACACCCATAATAATTCCCCCCCCCCAGAGAGGTTTCTCTTTGCATAGGAGTAAGTGTCATCAGGAATAAAAAGATAAACAGTTTTTACAAATATTATTTTAATATATAAAGATAGGTTATTGTTATTTAAATAACTACATCATTAAATTAAGAATAGAAATCTGAGTGTGTGACTATTTCTAGGTATAATATTATTTGTTGATGACTGATAGAAATTAATGTTATTTGCTTAGCTCAATTACATGGCAAACAAAAGATTCAAGAAGAAAAGAAAGGATTATTTTTTGTAATTAATACTCCTTAAATAATAGTTTCTTTTTTCTTACTCTTAATAATAAACAGAAAAACTATAAAAAATGAGAAAGAAGAGTTTTGAACTCAATATATCTCTTCATTAGGCAGAGCTAGATAAAGACTCACCAGGACAGAATATATGTGTAGACATCGATAAACAGGAGAGAAATCCACCAAATCTTGGGCTCCAGGTACCTGCAAAACAAACAAGATTGTCACAAAATATTCAAACAAAGCTATTAGGAACATTAAACTGCATTTATTTTTTTATTACTGGAGTGTAAAAAAAATAAAAGTCAGCTTTAGTTTCTAGGAGAAAAACACAAAACAAACAAACAAACAAACCATGCTCTCATAAACCCAGTTTGGGTATTTTAACCATGAGATTAATAACCGAAGATAGCAGCAAGGCTGGGACACAGAACAGAAGGATGAAAACAGAGAAGAGTAACAGAAGATGTCGCTGGCCCTGCATCTGCTTTTAGAGATATATTTCAGGCTATGGGCCTCCAAAAGGGATGAGAAGATGGTAACATGACTTTGACAACTTGACTGTATCTTCTTGGACACATGGTAGGCTACATAAAAGACTAAGTTTCAGGACTGCCTGAGTGGCTTGGTCAGTTACACGTCTGACTCTCGATTTTGGCTCAGGTCATGATCTCATGGTTGGTGAGTTAGAGACCCGCGTCGGGCTTTGTGCTGACGGCACAGATCCTGCTTGGGATTCTCTCTCTCCATCTCTCTCTGCCCCTTTCCCGCCCATACCCTTACCCACGCACACATGCTCTCTCTCAATCTCTCTCTCTCTTTCTCTCTCTCCCAAAAATAAACAAACATTAAAAAAAGAGAAAGAAAAAGACTAAGTTTCAGTGGTCAAAACCAAAACTTGCTGCACAGGATGAATTAAACGGCCTGCCAGCCAACTTCTGAAGGATATAAGAATTAGTGAATATTTACGTCAGCATGCAATCAAAATACCAGAAAATTATAGTACGAACAATGTAGACAGATTAAATCTAGACATCAAAAGGCAAAGTAAAACAAACAACATTAGGTAAGAACTGGAGATAGTCACAGTGCTAAAACTGTTTGGTTATGTGACCTGACAATGAGTAACTCACAATTTACTTTGGCCTCAATTTCTCAACTGAAAAAGGAAACTATTGCCTATATTGTTGACCTATAGGAATTAAATAAGAATAAAAGGACACAAAGTAAATACTGAACAAAACAAAATAAAGCAAAAACAAAACAGACAAAAGTTCATTAAAAATAATCAAAATAAAGACCTAGCTGCAGGTTTTACTGTAACACTGCTAATTGTAGGATTCATCAGAATATAAGCAGCAGGCACTAAATTGGGTTGAGCAGACTTGTGAATACAAAGTCTGTTTCCTCATTTCATCAAGCAGGATCATTTCTTCTTTGGTGGCATAGCTTTCTTCACCAAGATGCTTTTCCAAAGAAATCTACTCATTCTACAACTCAGCAGCCCAGTACTTTCTTGTCTCTCCAAAATCATCATCTCCTACGTTTATTGGTTCAAATTTATTGACTATTTTGTTCATTTGCTTTGCACCCATGATAGCACACTAAATCTCTATGTTTAAGAATCTCTCAGGGGTATATACTCTGAAATCACTCAAAACAATCTCCTGTGAATCCTAAGTTTGATCATAAGATCTACGTCATGGTCCAAGCATATATTTATTTAAAAAAAAAAAAGCAATTAGAAATGTCAGCATTAAAAAATCACTGAGAAAAACATTTTATGGACAGATAAGCACCACGTATTTAAAAACAAAAAGATTAAAAAGCATGTAAAAATTAAGGACACTCGTTTTCATCTTAATGAAACAAAAAGAGGCAACAGATGATCATTTTAGGCAGTCTTATTTTAAATGGCCACAACATCAAAATATCTTTATAGTCTCCTCTCTTGAATTGCAAAGTAAAGATGTGAAGGAAATTTATCTTGCCAGAAAAACAGAGCCTACTAATGAAAACTACAACTAAGCAAAACACAAGCTCAAAAGATGAAAAATAAAATTATATTAATATTTAAACTACATAAAAATTACACATACATATGAAAAGAGATAAGAACACATGTAAAATAATTTTGATCTGTATAAGAAATGAAACTTTTATTTGAATGATTATAAAATTATTTACAATAAATTATATACTTACAAAAAGCTTAAGGAAATTTAAATAAATTTCAATCACAACTTTGTTCATATGTTCATCTTTACATAGTTTATTTATTTTGTTTTGCTTTGACTCAGGACCATTAGTTTCATTCAAAAGGAAACTGCTCCCAAGCCATTCCTCAGACAGAGGCCTGGCCCCTTCACATGTCAGGCCCATCCTTATAGAATGAACATCCACAGTAGGGGACAGTTTCCCCTAAAAATCTGTGATGAGTAAGCTAATGGTGCCCCTTTCTAATGGGCTAAAAAGAATGGTTTATCTGGGCCAACCAAAAAATACATATATTTAGAGAGGACAGAAAGATTTTCCTGTCAGCTCCAGCAAATATTTACAACCAAACCTATCTTCTGTGAGGCTGTCTTGACATCATCATCCTCAGCTTCAAACAGTTTGAAGTGACCTGACCCGGAAGTATTGGCTTTGCTATTTCTTAGCCTCTGCAACCATAATCCAGTTAAGTCCTCCCCAGCCAAGGACTGCCTGCTTTGAAAGCGGTACACAAATCTAGACAAGAAAAGGAGCAAAATGGGGCTTCGGTTCACAAACTTTACCTCCACCCCCAAAATAGCCTACTATTTAGAAATCATTTTTCCTCCATGCTCCCTTCTGTGAAGAACACTAGGAACACTGCAAGGAACCAAGAAGAGTGCTGTGAGGAGAAAGGTATGTAAAGCATGCACTGACTCATGTTGCTTTGAGCTAGATGTGTTTTCTCTGCTTCCACTAATGAAAAAGAATCACATCTACTGAAAGGCAAAAGGAAGAGGGCAACATACGCTGTACGTGAAGGAATGCCATACGTTTGGAAGGATAAGAAATGAACTTTCAAAACTAAATAAATGGGAGTGGGAAAGAGAACAAAAGGCAGTTTCTCCTGACTCACATAAACGGGTCTGTTTTAAGGTCCACATTTTGCTCCCCATTTAAAATGCAAAATCTCTGTCAAGGTTGTCTTCATTCTTCTTCCCCTCCTGTTTGCCCTTCTCTCCCCTCAAGTGCAAAGAATGATTCAAGCAGGTTTAGATTTCAGCTGGGGCAGAGGGAGGAGTCCAAGGACACTCTCCTAAGCTAACAATGACTGTCCCTAATGGTTTCTGTCTCCTAACAAAAGCCATGACTCCGTCTTTATCAGCTTCATCTAATTTTTCCTTTCCAAAGTAAATAACACAGCCCTTGCATTTTACACATGTCCAAGTTTGACAAATCATTATCGACTGGGACTATAACTGATAAGAGATAACTTTGTGGTAGGACGTTGTCATTTCCTCTCATAAGGGCTTTCTTTCTGAGATACAGAAACATGATTAAAATAGTTAAACATTTCCTCTGCCTGGCAGTCAGGAACTCAAGACATTAAGATACTGGAGTCTGTATTTTTCTAGTTCAAATAGATCTATGAAGATACCAACAGCAGCCACAAACAGTATACTCAAGATTATCCTGCCTTTTTAACTAGTTGTTTTCCTTATGAATTCACATGAAATAATTTCATCACCAAGGACAGCAGCTGCCTCATTCCCTATATAGTTCCTGAATGGAGGGCATTAGTGCCTTCTGTCAACTCAAACCTCTTCATTATCAGAGAAGCAAATACTAGGTTAGATTTTAGATTCTGTAACTAAGAAATTTGTGCCTCAGGACGTGTTATAATATTATATAAGTTAAGATATTAAAATAACATAAATAAATAAGCTATCAAGAGAATTTAGGAGTGACTGGACTAGAACATTCAGGGGTAGATATCATGAAGACAACTGTTATACGCTACAATTATGCATTCACACACCCATTAGAGGTCATGTATCACCAGATACCAATATACATGGCTAGTCTGTTTCAGTATGCTTCTTACATTTGTAGGATACATATTAATAGCTTCCATCAAAGCTGTAGTTTTTGTTACTTATTGTCTGTAGATTTTGTTAAATAGCATCATATCCTATCGATATATTAGCTATCACACAGTGCCACTATATAAGTGACAAAAAAGAGTCTGGAGGCAGAGGATGCTGTAAAATAAGAAAAGTAAATTCATGAATAAGATCAATGAAAGGCACCCTGACTTAGAATCAATGAAAGGCACCCTGAAAAAAAGTCTTATGAGACTCTGCAGACCATGTATTGGAGAAGATGATGTAAAGATTCAGAGTAGAAATGGACATATTAGATGGTCATAAAGAAAAGAAGAATAAACATTTCTGATTATAAAAGTTCTTGCAAAACAGCAGGATCTGACTTTTATGATGTTTTTCTTCTCTAATACATCTTTGATCTGACAATTGAAAATTGAAAGGTTACTGGTTAAGTTCTTTCCATAAAGAATAAGGAAAAATGATTGTATTTCTTAAAGAAAAAGGAGATTTTTATTTTAAAATAAGTGACATCAAGCTTTAACAGATACATTTATTTAACATTTTTATACCACCTTTTCCCCCCAACAAGGGAGTTGGAAGTTAGTAGCTACTTCTAGTGAAGGGAAGCAGGAAAGAAAAAAATCTGCAGGTAACAATATCATAGATCTACCTGCTTTACTAACGGGTAAGCATATCATTAAGAAAAGGGAATAGAGTACACAACTGCTTGCCTCCTTCCACTCAAGAATATTTACCTATGCTGCTGATAAAGATAGTACCTGAAAAAAAGAAATGCATTAGTGTTGTTCACAGCTGTCCCAGGAGATACACACACACACATACACTATACCACACAGGCCACTTATTTTTCTCTTACGAAACCTTTCAAAGTCGGTAAAACATCCAAAAAGGGTATGATAAAAATTTGCAAAGAATTTAGAGATGTTTCTTCTCACTAACATCTGAGTCATTCTCCTTCTTGAAAATACTTTTGATTACCACTTTTCACAAAACAGTTCGTTGGGATTAGTAAATGAATGCAGGGACTTGGTGCCCATTTCTGAGCATTAGTTGGATCTCAAGTCATTAAAATGTACCAGGCATCTTTCTGAAGGGAGAAAACAAGAAATGATTAGCTGAAAAGAGCACTACCTTTGCACTCAAAGGATCAATTTCGACGGCCCATATTGTGTCTGGAAGCCAGGAAATACCTGGCAAACATTCTTCACCAATGTGCTTTTCTATACTACTCTGCTTCCAAAGCTTCAGAGAAAAGAAAGGTAGAATTCATTTGGACATAATCTTCCACAGAGCTGCACTGAACACCATGGAGGCACCAACAAACTCGAAGGCCTAGGACTCTAAGTGACTCGAATTAGCAAAAGGATAAAAGAATTTTCTAAACCTTTGAACCTGTAAGAATACCCTGAACAGAGCCCTAGCCTAAAAACTGCATAATATTACTAAGAGCTTCTCGCGAATGACTAGGATTCTTCCTGAGAAATCCTTAAACAAATTACTACATAATTTACTCAAGTGTTTTCACTAAGCAGAAGAAAATCAAGAAAAATCACCATTCTCCCTATACTGAGACACCGCAAAAAAAACTTTGTGGCCAGAATCAAAAGCTACTCTCTCAAGAATTCTCTGCTTAAAGCTGAACACTAAGGCAGTAAAAATTCAACTGATCTTTATTTAACAATGGTCTACTATAGGCTAAGAAATGCTAAACTGTTACACAAAAAAGGACCTTTAGCCGTAAATATGGTATTAAATATAAAGGTTTTGAGAGGAAGAAAAATTAAGCTGATCAAAGTAGGTAGAAAAAAATGTTATAGATGAAGAATTAATTTTCCTAATACAGAAACAACTCACTAAGACTGAAGGGGGGAAAAAAACCAAAATCGTTAGAAAAATAGGGACACGAGCAGTTTACTTTAAAAAAATATGCAAACAGCTCTCAAACTTATAAGATACTACATTTCACCCATAGCCATAGGAATACAAATTAAAACTATACAGAGAGACCATTTCTCATCTATGCAACTTGTAAATATTCAAAAGCTTAACAAAACACTCTCTTAAAGAAACTGTAAGGAAATAGACACATCACACACACCTAGAGGGGGGATGTATAGAAAATGGTACGACTTCAATGAAGCAGAATTTGATATTATCTAGCAAAACTACACATGCATTAATTTACTCCTTGAATCAACAATCCTTCTAGGAACTTACCCTGAAGATATATATCTGACTATAAGAAGAATAACTCTCAGGTTTCGGGGTTGATTTTTAAACTGTTTTTTAAATTTTAAGATTTTTTATATAAGGTAAAATTCACCCTTCCAGCGAACAATCCATTAAGTTTGGACAAAACCATATAAGCCTGTAATCATTATCACAATCTAGATACACAACAGCTTTACCACCCCCAAAATTCCCTCATGCCTCCCTGGAGTCCATTATTCCCTGACACCCAGCCTTTGGCAAACACTGACCCAGTTTATGCCCCTAATTTTGCCTTTTCAGGAGTATTATTTATTCAGCCCCAACGGTATGCAGCCTTTGAGTCTGACTTCTTTCATTTAGCATACTACATTTGCGGTTCATCTGTATTGTTTCATGTATCTGTAGTTCATTTCTTTTTATTTCAGAATGAAACTCCAATTATGGATATACCACAGTCATTTATCCCTTGCCCTGAAGGACAGTTGGGTTGTTTCTACTTTCTGGCAATGTCTGAATAAAGTTGCTATAAACATTCAGGTGCAAGTCTCTGTGTGAACAGATGGGGAAATACCTATGAGTGAAATTGCTGAGTCAGATGGTGTGTGTTCAACTGTATAATACACTACTACACCAAAGTGTTTTCCAAGGTGACTAAACTATTTTGCATTTTTGCAGCAATATCTAAGAGCAATATATACAGTTGCTAGGCACCCTGCCAGTACTTGGTATGGTCAGGTTTTTTTAACACTAATTATAATAGCTGTGTAGCTGAAACACTACATTTTAATAAGAAAATTTTGGAAATCATTAAATGCCTACATATAGGAGATTGGCTGAATAAACTGATACATTCAAATAATGGAGTACTAGTTAGCAGTAAAAATAGAATGAGAAACATGTCTATGAATTTATATGGAATAATTTATAGGACATATTTTCACGTGGAAGAATAAGGTACAAAAATATATATGTATTACGTTATTAACAGCCATGTCGTATAAGGTATGGGGAAGGGTATGTGAAAACACACACATACACACATACTCATGATACTGATTACTTAGGAAGAGTGCATAGGACCAGGGTGGAAGGGATAAAGAGGAGAATGGGATATCACTGAAAAAAATCTTCTTATATAATTTTGCTTTCTTTTTTTAATTTTTTTTTAACATTTATTTATTTTTGAAGGAAAGAGAGACAGAGCATGAGCAGGGGAGGGGCAGAGAGACAAGGAGACACAGAATCTGAAACGGGCCCCAGGCTCTGAGCTGTCAGCGCAGAGCCTGATGTGGGGCTTGAACTCACAAACTGCGAGATCATGACCTGAGCTGAAGTTGGTTGCTTAACCGACTGAGCTACCCAAGTGCCCCTAATTTTGCTTTTTGAAACATGTTTACATTTTACATATTCAAAAAAATTAAATTAATAAGGATGAGGAACCCTAAAAAATATACAAAAAGAAACAAATGAACCTAATTATATATCAGCTTGGTAACAACCACATAGAAGAAAAAGCAAAAAAAAAAAAAAAAAAAAAAAAAAAAAATGAACAAAATAGTCTGAACTATAGCCCCAGTGGGATATATTGTAGGATAAAAAGAATTGCAAAAAGAATCTTGAACCTAGTTAAGTTTACTCCTTTTAGTGACATGTGCATAGCAACTCTGAAACTTTTTTGTGTTATATGAGTAGACAGATGAGTAAATATATTCATACTCTGGGAACCAGAATTCTTAGAGATACAAATATAGAATAGAAGAGGAAGACCTATGATATTCAGGTGAAATTAGAAGCATCACCTTTAACTCAGGATTTATAAAACTGTCTATGTGTTTGTGTAGTGTGTGTATTTCGTAGCTCTCTCCACAGAAGGAGCATACCTAATGCCCATATCTCAGTTCTATATATCATTCTCCAGTAAAAGGGAAAGCTCTTTGACAAACTAGCTGATTCTGGGGATAGGGCAGAACTTGGAGTGAACCAAGAACATCCTGTGCCAGAAAAAAAGGAAGTGCTCAAAAATTGATGGAAACATGTCAAAAGATAATGGGTAAGACTCCCACTGGCCAAATTTGGAACAATTAGAGAATCCAAATGAAAGACAGGAACAGAATATAACCCATTGTATATGAAGTAAGAATTCATGTGCCAATACTGACACTAAAAAAAAAAGGGAATGGGACAAAAAGGAAGTTCTTCTTTATAGAAGAATGCCAGCTAATCAATGTGAAAGAAATGATAAAAATAGAAAAATCACTCTTTTATAATCACCATAAATTGCATGATTCAGGAACAAAACATCAATGAATTCTAAATCACTAAATCAGAAAAACTGTCAGGGAACAGGATAGTCCCAGGATCTAAAGTATCATTCCACAGATCACTTATTAATTACAAAAGAAGAAGGGTACCTTTACAGCACAGAAATCTGGTAGACTCCACCTTCACTACTGGTGTACCTCCTGATATGATGCACTAAAAAGGACCTAGTATTACTTTTGTGATTTTCCTGTCAAAAATGATTAATCTGAACTTAATCATGAGGATTATCAGATATACCTAAATAGAGAGATATTAAAAGAGAATAAAGAGACACAAGAATTAAATGCAACGTGTGATACTTGACTAGATGTGGCTGCAGGAAAAGTGATAAAAGAATTTGCTATAAAGGACATTATTAAGACAACTGGGGAAATTCACACATTGGTTGTATGTTAAGTGGTAGTATTGTATCAGTGTTAAAATTCCTGAGTGTGATCATTGCATTGTAGTTATGTAGAAGAATGTCATTCCTGGCAAACCACAGATTGTGGTATTGGGATTTCAAATACAATGCATGAAATACACCACTTTCTTTTAAATGGCTCAGCTTTGGCAGGGGAAGGGGAGGATTGATGAAACAGATTCTTTCAAAGTCAAATTTTTAAGAAAGAAAGTGCCAAATTTTAATAAGCAGAGTACTTAAGTGAAGGTACATGGATGTTCATTTTACTACTCCTGTAACTTTTCTGAAGATTTAAAATTTTTCAAAAAACTAATAAATTTTTATAAAGAAGGTGCTACTCCAAAGGTGGAGTTTGGGGGGTTGGTGAGATAGGTGAAAGGGGTCAAAAGGTACAAATCTCCAGTAATAAAATAAATAAGTTATGGAGATGTAATGTACAGCATGGTAACTACAGTTAGTAATACTGCATTGTATATTTGGAAGTTTCTAAGAGATCTAAAAGTTCTCATCACAAGAAAACAAAATCCTATAACTATGTTTTCTGATGGATGTTAACTAGACTATTGTGGTGACCATTTTGCAATACATACAAATATTGAATCATTATGCTGTACTCCTGAAATTAACATAATGTTATATATCAATTATACCTCAATTTAAAATGAAGAATGATGGGACACCTGGGTGGCTCAGTCGGTTAAGCATTGACTTCGGCTCAGGTCATGATCTCTCAGCTCATCAATTCGAGCCCCACGTTGGGGCTCTCCACTCTCAGGGCAGAGCCTGTTTCAGATCCTCTGTCTCCCTCTCTGTCTGCCCCTCCTCACTTGCGTGCACAGGCTCTTGCTCACTCTTTCTCTCTCTCTCTCAAAAATAAATAAACATTTTAAAAATTAGAAATAAAAAATAAATGAAATAAAGAATAGATGTATGAATAGATAGGTAGATAAATAGAAAGATGATAGATAGATAGATAGATAGATAGACAGATGGATAGATAGATAGACAGATGGACAGGTGGATGATGGGTGTTCAGAAGAGGTCACATTGAGCCAGTCCTCAGGGAAAAGTAGAAGTTAGTATTTTAGACAAGGATGAAGGGAAAAGGAGTATATTCCCTAATTAGGGTTATGAGCAATTTAGTACAGAGTGAAGGGAGTGACTGAATAAGCAATGAGCATATAAAGGAAAAATTCTAAAAGCCCTGAAAAGGCAGGTAGATGTTTATAATTGAGGTAAATAATTCCCAAATGACAAGACCTTTATACTATCAGTACAATGAAAATATTTTAAAGATCTTAAATCAATGTGAACCATAATATATCTTTATGAACAGATAGACCTAAAAGACAAACAAATAAGAAAACCAAAACAGAATATTTGATGCATGTTTAGTTTTCATTCAACTTTCTAAATTGCTTTTATTGCTATTTGATTTTAAGTATGGGTATTTATTCTTCATCTGACTGCTTATATTCTTAATAGAACAGTTGTCATTAAGAACAGAAGTGAAAAACAAAGTCTACAGTGGTGGGTAGCTACTGGGAATAAGTGAATCAGGCCAGCTTTTCATATTGTATTCTTTTAACAGGCATACTTTGTCTGTGAAATATCTAAAACTATCACTCATTTTTACAAAGAACTCTGTTCTCATCATTTTTTTCCCCAAACATGTGGCCCCGTCAGTGTACCTTCCAGTCACGATCCAGGTCACGATCTCGCGGTCCGTGAGTTTGAGCCCCGCGTCGGGCTCTGGGCTGATGGCTCAGAGCCTGGAGCCTGTTTCCGATTCTGTGTCTCCCTCTCTCTCTGCCCCTCCCCCGTTCATGCTCTGTCTCTCTCTGTCCCAAAAATAAATAAACGTTGAAAAAAAATTTAAAAAAAAAAAAAAAAAAAAAAAAGAATGCAGAAGCTCTGGGGCGCCTGGGTGGCTCAGTCGGTTAAGCGTCTGACTTCAGGTCATGATCTCGCAGTTCGTGGGTTTGAGCCCCACATCAGGCTCTTTGCTGACAGCTCAGAGCCTGGAGCCTGCTTCAGATTATGTGTCTCCCTCTCTCTCTTCCCCTCCCCTGCTCATGCTCTGGCTTGCTCTCTCTCTCTCAAAAAAAAAAAAAAAAAAAAAGAAAAGAAAAAAGAAGGAAAAATGCAAAAGGTCTTTGGGGAGCCTGGGTGGCTCAGTCAGTTGACCGTCCATCTAGCTCTTGGTTTCAGCTCAGGTCATGATCTCACAGTTCATGGGATTTAGCCCCATGTTGGGCTTCACATTGAGTGTAGAACCTGCTTGGGATTCTCTCTCTCCTTCTCTCTTTGCCCCTCCCTAACTTGCACTCTCTCTCTCTCTCTCTCTCAAAATAAATAAACCAAAAAAAAAAAAAAAAAAAAGCAGAAGTTCTGAAGTAACCCAGAAACAAAAAAAAGAATCATAGGCCCTGCTTCTCCAAATTATTTCTTACTCAATACTGCTTTATTTCAAGCAGATTGTTTTGTTTACAGTAGATAGTGTTCTATCAGTCCACGCAAATATACATTATCAAGAACTGTATCAACTTGTGTTTCACCTTTATTTCCCAAAAAAGACACAGTCATAATGCCATCATCTTAACTAATATATAATGGTAGCATTGTATGTGCCAAGCACTGTGATGAGATATATTATGTATTATATGATACATATGTATGTATGTGCCAAATCATACATATTTCCACTGAAAATCAATTTAATTAAGTTGTAGGTCAAAAATGATCAAGTGTCAGTAGTGTACATAGTTCAACTTTAATATACGACAAGTTTAAAAAAACTTACATTAATTAAGGTGACTCTTTCATTAGCTTAGATACAAATAGAGAATTTTACAGAGGAATACTTTTCCTACAACATCTTCTCAGCAATCAAGAGACTGACTCTGTCAGGGCGCGCTGGTGGCTCAGTCAGTTAAGCATCCAACTGGATTTCAGCTCATGTCATGATCTCACACTTCGTGGGTTTGAGCCCCACATCAGGCTCTGTGCTGACAGCATGGAGCCTGATTCTCTGTCTCCCTCTCTCTGCCCCTCCCAGCTCAAGCTCTATCAAAAATAAATAAAATAAATGTTTAAAAAAAATGATTAAAAAAAAAAGAGAGAGAGACTGACTCTGTCAGTTGGTTCTCCATGTGAGCTGGTCTTTCATCCAATATGACAATTTACTGCTGTGACTTCATCTTCATTTCCCAGGCTATTCAGTTTTTCTACCTCTGGCACAAACTTTACTTCAGTTCAACAATAAATTAAATATCTGTTTCCTAAGTTCAAAGCACTTTCTAGGTGTTCGGGTTTTTCTACCCATCTCATTCTGTAGTCTCCCATTAAGTATCACCACACTAAAGACATAGTTAATAGCCTACAAATGTCACTTGACTCAAAGAATACTAAAAGTGCACTAAATACACTTTTGTTCAAAGTACAAGAAGGAGAAAAATACCTAGACTTTCAGAGAATAATACCTAGACTTAAATACATTAAATCAGAATCATAAAATTTCACGAAAAATAATGCTGGTAATCTGTAAGCAACAGATTTTAGAAAGCAAAATATAACTTTCTCTTAAGTACTGCATTCATTGTTAGAAAAAATTTAAGACATTTTAATGAAAACTCAGTAAGACATCTAAACATTCAGGGGTTTTGTTTTCTTTAGGCACTAAAAATGCTTCCTCAAGGTCCTCTATAGCCTTGCAACTCAAAATGTGCTCTGCAGAGAGAAGCATCATCCTTACCTGGGAGCTTGTGAAAAATGCAGATTCTCAGATTTCACCCCCAACCTGCAGAATCTAAATCTGCATTTTAATATGACTCCAAAGTGATTCCTACGCACATTAAAATTTAAGAAGCACTTAACCTATAACACGGGTTCTAACAGGGGTCCTGAAGAGCAACGTGAGTTTCACGAATCCCCTGAAATTTCATGCAGAACCTTTCATGAGTGAATATATGCATATTTCACTGGGAAAATACTCCATATTTTTTTTATCAATCTCTCAAAGGAATATATGACCCCAAATAGATTAAGAATCACTGCCCTACAGGATTGTATGCCACAGTTTAGAAGTCAAAATATTTCAAAAACTATTTACGCTGCTCTCAATGAGGTCTGTTGAAGAATGACAAGAATGAAGGTCAGAACGTCACAGTGGGTCACGAAAGACCTTATCTGAAGAATTTATTCACACCATGCAAGAACTATGCCAAGAAACCAGTTTGGAGACATCTAAATAAATAATTCTCTACATGAGGTTTGAGATTAAGAATGTGCACTTGAAGAAGATTCAAACTGAGAAGTAAATAAATAGAAGGTAGGATTTTTTTTAAGATAGGATGCCATTAGATGACAGTGAAGTGCTGAATTCTTGTTGTAAGAGCTCAATCAGCAAGTCTAACAGGATTCTGTTTGATTTGGGATACATGACCATTTTAAAATGTTAACTTCCAAGTACATTCTTATAATATTTCATTTATGAGGAACCCTCAACACATTTCACTAGTCCCACTTTCTTTATCTTCTCTGGACCTCAGAAGACAAAACAAAGAAATAGAGCACAAAAATTAAAAAGGATTTGCCCAGGATCTTCAGTGAGTTTATAATAAAGAATGGCTTACATCCATAAGGTTCTCACTATATGTCAGCACTATGCATATATTTTATTCTTTCATATTATCATCTAGTCATCTCTTTGAGGCGTGTATTATGCAGAGGCACAGACTACGTCTAACTTCTATTTCCTTAGGTCATAGTGCCTGATAGAATATAATTTCCTTAACAGGCACCCAAAATGTAAATAAAAGGCATTAGCTGGTCTTTCTTGCTTCTGATGCTTGATTGTAGTACTACTATAACTTGTCATCAGTGATGGGCCTAATACCTGACAATCTGCTCTCCAGGATGGACCCATATCCTACCATATCAGTCATTCCAGGCAAGAAGAGACAATGCCGAACACTCAGGGGGATCAAGTTTCTCTGCCCCATTTTATTTCTACAGGTATAGGCAAATGCCTGATTCTTTTCTTCGCTCTATTTCTTATCCACGTACAATAGGGATTTTGATGGAACTTTCACTCATTACCTACTAATGTCCCTCATTTACATAATAAACATATCCCAACGAAGAATATGGAGGTAGTGAAACATAACAGAAGTCGGCAAAGAAGAGTAACAACAGGACAGGAACTAACATTTGCTGACTACCTTTTATGGAGCAGACACTTGTGCAATTCTACGGGGCAGAGACTACTGTCTTTACTTGATGGATGAAGACTAAAGTTCCAACAGGTTAAACAATTATCTAAGATTACAAAATTAGACAGTGACAAGTTTGGGGGTATAGTTTTGGGGAGGAGAGGAAAATAAAGAATAAGAAGGGCAGGAGGACAGAACAAAGAACACGGGTGGGGAAGACAGTGAACCCAATTACATCAGGAGACATGAAACAATGAAAAGCAGACAAGCACTTGAAGGCAAACAGGTTACAGAGTGCAGGCATAAATGGTTCCTCACACATGTCAGTGGACATTTAAAAAGTAAATGATACGAGTTTTAATGAGAATTTTAAAAAATAAAATTGAATTAAAAGGCAAAGCCAGAATCTGAATAAAATCTGTATGACTCCAAAGTTCATGCTCCTAACCACTACATTCACAAAGAAACCGATCCAGTTTATGCAAACGGTATTTAGAAAAACAGGTTAACAAGATTTCTCAAGCGTCACAGTAGTTTTATTTTTAAAAACCCACTGAATGTACTTCTAACAACAAATCAGGACATAAATATATGTACTACTGAAGCCACTCAATCTTATTCTTTACCTGAAAGTGACACAGAACTAATTTAAGAGGTTACAGATATGTCACAAAATTCCCAAATTCTCTATAAGCACTCCTATTTATTTCCTCCAGAAATGTATCGTCAACTTTCTCAAGCCTCTTTATATTTTCAGTCTAAGATCCCTTTATTTGCACACACTGTTTAAAATACTATCTTTTGGGGCACCTGGGTGACTCAGTTGAGCATCCGACTTTGGCTCAGGTCATGATCTCATGGTTTGTGGGTTCAAGCTTCCACATCAGGCTCTCTGCTGTCAGTCTGCTTCAGATCATCTGTCCCCCTCTCTCCCTTCCCCTCCCGTGCTTATGCTTTCTCTCTCAAAATTAAATAAACTATTAAAAAAATAAATAAAATAATATCTTTTATCTCAAGTAGCTATGTTCCAGTTTCAGTGGAGGTCATCTAGATCTTTCTCTAGGTCAGATAAACTCTACTCTTTCCTTAATGTAGTGCCCAGTCAGTATACAATCAAAAACCTTGAAACTTAAAAAAAAAAAAAAAAAAAAAAGGTGGATGATTGTATTCAAAATCTAAAAAATTAGATTCTAAGATATCATGGTGCATCTTCAGTTTCCTTAAGTTGAGGCTCATCTGGATTTAAAATGATAATTTGATTGTGGGTTAAATTTAATTGTGGATAATTGTGATGCAGAAGATCACACAAGCTATATTACACAGATAAATTCTTCATCACATCTCAAATATACTACATTTAAACCTAGTAATCAGTCCCCTTTCCCCAGTTCAAATGTTGGTTACCTCTTCATCATCTTCCTCATCTTCAACATCCAGAATTCCTGAATCCTGTTCAGACTTGGGGCTAGTGCTTTCTATCTCTGTATCAAAAATTGTGTATGCATCTTTCTTAGATTTTCTCTTGCTACCTATTCTGGGTTGTTGCAAGACGATGTTATCCAGGTTTCTCTGTTGCTGAGCCTAGGATAGAAACACATATGCACACATTACAAAAAGAAAGAAAGAGAGAAAAGAAACAAAATTTGATTAAGCATTCAAAGAACTTCTAATATTGAACAAACTGGTATCTTAAAGAAAAATACAACAAAATGTCTTAATTCATAGTTTTAGTCCCAGAAATAAAATCAAACATATTAACATATATTTTTAAAAATGTTTTTTAAAAGTTTATTTATTGGGGCACCTGGGCGGCTCAGTCGGTTGGGCATCCGACTTCAGCTTGGGTCACGATCTCACAGCTCGTGAGTTCAAGCCCCGCGTCGGGCTCTGTGCCAACAATTCAGAGCCTGGAGCCTGCTTCAGATTCTCTGTCTCCCTCTCTCTCTGCCCCTCCCCTGCTCATGCTCTGTCTCTCTGTGTCTCAAAAATAAATAAAAACATCAAAAAAAAATTTTTTTTAAAGTTTATTTATTTTGAGAGAGAAAGAGAGGGAGTGCAAATGGGGTAGGAACAGAGACAGACAGAGAGAGAGAGAATCCCAAGCAGACCCCATGCTGGCAGTGCAAAGCCCAATGAAGGGCTTGAACTGATGAACCGTGAGATCATGACCTGAGTCGAAACAAAGAGACACTTAACCAACTGAGCCACTCAGGTGTCCCTCAATGTATACATTTTTAACAATGATGTTACCCATCTTGATTCATTTTCCCCAGAAAGAAAAAAGATAATCAATATTATCATTAGACTTTCCAAATATACCCAGTAAATAATCACAAAAATACAATCTACCCTTTTTCACATAAGTAGCCAAGAGATTAGTGCAAATGACTAAATATGTATCTCTTATGAGATAAATGCCATAGTGGAATCATTGTGGTTGAGGGAAGAAAGACAAGAACTTTTTAGCTTAGCAGACTCTTAAGAACAGTGGTTATAATCTCTGTGGTATTAAGAGACCAATAGAATGTAATCAGGGGAATGAAACATCTTAATAATTTGAACTAACTAATCCTTCAGGATTGCATGGCCTTTATCTGTGGAAAACAAAGTTTTAAAGGGTTTCTTCTTCTGAACTTTCATAAAAAGGAAACGTAATCCCCTCAACTTTACAAAATAGATTCAGATGGTGTGGTTTTAATACATACAAAGAGGTGGAAAGTATCACGATGCAGTCAACAACATAAGTAGTAATCCACACAGTATTAGAGCTGTATGACGTTAGTCACTACTTAGGAAACTGAGTCTAGAAGGCAAAGGATCCGTTTGAGGTCACAAGGCTAGTTGGTGGTAAATCAGAAGTTCAACGTGTGATTTCCCAAATTCCGGGTCAGAGATCTTCCTACTCTACCCACAGTCCCTCAAAGCATGACAAAATATTTCCCCCACAAAAGGTTCTGTTGTCAAATAAATGGGAAACACTGCTGTCTTGGAGCCTTCTTGGAGCCACAATGCACATTAACAGAATAAAAAGTAAGAGAAATCCTTTTTAAGGAAACTTCTTTAATTTGGTTTAACTGAGCATGTTCCAAAAGTTCATAATGGAACTTCCAGTTTTTTTTCATAATACTTGGTATCATCCCAAGATACAAAGCTTAAGAACTTATAGGTCACGTATACCTCAATAAAACTGGAAAAATAAAAATAAATAAATAAACATTAAAAAAATTTTTAAAAATAAAGAAATTTCACATTCCAATGCCAAGAAGAAGAAGAAGAAGAAGAAGAAGAAGAAGAAGAAGAAGAAGAAGAAGAAGAAGAAGGGCCTCTCAAAATATACATTTCTGAATCAATATATGACATTTTTCCACAGTGACAGGCAGAAATTAGTTCTGGAGAAAATAAAAGTCTCCAAATATTCTGAATGACATTAAGAAATTCAAGATAAGGGGCATTGGGGTGTCTCAGTCAGTTAAGTGCCCGACTTCAGCTCAGGTCATGAACTCATATTTCACGGGTTCAAGCCCCACATTCGGCTCTCTGCTATCAGTGCGGAGCCCACTTCAGATCCTCTGTCCTCCTCTCTCTCTCTCTCTCTCTCTGCCTCTCCCCTGTTTGTTTTCTCTCTAAGTAAATAAATACTTTTTAAAAATTCAAGATAAATATTAAGTATAAGATGTTAGTCCAGGCACTGGTTAAATGAGGCAATTATAATAGGACAGAGAAAAACTTGAACTATGTGAGCTAGTTTCTGCCAAGAAAATGAAAAGAATCTACATTCCAGAGATTTGAATCAATGGACAAGCTTGTTTCAATGCATAATACTCACTGATATTTTGATTTGACTTACATAAAATATACATGGCTTCAGTAACAAACTGAGATAGAGAGGGTATCCAAAAACATTTAATTTACATATGTACATAAAACATACCTGTCCTCCAAGCATTTGACCCCTAAATTAGATAGCATAGTCTTTCTATCTCTCTCAAAAGTAATAAGTTCTTTTCTACTTTCAAGCAAACCACACAAAAAGGGATCCAGGTCTCTGGGAAGGCACAAAGGAAGGAAGAACTTCCTAGAGTTTTCATATTTAAAAAAGCAAGCCCAGGACTACAGTGATCACTTGTCCTTTAAGCCTATCTTCTTCAGTATAACAAAACCAAAAGCTTTCATAAGGTGGTATTATTCCATTCAATCCCAAGTCATTTATTTTTCTTCATAATCAATAAAATACTATCAGTATATCAAAAGCAATCAAGAGAAGCCACACTTCAGTACTGCCATTTAAACTTGAAATGATACAAATCTGAAAGTATCCTATCGAAGTAATTTTAGGTCTTCTGTGATTTGTTCTTTTCAGGTGGTGTCTGGTGTTCCCATCAATTTGAAGGAATGCAGTTTCAGCCAAATAGGCAAATTAAGACAGCAAACCCTCTGCTAGAAATCAAAGCACTGCAAGTTGTATTCTAAGGCTTTAACAGAACTTGGGGTCCTGTCAAAATTATCAAGGCTTCAGTCCATAAAAGAGCAGTCAGAGCAGATCTGCTAAGCAGAAGTGGCCAAGTCAGAAACAAAGAATCGCAGGTAGAACAATGAAATACTAGGATATTACTCATTATGAATGCAAATGAAAATTACCATCTATCCAAACCATACGTTACGGGGTTGGAATGAAGTGGGAAAGAGTAAATACAGATGTAAGTATATAAATACATGTAATATATGCTAAAATTAAAATGGGATCCTAAGTCCATGAAAAAAAAAACAACAACAAAAGCCCTTCAAGCTCTTTTCTACCATGCTAAACTATCTCACCAGGACCATTTATTCTGTCCCTCCAAAGACAACCCTTATAACCATGAGCCAAAGAAGCAGCTGACCAATTTCTGCCTCCTATGTTAGAGTTGGGGGAGAAGGTGCCAAGCAGACAAGCAGACATTAGAAAGTATTGAGGTATTTTCTTTTTCTTAATTGTTCATTCTCTTCATGACAAATTTTTACACATTAATTACCTCTTCCTCAAGATTCCCTCATGTATATTCTTCTCTGATTTCCTAATATAGAGAAATTAAGCAAGATTTCTCCCTCAAGCCCTCTTCTCTTACCAGTCTCCCATGACCCAGCAGCACATCTCCAGTAGCACATTGCCTATATTGCTTGTGAGTTTCTCCACCTCACTTCCAACATGCCTAAAATGGAACTCATCACCTTCTCATTAGAATTCCCCTGCATACTATAGCCAGGCTTTTCTTAAACCACATTATTCATCACACAAATTGAGTGTGAGGGGAAGTGGGAGGAAAAATTTCAAAAAGTACAAATCCCAATTCGATCCCAACTTCCCTTCGACTCCACCATAATGGAAGCTGAACCTAATTTTCCAATGTACTTACCCAGTACTCTCCAACATGAGTCTTCCACTTGGATCAAACTCTACCACTTAATATACTACGAATATTATGCCATTTCTCTAGCGGATGACCTCTCCCCACCTGAATCCAACCTGTACTCTGAATCCCAACTAGAATTCTTCTTCCTTTAGGAAGCCTCCTCTCACTGTGCTAATTCCCAGAGCATCCTCTCCGCATCCCTACTTTCAGTCAAACAGGTCCTGAATATCTATTGGTACCAGGCATTGTGCTACATACTGGGTCTACAAAGAATAAGATGGAGTCCCTGACTCACAAACCTAATGTCATACTGTTACAGGAAGCATAGATAGGCAAATAAGTGACCGAAATTCAGTGTAATAAGCAGAAAAACAGATACACAGGTACAATAATTGGATATAGGAGAAAGTAGTCATATATGTGTGGAGGGGATTAAAAATGGACTCCACAGAGGAAGGGGTAGCAAACTGTGGTTTTAAAAGATAAATATGATTTTTACAAAGGGAGATAGGTAAAAAGGATAAGCATTCCAGAAGGAAGGAAACAGCATGAGAAAAGATCACCGCATGTGAAATAACATTATTCACCCAAGGAATAAGTAATCTTGTATAAAAGTGTAAGTGATAATGAACTACCAAGAGATAAAGAAACCATACAAAGCAGTTTCAAGGTTCACTAGTAGGTATGGAGAAACAATGAAAGAACATAAGCAGGAAAGAATAGCATCAGCTTTCTAATTCAGGCAAATTCTCCAGGAGCAGAAGAGTGGTCAACTGGGAGAAGGTAAAGACTAGAAACAGAAAAACTAATATAGATCACCGTAACAGTCCAAACAACAATGACGAGGACTTGAATTAAAGGTAGGCAGCAGACAGATAACTAGTAGAAATAACAGAACTTACTGATTTCTGTTGTACATGGAAGTACATGGAAGAGGTGAAGGAAATAATAATAACTCCAGGATCCTGGTCTTGATGACTAGATGGTGGCAAATCATAAAAACCACAAAAATAATAAGTTGAAAGAAGACAGAGAAGATGAGCTTGGTAAACGTGCCAGGTAGACAGGTTAAAAAAAACAAACAGGCCAGTACAGCCCTTGAGCATGTAACTCTTCTCTCTTTGAGGATAGGAAACACATCTTACCATTCTTAGAATCCTCCAAACCCAGACACAGTGATATATACGGAGTAAATTTATATAAATGTTTACTATATAAAGGCAATAGACAACAAAAGAAATATATGTAAGAATGAAATCTAGTTCAATAAAAGAGATAATTTGGATGTTTTCCTACCTATGAAAGAGGGAACAAAAAAGAGAAGGGTGGAGGGAAGGAACGCCTATACAAATGACTTAATCGGGACTATTAACCTAAAAATGTATCTTTTGACACTTTTAAAACTGTCAAAACATGTCTGTGAGGTACCCTACCTATCCTAAGAAGTTAAGTTTTATTGTGAAATACCACTTCCAATGGTACCTAGCAGTAAGACTCAGTTAAAATTCTGTGAATAAAGCAGTCTCCAGTCTTTATCAACCCAATACTGACCTCTAGTGGACTAAAGAAACACATACAAATGACCTTTAGAATCAGAAGAGAGGTCTAGGCTTATAGGCTTGGAGACCTGACATAAATATATAAACTTCAATTATAGGGTGTGTGTGTATGTGTGTGTGTGTGTGTGTGTGTGTGTGTGTGTGTGTGTGTGTATGTGTATCTGTATATGTATAGGCTTCTTGGAGCAAGGCACATCTTTAAATCTAAGCTCTTAAACTCAGTAATTCTACAACTTTGGGTAAGTTCTTTCCTTCTCTGTGTAACATCCCTATCTACAAAGAACAAAAACAAAAACAAAAACAACACTGAGAATTTTAAGTTCCACCTGTCATCCTTCTGAAAATGAGATAGGAGCCTTGTTTTACCATCTGCTATGGAAGCACCTGAGCTAGCAATATTTAGATGCATTATCATTAATGGCATCTAATATTGCTACACACTGCCACTCAATTTTGCATTCGTACTACATTTTAAGGCCTAGATATCTGTGCCAAACACCTCTTGTGCTCTACTTCAGATCCTCTCAGCCTCAGCTTATTCCAGGTAGAGCATCAGCAACCTGTTGTGGGCAGCCTTGGACAGTGTCTCAGAGTAGAACCTGAAACCAGCTCTCACACTTATACCATACCTCTAGCTTCCTTCCTGCCCTGGGGCTTTGAGCACCATCAGAACTACTTAGCATTCATGAGTCTTAACCCAGAAGGGAGACAGCCTTGACCAAAGAGCTGACAGATAAATGCTTCCCCATTCTGTCTCTCCCACTGCCATCAGTTCCATATGGCTTCTCAGAAGGCCCCATGGATTAAAGAACCAGACTGCCCTACAAATGTAACATTGTACGGACTCCACCAACTTCTCTTCTCACTCCTCCTGACCCCTACTCTGACAGATCATGTGCTTGAATAAACCACTCAAATACAACCTCCCAGCTTCCCTCAGAGAAACCAAAGCTAAAATAATATCCCATACGATAATAAAGTGAAGTAGGACTATGACCTCTGTTTTAAGTCTGAGGCCCAAATAATAACCATGAAAATAACTGTCAAGATCAAGATATAAAAAATCTAAAGTTGCCTCTTTGAATCTCACCAAACAAGAGAAGTACAAAAAAGCTGCAATATCAGAACAGAGTTTCTGCACATTTACCAGCACTAGCTCTGGCAACCAGCTCCAATATCCAATTCAAAGAAACAAACAGAAAACAAAACAAGATAGTGATTCAAAATTAAGGAAAAGAAACATATGAAAGATCATATTTTAAAAGTTATTGTTGCATATTAGTGTCCATAGGAGTGTATATATGTATACATGTATGTGTACTTTGCATAATACTTTTAACGAGGGATAAACGAGCACCTGGGTGCCTCAGCCTGTTAAGGGTCCGAGTTCGGCTCAGGTTGTGATCTGGCGGTTCGAGTCCCACATCCAGCTCTGTGCTGACAGCTCAGAGCCAGGAGCCTGCTTCAGATTCTGTGTCTCCTTTGCTGTCTGCCCCTCCCCTGCTCACGTTCTTTTTCTCTCTCTCTCTCTCTCTCAACAATAAATAAACATTAAAAAAATTTTTTTATTCTTTTTTTTTTAATTTTTTATTCTTTATTTATTGTTGAGAGAGAGACAGAGAGACAGAGATGAGTGGGGGAGGTACAGAGAGAGAGAGGGAGACACAGAATCCGAAGCGGGATCCATGCTCTGAACTGTCAGCACAGAGCCCCACGTGGGGCTCGAACCCACGTACCACAAGATCATGACCCCAGCAGAGGTCAGACGCTTAACCGACTGAGCCACCCAGGAGCCCTCCAAAATTTTTTATAAATAAATACATAAACAAATGAGGGATAAACAGTTTTGCATGTAACTTAATCAGATCCCCCAAAATTTCCATCAGTAAGATAAGAAATCTAGGATTATGATACCATTGGAACTTTTTGTTTTTTAATTAAGGAAGGTGTTCACTACATTCCCTTTGAAATTATAACCGGGATCCTGGGGTGCCTGGGTGGCTTAGTCAGTTAAGCACCCTACTCTTGATTTCAGTTTAGGTCATGATCTCACAGTTGTGAAATCAAGCCCTGCATCAAGCTCCATGCTGGGAATGGAGCTTGCTTAAGATTCTCTCTCTCTCTCTCTCTCTCTCTCTCTCTCTCTCTCTCTCTCTGTCTTGCTCCCGCTCTCTCTCTCTCTTCCCTTCCTCTGTCTCTTACTTTCTCTAATTAATTAAATTATAACTGGGATCCTTAGCCCTTTGAAAGTCTCCAGTTCATATTTAAATCTATATTTTATATGGGGCGCCTGGGTGGCTCAGTCAGTTAAGCCTCCAACTTCAGCTCAGGTCATGATCTCACGGTTCATGAGTTCAAGCCTTGCATTGGGCTCTACACTGACAGCTCAGAGCCTGGAACCTACTTCAGATTCTGTGTCTCCCTCTCTCTCTGCTCCTCCCCTGCTCACTCTCTGTCTCTCTCTGACTCTCAATAATAAATAAACATTAAAAAACAATTTTTAAACCTATATTTTATATTTCAATGGCAAGGGGGATGTTTTTGCATTAACAAAATTCACTGCAATAAGATGTACTACATGTAGGGTGTTACGTTTTGTATGACACAATAGTAAAATTACAGAATTCTCTTGTAAATTAGAATTCTCTGCTCTTTTTAAACACTATCATTTTCCTTTGTCAACACACAAACATATGTTAATTACAAGTAATTATAAAATAAATTACAAAAAAGTAAAGGGAAAAAAATCTATCAAAATCTCCACTCAGTAATATCAGTTATTTTGATGAATGACAACCCCACATATAAAGATTTCTGTGCATGTAAAAGACTGTTCTTCTTGCTTATCTGCATTTTCTATTTATGAGCAATTACCATGTATACTGGTAGGCCAAAAAAAGAACCATACTAAATAAAGTTCTTTTAATTTTCTTTTTGCTCAAAAATATATCACAAATCTACTTCTCTACAAATAAAACCATCTATTACAATATTTGCATTGTATTGCATTTAAAAGAACACATTTATTTAGGGGTGCCTGGGTGGCTCAGTTGGTTAAGCGTCCAATTTGATTTGGGCTCAGATCACTATCTCACTGTTCATGAGTTCAAGCCCCATGTCGGGCTTTGCACTGACAGCGCAGAGCCTGCTTGGGATTCTCTCTCCTTGTCTCTCTCTGCTCCACCCTCGCTCTTCTGCTCTCTCTCTCTCTCTCTCAAAATAAATAAATTTTAATAAATGAATGAATGAATGAATGAATGAATAAATGAATGACTAAAAGAACACATTTATTTATTTTTTTTTTCAACGTTTATTTATTTTTGGGACAGAGAGAGACAGAGCATGAACGGGGGAGGGGCAGAGAGAGAGGGAGACACAGAATCGGAAACAGGCTCCAGGCTCTGAGCCATCAGCCCAGAGCCTGACGCGGGGCTCGAACTCACGGACCGCGAGATCGTGACCTGGCTGAAGTCGGACGCTTAACCGACTGCGCCACCCAGGCGCCCCAAGAACACATTTATTTAAACATAACCTACTATAAGAGATTCATATTGCTTCCAATATTTTGCTGTTTAATAATGCTGCACAGACTATCTCCAGAGCTAAAAGTTTGTGTGTATAGTTAATTATTTTATTAGGGGAATTTCTAGAAGTAGAAAATCTAGACGAAAAGATAAATGTTGAAAATAAATAAATTAGATTTGGCTATGTAAAAAGATTTAATGTCCACTCAACAATTTTATTAGTATTTATTTTCCTCTAGTACTTTTATCATTTATTTTACATTAATATGCTTAATCCTCCTACAACTTACCTTGAATGTTACATAGAGACAGAAAACCACTCATTCAAATGGTTATTTTGCACCAACTCCATTTTTTAAAAAACTTTTCCCAATTAATTTATTTCACTTGAAATGTCTGCCAAATGAATATAAGTTCATGGTTTTTTTAAAAATCCAATAATACTAATATTATTTTATGATAATACGTAGAACCTCCTTATGCTTTTTCCTACACCCCAATTCTGTTCTGTAGAGTTAACATTTTATACCCACATTTCTAAATAATACCCTTATACTTTAGAGTAAAAACTTAGCTCACTTAGGGGTGCCTGGGTGACAGTTGGTTAAGCATCCAGCTCTTGGTTCCAGCTCAGGTTGTGATCTCACAGTTAGTGAGTTCATGCCCCACCTCGGGCTCTGGGCTGAGAGCCTGCTTGGGATTCTCTCCTCTCTCTCTCTCTCTCTCTCTCTCTCTCTCTCTCTCTCTCTCTCTCCCTTTCCCCTGCTCGCAAGCTCGCTCTCTCTCTCTCTCTCTCTCTCTCAAAATGAATTAATTTTTAAAAAATCTAGACTCCTTACCTTTTTACCTTTCTGCTTCATCAACTATCTTCCCAGCATAGTATTTCAAGTTAAAGCAATAATCAGTGTTAATAATTATGTCATGTAAGCATCCTGTCTCACAGGATGTATCTATACGATGACTATATATATTTGATTATACGTTTTTGTTTTGATTATAGCTTTTGTTGTTCCTTGAGTTTCAAATTCTCTAATTTTTTAAAATTCTCTAATATTCTAACTATAATAATCTTCATTTCTTCAAAAAGCTTATCATAATAGGCACCCTATCCAGACCCTATTTTTCCTACAGGTTTAAGTAACCTGAGCTGATTGTTCTATACGCCCTGCTTCATAAATATCATTCTAGAGGGGACTTACTTTCACGTCTCACTGGGGTTAGAGACATAGTTTCATAAACTCTATATCTACCTTGCAATTAATTTAGTCCCACATTTTGTTGGAGCACACCTTCAAGTAATTCCTAAGAAATGAAATATGAGAGTTAAATTTCCTGAGTCCTTGCAATAAAAAAATGACTCATCTTCACATAAACTGATAAAACATTTAACTGAGTATAGAATTCAAGGTTCCTCAGATTATTGAAAGCATTGTTCCATTGTCTTCTAGTACCCATTATTGCTAACCAGAAAGACAATGTCATTTTGATCTTCATTCTTTTGTATAAGACATTACATTTCCTCTCTAGAAGCTTTTCAAACCTCTTTACCCTATCTGTTGTAAATTTCACAATGGCATACCTTGGTGTTAGTCATTGTGTCATTTGTTCATTATGCTAGGTAAGTAATTTATCCATGAACCTGGATATTTGAGTCCCACAGAATAAAGGGGATTTTCTCATATTACTGCCCTGATCATTTTCTTCCTTTGTCTGGAATTCCTAATGGACAATGAATTCTCCTATAAAACCTCCTGATGATCTTTGTACCACTTTTATATTGAAAAAAATGTTTTAATTTTTGAGAATACAAATTAATTTTTTAACATATTACTCTGTTTCTGCATTATCTGCTCCCTCCTGATAATTTTTATTGTTATTACTTGTTTTCTCATATTGGTAAATTTGGGTCTCTCTCTTCCCAGTTGGAAATTTTTTTCCCTGAAATGTCTGTTAATCCTTGGGGGCCATTTATATTTAACAATAAGTCACTCAAGAGTTGACAGAAAGATCTGTAAGGATGAAGGAACCAGCAGGCTTCACTTTAGGGAGTTCTAGGAGGGAGATAACCTCTTTACTGGTGAAATCCAAATGGCACTTCATGGCAGTCTTTTATGAATTTCTCTAGAAAAGAATCTTCTAGTCTTCCATCTAAGAATCTAAGTGCAAATATTCCATGCATGAGGCAGAAGAAAGAAAAGGAATTCACTGTTTTGCACACTAACATTCAACAAATCACACTATTTTTAAGTCCCTCATCTTACCCCATCATCTATTATTAACTCATACCTCCAAAGTCTCAGCTTCACTGGAGGCACCAATATGTCCTGAACTGTCTTCTCCATTCCACGCGTACCTCTGTTTATACTTTCACTTGTGGATTCACACACCCTGCTATATTAGTTATCACTCTTCCTAGTGCTTTCTTTTTTTTTCCTTCCAGCTTTCCTGAGATATTATTGATACATAATTTACATAAGTTCAAGGTGGACAATGTGCTGTTTTGATACGCATATATATTGCAAAATGATTACAACACGTTACCTAACATCTCCATCCACTCACATAATTATCGTTTTTGTGCATGGCAATAACATATATGACCTGCTCTCCTAACAACTTTCAAGTATATAATATTGTTAATTATAGTGATCATGCTGTACATTAGATCCCCAGAACATACTCATCTTACAGTTGGAAATTTGTGCCCTTTGACCAAAGCTTCTTATTCCACTCACCTCCCAGGCCCTGAAAACCACCATTTTATCCTCTATTTTTATAAATTTGGCTTTTTACATTTCACATATAAGTGACACCATACAGTTCTGGTCTTTCTCTATCTGACTTCTAAATTAGAATAATGTCCTCAAGGTCATTCCATTTTGTCACAAGAGGCAGGATTTCCTTCTTTTTATGGTTGAACAATACTCTCTAGTATATATACACCACATTTTCTTTATCCATTCATCCACTGATAGACACTTAGGTCGTTTCCATGTTTGGGCTATTATGAATAATGTCTCCAGCTTTGTTGTTTCTCAGGATAGCTTTGGCTATTCAAGGTCTTTTGTAGTTCCATACAAATTTTAGGACTGTTTTTTTTTTTTTTTATTTTTTTCAACTATTTCTTTGGAAAATGTCATTAGACTTTTGATAGGAACTGCACTGAATCTGCAGATCACTTTGGGTACTAAAGTCTTTTTAACAATATTAATTCCTCCAATCAGTAAACATGGGATGTGTCTTTATTTGTGTCTTCTCCAATTTCTTTCATCAATGTCTTGTAATTTCCAGTATAGATATTTCACCTCTTTCATCTCCATGGTTACATTTATTCCTAAGTATTTTATGATGCTTGATGCTGCCATAAATAAAATTGCTTTATTTCTTTCAAAGATAGTTTATGGTTAAGTGTACAGAAATGAAACTGATTTTGGAGTATTGATATTGTATCCTAAAACTGTACTGAATTTATTAGTTTTGATGGTTTTTTGGTGGAACATATAAAGATTTTCTACATATAAGATCATATCACCTGTAAACAGAGACAATTTTACTGCTTTTTAATTTGGACGACTGTTATTTATTTTTCTTGACTAACTTCTCTGGCTAGGATTTCCAGTACTATATTGAACAGAAGTATTGAGAGTGAGCACCCTTGTCTTCTTCTTGATCTTAGCAAGAAAGTTTTCAACCTTCACTGTCAAGTATGCTGTTAGCTATGGGTTTGTCATATGTGGCCTTTATTATACTGAGGTACATTTCTTCTATATCCGATTTGTGGAGAGTTTTATGATGAAATGATGTTTCATTTTGTCAAGTGCTTTTTTTCTGCATCTATTTAGATGATCATATGATTTTTACCTTTCATTCTATTAATGTGATGTATCGCCCTTATTGATTTGAATATGTTGAACCATCCATGCATCCTAGGGACAAATCATACTTGATCATGGTATGATCCCTTTAATGTGCTGATGAATTTGTTTGCTAGTATTTTCTTGACAGTTTTTGCATCTATATGTATATTCATCTGTAGTTCCCTTTTCTTCTAGTGCCCTTACCTGGGTAATGCTGGCCCCATAAAATGAGTTTGGGAGTGTTCCCTCCTCTTCAAATTTTTGGAAGACTTTAAGAAGGATTAGCATTAATTCTTCTTTAGATGTTTGGTGGAATTCACCAGTGAAACCATCTGGTCTTAGACTTTTCTTTGTTGGGAGCTTTTTGATTACTACTTCAATCTCATTTATTACTGGTCTATTCAAATTTTTTATTTCTTCCCGATTCAGCCATGGTAAGTTGTATGTTCCTATAAATTTATCTGTTTCTTCTAGGTTATCCAATTTGTTTGCAATTACTGATTTCTTATGATCCTTAGTATTTCTGTGGTGTCAGTTGTAATGTCCCCTCCTTCATTTCTGATGTTGACTCCTGTATTGTTTTCTTAGAGTCTAGCTTAAGGTGTATCAATTTTGTTCATCTTTAAAAAAAAAAAAAAAAGCTGTCTTAGTTTCATCGATATTTTATATTGATTTTCTGGTCTTTCATTTATTTCTGCTTTGATATTTGTTATTTCTTTCCTTCTCTTAACTTCAGGTTTAGTTTGGCCTTTTTCCCCCCTAGTTCCTTAAGGTGTAAAGTCAGGCTGTTTGTTTGTCATCTTTATATTAACTGCCATAAATTTACCTCAAAGAACTGCTTTTGGTACATCCCACGAGTTTTGGTATGTTGTATTCCCATTTTTGTTTCTTTAAAGATATTTTTTGATTCCCTTTTGATTTCTTCTTTGACCCACTGGTTGTTCAGGAGTCTGTTGGTTAATTTCCACACATTTATTAATATTCTAGTTTTCATCCTATTATTGACTTCTAGTTTTTTACCTTTGTGGTTGGAAAACATACTTGGTATGACTTCGATCTTCTTACATTTGCTAAGGCTTGTTTTGTGACCTAATATATAATCTATCCTGGAGAACGTTCCATGTATGCTTGAGGAGAATGTGTATTCTGCTGCTGTTGGTTGGAATAATTTGTATATGTTTGTTAAATTTATTTGGTCTAAGATATAGTGTAAGTGCAATGCTTCCTTATTGATTTTCTGTTCCACTGCCCTATCTGTTGTTGAAAATGAGTTACAGAAGTCCCCCTACTATTATTGTACTGTTGTCTATTTCTCCCTTCAGATCTGTTAGTATTTGCTTAATATATTTAGGTACTCCAATGTTGGGTATACCTCCTTACTTTCATTCTTCCAAAGATGTATTATGCCCTTTTTATCATTTTCATTCAATTCATTCACTGGATGAATTTTTAAACAGTTATTATAACTACACTTAAGGAGATAAAGAAAAATATGTTCACAATGAATAAAATACAGTGAATCTTGGGGCACCTGGGTGGCTCAGTTGGTTAAGCCACCAACTCTTGATTTTGGCTCAGGTCATGATCTCACAGTTGGTGGGATCGAGCCCCCTGTCAGACTCTGTGCTGACAGCACTGAGCCTGCTTGGGATTCTCTCTCTTTCTCTCTCTCTTTCCCTCCCCCACTTGCTCACACATGCATACTCACACTCTCTCTCTCTCTCAAAACAAATATTAAAAAAAAAAAAAAGAAAATATGGTAAATCTCAGCCAAGAAATAGAAACTATGTAAAAGAGCCAAAGGGAAATTCTAGAACTAAAAAATACAATGCCTGAAATAATTTATCATTTAATGTGCTTATAAACCAAATAGAGATAACAAAAGAAAAAGTCAGTGAACTTGAAGACAGATGAAAAAAAATTATCCAAGCAGAAAATAAAGGAAAGAAATGAAAAATTAAACAAACACCAAACCAGAGCCAGAGGAACATGGGGAATAATACTGCAAAAGGTCTAATGTAAGTAGAACTAGAGTCCTGAAAAAGAGGAGAAATAAAATATTTTGTAAAAAATATTGGAAAAAATAATAGATGAAAATTTCCTACATTTGATAAACAACATAAAGTAACAGAGTTAAGAAATTCAGTGAATCCTAACATAGATAAATGCAAAGAAACCATGCTTATGCACATCAGAGTCAAAACACTGAAAATCAGAGATCAAGAGAAAAATCTGAAAGCGTTAAGAAAAAACTCTACATTATATATGGTGGAGAAACAATACATGATAAATGACTATTATCTCTCAGGAGAACTACAGGGGCCAGCAAGTCAAAGAAAAGAAAATGAAATGAAAAAATGTAATCAACCCAAATTCTACATGTAACAAATATCCTTCAGGAATTACGTGATGAATTGCACCTTCTAGACAGATATATTGAAGTCCGAAACCCTGGCATCTCATAATGTGACCTTATTTGAAATAGGGTCAATGCAGATGTATTGAAGATGAAGTCATACTGCATCAAGGTGGGCCTTTAAGGCAATATGACTAGTGTCCTCCTAAGAAGAGGACAAGACAGAGACAGAAGACATAGAAAACAATATCAGGTGATGAGGAAGCCAGAGATTGAGGTGCTACAACTGCAAGTGTTAAGGAAAGCCAAGAGTGCTGGCAAATCAGCAGGAAAAGGCAAAGGAGGATTCTCCCCTAGTGGTATCAGAGGAAGCATGGCCTAGATGACACTTGGATTTTGAACTTCTAGCCTCCAGAACTGTGACATGGTAAATTTATTTTAAGCCACTCAATTTGTGGTACTTTGTTATGGCAGTTCTAGGAAACTAATACAGGAATGAAAGTAAAAGAAAAACATTTTAGATAAAAGAAAACTAAGGGAATTTAAGACCAGCACATCTGCACTATAAAAAATGCTAAAGGAAGTTCTTTAGCTGAAGGGAAATGGTTCCATATGGAAACTCAAATCCTCAGGAATGAATTAATTAATTAATTAATTAATTAATGGCATCAGAAATGGCAAATTGTTGAGCAAATATAAAAGAAGGGAAGAAAGGTTGCTTTTTAAATACAGAGTAATCAAGAAGAGTCTCCTTTATAAGTATCATTTGTGTTTCAGACCTTACAGTTTATTTATTTAGTGTTGGTACAGGCTAAGAAAAGACAGACAACTACATAGGGTCAACCCTTTAATCCTGAGCTCTCACAGAATTTAAACTATTATAAACATTACATTCTAATATCTAGAAGGACAATGTCAGCCATGTTGATCACATTTCAAGAATTTCTTAGTCATTTTAAGATACAAAATGAATGCCAACTACTAAAGACAGGAGCATTATGGTAGCTTATGCTTAATGTCTAACACATTAATAGATCATTCATGCATAGAATCATTTATGCATGGTTCTAAGATAGGCTGGTTCATGAATGAACTAAATTTCAATATAATCTTTATTATTTCTGACAATAGCATCAACTCTTGTCTACAATTTTTTACCACAGATTAGTTTGAGTTTTACATCTTTTATCATTGTCATCTTTAGGTGGTGGTGAAAATGACCCCAAAATACCCAAAGGAAAGGTAAAACTGGGAGGAAAAATAATCAAGGGTTATTGATTACTACTCTCAGAGTAGTATTCCCCTAAGTGCTTAATATTTTATGTTTTAACCTACTCTTCCAGAAAAGATAAGGCCTATATAAGCAAGGCTTCACTCAAGGACCACCCAATCCCACCCAAAAAGAGCCAGAAAAAGTTATAATTAAAACAGTTCAGTCAATATTTCACTCAAACCAGTAGTCTCAACTATAACTACAGTATCAACAAAGATCCCAATTTAATATCCTAATTTAGCTAAGTTTTCATTGTAATGAACAGTAAAATTACATAAAGAACATCAGAACATCTTACTAAACTACTATCCAAGCCATATTCTTTTTCAGAAGACAACTGATAAAATTAGGGGGAAGAAAGAGAGTAGGCATATATCCACCAACTACACACACTCTGTGGTCAGCTGAACAATTCACAAAGGTTTTAAGTCATTTCCCTCAGTTAACAGAACCCAAATGGCACCTCAAAAGTAAATCTATAATAAAAGTATTACTGGACAGCACAGTCATAGTGTATCAATCACCAAACTAGATAATGAGCTATTATTCTTTGGGTCCCTTCCATTTCTGCTTTACAAAACAAACTCAAAGAGAAATAACTTCTTTTTTCTATTCCATTTACAAGATTTACAATCAAAAGCAGTTGAGAAAAAAAAAAAAAAAACAAATAACAGCAACAACAACAACAAAACCAGAAAGACACAACAAAGAACTGGAGTAATAGAAAGTAAAATCAATAGCATCTTGGGGTCTATTCCTGAACAACAAGAATTATTCCATAATCACATAAATTATTGATTTCACCCTTTCAGCAAAATAAAAATTCTAATATATCAATCTTTATTTATCCATTATCTTCCTTCTAGGAAACCAGGTAAGGCTTGCCTTTTGCCCAGACCTTTAAATTCTGTAGTGCATTCCTAATAAAAGCCAGGGTCTCAAGAATCTCAGATGCAGAGGAGATTCCCGTCTTTCCAAAATCTCAGAAACAAGTTACTTTACCCAAGGCAAATATTATTACATTATTAATGTATTTCCTCATTCCTTCCAAACTCTGATGATTATATTGGTTTGAGAGGATGGGGAGGAGGAGGAGGAGGAGCGGGGAGAAGGAGAAGGAGGAAAAGAAGAGGACAAGGGGACAGAGGAGGAGGCGGAGAGGAACGGGGAGGAGAAGACGATGACAAGGAAGATGACAACCAGGTATCACTACTAATAAATCCCAAAGGGCAAATGCTTCCGAAAATAACAACATTGTATTGAAGATTTCGATCCAGTATAATTCTTCTCAAATGTACTGTTAGGCTTTCTCTCTGTAATACCTACCATAACAAAAAGAATCCAATTGGGCTCAGTTTGGAACTGTCTGTCAGAAAGACTTTTTTCCTGACAGACTTCTTCCCAAGGAAGTTAATATTAAAGCAATGGCTGTGACAAAACAACAAAGCAGTGTGAGCTAAGAAGAAAAAACACTGGACACTGAATCATGAGATGAAACTTGTAGTCCTAATTGCTACTAGTAAGTTGTACAACCTTGTATAATTTTAGTTTGTTTGCTGAAAACAAATATTTTGAATTGCTAAAGACAATCCGAGCATTAAAATTTATACATGTATTATTTAAACACATGAAACAACATAAACTCAGTTTTAAAATATAGAATAAATTTTCATCAGATGTTGAAAATTTTTTAAAAAAATTGATTTTTTAAGTACCATAACTCTGACTAGACAGATGATACAAAGTTACAATTCCTATAATAATTAAAATCCATACAATTTGACTGGAAATAATAACTTTAGTGCTATGTAAACAACAAATTGCTTTTCCTTCTTCCATCTTCTTCAATAAAGTGTTACAAAGTGCTCTGAGTTTCTTAAACGTTATCAAGATGGAAAATATTCAGTAGTATACTGAATGTTGAAAAAACACTAAGCATATGGTCCAGAAAAAGAAAAGTAATTTTTTGTCAATAGAATAAGTTTTAAATTTTGCAAAGGAGCAGGATATCAAATGTATATTTGTAATTTCTTTGTACCCAAGTGATCACTGAGACATATTAACTGCCTAAAATTTGATTTTCCCCTAGCAGAATTAAGAGGAATCTAAAAACAAGTTACTATATGTACACTGAGTCACTACAATTACTCCATGTCTATCTTACTATCTTTTCCTTATGTTTTTGTACCGAAAAAATAATATAACAGATCCAACATAACTTACTTGACATGGTAGTGAATGAAAAAAAAAAAAAAATGATGTGTTAGAAAGCCACAGCTGAATTTAAACATTCTGTTTCAAATAAAGGCTTCTGTAAGAAGTCCAATGAAGAGAGAAGAAATTTAAAGACCACATCAAAGTGAAGGGCAATACTCCAAACTGCCCTCTAAAGAGGGGAGACTGATGAAGGAAGCCAATTTTTAGCAGGAGAAACCAGTATCTTTAGTGTGGTTTAACTAGGAAAGCCAGGGTATGCTTTTCCTATCCTGTAAATTACCTTGACTTTGGGGCATGATCTTAGGACTGCAGTAAAGTTACTGGATGTAAGTCATTGACTATGGAGAGTGCTAATGAGACCAAGAATGGGGAATCCAAAATGTATAGAAGACAATTTCCCACAAAGAAAATCTCCATACAAGGAAAAACTTGGTTATGGTCCTAGTAAAATTCATACAATGTATAAACTATTGACAACAAAGCATATCTGGAAAAATAATATGGATAACATTGTTGTTTATAAATATAAATGGAAAAGTTATGAAAACACTAAGCTTATGTCCACATTCTAACACAGAGTGCCTGAAGAAAAGCTATCAGAACACCCAATCTATTAAAAATACGAATATTTACATAAAAAGCATGTGTTACTATGTTGTGCTTGATTCACATCCTCTGGAAATAGCAAAAATAACAAAGAAAAAATTAAAATATTTAAGATTTCCAAAGCTTAACTTCAACCACCTTGAGAAATTTTCACCTTGAGAAACATTAAAGTTCTAAGCAAATCATTCTCCTCTTTTATGTGAGAGTGCCTAGCACTATAATTGGCCCAGGATAAATTTTTGAAAAATGACAGTTTCTTTTTTCCTTCCATAATCTAATGTTTTCTTGCTTTATCATTAGCTTCCTATCAACACAGAAGATATGTTTTTCATGAACCACACCAGAGGGATAAGAAGAGTATCAGAACAGGGAAAGCATATCTCTAACTACCCACTCCTATGAGAAGTGCCATAGGAGGGTGCCTGGGTGGCTCAACTGGTTAAGCATCTGACTCGGTTTCAGCTCAGGTCATGATCTCAGGGTTTGTGAGTTCGAGCCCTACTTCAGGCTCTGCACTGGCAGTACAGAGCCTGCTTGGGATTCTCTCCCTCCCTCTGCTCCTCCTCTCTCTCTCTCAAAAAATAAATAAACTTAAAAAAAAAAAAAAAAAGAAAGAAAAGAAAAAAAAAGAAGTGCCATAGGAACAACATAATTGCAGTTTAATCAACCTATAAAAGACAACATAACAACCACTATCCAGTTCATAATAAAAAACTGAACCAAATTCCCACAAAACTGACCTTTGATGAACCATAGTAGACAGAAGAGTATTATAGAATAGAAAGAGCATGTCTTTACTTCCTTCAAAAATGCCACAGGAAAAAAAACCCAATAATTACAATTTAACCAATCTATGAAAGACCATCATTACAAATATGAACTATTGTACAAAAACAAATAAAAAGGCTATAATAAATGTTACACAAAAACTGAGTACTAAGCTATAAGATTTAATCTCAGTTCCAATCAGGAATATCTATTTACAAATGTGATTTTAAATGCCTCACTCTTATCCACAAAAGAAGCTAGGGATGATCGTTTCAAAAAGAAAAATTAATTTGTTGTCTTGTGATGATCATTACAAGCTGATTTACTATGACACAGAACTAGAAGTGAGTTAAGGCTAACTCTGTGGTTCAGACTAGTTACTGCATATTTTGTGTTATGATGTTTTATGAGTCTATTTAATGGACAGAGACACACGATTTTAAGACACCATTTTACAATATCCTTTTGAATGGAATCATATTTTTTTAAACAATATTATAAAAAGCAGGCTTTCTATAAGAAGAAAAAGAGAACAAAGTTAATAAAAAATGACAGCAAAAATGGCTCAGGGCCAAAGACCCATTTGAAACTTATAAAATCTTCCTAAGATCAGATGGACATGTGTTCTCTTATTGCTAGGTGTAAAACTATACACTAACACAAGCTTCTGTTTCCAGTTTTAACTTAAAAGCCAGGTGTTTCTCAAGATATTAAAGGTTTCTATGCATCCTCATAATAAAATTCAATTTTGTTATCACAGCAGGCATCTAGTTCAGTAAAAATGATCAAGTTTACATTTATAAAATGTGTAAAGTATAGGGTCTGCAAATAATTTTGAATCTAGAAATATCATTATGTAGGAAATACAAAGAAGAAATGTAAATGTCTAGTAATATGGAATTAAACCAGAAAAAAGAATAGAAAATTATACAACATAATGTGAAGAAATATTATTCAATTTATTAATAACGATGACTTTCAAGAATATTTATTTACACTAAGAAGTAGCTATTAATATTATGTTAAGTTAAAAAAGTTAAGATAGGGGCGCCTGGGTGGCGCAGTCGGTTAAGCGTCCGACTTCAGCCAGGTCACGATCTCGCGGTCTGTGAGTTCGAGCCCCGCGTCAGGCTCTGGGCTGATGGCTCGGAGCCTGGAGCCTGTTTCTGATTCTGTGTCTCCCTCTCTCTCTGCCCCTCCCCCGTTCATGCTCTGTCTCTCTCTGTCCCAAAAATAAATAAACGTTGAAAAAAAAAAAATTTAAAAAAAAAGTTAAGATATAATTTACATATACAATTTGATCAAAATTTTATAAAACAGATGTGGATATAAATAACTATAAAGGAATATTCTCTTCAGGCAACATTGAACTAAATAATTTAGACAAGAAAAGCAGAATAAAATAAAATAAAATAAAATAAAATAAAATAAAATAAAAGCCATCTGCTCAAAGGCTTCAAGAGAGCTAACAAGATTGTAGAAACTTATTAGGCCAGAATGCAGGAAAGGGAAGTGACATGGGTAAGAAATAGCAATATTTGAAGCTATTCTTCCTTTGAGGGCATTTGCCAATACTAAAAGGGTAACAGACTGACTAAATAGCACCTTTTTCAATGCCAAAGGATTAGAAAACAGAATAAGAGTTGAGTTCCATCAGGAAGGAAAGACTTTGGTGAACCATTCGTTGTGGGTTGGAACGCTGAATAGTTGCACCCTGTGACACATGTAAACCAGGAATCATACAGGCCCTTATAGAGATTCATAGAATGCATTAAATTGGATCAAAGTGATCCCAAAGTCCCCTAGAATAATCCTGTCTACTAGTATCTCATAATAGCAAGCACAATTCTTTTCCAAGGAAGAATACCATCATTCTAGACTTAAACTGTTTCTACAATTTTGAAATTACAGTACCCAGCAACAACCAAAAGTAACCAAACACAAAAGGAGATAAGACAACATGCACAGAAACCAGTAGGGGAAAGAGGAGGTGAAGGAAATACATCAGAGATCTAAAATTCATAATTATTAGATATGGACTTCAAAGATTCAAAATTAGGACACCACTACAGACCCAACATACATTCAAAAGATTAGGGAATATTGTTAACAACTGTATATCTGCATATTCAACAATTTAGGTGAAAGAGACAAATTCCTTGAAATACATAAACTACTAAAGGGCAAGAATAAATAGATAATCTGAATAGCATAGATGATTCACTAGTAAATTCAATCAAACACTTAAGGAATAAATACATATTTTTAAAATATATAAAAATCATTCCACACAATGCTTCCAGAAAACAGAAAAGAAAAGAACATATCCAAACTCATTTTAAGAGGTCAGTATCCAAACTGGTGCAGCCACTGTGGAAAACAGTATGGAGATTCCTCAAAAAGTTAAAAATAGAACTACCCTATGACCCAGCAATTGTACTACTAGGTATCTATCCAAGGGATACAGGTGTGCTGTTTCAAAGGGGTATGTGCACCCCAATGTTTATAGCAATGCTATCAACAATAGCCAAAGTATGGAAAGAGCCCAAATGTCCATCAACAGATGAGTAGATAAAGAAGATGTGGTATATAAATACACAATGGAGTATTGCTCGGCAATCAAAAAGAATGAAATCTTGCCATTTTCAACTACGTGGATGGAGCTAGAGGGTATTATGCTAAGTGACATTAGTCAGAGAAAGACAAATACCATATGACTTCACTCATATGAGGACTTTAAGATATAAAACAGAGGAACATAAGGGAAGGGAGGCAAAAATAATATAAAAACAGGGAGTGAGACAAAACACAAGATACTCTTAAATATAGAGAACAGAGGGTTGCTGGAGGGGTTGTGGGGGGGGGGGATGGGCTAAATGGGTAAGGGGCATTAAGGAATCTACTCCTGAAATCATTGATACACTATATGCTAACTAACTTGGATGTAAATTTTAAAATAATTAATTAATTTTTAAAAGAGGCCAGGATCACTCTGATATTTAAAAAAAAAAAAAAAAAAACTATACAAGGAAACGACCTATATCCCTTGTAAAAATAGACACATAAACATATGTAATACTTTTAGCAAACTAAAAACTAAACTAATCAAACTGTAGAAATGTATGTGTGGGTATGTGTGTTGCTAATACTTCATGACAAGATGGGGTTCATCTTAGGAATGCAATCTGGGGCTAAGATCTTTTTTACATACAACACATCTGTTGTATGCACAAATGTGCAGGTTTTTCCACCCAAACCAACTGGGTGTCCTACCATTCAATTCAATTCTGACATTACCCAGAGTTAGTGTTAGACTCCACAGGTGTATGGTCTCAGCCCCAAAATTTTGCCATCACTTCAGACACCAGCCACAAATATTGGGTGCCAAGGTACCCACCCCTCTGTCCAATTTGGCTATAAATTAGAAAAGTTCCTATGCCCTTTTCAGAAGTTCAAAATTTTGCTAGAGTGGCTCATAGAACTCAAGAAGGTGCTTTACTTACTAATACCAGTTCATAATAAAGGATAAAACTCAGGAACAGGCAAATGAAAGAGATGTATAAGGTAAAATAAGGGAGTGGAGTCAGAAGAAGAACTGGTGTCCAGAGATTCCATGCCTTGTCCTGGTACAGCACCTTCCCAGCACCTTGATGTGTTCACCAACTTGGAAGCTTTCCAAATCCCATGGCTCACAGACTTTTATAGGCGCAGTTGATTAAATCATTGGACACTGATGATTTACGTGATCTCTAGTCCCTCCCTCCTTTCCCCTTCCCAAAAGTAAAGGAGTAGGGTTGAAAGTTGCAACTCTTGGGGCTCCTGGGGGGCCTGGGTGCTCAATCGGTTAAGCATTCAACTTTGGCTCAGGTCAGGATCTCATGGTTCGCGAGTTTGAGCCCTGCATTGGGCTCTGTGCTGACAGCATGGAGCCTGGAGCTTGCTTTGGAATCTGTGTCTCACTCTCTCTCTGACCCTCCTCCACCCACACTCTTGTCTCTGTCTCTCAAAAATGAATAAATGTTAAAAAAAAATGTAAAGAAAAAAGAAAGAAAAAAAGTTGCAGCCCTTTAATCACAAGGTTGGCTCCCCTGGTGACCAGCATCCATCTAGGAGCTAAATAAGGACCCACATAGAGTAATCTCATTAGCATAAACTCAGTTATGATTGAAAGAAGTTAGTTATGAATAACAAAAGATGCTCCTCTCACTCCTATAACTCAAAAAATTCCAAGGATTTTAGCAGCTCTTTGCCAGGAACCAAGGATGAAGATCAAATATGTACATTTTATTATACTGCAGTACAACACAGGTTCACATTAAAAAATCAACCACAAATGGGTACCTGAGTAGCTCAGTCAGTTAAACATCCGACTTTGGCTCAGGTCATGATCTCAGAGTTCATGGGTTCAAGCCCTGCATCGGGCTCTCTGCTGTCAGAGCAGAGCTGGCTTCAGATCCTCTGTCTCCCTCTTTCTCTCTCAAAAATAAATAAACTTAAAAAATAAAAAATTAACCATGTAATTCACTATACATAAATAAAATATATAAAATAAAAAACCAATGATCACCTCAAGAGATGCACAAAAGAACAACTGAAAACTTGTAATAACTGGGGCACCTGGGTGGCTTAGTCGGTTAAGTGTCCAACTTCGGCCTAGGTCACGATCTCACCATTGCAGAGTTCGAGCCCATGTCAGGTTCTGTGCTGACAGCTCAGAGCCTAGAGACCATTTCAGATTCAGTGTCTTCCCCTCTCTCTGCCCCTCTCTTCCTTCTCTCTCTCTCTCTCTCTGCCCCTCCCCTACTCACACTCTGTGTGTCTCTCTCTCTCAAAAATAAACATTAAAAAAAAAATTGAAAACTTGTAATATCCTTTCAAGCGAAAACTTTCAGCAACCTACAAATAGAAGGAAACCTCCTCAAATTAAAGGATTTCTACTTGGATTAAGTGTATAACATCAGACTTAATGGTAAACAACTGAACAACCAATAGTGTATAATACCTGTACAGTAAAAAATGGCAAGTATTGCTGACAAAAAACCAACAAAGACTAAAATAAATGGAGAGGTACATAATTCCCCTGGATAAGACTTATTATAATAAGATGTTACTTCTCCCCAAGTTGATCTATAAATGCAATAAAACTCCCAATCACTGACAGGCTGATTTGAAAATTTATAGAGATGCAAAGGATATAAAATAGCCAAAATAATTTTGCAGAAGAAAAATAAGCGTACATAGTCTACACAACCTGATTTCAGAATGTCTTATAAAACTACAATGGTTTATAGACAGAATGGTATATATTGGTATAAAGATAGACATGTAGATAAATACAACAGAATAGACATTTATGGCCAACTCACACTTACTAATTACAAAAGGAAAATAAGTAACTTTACAGTGGAGAACCTTGGCAAACATCCTATTAACAAACCAAAGTTAGTAATAAATATCAGTATCATGTAACCCCCAAAATGATGCACTGAAGACATATTACCTCTTTGGTATTCATCCTAATAATGTACAACATCAATCTAATCTTAAAAAAAAAAAAAAAATCAGACAAACCCAAACTTAGGGGTAGTCTACAACATAACTGATCAATATGAAGGTCATAAAAGAAAGAAAAGACTGAGGAACAGTCACAGATTAAATAATAATAATAAGACAGAGAAACTTAACGCAACAAGGGATCCTAGATTGGATCCTGGAACAAAGAAAGGATATTAGCGGCAAAACTGGTGAAATTCAAATAAGTTCAGTACAGTAGTTAATAGATCTGTATCAAGTTAATTTCTTAATTTTAGTAAATGTTAGTGTTCTACAGTTATGAAAGATACTAAGAGGAAGACTGGTAAAGGTATATGGGAAATCTCTACACTATTTTTACAACTGTTATGTAATTACCAAATTATCTTCAAACATTTTTTTTAAATCAACAACAAAAACGTACTAAATGCCACTAAAATGTTCACTTTAAAATAGTCAATTTTATATTATCTGAATTTCAGTTCAATGAAAAAAATTTACAAATTTTAATAATAATAAGCTAAATGCATTCAGTTGTAACAGTTCATGGATAAGGGAAATATATAACAGTAATGACATAAGGGACCAGAAGGAGGAACTGGGAATTCTCTGTTATATCTATTCTACCTGTGAGGTGGTACAGCATTATTTAAAAGTGGAGTTAAATTATGGGGCGCCTGGGTGGCGCAGTCAGTTAAGCGTCCGACATCAGCCAGGTCACGATCTCGCGGTCCGTGAGTTCGAGCCCCGCGTCAGGCTCTGGGCTGATGGCTCGGAGCCTGGAGCCTGTTTCCGATTCTGTGTCTCCCTCTCTCTCTGCCCCTCCCCCGTTCATGCTCTGTCTCTCTCTGTCCCAAAAATAAATAAAAAACGTTGAAAAAAAAATTTTTAAAGTGGACTTAGATTAATTATAAAAGTATGTTGCGAATGCTAAAGCAACCAGTATAAGAAAACTTCAATAAAGCATAATCAGTTGTTGAGAGGAAAGAAAATGAAATCATAAAACACTCAATTAAAACCAGACAAGGCAGAAAAAGAGAAGATAAAACACAAATAAATGCAATGAATAAGAAAATTACAAATATGATATATATTAATCCATCTATAGCAATAATCACTTTAAATGTGAATGGTCTAAATACAACAATTAGAAGCAACTGAAAGTTGATAAAAAAAAAACAAAAAACAAGACCCAATTATCTGTTCCCCACAAGAAACCTATTTCAAATATAAAGTCACAGATAGATTTGAAAAAGTAAAGGAATGAAGAAAGCTACCCCATGCTAACACTAATCCAAAGAAAGACGAACTTAACTATACATCCTTTTCACACAAAGCAGACTTCAGAACAAAGAAAATTATCAGGAATAAAAAAGGGTGTTACTTAATTATGTATTTCCTAAACTTGATGAAGAACACCTATAAAAAAATCTTAAGCAAATCATCCTTAATGGTGCGAAACTACATGTTTTCCTCCTAAGATCAGGAAGAGGGTAACATGTGCGCTCCACCACTGCAATTCAACATCACATCAGAAGCCCTAGCTAAAGTAATATGGCAAAAAAGAGGAAATTACATGTATACATTGGGAATGAAGAAATAAAACTGTCTTTGTTTAAAGATGACATGATTATCTATATAGAAATTTCCAAAGAATCAACAAAAAAAGCTCCTAGAACTAGTAAGTGATTACAGAAAAGATTATAGGATGGAGGTGAATACACAAAAGTCAAATATTTCACTAAATTCCTGCAATGAACAATCAGAATTAGAAACGTATAACATAACACTAATTGCATTAGCACCCAAAAGAAATACTTAGGGGGGTGCCCAGGTGGCTCAGTCAGTTAAGCATCCCACTCTTGACTTCAGCTCAGGTCAAGATCTCATGGTCATGAGATTGAGCCGCAAGTCAGGCTCCATGCTCCATGGAGCTCAGCATGGAGCCTGCTTAAGATTATCTCTCGCTCTCTCTCTCCTCCTGCCCCCCCCAAGTGCCCCTCCCCCACTTGTGGGCTCTCTAAATAAATAATAAAGTTAAAAAGTAAAATAAAATACATAGGTATAAATCTATCAAAGTATGTACAAAATCTATAGGAAGATAACTGCAAACTTACAATGAAAATCAAAGAAGATCTAAATAAATGGAGAAAAATCTCATGTTGATTGATAACAAGACTCAATATTAAGATATCAGTTCTTCCCAATTTGATGTATAGATTCAACACAATACCAATAAAATCCCAGCAAGTTACTTTGTAGATATTGATAAGCTAATTCTAAAGTTTATATGGAAAAACAAAAGACACAGAATAGTCAACATAACACTGAGGGCAAAAAGTATCAGATAACTAATAGCATCCAACTTCATGACTTAGTATAAAGCTACAGTCATTAAGACAGTGTGGTATTGGCAAAAGAACAAATAGATCAATGGGAACAGAACACAGAGTACATAAACAGACTCACACCAATATAGTCAGCTGATCTTTGACAATAAAACAAATGCAGTTCAGTGGAAAAAAGATAGTCATTTCAACGAATGGTGCTAGAACTGGACATCACATACAATAAAATAAAGCTAGACATAGATGTTAATACCACTCACAAAACAAAAAAGTAATTAAAAATGGATCATAGACCTAAATGTAGAATGCAAAAATGTAAACTACCAGAGGAGAACATTAGAGAACACCTAGGTGACTCTGGGTTTGGTGAAGACATCTTAGGCAACCATACCAAATGTATGATCCATGAAAGAAAAATTTTTAAGTTGAAGTTCATTCACTGAAATTAAAAAACATCTGTTCTGTGAAAGACACTACTAGGAAAATAAAAAGACAGCCCACAGACTGTGGTAAAATCTTTGCAGAACGCTTATCTGATAAAAGAATTGGTATCCAAAATATACTTGGGAAAATAACAAACATAACAAAAAACAAAACCCAATTTAAAAATTAGCAAAAATTCTGAATAGACACCTCCCCAAAGGAGATGTACAGGTGGCAAATGAGCATATGAAAAGATGCTCAATACCATCTCTTATTAGAGAGCTGCAAATTAAAACAACAACTAGATACCAGTATAGATCTATTATGGCTAAAATTAAAAACAAATAAAACAACTGCCGATACCAAATGCTGGTGAGGATGTGGAGCAACAGGAACTCTCATTTACTGATGGTGGGAATGCAAAATGACACAGCTACTTGGGAAGACAGTTTGGTGGTTTCCTACAAAACTAAATATAGCCTTACCACATGAACCATCATGTGCATTCCTAGGTATTTACCCAAATGAGTTTAAAATCTATGTGCACACAAATGTATTATAGCAGTTATATTCCGAATTCCCAAAAGCTGGAAGCAACCGAGATAGCAGAATGGAGAACAAACTGTGGTACGTACATACATACAATGGAATATTGTTCTAAAATTAAGAAAAATGAGCTACCATGTCATAAAAAAGAGAGGAACCTTAAATACATACTGCTAAGTGAAAAAACCCCAATCTGAAAGGCTACACACTGTATGATTCTAACCACATGACATTTTGAAAAAAGCAAGACTAATGAGGAAATAAAAAGATCACTGGCTGTCAGAGATTTGAGGGTGGGGGAAGGCATAAACAGTTGTGAAGAACAGGGGATTTTCAGCCTGGTGAAATTATTCTGCATGATACTTCAATGATGAATACATGACATCATGCATTTCTCAAAACTTACAGAACTTTACAACATAAAGAATAAACCCTAGTGTAAATGATTAGCTTTGGTTAACGATATATTATGTTGTCACAAAATGACAAGAATAATAATAATATATTGTCACAAATAGCAGGATTTCCTTCTTTCTCATAGCTGAATAATATTTCATTCTACACATACAGATATAAAGCCACTAATACACACACACACAACTCCCATATCTTCTTTATGTAGTCATTCACTGACAGACACTTAGGTTGTTTTCCTATCTTGGCTACTGTAAATAATGCTGCAATAACCATAACAGTGCAAATATCTTTTTGATATCCTGTTTTCATTTCCTTTCATAAATCCTCCCACTTGTGACAACATGGATGGACTCTCAGGGCATTATGCTAAGCAAGTTAAGTTGGGCAGAGAAAGACAAATACAGTATGATATGCCATATGTGGAATCTAAAAAAAACCAAATTCATAAAAACAGAGGGTAGAATGGTGGTTAGCAGGGGCTGGGCAGTAGAATAATTGTGGAGATGTTGTTTAAGAGCACAAATTTGCCACCAGTCGAGAAAGAAGTGCTCGAGCACAGCATAGTGATTAGGGCCCAAAATACTGTATTATAAACTTCACAGCTGCTGGGAGACTACATCTTAAATGTTCTCACCAGAAAAAAGAAATGATAATTATGAGACATGATAGAGATGTTATGGTGGTAATCATACTGCTACATGTAAATATATCAATCAACACAGCTTAAATGTACAGCACAAATTTATACGATGTTATATGTCAATTATATCTCAATTTTTTTTAGTTTTTATAATGTTTATCTTTACTTTTGAGAGAGAGACAGAGCATGAGCGGGGGAGAGGCAGAGAGAGAGGGAGACACAGAATCGGAAGCAGGCTCCAGGCTCTGGGCAGTCAGCACAGAGCCCGACGCGGGGCTTGAACTCGTCAACTGTGAGATCGTGACCTGAGGCGAAGTCGGACGCTCAACCGACTGAGCCACACAGGAGCCCCTATTATATCTCAATTTTTAAAACTAATATCAGTATTGGTTCATCAGTTCTAACAAATATAATCCACTAATGCAAGATAATATAAGGAAAATTGCTAGGAAGAAAAAAGGCATATGGGAACTGTCTGCTCAATTTTTCTTTAACCTAAAACTTTCCTTAAAAAAAAAACAAAACAGCCTATTAATTTAGGAAAAAGCCAAGAAGAACTTCTAAAATAACAAATATTACGGGGCGCCTGGGTGGCTCAGTCGGTTGGGCAGCCGACTTCCGCTCAGGTCATGATCTCACGGTCCGTGAGTTCAAGCCCCGCGTCGGGCTCTGTGCTGACAGCTCAGAGCCTGGAGCCTGTTTCAGATTCTGTGTCTCCCTCTCTCTGACCCTCCCCCGTTCATGCTCTGTCTCTCCTTATCTCAAAAATAAATAAACGTTAAAATAAATAAATAAATAAATAAATAAATAAAATAACAAATATTAGGGAGACATATTCATATATTTAAAAAATCCCTAAGTAAAACTGCATCTTATGAACCTTCTTGAAAACTCGGGAGTTAGAAATGCAGCTAAGCTTGATTCAAAATAAATTACTCATGACTGGGAAAGTTGGCAATGAATGGAAGAACACCAATTATTTTAAAGTTTAATTAGCGCTTGGGACGCCTGGGTGGCGCAGTCGGTTAAGCGTCCGACTTCAGCCAGGTGACGATCTCACGGTCTGTGAGTTCGAGCCCCGCCGTCAGGCTCTGGGCTGATGGCTCGCAGCCTGGAGCCTGTTTCCGATTCTGTGTCTCCCTCTCTCTCTGCCCCTCCCCCATTCATGCTCTGTCTCTCTCTGTCCCAAAAATAAATAAAAACGTTGAAAAAAAAATTAAAAAAAAAGTTTAATTAGCGCTAAATAACTTACCACATATTGATAAGACAACATGAACCTTCTATAATTAGCAGAAGCTTGATATTACATAAAAATTATGACATATAAAAAACTTCATTTTATATAAAAAGAACAACTCATTTACAATTATAACCAGATCTCACCCCTCCCAACAAAAGATAAGAATAAAAGAGATGAAAAGAAAAGGAATATAAAAGCATTAATTTCTTTATCCTCCATTAGGAGACTCATCAGACATTCAAAAAGAGATGAAGAATGAAAAGACAAATTGAAGGCACACTGTGAATGCCAGGGTAAACTCCCACAGCACTGAGTACATATCTCTATTGGAGCATCTATCATGAGGTGCCTGGGTGGCTCAGTCGGTTAAGCATCCAACTTTGGCTCAGGTCATGATCTCACGGTTCATGCGTTCAAGCCCTGCATCAAGCTCTCTGCTGTCAGCACAGAGCCCACTTCATATCCTCTCTCCCCTTCTCTCTCTGACCCTCCTCTACTTGTTCTCTCTCCCTCTCTCTCTCTCAAAATAAATAAACTCTAAAAAAAAAAGAGCATTTATCATTTAATATTATAACTAGATCTAATCTTCTTTACTAGACTGAAATACACATAAACTCTTAGAAGACAGAGGCTGTAAACTGGTTGATTTTTGTGCTGGGCACATAGAAGGCCTCAGTAAATACTGAACTGAACTGAAAAACTTCAAAAGTATGACTGCTACAGCATTAAAAAGAACTATAAAGCTAAAGTTCCATTCGAGAGGGGAGTATGACTAAAAGAATACTTTTTTCTTTTTTAGTCTATTAGTATTAGTATTAATATTATTTATTATTATAAAGTACAAGACCAAGTTTGTGGGCAGAAGAAAACCAAACAAGGACTGAACATGTAAGTAAAAGAAGAGATTACTTGAAACATTTTAAAGAAATTAGGAAGAAACAGCATCAAAAAAAAGCTTATATTAAGGGCGCCAGGTCCTTTTTTTCCCTCTGAAATAGGCAAAGGAGGATGATGACCTAGGGGAAATTTGAAATAGAAAAAAAGAAATTTGAGAAAATTATCCTAATGGCCTAGATTTCTACCTAATGACCTTCTTTTCTAGGTAAAAAATCATCTGCTCAAATGTAGAATAGAAGTTGTGGGATTGAGCAACATGAGAAGAGTTGAGAATAGAAACCAGGACTTATGAGATAATTAGGTAGCCCTGAATGCTTAGGTGAGTTCAGGTAGCATGATTACAATGGATAAAATGTGGATAATCATATTACTTTTTCCAGGAATGAATTCTCAATAGCAGCATTTTTTTTTTCCTGTTAATGGATTTTACTGCCTCTATCTCTTGCTTGTTCAGTAAAACCATCACACTTCATGTGAGAAAGAGAACAAAACATAGTGGCCAACAGTTAACAGAATATTCTCTCAGCAACATGAGAGCAGACCAACCATGCTGACAACTCACATGCCCAACAATTAATTAAAATCTTATCAAATACCTGGTTGTTACTTCAGAACCCATTTGCCATAATAGACTGCTTCTATAGTACAGCAACTGATACAAACTTTAATTCCCAACACTTAGTAACTTCATGCCAAATGTGTCTTCGATTATAAATACCATACCTAATTCCTACACAGACCATTGACTTCTGCTAACATATCCAAGACATACAAACAGAAATGAGCCCCAGATTCAAAAGAAGCAGTCTGAGACTGAACAGCAGCCTCACATCAAAATTAAGCATTCTTCCTCCTCACTCAATATCCTTGGATCTGGATTAAATTAATCAGAGCCATCACTGTATGAAAATGACAGCTTCTGGAAGATGGTGACACACAAATTTTTGTGAGACCAAAGATCTGGCTTTAACCTGAGTCTTCCACCAGGAAAAAAAAAAAAAAAAAAAAAAAAAAAAGGGGGGGGAGGAAGAGGAGGGGGAAGAAAGAAAATAGTCAGGGTTAACTTGTGTACAGACAGATGGATTTTTTTAAAGCACTTTCTTTTCCACCAGGGAATATCAATAGCCTTTTAAGCAGTCTCGCATTTAAATGTGTGTTCTGACAGTCATGTCAGAGCCTGGGTAAAAGCCTTTTCATGGAAATCATTAAAACGAAAAGATCCAGACAAGAGGCCTGTTTTTTTCCAGGGAGTGAGGGTGGAACAGAATAATGTCATTTTTTAAAAAAATGGTAGTACCTTAAACACTGATGAGATAGATGAAACACCTTCCTTCCCCTCCTATCCTTTCCTGGCCCACCACCCCCACCCCCTGAAAATTTTTCCCTGCTGCTGTCTAGAACACTCTATCATAAACAATCAAGGAACCTTGGGGGCAGGGTTAGGAGTGAGGAGAAAAAGAAGAAAAAGCCTACAAGCACAAGCACACCTCAGACTGTGATTCAAAGCAGAAGGGAACAGAGCAATCCCAGAAGTATTCCAAGGGAGCTAGCTGCCCCTCCTGGGTCTTCTGTTCCCTATGTGTAACTCACTGAGCCTCACGGCTCTCTACTTTAAACTGCTGAATCATTTCAGCAAGTAATGTGTACCTATCTGCTGGTGAGAAATCACAGTCATTCCTTGCTTCAACCATCATTTCCTTGCTCCCCACTGTCAAGCCCTGGAGCAATGCGGACGGACTCTCCCTAGGAAAACTTGAGGTTGAGCCAGCCAGCCATGAAGGTCACTTTGTATCTTGGCTCAAACACTAGCCCTCTGCAAAAAAAAATGTTTTTTGTTCCTGAAAGACCACAGAGATACTGGTATTTCCCTTACCCAAGTTAACAACTTTTCAAGGACTTCCCCCACCCACCACATTCTTCCTTTATGGTCCTGGAGTTTGTTTTTGTTGTTGTTGTTGTTGTTGTTGTTGTTGTTTTCTTAATATCAAGACTAGATCTCGAACTGTTAGAATGTTTTTTCATTTATATGTTCCAGCAAAGTAGTTTCTGAATAATCATGAACTATGCCAGGGGGAACAAAAAATCTTAAGATTTATTAGTCCCTGGTCACTTGATGCTGATGGAAGTTTCTGTCACACTGATCTTCTGGAGTCCCCAAATGATTTAGTGGCTCTAACCACCTAAGGAAGAAGAACACAAACCCAAAGTAAGTGTTATTGAAATAAATCTCACAGATGCATGGAGATTTCCTCCTGAGAGTTAGTGTTATTCACAGTCTTAAACCAAATAGAAAAAAAATGTGTGAACAAAATCTGGTTTCAGGTCCTTCAAAAATATTTTTAAAATTTTTCCTTTGCCCTTCAAATGAGGAAAACCATATAATTTTTTGAGTCTAAAAAACAATTACAAAAAGGAATCCTGTAATAACAATAAAAATGTTTTTGTGTGCTCTTTATGCACCAAGTACCATCCTAAGCACATAATCTGAATTTTTTTAATTTACATCACAAACAACTATAAAGTAGTTACTTTTGTTATTCCCACTCTAGGCAAGAGGAACCTAAAGTTTAGAGGGGTGGCTTTAAGTGACCACAGGTCACAAACCTCAGAGAGCGGTAGAACCAAGATGTGAAGGCCAAAATAACAACAGTGGCGATACCCTCCATCACTGCAAGTGTATTCTCATGTGCATGATAATTACACTCTCTTACTGATCATATCATACCACCGATTATATTTGAATTATTTACTTCCAAGTCTGGTCTATGTGATACCAAAAAGTGAGAGACAGCATTAAAACATTCCTGGCCAGGGGTGCCTGGGTGGCTCAATGGGTTAAGCATCCAACTCTTGATCTTGGCTCGGGTAATGATCTCACAGTTCATGAGTTCAAGCCCTGCATCAGGCTCTGAGCTGATGGGATGGAACCTGCTTGGGATTCTGTCTCTCCTCTCTGCCCCTCACCTGCTGGTGCTCTGGCGCGCGCGTTTTCTCTCTCTCTCTCTCTCTCTCTCTCAAAATAAATAAACTTTAAAAAAACTAAAATAAAATAAAACATTCCTGGCCAAAAAAACAAAACAAAAAAGGGCTTTCTCATCAATAAAGTTTTCAAATTTTATACAAATTAATTCTTCAGAGTTATTTCTCATTCATTTACTCAATTTCCTGACTACTCACAACTAAACAACCCCCCCAAAAAACAGTGAAAGCCCGATGTACTTGAATTCAATGGTGCGTGCACAAAAATACAAGCACCTCTCATCCACTTAAGCAGCTCATAAAATCTGAAGGCAAAACAGTACCTATAAAGGTCACGATTAACAATCTCTAACTTAGGGACAGAAACACTAAAACCCCGCATGAGAAGGCATGTCCATCAGTTTATACTGTGAAGAGACATCACTGAGGGTTTCGCAAGGCCCAGTCCAGCTTTTCCCATTCTTGTCTTGATTATATAACCGTCCTCTTAGCCCAAAGGAAAAGCCTTTTGTAAGTTTTTACTACAGTTCTCACTATATCATGTTAACTTGTCTCAAAGATAAAAAGAACTAAGCTGCTTTCTTTGCATTTTAAGGTCCCAAAATGCCTGCAATTAAGAAGAAACCTTTATTCTTTTTGTTGTTGTTGTTGTTCAATGGCAAGGATCACTTCCATGGCATTTCATGTAAGATCAGACTAGCACACATACATTAAAGCCTGATTCATAAACTAATGCATCCCAGGCAAACAATTCTTAGGAAGTTTTATTTATATTTATTAAAATCCCTTTAAGCCTAGTTCCTTCATTTAGTCCTCAGAAAAAATGAAACAACAGTAAAATAAAATATTATTGTAACAAAAAATTCACTATAATTGAATTAATTTTATAGTTTTGTAACTATCTTTTCCCTCAACCCAATATCACTAAAGATAATAATCCTCATATTTATGATATATCATAGAATATGTGAATAATAACTCAGAAACTATTCACCACGTACAAGGACTTTAGATGAAAACTGAAAACACAAAGCTATCTGTATTTACCATACATGTAATGCCCTCTGCAGGCTATCAGTGGAATGAATCAGAAAGAGAACTAAAGAAAGAGTTCTCCAAAAGATTCAGTTATTATGCACTAATAAAATTTTATTTTCTAGATAGGTCAATAGAAATCGCTTTCATTTTCAACCAAATAAACTTCGGACAAAATATTCTACATGCTTCCAACTCTTTAAGCAAAATCTTTCTCAGGTCCAATGAGATCATTTATCAAGCTTATTTAAATTCAATTTCCTATAAAGATAAAAGGATCTATTTATCTACTACTATATACATATGCTATAAATAAATAAACACACACACTACTGGACAGGCCTATGAAGTAAACATTAAAAAACTATTCCATATTAGCAAAACTTTCTATCCATCCCCTTTCCATAAGAAACCATATATTAATGGGGATTCTATAATATAAGTTTTAGAAGATAAGTACTTCCCAGAAATATAAAATACAGTCCATTCACAATCTTTCTAACCTAATGTTACCAAGATTTAATCTAACACATATTCTAAGTATCAAACTTAACAAAAACACCTTCATGGCTAATGCATATAACACAACAAACAAGAAATTTATTTCAGTGAAATCATTTTTTCATGGGCATTTAAAAAATATTGCCATTCTTAAAACAGCATTAAGGAAAGACAGTGAACAGAGACTGTAATATTTTTTTAAAAAGCTATTTCCCAGATATGGTTAGATTTGAACTAAACCTAACTCTAAACCTCAAGCTCTTTCCCCAAATAATTAGGACAATCTTGCCTCTCATAACTTATTGAAGATATAACTGTATGTACCCAATTTTTAAAAAAGGGCTAAGTTTCACAAACTCTCTCCTTCTCAAGAAGTAACATTTTTACAAATACTGTATAATGCTCAACCCAAATCTTTGGGTCAATGTTTGGAAAAATATGTTACACTCTAGCATCCAGACGGTTAGACACTTCCTGATCTATAAATAAGAAAAATCAGTCCCCCTTTTTAATGAGGTTTACATGGTAACTGGACAATTAATAACATGATAAATCTTCTTCTAAGTTCAGAAAATTTTTATATAAATAACTTTTCTAAGATGTTGGGAAACACATTAAGTCAATTAAATGCCCACATGTTAGTATTACTTATATGCATAATCTAAAAACAAAGAAAGTCAAACTCAAGAAACAGAGTAGAAAAGTAGCTGCCAGAGGATGGCGGGTAGGGGATGAGGGAAGAGGTTGTTAAAAAGGTACCAACCTTCATTTATAAGATAAAGTTTGAGGATCTAATGTATAACAGGGTGATTATATACAGTGTATTGTATAATTGAAATTTGCTTTTAAGCAAAAAACAGAATTTAAATGTTCCCAACAACAAAAAAAGGGTAAATCTGTGAGGTGACAGATGTGTTCATTAACTCAATGGGGGAAATCATTTCGCAAAGTATACGTATATCAAATCATCACACTGTACACTTAAATGGTTTATAGTTTTATTTATCAATTATACCTCAGTAAGGCTGAAAAAGTGCCCATTGTAAAGAGGGATACATATGTTAAAAAAACAAAAAGCCAGCACATGATCCCAATTTAAAGTGGAAAAAAAAAAAGACATTAAGGAAATGAGTCACAATGAATGGAATGTTTGAAGGAATGGTCATTCCATATAAATTCAGCAAATATGAAAGGTCATCTTCAAAAATAAGTTTAAATGAACTAAACAATGCTGTTTAGACCAGAATGCACAGTACTAAATAAATGAAAACAGAAAACAATATACAAGATTCTAACAATTCTACCCTGAACTCTTAGCTTTACGGGTCTCAGAATGGAGTATTAATATTCAGTACATAAAGATTCAAAGCTTTAAGGAACTTTAAAACCCCTTGAGAACTTAATAAGGTACTCAGTACCATCACAAAGAAGATATTAAAAGGATGTAGGTGTAAAAAGGAGAGATTAAGGGACAAACAATAAAGTTTAGCAAGACTTCCAGATACTAAAGATAATTAAATTCCAGAAAGTCTTTCTTGTGAGGGGTGAAAAATCCCTGATCTTAGAAATCAGTGAGTAGTTTATTAAACTAACTAAAAGACCTATGTATGTCTTAATGTTAATGGTCATCAGTAGCCTAATTATTCCTCCTATATCCAACCCCATCCCTCCGCCCCAAAACAGTCATACATGCACACAAGCATTACTGAAACAAAGATTCTTTATCATTTCTTTTATTGCCTACCCATACACACACAGTAGCCATGAGATTTCAACCTACTTTCCCTCCATGCTAATATTTCAGCAATGAATGTAAAAGCTGAAAGAAATTTTTAAAAACTAAACTTTAAATTTTAAAAACCCTAAATTCAAAGAAAAAGGATATTTGGTTCTAATTATGCTGTAGAAAATCACAGTAGACCATTGCTCTCACCACACCAATAACAACAATGAAAATACATATCAAAAAGTAAATATATTTCTTATTATACATGAGGTATGAATGGAACAAAAATCTAAATGAACAAAGTACCAGAAGGAAACAAGCCCTTCTCGATGTTAACAGAAAATGACATCCATTATCTTCACTGGAGACAGCTGTCAAGTCTGGGTCACAGGTGAGAAAGGAATAATCCTACCATAGATTAAAAAAAAAAAAAAATGTTGGAACAAGGAGAAACCAGTCAAATATTTAATACGAACCCTTGGGCTGGTATGGAAGACTGAAATCTAGAGATGTCCAAACACAAACCTAGTTATTCCTACTTTCCGATCACCCCCTCATAGTCCACCTCTGTTCACAGGTCCATAACCAAGTAAGCAACATATGGGAAGACAGAAAGGGTATTGGAAAACAAAGGGAAATCTACAGCCTTAAGTGCTTAGTTCTCAAAACTCTGTTGGAAGAGCAAAGGAATCAAAAATTGAGACATGGAAAGAAGCAGAACAATGTAACTCAGAATCAGGAGAACTTAACAGCAATAGAAGTAGACCCATAGATGACCTAGTTGTCCAAATTAGCAGACAAAAATTTTAAAATACTTACTATAAATATGTAAAGAATTTATAAAACTGGAAGAAATGAGAGAGAACATGTAGACAATTTCAGCAGAGAAATAAAAATTCAAAAAATAATCAAACAGAAATTCTAGTACTGAAAAATACAGTATCTGAAATGAGGATTTATTGGATGTTCTTAGAAGCAGACTGAATAAACTAGAGGAAAGCATTAATGAAATCAAACTATGAAAGTACAGAAAAAGGATCAGAGATTAATGAGTCCATTTCTCACAGTACGACAGATGTATAACTGGATTCTTAGAAGGAAGAGAGACACAATATAAGGGGGAAAAATTTAAGAGATATGAATAAGAATTCCCCCAAACTAATGAAAGATTTCAAACCACAGACCAAGAAGCTCAGTAAACTCCAAGAAGGCTAAAAACTGATATACAAGTACCCCACAAACCCTCACCTGTAAACTGTACAACTCAACAATAAAGAAAAACATTGAGAACAGCTAGAAAAATGATATGCATGACATTCAGACAAAGAACAATTAGAATACAATGGATCTCTCTTATCAGAAACAATGGAAGCAGAAAACAATGGAATGACATGTTTAAGTGCTGAAGAAAAAACTAAAGTAACCTAGAATTATAATAGAAAAACAAAGAATATTACATATTTATTAAGTAATAAATAGGGAGATTGCAGGGATGCATAAAAATCCAAGGAACGTTAAATGAGAATATAGAACAAAACAGCATGCATAAACTCTTACAGTTATGTAAAAACAAAGAATATAATATGGATCAGGAAGGATCATAAAATCTGAAAAAGGAAATGTTCTGTCATTTCTTTTATATTTTACTATATATTACTTAATATGAAATGATGAAGTAAATATGAGTCTGGAGATATATATATATTATATTCTGAAATCCTAACATTGCAAAACACCTAAAAATCCTAGATAAAACAAAAAATATTCTTTCAATCTTGTATTAAAATGAATATTAAGCTTAAGCTTGCATGGAAGTGAGAAAAATTCTAAAAGGGCCAAGAATGACAGCAGCAAGGAGGAAAGATATCTTAATAACCTAAAACATGAGTCGGAAAAACTTGGTCCACAAGCCAAATCCAGCTTATAGTCATAAGCAAGAATATTTTTTAAAATTTTAGTGGTTGAAAAGAAAAAAGAAAAACCTTAACAAATGGAATTATGTGAAATTCAAATTGTAGTGTCAATAAAGTTTTTTGAACAGCCATGCTCATCATTTAAGAACTATCTACAACTGCTTTCATATCACAACAGCAGAGCTGAGTAGTTGCAAAGAACACTGTATGACCTGCAAAATCTAAAACATTTTCTATCTGGCCCTTTACAGAAAAAGTTTGCCAATACTTGGCCTACAACTTCATTTTTAATGAATACACAAGGGGGACAAGAAATAAAGCCTCTGGCTCATGCAGGGCAAGGAATCAAAGTAGAGACGCAGTAAAAAAGCAGTAACAACAAAGGGCTAGACACATAATAAAAACTGAACTAGAGAAATACATATCCCACAAAATCACATGGCATAGACACAAGCCTGCTTCCACAATGACTCTTCATAAAGAGGAGAGCAGGGCAGGGGACGGGGTAAGAAGGCGAGTTACCCTGAGCATTTGTGGCCACTGAACAGCCTGCATATGGGTCTGGGACTCAAAAAATACCAAGTTGAAAATTTAGTTAAAATTGGACTCATGCGATCAGTGTCCCCCACCCTACAAGCACCTGACTGAAGCCACTACAACTTTTCTCAGAAAGACTACAGAACCCATAAATAAAGTTCCAAAGAAACTGAGTCAGCACTAACAACATCAAATCACAACAGAAATTCTAATAATGGAGAGCCAGGTTACTCAAACCAACATTTCTGCTTAAAACAAACAAAAATGTTAGATAAAATATTAAAAACATCAAGTCAAGTCAAAAGCACTGAAATGCTAATAAGCTACTGTGAACCATGGAGACAAATTCCTGGAGAAAACTTACACCCAAAGAAGTAAGAACCCTTACAGCACCAAAGCTAAAGGTGAACTGAGGGCATTTGCCAGTTACAATTCCAGAAACTTCAAACTTGGGTTCATTTTGGAAACCTGAAAGAGTGAGGAGGGCAGAAGTTAAGTCTCAGGCTCACAAGGCTTTGGAACCCAGGCCTGGATGGACCACATGAGTTTGGTTTAAGACAGTCCCTTATTAGCAGTGCTCTAAGGTACCTGACAGAAATAAACAAAATATCTGGGGAGAAAGGAACTTTCATCCCAGGCCTCAAGGGACACTAGCCAAGTCAGAGTCAAAGAAAGGCAGGCACAAAAGAAAATCAAGATCCATGAGTGTGGACAAAAAGAAAAACACCCATAAAGACTTCAGGTCTTATAATGAACAAGCACAGACATTACAACTCTTCTTACACTGTTTGAAAAAATAAAATTATTGAAAATACCTCCCAGAAATAAGAAACAAGTGACAGAGAGAGCCAGAGATGGACAGAGAGGGAGAGAGAGAGAGAGAGAGAGAGAGAGAGGGAGAGAGAGAGAGAGAGAGAGAGAGAGAGAGGGAGAGAGGGAGAGAGGGAGAGAGAGAGAGAGAGAGAGAGAGAGAGAGAGAGAGAGAGAGAGGAGAGATTCCAGATTTAGGGAAACAATGGAAACTAGAAAAGAAAAAAACTGAAATTCAAAATTTTATGAATACCATTGATAGATGGAACACAGTAGAAATAAGAATGTTAAGTGGAAAATAGATCAGAAATTATACAGAATGAAGCCAGAGAGAAATGGGTGAAAAATATAGAGCAGATAATAACAAGCAGTTTAGTATGAAATGAATCTAATATACGTTTAAAGTTCCATAAAGAGAATGCAGAGAGATTGAGGCAAAGGCAATATTTAAAGAACGAATGAGAATTTTCTGGAATTGATTAAAGACACCAATCCATAGATTTAAGATATACAACAAACCAATAGTATAAATTTGTAAAAAAAAAATCTACTTACAAATATAATCGCAATGAAGCTGCTGAAAACCAAAGACTTGGAGAAAATTTTAAAATCACATGGTGGGAGAAGGGATAAATTAAATTCAAAATGGCACCCAGACTGACAGCTAACTTAAAAGCATCAAAAATAGAAGCTAGAAGACAGTGAAATAATATGTAATGTACTGAAGAAAAGAACTGCAAGCCCAGAATTACATACCTACTTTTAAGAATAAGGGTGAAATAAAAAAAATTTTCAAACTAAATAAGGGGAAAAACTGAAAATGTTAAAGACAGACTTCTATCAATGGAAATTATAAAGGACATACTTCAGGCAGAAGGGAAGTAATCTCAAATGGAAGGTCTGAGATCAAGGGAAAGAAGGAATAAAGAGCTAAAATGTGGCAAATATAAACTAGCGTTGATTGTATGTAATAATAATGTCTGGTACAACTAAAAAGAGAATGAAGTATTGGGGTGTCTGGGTAGCTCAGTCAGTTGAGAGGCTGACTGTGGCTCAGGTCATGATCTCATGGTTGGTGGGTTCAAGCCCCAAGTCGGGTCTGTGCTGGCAGCTCAGAGCCTGTAGCCTGCTTTGGATTCTGTGTCACCCTCTCTCTGCCCCTCCCCCGCTAGTGCTCTGTCTCTCTCAACTGAATAAACATTAAAAAAAAATTTTTTTTTAATGAAGTATAAAATAATGATATCACAGATCAGGTGGGAGATGAATGGAATTTAGATAATGTAAGGTCCCTATCCAGGTGGAGAGAAAGGTTTTTGATTAACTTCAGACTTGTCTAAGTTAAGGGTGTTTCTAGGCTAACTACACAAAGAACAGAAAGTGTATTTAACTCTCAAAAGAGGAAAGAGAGTTTGAGAGATAGGGGGTGGAATAATTTTTAAAAACTCAAGTTCAGAAGATAGATGAAATTTCAAATACCATCAGTAGCAGATGAAAAATGTAGATTGAATGCCCATTAGTAAATGCTGATAAAGGATATGCTATTTAAAGAGACAAATCTAAAACTTATTTTCCAAAAAAGTAAAAATAAATATTGCACCATGAAAATACTACTGACAACAAGAAAAGCTAGTATAATTTTTTTAAATATTACACAAAATATCAAGTAAAAGCATTACTAGAGATAAAAACAATCTTGTAATTAGAATCAAACACCAAAAATAACACAGCTTCAATTTAAGTAAAACAGTGATAATATGTACAATATAATATGCACATGCATAACCATTATATATATAATTTTACATACCAAACCATACTATACTACTTTCAAGGTCACCAAACTTGCCATCTTCCAGTATCCACCTTTAGTTGAATGGTGAAGTACATCCTACTACTTTTCTAGAGCAATGAAAATAAAAGAGCCACCAAGAAATGGACGATTTGTAGTAACATAGTGTTCAGTGTAAAATGCAAACCCAAGATCTGTTACCTTTTTTATCAAGACCAAATAACAAGGAAAACTAAATAATATATTAGCTGTGGTTACACACAGAACTACAAAAAACAGAAGTAAATGATGTATACAAAAGGTAGCATTACTGGTTATCTCTGATGAAGGAGGAAATAGGAATATAATGAAGCAGAGCAACTCAAAGGGTTTCAAAGTTGTTGATGACATCTACCTTAACCTGGAAAGCAGTACAAAGATGTTTATCTTATTTTCATGCTTTATAATTTACATACATTATATATTTGACTGCATTAAGTATTTAATAACAAATGGAAAATATAAATACTAAACTATGTCCAATAATCCATTTATAAATATGATGCCAATGTTGTTAATAAATAACTATATGTGCTTGTATATCCTTAAAAAATAATATGTATTAAAGTGTTAACAACTTCTTCCTAGATGATACATCACTAATGATATATATTTCTTCATTGTACCTCTTAGCATTTTCTAAGTTCTCTAGAATGAACATATATTATTTTTATAATCAGAAAAAAAAAGTTAGTTTCCATAAAATTAAAAATAGAAACAACAGCTCAAGGCAAATGTTTGGAAAAATCTCTGCCTTAGTGTTCAGTGGAATTGCAACAGATTTTAATAAAAAAATATGGTCGCAATTTAAACAACAACAACAACACTTTTATGTTTCACATAAGGAAAGTCCCCAATAATGTAGCCCTTGGGAAACTTTAAAAAACAGTGGAATACTGAAATGGTCACAGTGTTCTCAGGCCAAGAGCACCATCAAAAGCAAAGATGTGGGTAACAAACTATTCCAAATACCGACAACTGAAATTGGACTTAGAAAACTATGTTCTCAACTTTTACTTCTGTTTCTGATAAACAAAAAAACATATGATCCCAAAAACATATTGTGTGAATTGATAATTAGCTGCCTACAGACTGATCATGTCCATGCAAGACCCACAAAGGTCAACAAACAGGTAGGCAACTTAAGTCAGCTAAAGTATTCTCAAAAGATAAAAGGTGAGGCAGAGGTTGCTATCCTCTCTTCTTTCTCTCTATCCCTTGGATTTTTATACTCTCACAATTGTGGAAGGGGAGAAAATCACAGAAGCAATCATTTTAGTGTCATGAGAAGAAGAGTGGGGCTGAGATAAAGCTAAAGGAAAAGCAGGTAAGTGTAAAGAATAAGGTTAAAATGCAAATAGAATACAAAGTCAACTGTAGGAGAAGACTGAGCCTAAAGGTTTATAACTAGAATCTACCATCAAAGATCTAAAAAGTCAGTTAACTTCTTACCAAGTATTTAGCAAGTATTCACAGAATTGTGGATCCTGCTAGTCATTCTCCTAATTTCAATTTATTCTAGGAGGTAACCATTTCAGATGATGGTTGGAAAAATACATTCACGAAGTTTAAATGACTTCACTAAAGTCATAGACCAGTCGGGAGCAAAACTAGAACCAAATACAGCCACAACATTCTTCTTCATGTGCTAGAGCTAGAACAAGCTGCTTGAATCTACCCATAATCTCTATTATAAACTGATTCATATGTATTTTAGTATAAATAAAAATGGAAATGACAGTCAACAAAAACAGAACTACTATGGTAAAAAATTCACTCTTAGATAATGTCACTTGCAAAGAATACAAAGTAAGCACAGAATGGAAAGTTAAGCACATTTTCTTCCTTCTTACTGAGAAATTTGGGGAGTGCAAAGCTAATCCTCTCATTTTTTCATCCTACCCAATGGAAATCATAAAGATGTGACAGAGATTAAATAGTCAGTGCAAAGCACTTATAACACTAGTAGATTACAGCTGTGTAACAAATGTGTAAGGATTTTTTTTCAGGGTTTTACACGCCAAGTATTCAAAAATACAGGGGGTGCAACAACGAAGTACACATTTTTTACCAGATTTAAAGAGTGAGAAAGCACAATCTGGCAGGACTATTATGATGGCAAGGGTGCTATTAAGACTACAAGAATAAGAAGTCCTGACATCATCAAAGCCAGAGGGAGAAAAGTCACACACACACACACACACACACACACACACACACCCCTCAAATCCAAAAACCAATACAAGGTCAGAGGCAAGAATTAGCCTACTTACAAAACAGAAAGAATCACCAAAAAACCTAGGCTAAGTGATTCCCAAGAGACCATAAATAAACCCAGTAACATGAACCAGTCACCATAAGAAAAAGCAGCTCCTATGTGGATCCTGAGAAACTTAACAGAAAACCATGGGGGAGGGGAAGGGGAAAAAAAAGGTTAGAGAGGGAGGGAGACAAAACATGAGACTCTTAAAAATTGAGAACAAACTGAGGGTTGATGGGGGGTGGGAGGGAGGGGAGGGTGGGTGAGGGGTATTGAGGAGGGCACCTATCAGGATGAGCACTGGGTGTTGTATGGAAACCAACTGGACAATAAATTTCATATTAAAAAAAAAAGAAAAAAGGCAGTTTAGGGGTACTTGGGTGGCTCAGTCAGTTGGGCGTTCAACTTCAGTTCAGGTCATGATCTCACAGTTCATGAGTTCAAGCTCCGTGTCAGGCTCTGTGCTGACAGGTCAGAGCCTGGAGCCTGCTTTGGATTCTGTGTCTCCCTCTCTCTCTGCCCCACCCCTGCTTGTGCTCTGTCTCTCGCTGTCTCTCAAAAATGAATAAAGATTATAAAAAAAAATTTTAATAAAAATAAGAAAAAGCAGAGTTTGGGAAAATATATCAAGAATGGATCAGGACAAAAGGTAAACATTTATAAAAGTACTGATGATAGCCCAGTGATTTCCAATGTATTCACAATGGCCCATAGAGACTATCAGCATTAACTGCCAGTATTTTCAGGTGAGAAAACCAAAATTCAAAGTTATGTGTATGTATGTGTATGTGTGTGTATATATATATATATATATATATATATATATATATATATATACATACATACATATGTATTACTGGTCCAGTATCACTCAGCAAAGCAGAAGCAAGATGTGAACCATTACATCTAACATACCATGCTTCCAGTGAAATACTTTATAAAAAGCATTTTACTTACCTTCTAATTACTGATTCCAGATATTTAGATGAATAAATAAAATATTTCAAAGATAGGCTGTTTAGCAATGAACTTTCCCACGTCCTTCTGTTCATTATGCAATGAAAAACACTGCACAGCTTCATACTAACAAATGAATTCATTTAACATGTATTTAGACAGCAACAAGTATATTACACATACATTGGTTAATATTAGAAATAAAAAGATGAATATATAACAATTAGTTCCATCTTACAAACATCCACTGTGTGTCAGGCACTTTATTAATGCTCTATATAAATATCAATGTTACATTGTTTCTACCCTCAAAGATCCCAACTGGGTGGGCAAGACCAACAAAAACAAATCACTGCACTGCAGACTAAGTGCAGTGATGGAGATATGGACAGGGCACCACACTAGCCCACTAAGGGAGGAGAGGGACCTCAGAAACCAAGGAACATCAGGTGATGAGTTGCCTGATGGGTTGTTGTTGTTGTTGTTTTGTTTTGTTTTTCCTTTTTGGTTTTTTATATGCCAGAGTAGGTATAAGACTAACCCCCAGGTACAGCCAACAAAAGCAGACAAGGTCAAAGAAAAGCACCTTCTCTCCAGCCAAAAGACTGGAAAGGGGCAACCTAGCAGTACAGCAAACTTTTAGATAGTAACCATCCCACTCCAGCCAAACATCATATGGAAAAAATGTAAACCCCACCCCTACGCCATCAGAAAAGGCTGGGTGGGAAGCCCAGATTTCCACCCTCATCAGGCAACTAATAAAACCCCTCAATAGGGTGTCAGTGGAGATCATGTGGGGATCCTGGCTTCCAACCCCCATAAAGTAGCAGTGAGACCACGGTAGTGTCAGAGAAGGCACAGTAGGAAGTCAGATTCAAGAAGCTGAGTCAACTCCAAACAAGATAAACCCAAAGAAATCTACACCAAAACACATCATAATTAAACTTCTGAAAACTAAAGACAATGAAAACAGTGTTCAAAGCACCCAGAGGAAAATGGTATCTTACTTACAGGGCGGAATAAATTCAAGTGATAGTAGCTATTTCATCAGAGACAATGGAAAACCAAAGGAAATGATGCAATATCTTTCAAGTGCTAGAAGAAAAGAACTGTCAACCCCAAATTTTATACCCAACAAAATTATCCTTCAAGACTAAAGGAGAAATAAAACATATCTTAGATATCTTCATTAGAATGTCTCAAGACATCCAAGATGAAGGAAAACTAAAAGAATTTGTCACCCACAGACCTACCCTAAAGAATGGCTAAAAGATGTTCTCCAAATAGAAAGGAAATGACAAATGAATGAATCTTAGAACATCAGCAAGGAATAAGAAATAATAAAAAGAGGAAAAAAAGTATGAGCCAATACAATAGGCTTTCTTACTCCTCCTGAGGTTTCTAAATTATATGATTAAAGCAAAAGTATAATATTGTGTGGCGTAGATTTCAATATACATAGGAAAAATTAAGACAATTATATTATCAACAGAAGAGGGTAAAGAGACAACAAAGGTAAGATTTCTACACTTTAATTGGTAAACTGTGATACCAATAGATCTTTGCAGTGATGGAATAATTCTATATATTGACTGTGACAATACTTAACAGAAATCCACTACACAAATGCTAAAATAACACATACATACACAAATACACTGTATCAATGTCAATTGTGTAAGATATGGCCGCTGGGGAAAACTGGAATGAAGGGTGCACAGGAGTTTTTAAACTATCTTTGCAATTTTCTGTTAATTCTATATTATTTCAAAATAAAGCTTAAAAAATTTTTTTTAATATTTATTCTTGAGAGAGACAGAACATGAGCAGGGGAGGGGTGGAGGGAGGGAGACACAGAATCCGAAGCTGGCTCCAGGCTTCAGAACTGTCAGCACAGAAACCAATGTGGGGCTCAAACCCGCAAACTGTGAGATCATGACTTGAGCCAAAGTCGGATGCTTAACCAACTGAGCCACCCAGGCACCCCTCAAAATAAAGCTTGTAAAGAAAGCTAACTGAAGACACCAAAAACCTATACAAAGAAGGTGGCAGTTGATCTGGGATTTAAATGTAGTGCTGGGTTGTAAGTACAAGGAAAAAATATAGGTAAACTAAGGTCCTGATATGCTCATAGGACAACCTTGGTAGGAAGAGAATATTTGAGTAAAGGAGCAGAGGGCGAGATTAGAGTGATAGGCTCATTTTACCTTTATAAAAATGAGATGATAGGCTGGAATAGGCTGGGGAAAGCCTTGATGGCAGGTCTCTGTAACTTGTAACTATTCTGCAGTCAATGGAAATCTCAGAAATAAGTCCAAACTTGAATGAGTAAAGTTTCATTAACAGTATAAAGACTTAGATTTAGTAAAGCAAAATAACCCTAAATTTAAGAAATATAACTAATGTGGCTAGAAAACAAAACATCACATATTTTAGGCACACTCCAAAAGCACTAAAGATTGACAGAAGCATAGACTCCACACTGAGAAAACATAAGAAACGTTCATAATCGGATAAAGCAGTGCCTGTTTAACTATTAAAGCAGTAATATCCCTGGAAAGCAGGTAGCCTCAATCTTTTCCCTATGTGTCTTCTCCTTATGTCTCCGTAAGTGTCCAAATAACAAGAATCACAGAGAAGAAATATCAGCAAACAATATAGGTTTTTAAATAGTAATAAATACTAGATATTTGGAGAACTTAGTACATAGTAAAAGAAGTACAGGAAATCAGTTAAACATGGGTCTGAATTCTAGCTGTACCACTTACTAGGTATGTGACTTAGATTAAGTAATTTAACTTTCACTGCATCAGTTTTTACCTTTACAAAAATGAGTTGATACCAACCTCACAAGGTTACCGTAAAAGTTAAATGAGATTGTGTATAGAGCAGTTAAAGGAACGAAATAGTGGCTTGTAATATTTTTCATCTGCATATATTATATCTTAGTTGTTTAAAAAACTAATAAATATTAGATCACATATCATATAAATATTAACCACATAAATTTTTTAAGGGATAAAAGAAATAAAGCAAGTGTGAAAGCTCTTTGTTAACCAAAGAAAATTAGAGTGATTTTAAAATTTTCTAAAAAGCCAAAAGTCCAAGGAGGTCTAAGTTAGAGACCATTAAAGACTACATTATCTGTCAATATTTAATAAATATTTATTAATATAAAAAAGTAAGCATTATTCAGGGTAACCAAGGTTCTTTGAGTTGAGTTTAATGTGCTAAATTACCTTTCATTTGCCTCTAGCTCATAAATGAAAAACAAAAATTTTAGAAAAAGCTCTAACTTTATTATCTCATATTATAGGAATGTAAATAGTGATAATAATTTGCTATTTAAATGTTTATTTATTTTGAGAAAGAGAGAGAGAGCACAAGTGGGGGAGAGAGAGAAGGAAAGAGAGAATCCTGAGCAGACTGTGTCAGCACAGAGCCCTCTGCAGGGCTTTAATCCCATGAACTGAAACCCTGGGATCTTGAACTGAGCTGAAATCAAGAGTCAGACACTTACCTTAGCTGAGCCACTCAGGTGCCCGATAATTTGCTATTTAAGTATGACCTGCTTAAATATTTGGATACAGTCCAGAAAGGAGGCACAACACTACATTTTCATATATATCTTCTATTAGTGTTCAAATCAGAAAAAGGTAAATAAAATTTCAACAGGAGGTAACTGCCATTTTTTCAAAGTTTGTAATTCACTGGCTCTCTCAAAACCCATGATTTATTTCTGGGTTATGAATAAATTCAATAGAATATAATAAAGTAAAATCAAGGACCCATGGGTGGTTCAGTTGGTTAAGGGTCAGACTTTGGCTCAGGTCATGATCTCACAGTTTGTGAGTTCGAGTCCCACATCATTCTCGTTGCTGTCAGCATGGAGCCCGCTTAGGATCTTCTGTCCCCCTCTCTCTGCCCCTCCCCAACTCAGTTCTCTCTCTCTCTCTCTCTCTCTCTCTCTCTCTCTCTCTCTCTCAAAAATAAACTTTAAAAACTTTAATAAAAATAAAGTAAAAGCAGATAGTCTCAAGGTTTAAAAAGTGATTTTATTTAGTCCATCTTAATTAGAGCCATCAGAGATATTTTAAATCAAAATCATAGCTTTAGAGTGAGATTAAGATTCTGTTTTTTACAACAAGGCAATATATACAAGATCTTTGAAAGAGCTGCCATTTGGCCCTAATATCTAGATTGGTGATAATTTAAATATCCAGTAGTAGAGAAATGGCTCAATAAACTGTGGCACATAGATAATGATGACACAGTCACTTAAAAATGGTTTCAAAAAAATATTTAGTCAAGTGAAGAAATACTTCTAACATATTTTAAAGATAAAAACCTACATACAAAACAGTATACACATTGTACAACCCATATTTATTTAAAAATTATTGTTTAAAAAAAAACAATATTGGGGGCACCTGGGTGGCTCGGTCAGTTAAGCATCCGACTCCTGATTTTGTTTGGGTCATGCTCTCACAATTCATGAGTTCAAGCCCCACAATCAGGCTCTGCACTGACAGCAAGGAGCCTGCTTGGGATTCTCTCTCCCTCTCTCTGTCTCTCCTCTGCACACACACTCTCTCTCTCGCTCTCTCAAGATAAATAAATATTGAAAATATATACATTGCCAAAGCTATCTGTGGGTTGCAAAATTCCATGTGATGAAATTACATGTTATTTTCTATATTTTCTAAAATGAGCATTATTCTCCTTACAATAAAAAAATGTAAGCAATCTATATTAGTACTTAAAAGCATACCTGATTATGCAAAAAATGAATCCATAGGAAGCTCTTTCCAAATAGGGAAGGGGGGGGGGAGAAGGCAGGAAGACAGAGCCAACCTAAGAATTAAGATTTTACTAGGTTTGAAAAAACAACAATCATTCAACAAATATTATTCTGTGTGCCAGGGCACTTACCTAGGCACAAAAGATACAGGATGAATAAAACAACAACAATCTGCATAACTGGTAGGTGGAAAAATGGAAGTCATTATTTTAAAAGCACAACCAGTCACACACTTTTCCCATTTGCATCTGCATATATTTGTGAGGTTATCTTTTTCAGCTATGAAAATCATAAAAACCAAGTATCAGAAGGAAAACCTATTATATGGTCTTTGCTATATTACAAAATGTTAAACCAAGATTTTCCAAAGTAAAGAATGTTCACCTTTCTCTACCATTGCTTTCCCTTAAAAATACTAATAAAAAGTGACTTAATGAGAATTATAAGAAATTCTTTCCAGTTAGTAAATGAAAATTATTTTAAAAATTCATTTCATTATATGATAATTTTTTAACTTCTACTTTGTGTGCATGTTTTATAATGTCATAGTATATTAGTATAGTAGCACTCATTTCTAAATAAATATTTATTATAATATTTACATTATAGTATAGTAAATATATAATTATATATTAACATATTATATATAAGTTAATACCTAAATCAATAAATTTATATATTTTTTACTATCAGGGATGTACTATCAAAAGATTTGGAAACCACTGACTTAAGTCCTGTTCCAGAACTCACTGAACAGAATTCCTTCCAGGTAGGGTAGGGCAGAAAGACTGGTAACAAAGCATCACAGGACACCAACTCCAGTTCAAATGCTATTATCATAAAATTCTAGGCTTGCCATCCAACTCTTCAAAACTTCTGAATATAAGTTGTTCAGGTACATCATTAAACCAGCCTCCTCTCTTTAAGTGTCTATGTTTACATGTCTGTAATTTAGAAATGTACTTCTCATTGTGTGACTGTATATTTGCCTATCTCCAGATGGTAAAACCAAATTAGATTATAAATCTCATAAAGTAGCTCTATTCTAATTGGCTCAGAGATAAACAAGCACTTCTACAAAGAGAACAGTCCTTGAACTCCTAGCAATTAAGGAAATTAAATATCTAATGCTTTCAGTGTGGAAAAAAAAAAAGGTATTCTTATGGGAACTCCAAAATATTCCATGAATTCAAGTTCACACAATATTGGTAAATCTTTGGCAAATAAGACTATTTATTTTGGTTCATTAAAAACAGCTATTTATTCTCTAATACCATTATTAAGTATAACATATGCAGAGATTTTTTAATTCTACTATGTTCTTCCTAAACTTTTACCTTACTGATAAAATAAATTAGTGCTGTATCTACTTAATGTTTAAAATTGTGAAAAATGTAAATCTGTATTTATCCAAATTGAAAACTCATTCTGACACATTTTATTTCAACAGTAATTATGTCAGCTTCAAGACAACTTCCAGGGGTGCTTGGGTGGCTCAGTCAGTTAAGCGTCCGATTTCCACTCAGGTCATGATCTCTCAATTCCGGGAGTTTGAGCCCTACATCGGGCTTTCTGCTGCCAGAATGAAGCCCATTTTGAATCCCCTGTCTCTCTCTCTCTCTCTCTCTCTCTCTCTATCTCTCTCTCTCTATCTCTCTCTCTCTCTCTGCCATTTCCCGTCTCATGCATGCTCTGTCTCTCAAAAATAAATAAACATTAAAAAAAAAAATGTTTAAAGACAGTTTCCAACATCTTTAGGTAACTTAAAATCTTGCACCAATACTAAATTTAGTTAGTTAGTGGGCAGTCATTAGATACCTGGACCATTTCTAAGTAAGATGGTATACAGAAACAACTAATTACTAAACACAACTTAAATTTGTACACTTTTTGCTTATTTTAATATGCTACAGAGAAGCCACATACACTTAAATCTGTTAATGAATGAATTCAGTTTTGCCACTTTGAAATATGTATGGATAAAAAATGTTAGGCAAAGTTTTGAAAAAAAAAATTGTATTTGTCGTGGTCAAAGCTAACTAAGATTTGACGGGCTTATTTATAAGATTTTCATAAAGAACTTTAGTAACAGATATTATATTGATACAAAAGTATAATTTATGTTCTCTGTTAAAAATTGCAAATTTTTCGGGTCACCTAGGTGGCTTAGTCGGTTCAGCATCCGACTTCAGCTCAGGTCATGATCTCATGGGTTTGTGGGTTCAAGCCCCGCACCAGGCTTTGTGCTGATAGCTCAGAGCCTGGAGCCTGCTTCAGATTCTGTGTCTCCCTCTCTCTCTCTGACCCTCCCCTGCTCACACTCTATGTCTCAAAAATAAATAAGCATTAAAATTTTTTTTAATGGCAAATTTTGGGGGGATATTGGCCTGCTTTTATAAGAGGTTGTAAAATATTATTCTTTACCCTCTTGTACCCTCGTATCTGCCCAGATAGTAAGGATTCTGTGTCTTAATCAAAAAACCTTCTATGATTTATGTTGACTTTATTATCTCCTTGATTATTAAAAAAAAAATCTCTCACTAGGAAAGAGGTTTCTTTAGAATCATGTTTATTGTTGCTTTGGTTAAATAGATAACCAAGTATTGGGTGCCTGGGTGGCTCAGTCGGTTAAGCATCCGACTTCAGCTCGGGTCATGACCTCATGGTTCAGGAGTTCAAGCTTCGCATTGGGCTCTGTGCTGATAGGGTGGGAGCCTGCTTCAGACTCTCTGTCTCCCTCTCTCTGCCTCTCCTACCTTCTCTCTACATATCAAAAATAAACAAAATAAACATTAAAAAAATAGATAACCAAGTATTATTTCCCTATAACCATGAACCCATCTCAACCACATATTCAAATCTCTTAACAATCTTCAATATTTTGCCTTCCTAAAATTGAATCCTAAATGATATCTTTTGCACATCAAACTGTCCTTGAGATTTCTGAGAGAGACCCTGGACAATCACAAAGGACTTGTTCTTTCACCGTGTAAAAAGAGAAGTGCTAGAAATATTTAAGTTTAGTTGATAGGTTACTATTACTGAGTTAGCAAATCGGAAGAGATGCTTAGCCTTCCCTAGATTAAATTTGTAAAATGTGGTGTTTCAGAAATCGTTTGCTGCATGAGAAGATCCTAGAAAACTGTAATATCCTCACTGTCAATGATATGGACACCAGAGTCTTGGTGCTGCTTTGCCTGATATTAGATAATAGTAGAGTGTCATCATAATTTGTTAGTGTTTAAAGTGTTAACCACAACTTTACTTAAGTTAAATCTTCCAGAACAGTGGTTTTCAACTAGGGATCCACATCACTTATCCACTAAGTTTTATTCATATACAGATGTTTAGAACCTACTCCAGACATATAGAATCTCTTTACTTGATACACTTGATATATTTTGTGATATGTCAGGATTATTGTGTTATAGCTGAAGATATTTTTATCAGTAAAGATGGTGTCCATTTTTATGAATTAGAAGTAATACATACTCCTCTTTGGAAATAAGGTTAATCTATGTTTTTAGACTAAATATTTATTTAAAAAATTTTAATCGAATTTTATATTTTCCATGCCACAGAAACAACCAAATTTCACTTATATTATTATCATAATAAACTCTCCTTAGATCTTCCACTTTTAAAATTGTTTTTAATGTTTATTTTGGAGAGGGAGAGAGACAGAGCACAAGCAGGAGAGGGACAAAGAGAGAGGGAGACACAGAATCTGAAGCAGGCTCCAGGCTCCAGCTGACAGCACAGGGAGCCTGATGTGGCGCTCGAACCCATGAACCATGAGATCATGACCTGAGCCAAAGTTGGACGCTTAACCAACTGAGCCAACCAGGCGCCCCAGATCTTCCACTTTTAAAGTAAATCAAACACAGCAAATTTAAATCTTTTGTCATTTACATATATTTTTCTGATGTTTCCCTAAAAGTACGTGCAATCAGCTACAGGCTAGAATGCTTCATCTACAAAAACAAATCTTGGAACCCAACTTTGGATAAGGACTTCGGCAGGTCCTTTTGGGCACAGGATTCTGATACATCACTTTGAGGCAAAACTAGTAAAGTGAGGATTTCTAGAATACCAGTTGAAAGCAGATGAGTTCATGAGACGAGTAACCCAAGATGAAGCAGAACAAGAATTAACTAACTACACAGGACTAAATGAACTGTGAATGATTGTAATTTTTGATTGGAATATTGCTCATATTTTATTGTTCTATTTCTGAATATATAAGGAACTACTTCCCAGTTACACTTCTATAGTCAATAACCAAATATAATGCTAATAGAGAAGTTTAATCTCTATGCTGTTTTTAGTCCTCAGTAGAAATGAAGAAGGAAGATTTAAAGAGTAACTTCCTAAATTTTCTCCACTAGTTCAAGATTAGAGGATCTTATTTTACTGTATTTTATTCTAAAAGGCATTTATATAGTACCTGCCATTTTCCAGGCACCATTCTATGTACTTTACACAAACTACCTCATTTAATTTTCCTATCAACTCTATGAAAGAAAAAATGGACACAAAGAGGTTAGGTAGCTCCCCAAAATCACACATATTGTAAGTGAAACAGACTCTCTTGCTGCAGAGTCCACACGGAATGAACCAGTCTATACTCTTCCTCTACTAATCAATGGTAACAGCCTGGTGGTCTGTCTTTCCATACCTTTCTCCATGCTCAAGAACATACATTTTTTTATTTTATATAAAAAGAGACATGGGGCACCTGGGTGGCTCAGTTGGTTTGGCGTTTGATTTTGGCTCAGGTCGTGATCTCGTGGTTCACGAGTTTGAGCCCCGTTGACAGCTCAGAGCCTGGAGCCTGCTTCCGATTCTGTGTCTCCCTCTCTCTCTGCACCTTGCCAACTCACACTCTGTCTCTCTCTCTCTCTCTCTCTCTCTCTCTCTCTCTCTAAGTAAATCAACGTTAAAAAAAATTTTTTAAAGAGACATAAAAAAGACTTTTGATACTGTGTAATATTTGTTCAATTATAAAATTCCAAGTGCGACTGAAACAGTCTTTTCATATTTGTCTGTAATTATATAGTCAAACACACATCTAGAGCCCTCAAGACAGCTCTGCTAGGATCCCTGCTTTCAGTTCTCTCTCACACAATTTACTGCCAGTCTCTGAAGAACTGGCCCTCTTGCCTGTCCATAATGATGGTAAGGATACATCAGTTTCTAGTTTTCCTTATTGTCCTCATTCCAGCAACTCATGAGAAATTCTCCCATGTAACACATCTGGAAAGAGAACTTTTTTTTCCAAAATTTGCTAGCATACGCCAAGAAAGGCTCCAGGCCATACCAATTACCTCCAAATTCCTGCACTATTCTTCAAGATCCCAAATGTCATGCATTCTCTGGGGATTATTGGTCTTTTACTGAATTGTATAAATATCTGAGGATATTTCTATTCTCCTTCCACTGCTACAAGGCCACCACAGTACGTCCGTTACAAATCTAACTTCAGGAACTTCACCTCCAATTCACATTTGGTCATCATTTACACTAAACAATGGTTTTCAACTGAATTTACTGTGGCTTTTACAAAACTATAACTTTTCCGTGGTTTCAAAGAGACTAAACTTATATGTTCTGGCTATCCTTCAAAATTTCTACTCATCTGTCCCTCCCTTCTGAATTCACCCTCCACCAGAATTTAACAGTATCTTTTCCTTTCCTTTTTCAGGACTACTGCATAAATCAAAGGAATTTAAAGTTACACTTTCCCATCTCCCAGAATACCTCATTGAATCCAGAAAAAATAATTAAAAAATTCCAAAACGCACATTTTTTTACTTGAATAAGAAATGATGAAATAAAAAACTATCCTATATTTATTCTTGTAGACAACTCACATTCAACAATAAAAATGAATGGTTCCTTCAGCATTCATCTAGCTGGAGCTATCAAGAAGAGAATACACACTAAATGGTTATCAAAAGAAGAATACCAAGGATTCCTAATAGTATTTAGAGTTCCTCTTAAGGCAATAAATAGCTAGCATAAAAGCTCCCAAGTCTAAATTAATAAATATTTTATGATTTAGTCTCACCCAAAAATGTTAAATGTGCAATTTTTAGAGGTAACTGACTGTTGACTAGTCAATCCCTAAATGGGTTATGACAAGATGATTTCGAGATCCTTTCAAACTGCGAGACTCTGTGAATTCTCTATTTAGCTGGCCTTGACCATCCTACCAACAATGATCTCTCCCTGTTCTGATAACCTTTACTATACAATGCCTATAATATTTGCTGTTTATATAACCACTGTAGTTTCTATGTATAATAGTTTTGTCTTCCCATGTAGATTATAACAATATTAAAGACATCATCATGACTTTTTAGATGAATTTTTGGCATCTAACTGGCACAATACTTTATATATACTACTAAATATTGTTGAGTATGAGAGAGGAAAGCAGTTTCCCTCCCCAGTATCCCATAATCTACACAAGGGAGAGAAAATCCTTTTTGGTTTTTATATTATTTCTAAATATGCTTATTAGTAATCTAAGGTGTACTAATCTTATGCTGTGGGCTAAAGTTTGATCCCTACTGGGCATGATCTTAATTAAGATTACTCTGATCGGGGCACCTGGATGGCTCAGTCGGTTGAGTGTCTGACTCTTGAATTCGGCTTGGGTCATGATCCCAGGGTCATGGGATCTTGCCCAGCATTGGGCTCCATGCTGAGCGTGGAGACTGCCTGGGATTTACTCTCTCTCTTTCTCTCTCTCTCTCTCTGCTCCTCTCCCTCCCCTCTTATCCCCCTCACGCTATGTGCATGTGTGCACCCTCTCTCTAAAATTAAAAAAAAAAAAGATTAATCTGATCTATGTCATATTGGATAGATATTAGTATTCAGAAGCAACTTTAATTTCTATTTCCTAAGACTGACTGAGAATTCCTTTGCAGAGGGCAGACTAGTTGAAGATTTAAGGAGAGCAGGTTCAAATGAATATCTGAGTAAGTTAAGTCAGGAAAGACTGCCCTCTGAGCTATCATGAAGACAGGGAATGAAAGCAGAATTCATGCACAGGCTTTTAGTAAGCAAAATGGAAAATCAGTGTCTTACTGTTTTTCTTTAGCTGTCTGAATGCTGTTCTACATGCAAATTGTTCCTTTCTTCATCTCTGCTTCTCAGGTTACTGAAAGTCAGGGCAAACTGCAAACCAAATTCCTTCTCTAATTGAGTCTAAGACCCTGCAAATGTACATATTAAAAACACTCTCCATTTCAGCAGTGCTCCCTTTACTGGTGCCACATCAGAGATCCCTGCCCAATTGTATAATAACTTGCTGCTCACAGAGCAGAACCTTTGTAATTCAACAAACTATGATGTACACTCTTTCTTATGCAACCAGCGTTCCATCCACAGAAATCGTTCCTGAGCAGAAAAGTTTTTCGGAATTAGCTTCAAGTAGAAAATAACATATTTTTATATTCAAGGAAAATAATCAAAATTACTAATAAAAGCTCTTACATGAATTAATGAAGTATTGGTTGTGCTTATGTTAACCAATTGTCATCCATAATTTGGCTACCTTAGAAGCAAGTACTCTGCAGAGACCTGGCATAAGCCTGTCTTTCTCATGCAATCTCTCTTTCTCTTTCCCTCTCACTCTCTCTCTGGAGAGAAGATGATATAGTGTATCCTTGATGTTTTAGGTCCTGTATTCAGAAACCAACATGATTGGAAAATCCACTCACAAGAAACACAAAGTAGTATATAGAAGGTTGAGGTTCCTTTTTTCTCATTTTTTGTTGTGATATTTTTATGATATATGAATTCTTGTAGATGCATTTTTTAGTCTTTGCTAGTTTTGTACATGCAGGATGCAGAGCCATTTAAAGTAGATAATCAGATTATCTTAAAAAAATTTTTTTGGGGGGCGCCTGGGTGGCTCAGTCGGTTAAGCGTCCGACTTCGACTTAGGTCACGATCTCGCGGTCCGTGAGTTCGAGCCCCGCGTCGGGCTCTGGGCTGATGGCTCGGAGCCTGGAGCCTGCTTCCGATTCTGTGTCTCCCTCTCTCTCTGCCCCTTCCCCGTTCATGCTCTGTCTCTCTCTGTCTCAAAAATAAATAAACGTTAAAAAAATTTTTTTTAATTTTTTTTTGATGCTTATTTATTTTTGAGAGAGACAGAGCATGAGTGGGGGAGTGGCAGAGAAAGAGGGAGACACAGAAACCTAAGCAGGCTCCAGACTCCTAGCTGTCAGCACAGAGCCCAAGGCAGGACTCAAACTCACAAACCATGCGATCATGACCTCAGCCAAAGTCAGGCACTTAGCCAACTGAGCCACCCAGGCGCCCCTTGGATTAGCTTTTAAATGTGGTTTCAAGCAAACATGGAATTAGCAAATTTTTTTAGATATTACTACTTTTAAAACCATGTTTTTATAGAAAATTAAATTATTATTAATATTTACTGTATTGGATGCTATAGGATTATATGATGTAATACATATGAAGTCACATGTAGAATATGGAATGTTGCTCCCCATCCCTTTGTTTTCTTCTTCCTGCACCCTAATCTTTACCCAATCCCAAAGCTTCTTCTACCCACCTGATACAATGCTACTCTCAGGCTAAAACATTACAATTCTAACCAATTTTCCATGTTAACCCTCTTAAAATATAAAGCCATATCAACAGCCCCAGAAGTTCTCTGTTTTCCAGATTAAAAACATATTTTAGTCCTTCAACTCTCGTCATAGCAGTCATGTTTTGTTGGACAGCTACTCTATTTCCTTTCCACTGAAGATGTTCTGCTTCACTTATAGCCTATTAAACCGTGGCTCCAAAAGCTGAAAATAGCATTCCAGGTGTGTCCCAAACAGGAATGGAATGATCAACTCCTTCATCCAGTACTAAACTAAATTCATACATCCTTGGTTTTTCAGAGTGACCACATTGCAGTGCCTTTCTACACACACACACACACACACACACACACACACACACACCACTATTTATAAACTTTTCCCATCTTGTACTTAACAATTATTTTAGATTTAAGAGCAGTGCAATATACTCAAGATAAAATTGTATTGGATAAAGCCAATTCATTACCCTGTAGAGACCCTTCGGAATCTTGATTCATTCATTCTATTCACCAGCTACTAATCAGAAATATAATAGGCATATGCCCTTAACATCTTTATTCTAATAAAAAAGCCAAGACTCAACACAAAGGACCCAACTACACAAGACCACAAGGGCAGCAATCATCTCTTCTCACAGATTCATTTATCACTGCACTTTATGTTCGATCAGTTATCTATTTATTCATCTTTTTTACTCAATTCATCATCCTTCACCACATATAAACAGTGACTAAGATGTCAATGATATAAAACAGTGTTAAAAATAAGAAAGTTATAAGAAATAAATTATTTTCCATTTCCTCAATGTACCATCCTCTCTAGCCTTCAGACCTTTGCAAACTTTGTTCTCTACCCACAACACAACCCAACTACCACCCCATCTTCAAACTCAGCTGATATACCACTTTTACAGGACGCCTCCCTTAATCACCCAAATCTGAGTTAGATAACCTTCTCCTAGGATTCAAAATAACCCTGTACTTCCTCTATTATAGCATTCACTGTACTTTATTATACTTTCTTCTTTACTTCTCTTTAATACTCAAAAGATTGCAAGCCTTTGGAGACATCATTAGTCATGGTCATCATTACATCACGCCAAGCCTCAAATAGACAGTAAATGCAGAAAAGAAATATCAAGAACCAGAGCAAGAGATCTGTTTACTCACCATCCTTTCATAAGCTTCAGGGACTAATTCTATCATACCTCCCATCAGTGATTGGGGCCTAACGTTCTTTAATCATCCATCACCTTCCAGACTCATCCCCACATACTCTTTAGATCTCCTAAGTAAGCAATCACAAATGTGTGACCTGCCAATATTAAGAAATTAGGAGAGGGGCGCCTGGGTGGCGCAGTCGGTTAAGCATCCGACTTCAGCCAGGTCACGATCTCGCGGTCCGTGAGTTCGAGCCCCGCGTCAGGCTCTGGGCTGATGGCTCAGAGCCTGGAGCCTGTTTCCGATTCTGTGTCTCCCTCTCTCTCTGCCCCTCCCCCGTTCATGCTCTGTCTCTCTCTGTCCCAAAAATAAATAAACGTTGAAAAAAAAAATTTTTTTTTAAAAAAGAAATTAGGAGAATTCATACCAAAATCCAGGTTGCCAACACCTCTTAAGGGAAAAAATTAAGGTCTGATAATAATGGAAATAATGAAAAATATAAAAATAATCAGCTAAAGTTGAATAGTAGCTAATCCCCTTAGACTTGCATAGTCTTTACTATGCTCATTTACATACCACCTTAATTCCTGGAGTTAACTGAATAGGCAACATCTGTCCAAATGTAACCTAGTCCTATCCACATTCATGACCTCTTCCACCAATCCTTCCACTGTGACCTCTGGAATCTGATTCTGAGATCAAACTTCTACATACCTTTCTATATTGTACAATAAATGTGTATAGATTTTTCCAAACAGAAAAAAAAAAACTTTTAATATTTTTGAAAGCAATAATGCTACCAGAAGTTAGGAAATATAGGATTATTTTTCAAGTTAAATAAGAGAAAAGAACTCCCAAGCTAGCTAATTAAATAATTACAATAGGAGAAATAGCAATCCTGAAGAATATTAACTGCATTTTGCCCTGGAAAAAAAAAATTCTAATGCTCCAGTGCAAATCTCAGGAGGAAGTAGCAATATGAATAATAACATCACAGTAGTCAACCCTAATGGAGAATCACTGGCACTGTATCAAATCGCCAAACTAAATAATCCCAAAGTGATGTTCTAACATAGCAAACTACATAATAGCACATTCATCATGACTTTGCATTACCATCACTAATCAGAACATCCTGCAAAAATTAACTTTTACTTACAAAGGAAAACATATCATAGTGTGAACAGGCAACATGGCATAGTTAATACTTCTTCATAGTTCTAGAGCAAAGAATTGTACTTGTGTGTATTTATAAATGTATATACACGTGTGTGTGTGTGTGTGTGTGTGTGTGTAAAACAATGTAACTTAAATGAGTCAAAGATAAATCATCCATAATCCCACATCACTACTATATAGGACCCCGACTATTCTATTCCATCACTACATCCAATCATAATGTTTAAGTACGACATCAAATCTGTAAAAGATAACGTACAAGCACAAGAGTATGTACAGGAGTCAAATTCATAACAGAATACACAGATTAGCCAATACATGTTGATGCCAACTTGGAAAGCAATATAGATTTTTATAACACACCATATGCCAAAATGAATTCCAGATTGATTAAAGAGTCAAATTATGGGGGAAAAAAACCTCAAGCCATTAAAAACAAAAATAAGAATAAAAACAAACAAAAAACCAAGATCAAATATAAATATCCAAACAAAAAACAATAAATCACAAACAAAAAATATCAGAAGATATACTTTATGGGAGTGGATACAAATTGATAACAAGAAAGCAAGAAAGCAAGACAGCAAGAAAGCAAGAAAGAAAAAAGCTAGGCATTACCTCCCAAAAGAATACAAGAATGAACAAGGGAAATGAGCACACAATTCACAGAAGAAAAATGTAAATAGTGGATAAACACATGTTAAAAGTTTTTAGTATCACCAGTGATGAGAGAAATGTAAAGTAAAACAGTGCCTATTAAATTTTAAGAGACTGAAGAAAATAATAATAGGATCTACTGGCAAGAGTACAATAAAACAGAAATTCTCCGAAAGTATCAGGAAAATGTGAAAAATTAATTTGGAAAACAATATTTTAATATGTAGCAAGAGCCTTAAACATATTTATACCCTTTAACTCAATAATTCCTTTTCTCAGAGACTCTATCTTAAATTATCTTAACATGGACAAGACTATGAGCACATAGTTGGTGTTTTAATATTTTTTTAAACCTGGAAATAATCTAAATATCCATTATTTAGTAAAAATAATTAACATATAGAATAATGACTCTCTAGAAGAACAGGCTAATTAAAAAGAGAAATTTACACAGAATACATAACATGAAAATATTTATAAGTAAATGTATAAAATAAGATACATAATTGAACAGACAGAACAATTAAGAATGTTTTTCAAGGTATCACCATTGATAATTTTTTAGAATATCTATGTTGTTTTTTGTTTGGATATTTAAAAAATATAGAAAAATTCTGTAGAAAAATAAGCAAAAATTAAATAATGGTAATCTCATACATTCTACTTAGTTTACCCTCAACTTCTAAGTACCCAATATTACATCTGATAAGAAACTACAATAACTGTCCCCCAAGAATTAAGTCCCATATACTAATTTCTTAATTTACACATTGGTTTCGCAATGATGAGAATGAGATATGAGCTAACTTCTTTAAACTGTCCAGCTGGAATAAACTGTACTCTCCTGAGTATATCCATTGATATATCTTCTTTGTATTTTATATTACACCATGTATTTAGCTTGCCTTATTAGTTTATTAGCTCAATAGCAAATGGCCAAACACAAAATTTGCCTCTCACACCAAATATTAAGGCCCTTAACAAAAAGTACTCTATCTGCCAGCAGGTGGAGGTGCAGGGATTCTAAACATAGGAGCATATTCCTATCTGCCTGTCTTCATCTTCACGCCCCTGAACTGGGGAAGGAACTAGGCAGGATCATATAGTGTTTGTGTTTGTGTTGATGTTGTGGTTGTTGTTGTTACTTTAATATCACTTCCCAATCCCCTACTGTCAACAAGATTCTGGGGCCTCAGTGAGAACCACTGGTATAATTAAAACAAAATGAGTTTAGATTCAGACTGTCACCTGAGTCTGGTCCTTTCTATCCCTCCAACCTTAAACAAATTACTTTAGCCCTTAGACCTTCAGCATCCTCACCTATAAAAAGGAGGAACAATATCCATCTTAAAGATTTATGTTAATATTTAATTAGCAAACATAGTTAAAACTCCTAAGACAATCTCTTGGAACTCATTCAAATTAAAGTTTCAACTTCCCCTTAATAAAACTGCCGAAATGTCAACTACTGTGTTAAACACTGAAATGTTGTTCTAGGGCTTTGGAAGCTAGTAAATAAAACAGAATTTGTTCCATTAAAGAACTTGTCATTTTTGTGAGAATAAAAATAAACTTTAAACCAATATCACACTTATAAATTTAGAATAACATTGTTAAAAGTATGATAAAAGGAAAGTTGACAGTGCTATGAAGCAGCATTGAGAATCTCACTTAGACTGCTAAGGGCCAAGGAGGTTCCCTTTGAAAAGACATAATACATAAGCGGAAACCTGATGGATAAACAGCATATCTAGGGAGACAATAGAGAGAAGAATGATACAGATGAAAGGAAGTGCATGTGTGAAGTTCCAAAGACAGAAAAGAGTTGGATGGTTTAAAAAAAAAAAAAAAAAAAAAGCCAGTGGCTATAGCACACTGAGCAACCAAGGGACTCAAGATGAGATTAAAAAGATGAAGGCAGCTATCACATTGGAAAACTACAGTCTACTATAGTAGACTATACTATAGATAGTATATATCTACTATAAATATACAGGATATATCTACTATAGATATACCCATATCTACTCCACAGACTGTTTTGGCACAGTCTTTGAGCTAAGAATGGTTTTTAACATTTGTAAGGACTGTACAAAAACAAAAACAAAACAAACAAACAAACAAAAAAACCCGCTACAAAACAAGATACCACTACGCACCTATCAGGATGGCCAAAATCCCAAACACTGACAATACCAAATACTTACAAGGATGTAAAGCAACAGGAACTTTCCTTCATTACCAATGGGAATACAAGATGGCACAGCCACTTTGCAAGACAGTTGGGCCTTTTCTTATAAACGAAACATAATTTTACCATACAATCCAGAACTGTGCTCCTTGGTATCTACACAATGGAGCTGAAAATTTATGTCTGCACAAAAACCTGCATATAAGTGTTTACAGCAGCTTTACTCGTCATTGCCAAGATTTGAAAGCAACCAGGATGTCCTTCAGTAGGTAAATAAACTGTGGTACTTCTAGATAATGGAATATTATTCAGCACTAAAAAGAAATGAGCTATTGAGCCATGAAAAAACATGAAGGAACCTTAAATGCACATTACTAAGTTAAAGCAGCTAATCTCAAAAGACTACATACTTTACTACGACTACAGCCTCAGGACATTCTGGAAAAGGTAGACTATGGAGATAATAAAAAGATCAGTGGTTGCCAAGGGTTGGGTGGGGTGGGGGTAAATAAACAGAGAACAGAGGATTTCTAGGACAATGAAAATACTCTGTATGATACGTTGTAACGGTAGATACATGTCATTATACATTTGCCCAAACCCACAAACTATACACCACCAAGAATGAACCACACTGTAAACTATGGACATTAGGTGATTATGATGTGTTAACATACATTCATCAGTTGTACCAAAGGTACCACTCTCATGGGGAATGCTGATAATGGGGGTGGCTATGTATGTGTGGGGGATGTACTTTGCTCTCAATTTTGCTGTAAACTAAAACAGCTCTAAAAAAAGGTTTTACAAAAATAAACCAATAATAAACAAAACAAAAAGCAAACTTCAACATCCAGAAAAATAGATGTATTTTTTTCCTACTCTTCCTAAATACAGCTAAGAACCCTAGACATTACATAAACATTCTGAGAGTAGGAGAAAAGGCAGCAAACCATCTAGGGACCTTGGGACCCAACAAACAACATGAAGTGAGTTCCCTGAGTTTTATTTGACTCATATATACCACACTGGATACTAGGGAAGCCAGCAACATGGAAAAGTCAACGAAAACAGACCAAAAAAGGACCAAAAATTTCCCTGTATCTAGCCAAAGGACCAGGAAAGGGGCAGTCTACCAAGTCAGAAAACTTTGACTTTGCTCTGGCCACACACCACAGAAAAAGACTGCAGCCCCATCCACCACCACCTCATCAAAGGCCTAATGAGGAGTCGATATTTATACCCCCTCCAGATTACAATGATGTGCTCTAATTCCTCCCCCCTTTAAGAGATGCTGTCAGGAAAGGGAGAGTAGGGAGTCAGACCTTTAATGCCTATCAGGCAGTAACGGGGAACCTCTGCATGATGTCCATGTGATAGAATGGAAAAGAGACAGACAAATTCACAGTTATAGCTGGAGATTCCACACCCTTATCTCAACAACTGGTAGAACAAGTGAACAGGAAATCAGCAAGGATATAGAACTCAACCATGCCATCAACCAACAAGAGCACATTTACAGAACATTCCTCATTAACAGCAAAATATCCATTCCTTTCAAGTATCCACAGAACTAAGACAGACCATATTCTGAGCCATAAAACACATGTCAACAAATTTAAAAGAACTGAAATTATATAGTGTGAGCTCTGAAAACAATGTATCTCCCACATACTTAGAAACTAAGCAAAACACTTCAAAACAACACATGAATCAAGAGAAAGTATCAAAGGAATTTAAAAATACACTGACCTGAATGAAAATGTAATTAAAGTACATCAAAATGTGTGGGACACAGCTAAAGCAGTAGAGAAATTCATAGCACTAACTGTACACATCAGGAAAGAGGGAAAAAATCTCAGATCGATAATCTAAAATCCCACCTCAAGAAACAAAAAGAAGAACAAAATAAACCCAAAAAAGCAGAAGAAAGGAAATAAGGATAAAAGCGAAAATCAATTAACTTGAGAACAGGAAAATAACAGAGAAAAAAAAAAAGCAATGCAACAAAAAGGTGCTTCTTTGATGAAAATATCAATCCACAGACTTCTAAGAATAAAATGAAAAAAAAAAAAAAAGGCATTAAGTCAGGAATGAACCAGGGGATATCACCACAAACTGTGCTAACATGAAAAGACTAATAAGGGAACATTACAAATAACTCCACACATATAAATTTCATATAAATTTGACAACATAGATGAAATGGATCGACTCCTTGAAAACTACACACAAAAATCAAACTGTAGCACATTCATAACATGAAGCAATGTATCTCAAGGACTGAAAAAAAAAACTAATCCCAAAAAGTCATACACTGGATGATTCTATTCACATAACATTCTCAAAATAAATAAATAAACAGAAACAGATTAATGGTTTCCAGTGGCTGGGGATGGGTAAGATGGGTGAGAGGAGGAGGTGGGTGTGACTATGAATGGGTAGCATGAAGGAACTCTTTGTACTTAATGGAATAGTTGCGTACCTTGACTGCAGATTGAGGTGGTAGTTACAGAAATCTACATATGTGATAAAATAACATAGAAACACACAAACATACACACTTCAATTTCCTGGTCTTAATATTGTACTATAATTATGTAAGCCGTAACCACTCGGGAAAGTGTATAAAGGGTATATCAGACCTCTCTATTATCTTTGCAACTTAATGTGAATCTATAATTATTTCAAAATAAAACATTTTGTAAAAAGACCATATGACAGACACTGTATGTAGCCCCAATGCCTAAAATATCTACTATCTGTATTTACTCTCTTGACCTTTATACAAAATGTTTGCCAGCACCGGATGCAGAGTATTTGGGACTGGAGAGAAAACTGACAAAAAAATGGGAACAAGAAAATAATCTAGGAGACTATTTCATCTCTCCTGAAAATGCTATACATATGCTAAGCAATAAAATTCTGAATCCTTAACTTTAAGAATAATGGCCATCTAAAGATAAGTATTATCCAAGTATTCACTGAAAAAGTGAATTGAATAAAATCACTGAATGACTAAGCAAATGAATAACGACAAAAACAACTGCCAATTTTTACTGAATGCTACTGTGTACAAGGAATTACACAAAGGACTATCTAATACTTAATCTGCTTTAAACCTTCAACTACCTTTTGAGTTAGGTTTATTACCTTAAACTGTAAATTACAAAAGTTAAATTCCTCACCCAAAGCCTATTAGAAAGTGTAGAACAGGAATTCAAAATTCAAGTAGTCTGACCCACAAAGCCTTCAGTTCTTTGTCTTTTTAATTTGAGAGAGAGAGGAGGAGAAGGAGGAGAGGGGCTGGGGGAGAGGGAGGGAGGGAGGGAGAGAGAGAGAGAGAGAGAGAGAGAGAGAGAGAGAGAGAGAGAATCCTAAGCAGGCTCTACACTGAGCCCCACCATACAGGGCTCAATCTCACAACCCTGGGATCATGAACTGAGCTGAAATTAAAAGCCAAATACATAACCCACTGAGCCACCCAGGCACCCCACCTTCAATCCTAATCCATGATGCAACACTGCCATTATTACACTATCCTCTACCTTCATCTGTGAGTGAACAACCAAATAAGATGCAGGAAATTAAATTTAATACCAAAATGAAGTAGCTGGACCTAAACGGATATAAATTTAATTGACCTTTGAAAAGGCACTTGAAAGGAAAACCTCTGAAGACACAATTATTCTAAGTATAACTAATTGATTAGAAGATGTTACAACAATTTATTTAGTGAGCATTAAAGTTTATAATTGGAATACCTACACTTACTTATTAAGCCTAAAAAAAATCAATGCTTTCATTCTACTTGAAAACAAAATATAAGTATGACACAATAATATATAGATCCAGGTATAATATGGTCTGCCTCTGGCAAGAATATGAATTAAATAACTTCTAAAAGTCTCTTCTAAATGATCCACAATTTCTACTTTGTAATTTATGCACTTTATAAATGAGTCACCATATGTTACTTTTCCAAATTTCTATAAAACAAAACCATACATTGCCAGGTAACAGAATTCTGATATACATCATATTAAATTTCAAATTTCCTCCCCAAAATAAGAAAACAAAACTGAGTGATTATACCTAATAAACACAGCAGTTGGAAAGTCAATCTTTAAAAAAACAAGCGGGGGGAGGGGGGAGGGGGTGTGCAAGACAGTGGGTTAAAAAAAAAAGTGTAACCATCTGGCAACCATACAATATTTGAGAAAATGTTAGTGTTCTAATTGAGATCTAATTGAGTTTGATTTACTTGTCAAGATAATTGCTTCAGTATTAATTAAATATGTCTCCTGCAGCTGCAGAGAAAGCTAAACCTTACATTCTGCTGATTATATAGGATACACATCATTCATTCAAGTCAACATTACTAGGCTCATGTTACCCCCAAAATAGCTCTCTGTATATTGATTATTAACATCTCAGATTTTGACAGTATTTTCTCCATAAATTAAGGCTACAGTTTCTTAAATCTTGAGAGGAAACTGGTGAGGCTACCTAGAGATTAGTCAGAAAACTATTCACTTATCAACAATATTCAATTCTAAACAGTGCTTTCAGAAGAGAAAATTTAGTTTCAAATCCCCTTAGTATCTGAGGCACTACAATTATCTGTATTTTATCCACTAACAAAATTAACACCATTTCTTTACAATATTTCTTACTTATAAGATTTTTTTGCAAATTAAAACAAAAAAAAAAATTGGCCCTTCCCATGGTCTCATACAATAAGTAATTCCAGAATTTCTTGGCAGTTGTTAAAATTTCCCCCCAGAGGGGCGCCTGGGTGGCGCAGTCGGTTAAGCATCCGACTTCAGCCAGGTCACGATCTCGCGGTCCGGGAGTTCGAGCCCCGCGTCAGGCTCTGGGCTGATGGCTCAGAGCCTGGAGCCTGTTTCCGATTCTGTGTCTCCCTCTCACTCTGCTCCTCCCCCGTTCATGCTCTGTCTCTGTCCCAAAAATAAATAAACGTTGAAAAAAAAAATTAAAAAAAAAAAAAAATTTCCCCCCAGATATTGAATTTAAATTCTGCTATAGAATCAACCAAATTATTTTTCCTCTTTAAATGGTGGACAGCTGACCAATATTCTTAGAAAATTAACTGTGCATGCATATACTTAAAGATAGTTATTAGATCATCCTAATTTTCAGGCTACTTATAATCCTCTCAGTTCCTTTAATTTTGCCTCACTGGTTCTACTTTCTAGCTCTTTAATCATCAGGGTAATTCTCTTCCAAATCTTTTCTAAGTTTGTCTTCTGGTAGAACAGAAAGTAAAGAGAATTCCAGTCTAATCAGAACACATTACATGAATTATACTTAGGACCCATCCATCAGTACATCTCTACATCTCATCTTCATGTTTCATTTTTCATCCATTCATTCACTCAGTCATCAACAATTATTTCTGAAGCTCCCACTCTATACTAGGTACTGATCCCTATGAGGATGTAGTCAAATGGGTTAATATAGACAAGGAAAGAGGCAAATAAAAAGCAACGTGGAAGGTCCGATGTTAAGAAAAGTAAAGAATGCCATGGAAATACACAGGAAGGGTACTTAACACAGAATTAGAAAGTAGTACAGGGAAGAAGAATCTTGGAAAAACTTCCCCAGAGGGAACAATATTATGTTGAAGTCACCAGGAGTTAGCCAGGCCAGGGGTGAAATAGCAGCGTAAGTCCCACAAACAGTGGGGGGAAAAAGTGCTCAGACCTGAATGGGGAAACTAAAATGTATTTTACAAGAACTAAGGCAAAAGGAGCTTAGAATGTCTGTAAAGTAGAAGGGGCGAATTATAAAAGACAAGCAAGAGAGGAAAGAGTCTGGATTTTATCCTGACAGCTAAAGACACATTAAGTGCTTAATGCTTCAAATTTGATTTTTACAAAGATTACTCTGGCTGCTGTGTAAAGAATGGATTGGAAAGGAACAAGACTGGAGGTAAGGGAACAAGACAAAGAGTTTATTCCAGGAACTCAACAATGAAATTATAACAGACTAGGTTGAAGGAATAGCAGAAGGAATGGCAAGCTGAGGAAAGATAAAGAAATATTTAGAAAGTAAAATTGATCTTTATAACTGATTGCATGTGAAAGGTAATAGGGGAGAAAGGAATCATGTATACTTGAGATTTTTAGTTCTCACACCAAACCTGAAAAGAATTAAGACTTCTTCTACCTTATCATTTGGTTTTTTAAATTGTTTCAATTTGTTCCTTCATTTAAAACTCTTTTCATTATGGAAAGTTTTTAAAAACACAGATTAACAAAAAGCATTTAAATCACCCACATTTCCATTATACAAAATAACCACAGTAAACATGTTGGTGTAATACTATTTCGACTTTTTTTTTTCAAATCCATTTTATTCATCTCACTTATAAAGTAGAATCATATTATAAACAGTTTTATAATCTTCATTCTTTCCCTAAATATTTATCTAAAAAAGTGGTTCTCAAAATATGGTCAGTCCCCAGACGAGCAACGTCAACATCACCAGGTGCTGATCAAGAGCACCTTCATGGCACCTCAGACCTGGCAAATCAGAATTTCTGAAAATAGGGTCCTAGTAACCAAGTAACCTTCAACCTAGTAACATTCAAACCTGAATGTGCCTCAGTTCCAGAACACCATTCAGCACATTCTCCCACTGTTTAAACATGAAATAATTTATTTAATGGTGGACATTTAGGTAGTTTCCAATTTTTACTGACATAGTGCAGTATATATCCTTATATCTAGATCATTGGACACATCCTTGATTTTAAGTGGGCTAATTCCTCAACCTTGAAATTCTAGGTAAAAGCTTTTAATGTGTGTTCTCAAATTTTCTCTCACTGACTAATACTTCCTCCAATCAGAAGTATGTGAGAATCACTGTCTCTCTACATTCTTGGTCACAGTATATTACCACTTTTTGAAAATCCCTGCCAGTTTCATAGGTGACAAATGACATCATATTAGAGTTTTAAAGTATATTTTATGGAAGTTGCCTTCTTTTGTAAGCAATCTGTTCATACTTTTTGCCCATTTTTTATGGGGCTCTTGTCTTTAGAGTTCTCTAAAACTAAACATGTTAACTATTTATTTATGTTCCAGAATACAAATGCTTTCCAGTTGTTTTGCCTATCTGGATTTTTTCAGGCATGATTTTTTTAAACTAACATTTTGCATTGGTGTGGTACATGTGTTACAACTGATGAACCAATAATGACAAATTATTTTTAACTAATACAGTTAATACTACAGTTCTGTGGGTTTTGACAAATGTATAATGTCGTATATCTACCATCATAGTATCATACAGAATAATTCATTCTTCTAAAAATCCCCTATGCTCTACCTACTTATCACCCCCCACACTAGCACGCCTAGCCCCTGATCTTTTTACTGTTCTCCCATAGTTTTGCCTTTTCCAGAATGTCATATAGTTGGAATCATACCACATGTATGTAGTCTTTTCAGACTGGCTTCATTCCCTTAGCAATATGTATTTAAGGTTCTTCCATGTCTTTTCATGGCTTACCAATTTTTTTTTTTTTTTTTTTTTTGGTGCTGAACAGTATCCCATTGTCTGGGGGGAAAAAAACACAGTTTATACATTCACCTACTGAAGGACACCTTGGTTGTTTCCAAATTTTGTCAATGATGAATAAAGTTGCTATAAACATTCAGGTGCGGGTTTTTGTGTGCCAACGCATATTTTGGGTAAAAACCTCGAAGCATGACTGCTGGACCATATGGTAAGAGTGTATTTAGCTTTTTAAGAAACTGCCAAACTGGCTTCCAAAGTGGCTGGACCATTCTGTATTCCTACCAGCAATGAATGAAAGTTCCTGTTGCTTCATATCATCAATGGCATTTGGTACTGTCAGTGTTTTAAATTTTAGCCATTCTGGGGCACCTGGGTGGCTCAGTCGGTTAAGCGTCCGATTTCGGCTCAGGTCATGATCTCACGTCCATGAGTTCGAGCCCCGCGGCGGGCCCTGTGCTGACAGTGCAGAGCCTGGAGCCTGTTTCAGATTCTGTGTCTCCCTCTCTCTCTCTGACCCTCCTGCATTCATGCTCTGTCTCTCTCTGTCTCAGAAATAAATAAACGTTAAAAAAAAAACATTAAAAAAAAATTTTTTTAGCCATTCTACCAGGTGTGTAGTGTGGTATCTCATCGTCGTTTGCAATTCCCAATTGACATATGACACACAGCCATCTTTTCATATGCTAATTTTCAAATGTTAGTATCTTCTCTGACAAAGTGTTCAGCGCTTTTGCCAATTTTTTATTTTTTTAAATATGAAATTTATTGTCAAATTGGTTTCCATACAACACCCAGTGTCATCCCAACAGGTGCCCTCCTCAATACCCATCACCCACCCTCCCCTCCCTCCCACCCCCCATCAACCCTCAGTTTGTTCTCAGTTTTTAAGAGTCTCTTATGGTTTGGCTCCCTCCCTCTCTAACCTTTTTTTTCCTTCCCCTCCCCCATGGTCTTCTGGTAAGTTTCTCAGGATCCACATAAGAGTGAAAACATATGGTATCTGTCTTTCTCTGCCTGACTTATTTCACTTAGCATACACTCTCCAGTTCCATACAAGTTGCTACAAAAGGCCATATTTCATTCTTTCTCATTGCCACATAGTATTCCGTTGTGTATATAAACCACAATTTCTTTATCCATTCATCAGTTGATGGACATTTAGGCTCTTTCCACAATTTGCCTCCTGTTGAAAGTGTTGCTATAAACATTGGGGTACAAGTGCCCCTATGCATCAGCACTCCTGTATCCCTTGGGTAAATTCCTAGCAGTGCTATTGCTGGGTCATAGGGTAGATCTATTTTTAATAATTGGGCTGTTTAACTTATTGTTGAATTATAAAAATTCTTTGTATATTTTGGATACAGGTCCTTTATCAGATGAAATATTCTCTCCCAGTCTGCAACTGACCTTTCACTTTTGATAATAAGACATAGGTTTTTAAATTTGAAATGAAATCTGCCAAATTTTTTCCAGACACCATTATACTTCTTCCAATAATCACGTTTAGAAATCCTCCTTGACTTCAAGAATAATAGTCAATCATATTGTCCAGTACTTTGATGATTTCTCACATTAATTCTTTAATCCACCTGTACTGTTTATGTGCCACAGTGAACCCTTTAGTCTTCTTACTAGTAATTTAAAATGCTGCCTCTATCATATATCAGTTTCTTAAATGTACTAGGGTTTGTTTATGTACTTTCTATTCCAGTCCATTGTTCTATCATTACTGTATGCTGTAACTTTATATATTTTCATATGTTAGCAGCAAATCAATAATACATACCACAAAAGCCACACACCATTATTCATGGTACTATGATTATAGCTACTCCACCAAGTGAATTCTGTAATCACTTTTTCATTTTACCCAAAAGAATTTCATTTCATTGTGACCTTCATTAGAACTATGTTAAATTTATGATTTCCCATTCATCAACATAGTCTCTTCATTTATTAAAGTCTTACTTCATGTCCCTTAATAATGTTGATTGCTCGTTTTTTCACACAGATCCTACATCTTCCTTGTTAGTTTCATTAAGTTCTTTAATTGCCTTATTTTTTCCTAGGAAGTATACATATATTTGAGTATGTGTAGTTGTTGTCAATGCTTTTGTATATAGTATGGTTTTTTTCCCATTTTTTCTACTTGTAATTTCTTACATATGGTAAAGCACTGACTTTTATATATATTGACTAGTCACTAATCTCTCATTAGTTCAAATCATTTTCCAAGTGATTTTCTTGGGCTTATCCAATAAATGGCATTGTATTGCAAGTTAAAATAAATAATTCTTCTCCTCCTTATTTTTTGCACAATTCATTTCATATTCTTCTTTCATTGCAATGATTGAAGTTCTATCAAGTATTGAACAGTGGGGCACCTGGGTGGCTCAGTCAGTCAAATGGCCAACTCTTAATTTCAGCTCAGGCATGATCTGACAGTTCATGGGATGAAGCCTTGAGTTGGGTTCCACCATGAAAGTGGGAGCCTGCTTGGGATTCACGCTCTCTCTCTCTCTCCCTCTCTCCCTCCCTCCCCCACTCACATGTGTACATATGCACATGTCTCTCAAAAATAAACTTTAACAACAAAATGTTGAACAGTGATAATGGTAAAGAGTACACTGTCTTATTTCATAATATTAAAAATTTGTATTCCATAATAAGCCCTAGTTATAATGAAATCATATTTTAATAAACCACTGAATCTCCATCTCCCTTATAGCTTATACCTAGCTTATACACATTCTTTTCTCTCTACTCTTACTAAGTTTGCATCTACATGTCTTTCTAGTTTCCTCTGACTTTATAGTAAATCCAAATCCTATCATCCTGTGATGATCTCCCAACTTCTTCAATGTGACATCTTCTTTATATTTATTCAGGTCAGTAACAAAACTACCCAACAACCACAGAACCATTACCAACTCTTTGGTAAAGCCTGTTCTGCAAAATATTAAAGTCAGAAAATGAAGGGAAATTAAATGTGATAACCACTTTATGAATAGGAAAAGCTGATTAACTTTTGAGCTGAGAAGACACAGAAATACTACTTTTCAACAGATTTTACTGCCACAGTACAAACCACATCAAAAATCTGTCATAGTGGGGCTCCTGGGTGGCTCAGTTAAGCGTCCAACTCTTAATTTTGACTCAGTTCATGATCTTATGGTTCATGGGAATGAGCCCATGTTGGCCTCTGCGCTAAAAGTTCAGAGCTTCCTTGGAATTCTCTCTCTCTCTCTCTCTCTCACTCTCTCTCTGCCCCTCCCCTACACACTCCCTCTTTCTCTTTCTCTCTCTTTCAAAATATAAATAAACTTAAAAATATGTCATAGTGACTTCAAAAATAATTCGTATCACTCACCAAAATAATGTTGCTTTTTTCAGCCAATAACAGAGTAAACGTTTCTAAAGAAAAAATATTCTTCCCATCATTTTTTGTGATTAATCAAGTGAAACTTTGCAACTATCAGCAATGACCAAATGACAGAGATTTTCTTCTTTGTTGCTAAAAATGATCTAATTACAGTCTCTATTGCTTACCTGTTGGAGCAAAAAAAAATTCCATGAAAATAAGCCATACACACCCCCCCATACACACACACACACACACACACACACACACACACACCTTATCTAAATAATAGATATAAATTTTTATATATATACATATGTATATACATGCACATATATTATGCATACCTCATATATAATTATAAAATATTTCATATATATAATTCCACAGAAAAAAGAAAAAAATACATTATGCCTTTTTCTAGAAAGCAATATATTACAGCAATATCTTTCAATTGATACTGAGTTGAAAGAGACTTTGAAAAATCATCTAGTTTTTTTATCGTGATAAGGACCAGCTGAAGTACAGAAGTACTGAACCACTACACTGTATACCCGAAAGTAATATAACACTATATGCTAACTGTAGTTAAAATTAAAACTTAAAAAAAAAAATTAGTGCACCAAAAAGATAAAAAACAAACAAAAAATCATCTAGTTTTACCACTAACCCTGAATACAGAAATATACTCTAAAGAAGGAATAATATCAACTGACTGGACAAAGTTATAGACTTAATACCTAACATTTATGAGTAACATTTAGCAGAGGCTTTATCGAATATAAATATTCCCATATATATGCCTCAATGGGATATACCAAGCTTCCACAAGTAATGATTGTAGCATAGCTAGAAAAGAATCTAAATCTATAGTATCTAAAGATACTAAGTATTAATAATATCAAAGGGCTATAGGGCTAGTGAAAGTACACTAGTTTACAATAAATCTTTGATAACATACCATTGCATAACATCCTGCATTTAATTTTTTAAAAACATACTTTTAGACATTAGATTTTCTTCCAGCTTTCAACCTACATAGAAGTCTTTAACAACTGTCTTCTAGGAAGTCTTATCTTATCCCCAAAAGGTGTATATATTGAATCCTGAGGTAAGTCTCCTATTTCTTTCACATTTATGATTACCTGGGTTAACTAAGAAAAACTCAAAGGAAATTAGTAATAGTCACTTGGGTTGAGGGGGACACTAGATTTTAAAACTGACATATAGAGTTTAACTCTGGTTTTGTCTTGTTATTTTTGGCTTCTCTAGAGATGTAAATTAAACAAAGTGCCTTTTCATATTTTCTGAATATATGAATTGCTTACATACTGGACATTGCAGGTAAGTAATTTCTTTTTCTCTCGTTCTCTCTTCATCTTCTTTTTTTTTTTTTTTTTTTTTGCATTTCTTGACCACACAACTTTCTAGCCGAGTTATCTTAAATTCAAAGCCCCCAAATATAATGCTCAACAGCTGTTATCACCCACACATCAAGACTGCCACAAATGCTCCAGCTACAAAAATATCTCAGCAAGTTAGCAGGCTGTATGATTTTATAGGTTAATTAAGCAGAAAAGAGGCTGAACATGTTTTCTTGGGTTTTACTCCACACGAACTGTCTTAAATACGTTCCAAGAAAGACACAAGGATACTGAGTGGAAACAAATAATACCATATATAAATAGTAATATAGAATTAATTCATTCTTTTCATTCACATATACTTGTCTTTTCAAAATTGTTAGCCCATGTAGAACCAAGTCTAAATCTAAATCCTACTCTACAATTGTTAAACATACTTCTGCCAACAATTTTCCTTAGGAGAACAAATATGATTTTCTTACTAACATGGGCCACATACTCAGTGTCCAGAATTACTGAATGATTCAAACAATTAAGTAAAAGATCTGAGTAACCACTCCACACAAATGTCTGTTAGGAGCAGCGAAGTTTATGTAGAAACAATTGTAACTATGATCACTCACCTCAATAGCTGGGGAATATGAAGGTCAATTAAAAAAACTACAAGCATGCATTATAAATAACTGTATACTAACTTATTCAAAGTGATCAATATTTTTTAATTCCCCAAACTTGTAGATTTTTTTAAAGATAAACTAAACAGAAAAATCAAGCAGACATCAGACTTCTACCATAAATGTCAGAAGACAATGGAGGAAAATAATTCTGAGGGGGAAAGCACATGACACAAGAATTCTATATTCCAAAAAATGGTTATTTGTGGGAGAAAAAATGAGGGGAGAAAATTATTTAGTTATACGATAGTTCCACAAGATTTTCATCCATGTAAATTCCAATGCATGTAAACTTAGCGAAAAAAGTATTCAAAGATGCACGTCAAACACAAAATGAATCAAAGAAAAACCAAAACATGGAGAAACTCCAGTGTCCAGTGCCTAGAAATGAGCACTGAAATATTTAACAAAACAACAGATTCAAATAATTGTTGAAAGCAAGATGACCAAAATTTAAAATTCCATTTATGTGTAGAAAGTGCATTTCTAATTTGGCAATATTAAACTAGTTAACCTTCCCTGAGATGAGATATTTTGGAAAGGCTCCCAGTTTAAACGTACATATTTTCTGAGCATATCTTGGTCTATGAAACTTAACAGACATAAAGAAGACCAGAATAAATGAAGATACACACCATGCTCATAGCCGTGATGCCTCTATTATAAATATGTCTATTCATCCAAAAGTTAGAAATATAATTTTTTTCCAAAATTTAACAAATTCTTATGAAATATAACTATATTTTCAAAGGAAATGTTAGAAATGATGGAATAAATGAAAACATCTCAAATCATTTTCAGCTAAAGAATAGTGAAAGGGAAGCTAAAGATCAGAGTATAGTGTAAAGTGATGATAGCTGAAATAGTAGTATGCAATAGAAGAAAATGAATAGAATGGAAAAATCCAAAAACCGCTTAAGTTTGTAAAGGTAGCATTTCAAATTGGTGAGGAAAGATTAATTATTTAATAAATGGGATAAATAAATAACCTTTGGTGAAAATATGAAACGCCAGGTTTCTATCTCATACTAAACAACTATACTATAAGAAAATAAAGGAGGGGCGCCTGGGTAGCTGTCGGTTAAGCGTCCGACTTCAGCTCAGGTCAGGATCTCACAGTTCATGGGTTTGAGCCCTGCACCGGGCACTGTGCTGACAGCTCAGAGCCTGGAGCCTGCTTCAGATTCTGTGTCTCCCTCTCTATCCCTCCCCTACTCATTCTATCTCTCTCTCTCTCTCTCAAAAATAAATAAACATTTTAAAAGTTTTTTTAAAAACTACTTATTCTTGAAATGGACAAACACTTCATAACAGAAAACAAAGGAAAACCTCATTAGATATGAATACATAAAACTAAAATTCCTACACATAAATGCAAAGGACCAAAAAAAGGGCAATTCACCAAAGAAGAAATAAAATTTTTTAATTGCAAATCAAAACAGCAAGATATCAATTTTTGCTTTTTATACTAGAAAATGTTTATTTTTAAAAAAACAAGGGGGTGCCTGCATGGCTCAGTCAGTTAAGCAATCAACTCTTGATTTCGGCTCAGGTCATAATCTCACAGTTCTTAAGTTCAAGACCCACATCAAGCTCTGCGTTGACAGTGCAGAGCCTACTTGGTATTCGATATCCCTCTCTTTCTGCCCCTCCTGCTTGCTCTCTATATCTCTATCAAAATAATCGATCAATCAATCAATCTGCCAGCTATAAATAAAAAGCCAAACTCATTCAGTACTGGTGAGACTAAAAATCTTTGTTTCAGGATGTTTATCACAGAACTATTTTCCAACAATTTAAAAAAACCTGTAAAACTGTCCAGAGATGACTACTACCATTTTGTTATATGTCCTTCCGGACATTTTTAACGTGTATGTGGGTATATGTATACATGTACAAACATATTTGCATATATACATATACAAACATATATACATATTATCTTATAACCTGTTACTTGGTTTTTTAAATTAACATTACATCATCAATATCTATTTTATTAACTATTTAACCATGACTCTTCAATATTAGGTCTTCTTTTTTTCTGTCTCCAAATTCTCCTGGCTGAAATATGGATAGGACAAACAGAACTCAGTCATCTTGGACCTGGGTAGTACTGACAGATGGCAAAGCAACAAGTTAGAAAAGTCTGGGTCTCTCATGATTTTGTGGAATAGTCAGTGAATCAGTCTTGGAGAGGCTACCTTAGGTTTTTACATAAAAGAAAAATAGAGTACCCATTTAATATTAGCTATAATCATTATTGAAGAATATATTCCCACATAAAAATTGTTCACAATTCACTACAGTACTAGATTTTAAAAACTAGAATCATAAGAACATTCACCAAAATATTATCAGTGGTCACCTCTAAGCACTAATTATAAAACACAATTTTCATGTTATTTATTTCCCAGATGTCCTGCACTAAGCAAGCACTACTTTTGAAATTTGAAAAATTATATGGATAATTGAAATAAGGCAATAGACATTGGAAAATAAAGTCCAAAGAATAGGTTAACTATCCAGTCCTGCTCTTTAGTTCTAACTTTCTCTATAACTATACTGAAGGTCACACAAAAACATCCTCAAGGAACCAATATAGACATTGGTCCTTTAAAGGATCGATGTATTCTGAGACAGTCAAAGAGAAACAACAGAGATGGAAGAAATCAAAAGCAATTTATAAAATAGTGGGGAAAAAAACTAGTTTAAAAAAAAGACAAAATCAGGGCACCTGAGTGGCTCAGTCAATTAAACATCTGACTCAATTTCGGCTCAGGCCATGACCTCACAGTTCCTGAGATCAAGACCTGCATTGGGCTCAATGCTGAGAGTGAAGTCTGCTTGGAATGCTCTCTCCCTCTCTCCCTCTCTCTCTCTCACTCTCTCTCTCTCTTTGCCCCTGCCCTGCTAGCACACATGCGCTCTCTCAAGCTCTCTCGTTCTTTCTCAAAATAAATATTTTTTTAAAAAATACAAAATTAACTTAAAAATCTAAAACCAATAAAAGTTCAATAATTTAGGCCAAATACCACTTAATGGCAACAAGTGAACCACAGATATCTGTCTGTTAAAATAATTTGTAATTATTGTTAGTTTCATGGCTGAACCCCATTTTTTTTTCAAATATTATAATGGACCTGGGGAAGAGCATGAAGTTTCAACAGCAATGCTCCCTCCCTCCACTGCCTTTTCCCCGTCATGGAATTCTGCCCCTTTCATATTCCTGACATTGTGGTACTGGAGCCAACAAAGGGCTTTTGCTTGCTTTTCCTAAGTGACTGGCCATTTGATTGTTACAAGTCTGACTGACAAGAAAGAGAGAAAAACAGACTGAGAAATACAAAAACATTTTCTAATAAGTGCATATATCTTTATAGAGATAGTAATTTTCTTTTTTTTTTTTTCTTCTTTTGCAAATATACTTTGTTTTTAGCCGTGGTTACTGTTGTACCACCCCACCCCAAAAATCAGGAGTTATCTTTAACAAACAAAACAAAACTCTACATTCTCTTAGAAACTGCCAGGGGGGATAAATCACACTTCTTTTAATCACACAAAGATGAAAATTACCCATGTTGACTTTTTTTAACCTTGGGTGATAGAAAATTCAGGGTAAGGTTACAAACAGAAATGTAGTAACTTTCAGTAGATCAATTTCCTGGTATAATTATTTCCTCTTCCTTTTAGTTATGCATCCTATCCACTATCATTTTCATTATGATATTACTGCTCATTTAACCCCACTATTTGTAGGTCTCTCTCTTTTCCCAGGAGTACCTCAAATTATCTTAGGAAGTAGGTAGAAGCATATAATAAATTAATACACAAATTGGAATATATACAATATGAAAATAATGCAATCTTTTGGCCACAGCCCAAATTCCTAAAAACGATCTAAAATGAGATATTATCCTCTCAACTGAAGAAGATAAAAATCACACAAAAGCAAATCTCTCCACAGGATCTCTATCCTTCAAGTGACTGCTAATCTTTTACCAACTGTATTAACAAGCAAAATCCTTCCCACCTACCCGTGCTTCATGTTACACGGAATTCCTACAATTCTTATTTGGTCCTGAGAAAGGAAGTGAAAGAATTGTCTGCACATCCATATTTTATTTCCTCAAGCCTACTTAAGTGTTCTTTATCTTGTTAGTCAGATGCTAACAGACTCCTGTGAGGTTTTTGTTTTGTTTTGTTTTGTTTTGTTTTGTTTTGTTTGCATCCAAAATTTCACTATTGCAGTGACCACAATGCTGGCAAATGCCTCCTGAGCTGGAAGCAGAACAAGATTTAAAATAATTTATAAATAATCATTTCAAGAACACATCTTTTCTTCTTTTATCCCACAAAAGACAGCATTTTCTTCAGGACCCACAAACTGTCAACTTCTCAGCATACCCCAAATCCCACTTAGGTCTCTATTGTAAACAGTGTAGTATTTCGCTACCACATCAATAAATAAAATTCTTGAAAGAATCATTTTGTGTTTGATTCACATTTGTTCTGCATATGCCAATGAACCTAAGGTATTTGTAATGTTAAGCTCTTAAAGGCCTTAGCTAACAAAAGAGTCAAGCAATCTGAAAACAGCAGAAGATCTATCCCATATAGATCAATCTGGACAAAACCCAAAATAAGGAATCAAATCATAAAGTGATACAATATTCTCCTTTACTACTCTATCTCACTCTCTGCTTTAGTAAACTTTTATTAGTGAGGAGTGAAGAGTTGGCTATTAAAACTCCATTTGCAGATAGGCAGCTCTACCCTAAGTCTTAAAACTATGATTCACCTAACCAAAAAGTTGAAAGAAATAAAGCCTATAATAAGTTACAGTTGAGCCTTTAAATATGCAAGGATGAGGGGGAGCCGATCCCCTATAGTCAAAACTCCACATATAACTTGAATCCCCAAAAACTTAACTACAATAGCCTACTGTTGGCCAGAAGCCTTACCAATAACATAAACAGTTGATTAACACATTTCGTATGTCATACGTATTATACACTGTATTCTTCCAAGAAAGGAAACTAGAGAAAAGAAAATGTTATTAAGAAAATCATAAGGAAGAGAAAATACAAAAAAAAAACATTTACTGCACTGTATCTATCAAAAAATCCATTTATAAGTGGACTCATGAGTCCAAACCCCTGTTTTCAAGGTCAACTGTAATGACCTTATATTATAGACATGAAGCTCTTTCTAATGGCACAAAGAACTAACCTATGGTACCTTGGAATTTCCTTCAGGAGTAGTGCACAAACACTATCTTGATTCAGTGCCCCCTAACAACAACTTTGTCTTCATTAGTGCACTTGCCTGTTAAGTGCTGTATCACAAAATATTTTCAATTATAAATATGGCAACATCATGAGCTCATTCACTCTTGATTACTTAGACTATGCATAAGAGAGATGGTTCAGCTCAATCTCCATAAAATTCCACTGATGGAGTCCAGTTTCAAGTAAAACTGAGTAAGCATACTCAAACCTATGACTCCCACTGAATATAGCTATAAAATCTGGGCAGAAGGCAGAGAGCAGCTATTTTAAGGACTTTGAAAAGTAAATAGTAGCAGGCTGACTAGGGAAGAAGACCAGGATTTGAAGTACCACCAAGCTAACAGTAAATTAACCAATTATCTTTTTTTTTTTTTTTTTTTTTAACTTCTGTTATCTCCAAGCTTGGACTCAATGTACCAGAACCCGGAAGTGGGCCTTGAAGCTTCAGGACCATCCCTCAGTTTTAGCCCAAGGAACAGAAAAGGTACTACCTAATGCTCAGTGAGAACAGGAATATCCCACGTTTCTTCTCTTTTTCTTCTCCATCCCACCACAATCTATAAGCAATCTCTAAGCAATAGTGGCACTGGTCACTAATGGGAGTCCACAGGAGCTAAAACTCTAAGGGAAAGCAGGAACCTTTCCCTCCATATAGTGGAGCTGTGGTCCTAACAGTGTGGGGCCAAACAGCATGCTTTTTTCTTTCTATCTTCTCACTCACTCTGTGGCTCAGGACGAGGGGGCAGGTAGAGAAGTCTAAAGCAAAGCAAAGTAACAAATGCCCCAGTTTTCTAGTCAGAAGATTAAAAAAAAAAAAAAAAAAAAGCTAGGGAACTGAAAAGTACCTGGTCAATGCAATAAGATAAGAATGAAAAAGTAAAGGCATACAGATTAGAAAGAAAAAAAAATAAAATTGTCACTATTCACCCACAATGTGATTATCTACCTAAAAAAATACCAAAGAATCTTTTTTATAAAAAAATCCTCCTACGGTAGAAAAGTTGAGTTTGGCAAGCTTGCAAGATATAAAGTCAACATACAAGTATCAACTGTACTTCTATAAACTATCAATAACAATTGAAACTAAAAAAATTTAGTATCATTTACAATAGCAAACGAAATATGAAATAATTGGTAGAAATCTAACATACATACACAGGACATATAGGATGAAAATTACAAAATGCTAATGAAAGATATCAAAGGAGACCTAAATGAATGGAGAGACATACCGTATCTGTGGATTAGAAGACTAAGCCTAATAAAGATGTCAATTCTCCCCAAACTGAATCATAGATTCAATGAAATTATAAGTAAAATCCCAGCACAATTTTTTGTAGATATTGACAAGCTGGTTCTAAAATTTATATGGAAAAGCAATGGAACAAGAATTTTTTTTTAATTTGGAAAAAGAAGAATAAAGTGGGAAGAAACATACTACATACTTTTAAGACTTACTTTAATGCTACAGTAACCAAAACAGTATACGATTGGTGAAAGGATAGACACATACACCAAAAGAACAGAAATGACAGAAACAGACTCAACACAAACGTGGCCATTCGATCTTTGACAAAGGTACAAAAATTATTCAATGAGAAAAGACAGTGTTTTCATCATATGGTGTTCAAACAACTAGACATCCACATGTCCGAGAAACAAAGAATTCTTAGACATGACAATGAAGTCCTCAGACATGACACCAAAACCATGATCCATTTTTTAATAATCTGATATACTGTGCTTCATCCATATTAAATGCTTTTGCTGTGTAAAAGATACTGTCTAAAAAAATTTTAACAAGCTACAGACTAGGAAAAGATATCTGCAAATCACATATCTGATAGACAACTTGTATCCAGACTATATAAAAAACTCCCAAAATTCAAAATAAGAAAACAAAAAGCCCAATTTAAAAATGGGCAAAATATTCGAGCAGACACTTCGCCAATAAGAACACCTGGATGGCACAAAAAGATGCTCAAGATCATTAGTCAGTGTAGACAGATCAATTCAAACCATGATAACATCACTACACATCTAAGACTCAGAGGGAAAAAACTACCAAGTGCTGGTAAGGATATAGAGCAACTGGAACTCGCAAACACGGCTAGTGGAGCATGCTGAGAGCAGTCTAGTCACTTCCTTAAATGTTAAACATATACCTACCCTATAATCCAGCAATCTCACTCCATTATATTTATCCTACATAAAAGAAAACTTAGGTTCGCACAAAATCCTGTACAACTGTTTATAGTAGCTCTATTAAAAACTGAAACAACCCAAGTCCCTTTGACAGTTGGTTGGATAAACAACTTGTGATACATCCGTACAACAGACTAATACTCAACAAAAAATAGGAATGAATTACTAATACAATGATTTGGATGAATATCAAAGACATTACGCTGAATGAAATACACCAGTCTCAAAAGTGTACATATGTACACCATTTATACCATCTATGTGACATTCTCAAAGAGACAAAACTATAGTGATGGAGAATATATCAGTGGTTGTCAGGGGTTAGGGATAAGGACAGGACTATAAGGGAAGAGCACAAAGGAATTTTAGAAATGAATAGCATAAATATAGCTACTAATCCCAAAATGCTTTGAGAATAACACACACACACACACACACACACACACACACACACACACACACCTAAGTAACACACGGATCAAAGAAGACTCAAGAGAAACGTAAAGATATTCTGGTTGGGAGGGGGTTTAATGTTTATTTACTTATTTTGAGAGAGAGAGAGAAAGTGTACAGATGAGCATGCAGGCATGTGCATGAGCGAGGGGTGGGGGTGGGGGTGGGGCGCTAGAGAGAGAGGAAGAGAGAGAATTCCTATACGGAGGTCAACCCCACCCCCAAGAGATCATGACCTGAGCCGAGATCAAGAGTGCAATGCTCATACCACTGAGCCACCCCGGAGCCCTAAGGATATTTGGTACTAAATGAAAGTACAACTTATCAAAATTTGTGTGATGAACAAAAAGCAGTGTGTACAGGGAAATTTAAAGCAACATGATTCCAAGTATCTGACATTATGGAAAAAGCAAAATTATGGAGATAGTAAAAAGATCAGTGGTTGCCAGGGAGCAGACAAGGGAGTGGAGGAGGAATGGACATGTGGAGCACAAGAGATTGTTAGAGCAGTGAACTATTCTGTATGATACTGAATAATAGACACATGTCACTACATATTTATTATCATATATATTTGCTATTTATATTCTTATAAAATCCATAGAATATACAACACAAAGAGTGAGCCTATGTAATGTAAACTATTAGTAATATTAATAATAAGATATCAATTTTGGCTCATCAATTATAAAAAATGAACCACACTAATGTAAAGATAGAATGAAGTGGTATATGGAAATTCTCTGTAGTTTCCTCTCAATTTAGTAAACTTGAAACTGCTCTTTAAAAAATCTGTTAATTTTTTTAAAAAGACAAAAAAAAACACTCATTATTCAAATCTGGAAAAGTAGCTATAAATCTTGGGAACATTAGTCACCAGGAACAATGCAGCAGCCACTACAAGCGACCAAGAAATTTTCACAATTCCCAAGAAACAAGTGAGAGGTTCACTACAAGCTTCCCTCACCCAAAACATAACTGTAATCTAAGCTAATAAAGACCAGTAGCCTTTTTATAAATTTTTTATAAAATAGAAGGGAAAAACAAAGTCAAAGAAGTGAGTCTGATTTATAAGGAAGCGGGTACTATTTTCATCAAATTGCATTTATATGCTTCAGAGCAAAAAAAAATATATATATATATATATGTATATATATATATGTATATATATATATACACACACACACACATATATATATGAGAAATTAACACAAAGATAAAGATACTATGGCTAGGACCACAAACTGTTTGAATGTACACCTATCCAATTACAGAGACACCAAACAGTATCATTTCCTGATGATTCATAAAAAGTTCCAACATGACACTATAATCCACCATAGGTTTCTCCTCAAAATTCTTTAAAAGAAGAAGCACCAAAAACAAAGAGATCAATGTGCTATTATACCTTAAACTAGGGATCTGTACTCTGTGTCAGAAAGGAGATAATTAAGAAATTGTGGAGGTCTGGTTATCACATTAACTGGTAGGTAGTGAGGCACTACGGGCAGTTAGTGGGCAATGCTAGGGATATTAGAAATCCTGCCATGTGTGGGATAGTCCTACAAAAGGAAGAAATGTCCCACATCACTCTCAACCATCTGATACGCCAGTGCACATTCACGTAATCCAAAAACCTCTGAACCCATAACTTAAAGCTTCTGTCTGCACAGCGTTAATATACACTGAACTTTCAGAAATGCAATGACTATGTTAATTGAGGGGAAATTGCATTCTGCGGTTTGTTCAGAACTTTACAAAGAGCTGTTCTCTAACTCAGAAAATCAAGCACCAATGGTAATGCTGCTTATGGTATTTAAATTGCAAATACAACATGCTGGTATGAGTCTGTATTACATCTCTAATATAGAAAGTTAACAAATTCCTGACTCTTTCATTATGCCTTTGATATATTCCATTATGTCTTCAAGTATTTTTAAATAGAATACATAACTATTTGGCTATTGTTGATAATTTTGCTATAAACATCATGGTGAATGTATCCCTTCAAGTCAGCATTTTTGTATCCTTTGGGTAAATACCTAGTAGTGCAATTGCTGAATGGTAGGGTACTGCTATTTTTAACTTTTTGAGGAACCTCTATACTGTTTTCCAGAGTGGCTGTACCAGTTTGCATTCCCACCAACAGTGTAAGAGGGTTCCTGTCTCTCCCCAACTCTTGTTGTTCCCATGTTGTTAATTTTAGCCATTCTTACTGGTGTGAGGTGATATCTCATTGTAGTTGTGACTTCTATTTTGCCCATCAACTGATGAACGGATAAAGATGTGATATATGTATATATATCACACAATGGAATATTATTCAGCCATAAAAAAGAAGGAAATCTTGCCATTTGCAATGACCTGAATAGAACTGGAGGGTATTATGCTAAGTGAAATAAGTCAGTCAGAGAAGGACAAATATCATATGATTTAACTTGTATGTGGAATTTAAGAAACAAAACAAATGAACATGGTGGGGGTTGGGGGGAAGAGCAAACCAAGAAACAGACTCTTAATAGAGAACAAACTAAGGGTTGCTGAAGGGGAGGTGGGCGGTGGGGGGGCATATGTGCATCTACAGACCTAAGAAAAAGAAGCAGCTTCAGATTGCAGGGATAAAATAAGACTCCTAACCCTGAAGCAAAGACTTCCTCACAGAGGAATGGCCAGTATCTACCACAATAATACCTTCTACCCCCCACTGTATACTCAGTTCCCAATTACTCATTGTTTCCTCAAGGTTGGAGTGTCAGAAGAGACCAAATCAGGAGATGTCTGGTAGAAGCCCCACTGGGGAAAGCTGCTTAACAAACTTTTTAAAAAGATATAGGCTCAGTTCTATTTTCTGGGCCCACATTTACAGGCATTATGTTATACAGCACTGGTCTTAAACAGTGTCTGCTTCTGATTCACTCATGCACACCTGAATGGGTTGTAATAACAATACTACAGAAGTCAACATCTTATAAGTTTTATGTCATGATAATATTTTATTATAAATTTATTTTACTTCTCCTTGTTACTACAATTAGGGTATTATATTAGCTTCTGAATTTTACATATACATAGATTATATTATCCATGAATTTTATTTCAGGACTATAAGGGGGGCATTACAAAACATTCCTTATAAAATGGCAGTGTTGGGTCAGACTGGGTTACACCACTACATTAAAGTATTTCATCTTTCCCCTGAAATTTTGCAATAGTCTCTCAGTCAGATCTCTTTTTGTTTAATCTGGTCATCACACTGCTTACTGGTAAGCCTTTCTAAAACACAAACCTGGTCTTGCCCTTCTGCTGTCCATAAGCATTTATTAGGGTTGACAGGAAAATGGTACTCAAGGCCCTCTGTAATAAGATCCTACTACTTGCCCAACAATCTTTATTTTCTGGTCATACTGAAAACTTTCCTCTCTATGGAAGAACTGAGAACACCTCTCTCTTCTGTTTCCCCTACTTGGTTACTGAATGCTATTCTTAATATGTTTATGTCTGTTGTATTTTGTTTTTGTAAAATATTATGAATCTTGGGCATGTTTGTAAAAGAATTGCTCAAGATTTGTATAACATGTTGTTTATAGATCTCTCCGTGAATAAACACAAAAATTCCATATATAAAATAATTATGTATTTTTTTATGCTTCTACATATATGTTTATTTTTTTCAAGTTTGTATTTAAATTTCAATTAGCTAACATACAGTGTAATACTAGTTTCAGGTGTAAAACTTGGGGATTCTTCACTTACATACAACAGCCTGTGCTCATCACAAGTGACCTCCTTAATCTCCATCACTTATTTAACCCATCCCCACCCACCTCCCCTCTGGCAACCATCAGTTTGTTCTCTATAGTTAAAAGTCTGTTTCTTGGCTTGATTCCCTCTCGTAGCCCCTTCTCCCTCACCAAAACCTACTCCACCCACATTCTTCTCCATCTTGGTGAAAAGCAATTCAATTCTTTGAGCTATTTGAACCAAAAGCCTTCAGAGACATTCTTGATCTCTCCTATCCTACAACCCACTAATCCACCTATTGGTTCTATACTCAACATTTATTAACTTCAGTGTCTAATCCTTGTCAACATCACCACCACTACAGTCTGGTCTAAGCTATACTCAGTCCTCTCATACCTCTATCACTAAAATTGCCTCCTACCTGATCTTCTTACTCCACTTTCACCCTTCTGGTCCATATTTCACACAACAATAAGAGTAATGTATCCATAGGGTCAAAAAAGTGATCTATTCTTTTGATCTATTCAAAATGCTCCAATGGCTTCCCTTTCACTCAAAAATAAGTCTCTATACTAACTCTCAAGGCCTACATCAATATTCATCAAGTCTGGATATATACTGGAATCATTTGGGAAGCTTTTAAAATCTACCAATACTCGAGCCTCATCCTCAGTGATTCACATTCAATTGGTCTGGAGTGCAGGGTATTGGTATCTATGGAATGAATGACAGTGACTGTCAATAACATGCTCTGCCTTGGGAATGACCATACAAGCCGGGTTAGCCAAAGTACCCCATTCTTCTGGTTTTAGTTCAGGGTTGAGCATATGACCCAAAGTGAATCATTTCCTGAGCTTTTGTTGATGTTATCTGGAGAAATATATGGCTAATGTTTAATATTATGTAAGACTAGAGTCGCTAGGGGCCATTTTTGCCACCCTGTAGAAAAAGTCTCCTTTAGAATGAAATCATCACAGGGGTGCCTGGGTGGCTCAGTCAGTTAAGCATCTGGCTTTGATTCAGGTCATGATCTCACAGTTCATAGGTTTGAGCCCTGCATCAGGCCTGACAGCTTGGAGCCTGGAGCCTGCTTCGGATTCTGTGTCTCCCTCTCTCTCTGCCTCTCTCTCTCTCTCTCTCTCTCCCTCTCTCTCAAAAATAAATAAACATTTAAAAAAAAGACTGAAATCATCACAAAGAAAAGCAGAATAATTAGCACATTAGATGCGTCTGTGAATCCATTCTTGGAACTTTCATTTATGAGCACCAGTAAATTCCCTCCTTTTTTGGAGAGGGTAATTAGACTTGGGTTTCTGTCACTGAAAAGAAAAGAATTCTTACCACAATTGTAAGTATGTATTTAGTTTTTAAATCTCTTAAGATTATTCTTTCTCTACCATCAACCCCCAACTAGACAGTAAAACCCATGAGCAGAAAGACTATTTCCTTCATACCTGTATCCACAGCATTAATAGTACACTGTCTGATGCATAGTAGGAACTCAATAAATATTTACTGACTGAGACCAAAAGGGTTTTTTTAACATTTAAAACCTCCCTTCAGTTATAGGTACTACTGAAGAAGGATTTTGCATTGGCCGAAAGGTTAGATTATATGACTTTAAATATTTCCTTTAACATTTTAATTGTATGAATCTATGATTTCTTTATTTTGGTGACATATACTAGGAAGTCCTAGATATCCCACTTCCCTATGTCCTCAGTTTGATCCTTTTTGCCCCTGCCAATCAAGCATACTCTCAACCTCCCTTCAATGACACCACCCTTCTGAGATTTCTCTCAGGTCTCACTGTATGATTAAGAAAGTCCCATCTCGGGGTGCCTGGGTGGCTCAGCTGGTTGAGCATCCAACTCCAGCTCAGGTCATGATCTCACAGTCTGTGAGTTCGAGCTCTGCGTTGGGTTCTGTGCTGGCAGCTCAGAGCCTGGAGCCTGCATTGGATTCTGTGTCTCCCTTTCTCCCTGCCCCTCCCCCACTCATGCTCGCTCTCTCTCTCTCTCTCTCTCTCTCTCTGTCAAAAATAAATAAACATTTAAAAAAAATTTTTAAAGAAAGTCCCATCTTTTACAGATGACCAAGCTCCCTACTTTTCAGTATTCTTTCAAATCCAGAGTTCCATCTCTCATACCAAGTATTTTTTTAATTAATGGTCTTGGAACCAGTGCTATCTCAACTTTCAATGTTCTTCACTTACTTTACACACTTTTGTACACATAATACAAGATACATCTATTTCAACTACTTATATCTATCCAATATAATGATTCATATACCCTTTATTTTTTTATTTTACTTTTTTTTTTTTTTTTTTTTTTTTTACTTTAGAGAAAAAGAGATCACGCAAGGTAGGGAGAGGGGCAAAGGGACCAGAGAGAGAGAATCTTAACCAGGCTCCACACTCAGTGCGAAGCCTGAAGCTCAATCCCATGACCCTGGGAGCATGATCTGAGCCAAAATCAAGAGTCATATGTTCAACTGATTGAGCCAATCAGGTGCCCCAATTCATATACTTTTAAAAGGTGGAGCAACTGACTGGAAAACAATAAACAAGGTTTAGCTATTTTAGCTTACAAAGGCCTAGAGAAGAGATGGTATCAATTAACAGTGTTAAGTTGCTCAGTGCACAACATAAATTTGTTTAATAATGATGCTTGAATGCTTCTTAAATATACTGTTTTCCTATCTTTAGGTTAACATCAACCTCAGTTGCATATCCCTTCTACAAAATCAGGATGACATGTATTTTACATACCACTCAACACAAGCACAACTAAACTTATCTTGCTCCACCATTATAAAGGTCTGCACCCAACAGAGTACAATCTAGAGGAGAGGAGAGGCATTGATACATGCTACGTGATCAGGGCATATCACTAACTGGTTCTTTTAACTTTGTACTGACTTTCATATCTGGAATTCTATAATGCAACTTTTCCATAGCTTATTTTCAAAACAGACATAAAAAGTGAACAAGATCTCTCAGTTTAAAGATAACATTTAAAATATTCTATTAGTCTGATGTCATTAAACAGAATCTCCTTTAAAAATCTACCATTAGGGGGCGCCTGGGTGGCGCAGTCAGTTAAGCGTCCGACTTCAGGCCAGGTCACGATCTCGTGGTCCGTGAGTTCGAGCCCCGCGTCAGGCTCTGGGCTGATGGCTCAGAGCCTGGAGCCTGTTTCCGATTCTGTGTCTCCCTCTCTCTCTGCCCCTCCCCCGTTCATGCTCTGTCTCTCTCTGTCCCAAAAATAAATAAAAACGTTGAAAAAAAATTAAAAAAAAAATCTACCATTAAAAGATGGGATTCTCTGCAAGTAACTGACCCTGCAAACTGGACCAATTACTTAAATACTTATATTGAGGAATCTTTATGGCTCATAAGATTCCCTCAGGCAGTTTCATGCAGCTAAATGCCTTAAATTCACATGTCTAACATCAAGATTAGAAAAACAATGCACAAAACACAAATTCTTCAATGATTACACTATTATATGGTGTTTTCCTCTATGTTCTATTAATGTGTCCACTGTACCCAAATCAAGCCATAACTTCCTCCACAGAATTAAAAAAAAAAAAAAAGAACATGCACAAATAAAATACACATACACAGCCCCTCAATGACTACCTTCATTGAATAGAAGGTAGACTCTGGAGAACAGCCCTTATGAAAGAGCTGACATGAATAGACAAAGCTCTGAACCAATGTGTATGCATCTTATTTTGGTTAGAAAGTAGTTTTTCAATTTTTGAGGGAGAAAAAAGTCAGGTTCGCTTACGATAAGTCATTCTTAGTCTTTAGAGAATGCCCTGGCCATTTTCTGTCTCTCAACTCAACCTTTCAAATGATTTTTTTAAAAGGTTCAAACACTACAGAGCATCTGATTTAGTGAAAAGCACTTTAAATACCTCTCCAAGTACTCCCCACTGGATCAAAATGTCATAGAAATGTTGTAAACACTATCAGTCATGTTCCAGAGAACAATTTAAACAAACATTGTTTTGCTCTTTTGTCTGGAAAAGTAATTTCTGAAGTGAAGAGTTCAAAACTTTTAGCCCTACATACTATGCAGTAAGAAAAAAAAAATACATCTTTTAAGCATCAGAAGCAGAGTACACAATAGGCTTTGTCTTGTTAAACAAAAGAACATGCTTTTCCTTTCAATCATTTCCAGCTGTATGATCTGGCCTTCATGGAATCAGAAATTAACAGCATATGGCATCTGGCTACCTGCACAGACTGCATATAAAATCCAAAGTCTTCAATAAGATTAACGGGTCTAGCAGTTGAGAGTGGAGGGGGAACCACCAAACGCTATTTCCAAAATTGAGGCAATACCCGTAACTAAAAGAAGGCAAGAAAAATTAGTGCCTATCTAATTAGATGTCAATTGTATTCTTGAGAAATGACTCAGACCACAATATCTTCTTGCCCCCTAGGCAATTAAACAAGATACCACAACTGACTCATAACTATTTTGGTTCTCAAACAAGGAAGGAAGTGATACAAAAAACAAAAACAACCCAAAAACAAGAAGTTCTGGGTTAACCCACCTTATGACACAGCACAGTGATACTCCGCACCTCACTAAGCCATGAACAAAAAAGCTCAAATGACTTATTACTCTTATAATAAGTTCCACTAAGGCTTAATACCAGAATGTTGAAATATATAGAACCTTGGACTAAAAGGTCTTCAAGGGTCTTCCAAAATAAAAGCATTCCAGACAAAACATTAATTTACCTTTCTTATTAAGATCAGCAGACCAAAAATCTATCAGCTAACTCTTGGAATATTTTTCAGTGTTTCAGAATCTATTCAAACCCTAATCTCTATCCTGATTCTCAGCTGTCAGACGTAAATCCTACACCTTTCTTCCTGCGGTTGGATAGTGTGGGGGGAGTGAGTGCACAGTAATAAAGAATAACTAAGTACCTTCAAACTTAAAAGAAATAGTTGCTCAAAATGCCACAGTCTGATCCTTTCCAGCCCCTCCCCAGTGCTTTCTTCTACAGCTTCAGGCACTCAACACCTCCAAGTCTACTCTTCACACTTTTAATCCTATTTAATACTTTTATCTGGACCCTCTCCAAAGCATTATAGCTGAGCTTCAGTGGGCCCAAAAGTCAAACAGAGATATTCCTTGATAGTTTACTTCTTAACTCCTAGAGGAGAGAGAAAATATAATTTATTAATAAACATTATGAGAAGTGGGCTTAAAACAATTTCATCAACAAAGTTTAATTCTGCCCTCAAGCATTTGGATTTCATAAAAGAGTTCAACAGTGCCTTAAGTGAAGACAGAGGAGGAAACCCAAACACATTCAGAGGCAGAATTAAAATCTCATAAAGGCATACAATTCAGAATAGACAAAATAAAAAGATGGGCAATCCATGACAGAGATAACTACTTTAATATTTTTTAAAGCATGCATAGTCTGAGCACAATCAACCACTGGAATTCCTATATCAAAAGCTCTTTTAGTGACTACGGGAATTAATGGATTCCAGTAGAAACTATCTAGATTTAAAAAAAAAAAAAAAAAAAGAACAAAACCTACAAGAATAGCAAACTTATTTTCATCTCAGATTCTTCCACTCCCGACAGTTCTCACCAGGACCCTGACAGCCTGACAACATCGATGTATTGCATACCCTAAGGCACTAGGTCAAATGCAGGAATCTATCACAGCTGCTAATGTTTTATCTTCACTTGAAATTTCAGAAATGCAAATGCAATGCACCAACAGCTGTTCACACTTTCAACTTTTTTTGCAAAGCTGGTCATGAAATGTGTGGCTTGCTGAACATTTGTAACATGACTACCAATTTCTGTTTCAATGGCTATATGTGCTGCTACCACTGGTGTATGATCTGATTTCACTGCCCAGTAGTGAAACAGCGTGGTTGGACTGGCACTGGTTCCCTGAAGGAGATGGCAGTGGGGAGGAGAAAGGGGTGCTTATTAAGGAACTGAAGCAGACTAATAGCTAAAACATACACGATAGGAGTCTATTTAAATTAGGAACATGGGTATACTTAACATGTGCCTACAACAGATTGGTGTGCAATGGAAATTTTCAATAAGTGCATTTGATTAAAATTTGCTTGGACTTACTGTTTTATTGCCTACCAGGATTTCCGAAGGCACACAAAAAAATGTTTCAAGATACATTCTCTCTCCTCTAGAAGTTAACAAACTAACAGCGTAATTCCTAAAATTATTCTGTGCTATCAATCTTGAAACCCTAACGAAAGGTATGGACCCTCCCTCCAGAAATATATGTAAATACACATCATATTGCATTTAATTTCAGAGGGTTAATGGACCTCTTGGACCTATATAGAGAACATGGGCCACAATTAAGAACTCCAGTTTAAAAAAAAAAATTCCTTGGGGCCCCTGGGTGGCTCAGTCAGTTAAGCATCCAACTTCGCCGCAGGTCATGATCTCCAGGTTCCTGAGTTCAAGCCCCTTGTCTATCGGGCTCTATGCTGACAGCTCAGAGCCTGGAGCCTGCTTCAGATTCTGTGTCTCCCTTTCTCTCTGCCTCTCTCTTTCTCTCTCAAAAATAAATACACATTTTAAAAAATTCCTTTAAGGTAAACAAAGGAAATGTGGGTCTCTTAGTTGCAATCTGACCAGATTATGTTTTTGGAAGTGTATTTTCAATGACAGAAGAAAGAAGTTTGGGAGAAAGGGTAACACTTTTCTAATATTAAAAACTGGTGATTTTCTGGGACTCCACTGATGGTATTATAAAATGAATTGGGAGGAAGTAACAGAAAAAAGTGTACAATTATAATTGGATAAAAATTCCTGAAAAAGAGAGAAAAAAGAAACTTTGAAATTATTAAATCATTGAAACTGACAGACATAGCAACAGATTTCAAAAAAATAAAATAAAATATAACCAATGTTTAGCTGAAGACAATGATTCTGGTAGCCTGCCACAGGACCAGCCCACAGGAAGCCTGCACAGAATGGAAATTAAGAGCACAAAATCCAAACAGTGATCTGGGATTGGATCCTGGACCAGAACAATTTTTTTTTTTTTTTTTTTTTAGAAAATATGAACAAGGTTTATAAATTGGATAATATGAACATTAATTTCCTGAGTTTGATAATGTGATTATATAAGAGAATGCATTTTTTAAAGGGGCATTATATCTGCAGCTAACCCTAAAATCAATTGAAAAAATTAATAATAGGTATAAGCAATTAGATGTACAGAGAGAAGGATAAGCCAATATGGTACAATGTTAACACTTGGGCAATATGGATAAAGTGTATGTATGTGGACTGGTTTGTACCACTTCTGCAACTTTTTCTTAAATCTGAAATGACTTCAAAAAAATTTTTTGATCATGTGCTCTGCAGCATGGCTGCCTAGGTTCAAACCCTGGCTCTGGCACTAATTAGCCATTTGGCCTTGGGCAAGTAAGTTCTGTGATGTCTCTCTGCCTCTGTCTCCTCATTTGTGAAATAGGAATAATACAGTACAGCCCCAAAATGTTATAAAGAAAAAAAAAATGATAATTCATGTAAAGGGTTTATTAGACCAGCAGCTGACAAATAAGCACTCAAATCTTAGTCATTACTGTTGATCCTTTCCAAATACCATCCTTATTCCCCCTCCCTTTCATCCCAACAGTCTTAGACCAAGCCATTACAGAGAAAAAAGGAGAGAAATGAACAATGAAAAAAGCCATGGTTTTTCATCTTTAGCTTTGAGTTTATCGATTTTCTGTGTCAGCACCCTGTTTCCAGGCTGGTCATCCTTTAACATATTCTGTTTGCTGTCAGTGGGGGGTTATTTTTTATTTCATTTTTTGAGTAGTCTCCATGCCCAACGTGGGACTTGAACTCACAATTCCTAGATCAAGAGTCACATGCTCTACCTACTGAACCAACTAGGTGCCCCGATCAAGGGGGTTTTTTACATATACAACTCTGAAAAGTCAATGCCTTCCTTAACACCTTAATATTAGCTATAGAATTAAAATGCCAATTCCTTTAATTTACTATATAAAATCCATCACGATTTGCTTTTAGTATTCCTCTTTGTTCTCATCTGTCAATGCATTTCTAGAAATATTCCTTCACTCAGGCCTCAATGAACTACAGTAGTTCTCTGAATACAACCTTCAACCCCCAAAACAGAATATTCTCTCTGCCTAGAACAGGATTTCACCCTCATTCATCTAGCCAACTCATATTCACCCTCAAAACTTATTTTAGTATGATGTATATGCCTCTTTGAGCACATAAAACCCTATATGCACCCTTCTACCACAGGATCATACTGTAATTACTGATTAGGCTATAGTGCTTATTAGGTTCTGAGCCTCTTCAAGGCAAGTACTAGATCTTATCATTCTTTGAATTCCAAGGACAAAACCTGACATAACATAGGCTTTCAACTACTGTTGAGTGAATGAATCTCAACAAGAATCTCTTGACAAGAAGTTCCAATACATGTGTACACAGAGAATAATCTATTCAGTAGCAAATAAAAGCATTTGTCAAAGGCAGAGGGGTTATGCATAAGTCAAATCTATAGATTTAACTAAGTGTGTAAGATGTCTGCCATGCAAGTTCCAATCATGAAAAACTAGCTCCATGCCTCCAGAGTTTAGAAAAAATAGATGGCAGTACAGTTTGGTAAGAAAGGGGATTCCCCTGAACACATGTTCATGGATTTCCTAACAGACACCAGTCACGACAATATTGTGGCATTAAGTTGTTAAACACAATATTAATAACTGAAAATATTTTCGCTGCCAGAGCAGCCATACATTCCATATAAAATAAAAACTCTTCTAGTCCTTTTCTCCACTACCCATGAAATAGAACGGCCTAATTTCAGTTCATAAAGTTATTTCTAACCAGAGCAGCTGAAAAAAAGAACTAATGCAATCTGTCTGAGAAGGCTTTTAATCTTGCTAGTCACAGTGCCTGGTTAATTCCTGTAGCTAAAGTCCTGACCAGAGTTCCCTTTCACACCATGAGCTGGGCAAAACACATGGCCAAATAAAAAAGGTGCTGGAAACAGGCCCCTGAGCCGTATTAAACACAATGGAAATAACACTTGAAAACAGTATCCTTCCCAGCTGGGTAAGAAACACAATGGCTCCAACCTTCAGCTCTTTCCACAAATGGATAGACTGACTTATTATTTATTCCATCCAAGAAACAAGATCCCCAGGGTTGAAGATCACAATTTAAGTCAGACAAAATTCAGACAGTAGTAAGATAAAAAGTGTACAAACTCCCAGACATATTTTATTGTGTTCCTCTTTATATTATATTCTCCACCTCATTTACTATCCTGTCGGTAAGTAAGAAAACTCAGTAAGAAGCTTCTTGGAAGTAATTCTAGAGTATGTTCTAGAGTAACTCTGAAACGGAGAGACGAGGAGCTAGAATGCAAACAAACCACTGGGTAACCGTAAGAGATGAGGAGAAAGCACAGGAGAACACCAACCATTCACTCATTTGATAATCTAAAAAGATTCAAGTCATTGGTGAAAAAGTAACCATCTATTAATATATGAAATGATTTGCCTCTGATTTTCCAAATGTAACTAAGGGGGAAACTATAAGGAAGAAATCTATCTTGATTCCATATGAAATAGAAAGACCATGAATCTATTCCATGGCATTGTTTTATAAAGTAGATCTTCAAATCCCATTGTAAACACTGGAAGAGACACAGCCCTATGAAAATGATTCTTCCAATGAACCCCCCATAAAGTTCTCATGCAGTTCTAGGGTTCTGTGGAACGGCAACTGAAAACCGCAGGAACAGGTTTCTATTCCCAAGTGCAACTAGTTTACCATACTTCTTAGAATACCAAACTCTATCAAAATTTGGCAAATCTCGCTGCCCGGGTACACTGACAAAGGAGGGACCAGCAAAAGAGTCCTAGAAGTCTGACAGAGTTTTTGCACAAACCACCACACACTCCGCACATTCTGCAAAGAAAAATACTTAACTTTGAAAGCTTTCAGCATCTGATTCAGTTTCACTGGATTATGAGTGCCTACAAGGCAGAACTCCATCTTTTTCATCTTTGAATGACCCCAGTGCCTAGCATAGAGCTTTACACACAAAAAGGACTGAAAAAATATTACAAACAACCTAATATCCAGAGATAGAGGAATGGCTAAAATATGTTATTTATATAATACACTACTAAAAATGATTTGGTATATTTATACTCTGGGACATTAACTATGTCTTAGATATGAACGAAAAGGCTATGGTTTATATGTATGGCTCAAGACCATTTTTGCAAATATGTAATGCTCACATGCATATATACATAAATGACTTTCATTTATCCACAGATAAAAATCTAAAATCTTGTCATCGAAAGATTATCTGTGAGCTTTGGGATCTTTAAATAATACTCACATGCCTATTTATATACACCTTTATATAGTACATGAAATGTTTAAATAATGACTATTAATGCCTCCCATAGATACCACAATAATAAAAATGTTTTCATGCTGGAAAAAAGTCAACTAAATTTAACTCTCTATGCCAACTACTATTCTTCTCCTTGCCAAATATCTGATGTGACTTCAGCCCTGGAATCCCTCAGGGCATAGCCCCCTCATCGCTTGTCTTCTCACTCCACCTCTCTGTCTTATTTTTCTTTGTGTTTTCTTCACTCACTTCACCTACATCCAACAAGACAGAAAATTCACTATCTGGGCCACTACTATTTGTTTTGATGTCCCTTCCATCTCTTACTCTTCATTTCCCACACTAAGCCAAAAATTAACGTTGACCATAATGAGACACCGTTACATACCCACCAAAATGACTAAAATTAAAAAGACTGAGAACAACTAATGTTGGCAAGGAGGTAGAGCAATTGCAACTTTCATATATTAATAGCAGGAATATCAAATGGTATGACCACTTTACAAAAAGGTTGGGCAGTATTTCATAAAATTCTGACCCTGAATTCTACTCCAGGTATATTTACGTAAGAGAAATGAAACAGACGTCCATAAAAAGACTTATACAAGGATGTTTACAGTGGTTTTATTCATAGTAGATGAAAAGTGAAATGTCTCAAGTGTCCATCAATAGAAGAATGAATAAACAAACTCTGTAAATTCATGTAAGAGAACAAAATTCAGCAATGAAAAGGAAAGAGCTACTGAAACATGTAACAATATAGATGAATCCCAAAATCACTGTGCTGAGTAAAAGAAGCCTTACCATATGATTCAATTCATATGAAGTTCTATAACAGGCAAAACTAATTTACAGTAGAAAAAAATGGTTGCCTCTGGGGAGGGAAGGCACCAGACTGAGTGGAAAGGAGCAAGACAGAATTTCTGCGGTGACGGTAGTGTTCTACGTCTCGACACGTGTTTAAGTCAAACAGGTGTATACATCTGATAAAAACTCACTTGGATTTGTACATATCATCATATTTGAACTTTACCTCAAAAGAAAAAATAATCCAATATTAAACTCTAACTAATGTCATGCATGCTAAAGTATTTAGAGATGAAGTGTACTGATGTTTCAAACTTACTTTGAAAAGCATAAAAAGGATGTGATGGGTTGATGGATGACAGATGGAGAGAAATACAATAAAGCAAGTATCATAGAATGTTAACTGTAGAATCTAGGTGGCGGGTAAACATTGGTGTTAACTTTTCTGTAACGTGTGCAATTTTTCAAAATAAAACATCAAATAGAAAAAAAGTAATCTCTGATCTCCAACTGAAGTTATTTTTTGCTCAGTCTCCAGAGATAGACAACCTCATTTTGTGTCAAGCAAAGTCCAATTTCCCTCTACTGAGACCACTAGGCAGGCACACTCGGTGTGCTACTTAGCAGGGGAGTCAGAAGTGGTAAATCAACAAGCTTGCCTGGAGGGAAAACTGGTCCCAAAGGATGAGCCAAACAGGAAACTCACTGGTACAAAGCGATCGAAGAGCAACTAGACTACTCCTAACTATAACAAACAGCACCTTTGGTGACTACTTTCTTGAGCTAAAACACCAACAGCATTTTCAACCAGGACAAATCCCCTTTAGGGGAGTCTGCCACCACCACCCAAATACTCACTAACATTCTTAGGCAGCTTTTCTTCCCTAAGTACAACCAGAAGTACCTTCTAACAAAAACACACACAGCTTTGAATCGTAGCATGGGACAGATTTATGGAATATGGAAGACATTAAAGTATTCGCTTTCTCTCTGAAAATAAAGAGCGCAGACTCATAAACAATGCCTGAAAGGCATTTCAGCAGCTTAATCCACACAGGACATGTTTTGCTTTTTCAGAAAATCAGGAACTGTTGGGCACAGGAAGCCATAAACAACAAGAATTTGGCTTAAGAAGGAGAACAAAATAAATGTTTTTTATGGAAATCACTTAACATTTTTTGAAGGGGTTTATTTATCTGTGACAAGGTCTACCAGACACAACTTGTACATAAGCAGCAGCTCTTATAATATATTTAATATTGATTGACTTTTCACAACAGTGGCACCAAGCAGAACCAGTCTGTCAGCATTTCCATCAACAACTACATTTGCTGGGCTTAATAATTCCCTTTTTCCAATTTTCTCCAGACAGAGAAAACCACTTAGCTGGTTCTCAGCATTCAAGCTCAGCCAAGGGTTTTTCTTTTAAGTTCCATCACACATGAAGTCTGGGGTTTTGGAAAGTGCATTTCCTTAGGTAGGTGCAGTCCTTCTAAGTTTAAGAGGCAAAAGAGTCATGATAGAAAACCACCCACAGAATTCTGTAATTTAACAAAGATGCCGTACACAAAATTCACTGAGTTAATACAGCTTAAGACAGAATAAACCAGTCAATGCTGTGGGTGGTAGGTGAAAGATAATCTCTTAGAGAAAAATTACTATTTTCAATACATATTTCCTTAAAGCAAAACAAGTTATATAGAAGACACAGATTTTTTTTGTCAAGGAGTAGTATCTGGAAAAGTCCAGGCTTCAGAAATGAAGGATTAGTGTTCTGCTTTGAAACTCTGGTGTCACCATAGGCAAGAATGTGAATTCTTCATTTACCCATCAATAAAATTAACCAAACTTCCTTAATTATTTATGTTCAAAGACTTCGAACTTCTCAAATAAGCAATAATAAATAAGCTATGTTCTTATTTCTTCCCACTATAAAAGAAGAGGTCCTACACAAGACACATAAATAGTACTTATACTCCCACATGATGACATTCAGCACAAATATCCAACACAAATTGAGAATACATACCCATGCACACTAAAATCGTTAAGATCTTCTTTGACCGTTAAGTTCAACTTTCACTTTTATGTTTCTCTTACTCAACAGTATTTTATGAATACTCTGAAAAGAAATAATTGTTTGAAATGTTTTTTCTCAGATGCTCAAAAATACATAAATTGTTAACTTATTAGGACACTATGCACAACCTACCATTTTATTCAATACCTCTGGCTGTACAGCCGCCATTTTTTTTTTTTTTTTTTTTTTAATGTGAAAAAAAAGACCATACAGGGTGTGTCTGGATGACTGGGTAGACTAATCTGACAAGGGTCTTGGAGAAGACTGCTTTGGAGATGACACTGGAAGAGTGGGTTTGAGCCAAACTAGCAAGATTCAAATGACCAACTGGGACGTTTAGATTTTGTTCTGATGATAATGCTGTGCCACAGAACAATGTGAGCAGACAAATGCCAGGTGGAAACGGGAAGGCGGGAAAATTAGGTTAAATGCCAGTTAGACCAGGGAAGAGAGATGGGAAGTCAGAACACGATAGCCAAGCTTCTTTTATTATTATGTTTTCTTTGGTGAAAACTAACTCACATGATTTCAAGTTAAAGATGGCAGACTGATCATGTGCACTGAGCTGAACTCCCTCCTTAAAGCTCCACTTAAATAAAAACCAAACGGCCTTTTTAAAAAAGGCATAAACCCACAAAATTAAAGACTACAGAAGAACCAATAGCAACAAAATGATGGAAACGGGAAAGCAGAGGGCCCAGTTGGTAACCAGACAAAGCAAGGAGTAGGAAAAGCCAAGTGGCAGCCTCACCTGCATCACACTGGCAGAACGAGGCAACTGGAAGGGAAGGTAGAAAACGCAGACTGAAGGGGCTTAGCTGAGAGTCTGCTTACAAAGCAATCAGACCTCGGATTCTCCTTTCTTTTTTTTTTTTTTTTTTTTTTTTTTTTTTTTAATTTTTTAACGTTTATTTATTTTTGAGACAGAGAGAGACAGAGCATGAACGGGGGAGGGGCAGAGAGAGAGGGAGACACCGAATCGGAAGCAGGCTCCAGGCTCCGAGCCATCAGCCCAGAGCCCGATGCGGGGCTCGAACTCACGGACCGCAAGATCGTGACCTGAGCCGAAGTCGGACGCTCAACCAACTGAGCCACCCAGGCGCCCCTCGGATTCTCCTTTCTAATAAGCACTATCCTTCCCTCACCACAGCAAAAGGCTACGAATTTATTTTACAGAAAACATAAAACAGAAGGTCTCAACTTGAGAAGTGTCACTAGTGAGAAGATAAGAATCATCCTGAAAATGAGGAATTAAGTAATGAGAGTGTACCAATGAGATCACTCAGACTCCTTAAAATGAGGACAGGCAAGAAGGATTCCCGAAGTTCCTACTTGGAGTAAGTAATTTGATCATCCCAGAAAAAAAAAAAAAAAAAATCACCAAAAGATACTGACAAAGGACATTTCTCCCCAAGGAAATCATCCATCCAAATCATCCTACAGGTGAGAGAAGGGGATGGGGAATAAGCTTAACAGAAGCTGGAGTTAAGTGGCTATGTATGTGTGCTTCATCTTGGATCCACTAAAAACTCACATTTATTGCTTAGTATGTATAGAAATAGAGTCCAGACTTTTCTTTCTCTTTCTTTTTTTCTTTCTTTCTTTCATCTTAGAGACAGCATAACAGAGGAGGGGGCAGAGGGAGTGAGGGAGGGGGAGGGGGAGGGGGAGAGAGAGAGAGAGAGAGAGAGAGAGAGAGAGAGAGAGAGAGAGAGAGAAGGAGGAAGAATCTTAAACAGCCTCCATGCCCACATGGAACTCAATCCCATGACACTGGGATCATGACCTGAGCCGAAATCAAGAGTCAGAGATGTTCAACCAACTGAGCCACCCAGACTTTTCATTGCTATTGACTACTTTCTTATTTTCAGTTCCCCTAGAAGGAGAACCTGAGAAAAGGATGTGAGTCTGAGGAATTTATGTGGGAGAGGACCCCAAGAAGGACTTGTAGGGACATGAGGAAGTGAAACAATAAAAAGAATGAAGTCATTAAGGAGCATCAAGCAAGTTATCAAGTAAGTTAGGTCAACTAAAAATTCCATGGGGGATCTCGGAAATAGTATAGAACGCTTACCTCAGAAGTATTCTCCACCACCCACCCACTTGATGGGCAAAGGAGCTGATATTTACGAACCAGCTTCCATCAGTTATTGATTGAGAGCCACTAGGACAGGAGGATGGGCAGAAAAGCGGCATTAACTCCCCATTTCTGGCATCCAACGAAAGCCCTTAGGCAAAAAAATGCAGATGCTGGCAACTGGAGGTTTGGTCAGCATACACTGAAATGATAAGAGCTGAAGGGATATAAACAGAGTACCAACAGCATCTACTAATGTCCATCATGATAACTGAGCTCATTTATCACTATCCTATCCAATGTAAGAAAACAGTTTCATAGGTTCACTCTTGAATCCTGTGTTTTCCTATCTTTTACTAGCCAAAGCTGTACATCATTTTGGTTAATGGCACTAACCTCATCACTCTCTATTGGAGATAAACTCTAACCCACCCCTATTTCACCAATGAGAAAATGACTCCAAAGCATTGAAGTGATGCATTAGGTCCAAACGTAAATTGAGGTAAAAAAAAAAAAAAAAAAAGCTAAACTCATGGTTCCCATTTTCAACTTTCAAAATACACTGCCTGCTCACATTCACATTCATATTAATTATGCCAATTCCCAGCTCTAAGAATTTTAGTCCAGAGCAGCTGGCCAGAAAGGTACATTGCTTTATTTCATGATTAAGTTACCAAAACTAAAAGTTATACCTGGCTGCGACATTCAATCTCTGAAAGGTAAATGCATCCTGAATGTCCCCTAGGCCCATCAATCTGAATACCCAGTTAGGCTAGTCTATGTCTCCAAACACATTGGCTCAAAAACTTCATTTATCAAAATGACTGGACTTCATTTTCCATTCATCGTAGTCTCACTTACAGTCCATTTTGTATGAGTTTTTCTCTTCTTTAGAGAAATGCCTGCTTTTTTAATACCTACTCTGTTTAAAGGTGGGTACTCCACAGTAGAAGGATTAGAATTCCTAATGATCTTAATACCATCTTAAAGTTTCCTATCCTAAAGCATTCAATTGCTTGGCACTCGAGTGAGGTTAGAGGAAAAGACCAGGTGAGAATGGATGGATCAATGCTCCTTCCTAGTAGTCTGGTCCTGTAGCAAAGGATCCTTACTTGCATGTTAATTTCCCCTAGAGGTTCCACTGCCTGCCCTTGAAATCAGATCACCTCACCTCAGCTTTTAGGTATTTATAAATGTGCACAGTGTTTACCTTCTTTCCCCTGTGTCCATGATGTAACAGACAAATGAAGGACACGGCTAGGTGCTGCTTAAGTGTCCCTGAGATTCCTGGGACAATTAAGGAGACTGCCCAAAACATCTGTAAGACACATCCACTGGAGTATCACTGAACTTCTCATTCCAGCCTTGACTCTACCAAGACATTCTGCTACATGAGTTTGAACTCTTCACAGCAGAAGAGCAGAGGTAGTAAGTCCAGGAATTAAACCTTCAGTTTCAACAAGTTTATCATCAAGTTTCCATGCCCAGCCTGCCCAAAGAAGTTGTTGTTTCTCACAGCACTTACTTTTCTAGCCTATAAGGTAGAGAGGAAAAAACACTGACTTACTTCACAAAAAAATGTCAACAATAACTCCAAAACCTCTAAACAGATGCTTCATGTAATCAATCATCATTTCATCATTCAAGCACCACCTGAGTACAGGATAACCAAGGAGAGCAACATTATAATTAACAAGTGACTGATGGTTTTCTTCATATCCCCATGGGTAGGCATATTCCAATTATCTCATTTCCATGGAACAAGAAATAAAGAGGACAGTCTTATTTTCTAAATTAAACTAACCTAATTATTCCTTTATCCCCAAGTTGCTTCAATAGTTATAGTATCAGATGACAACATGTCAATTCACCTTTCCTGAAAATGTTCTCAAGGAATTTTTTCTTTTGAATCCTTTAGCAGTATCTAATATAATTCCTTGTACTTAATGGTCACATTAAAAAAAAAAAAAGTCACTACTATTGACTTGTTGACTGCAGCTAGGCACAACCTGTTGACAAACACTAATAACCAACCACAGATCAGTCTTCCTAATCAGGCTGGCAACTCTGTGCATACAGTATTAGTCTGAGTTTCTGAATATAGAGACTATTTTACCTACTTAGTTTTAATTAGTTTTTTATAAAGTACAGATTTTTTTTATGCTAAAGATTTCTGGGGCATTTAGAGCTCATTTCTCATTTTCCTTGTGGTACGACAATATAGAGAAAGTTGATAAGAAGGGCAGGCCAGGCACTCAGTCAACTTAAATTTAAATTCTACTGTAGTGAGTTAAATTGTGTCCCCCCATAATCAGAAAAAGATACCTGAAAGTTCTGACTTCCAGAACCTGTAAATGTAATCTTATTTGGAAATCGTGTCTTTGCAGACATTATCAACTTAGGATGAGATCACCAGTGTGAGCTTTAATCCAATACGACTGGTGTCCTTATAAGAAAAGGAGAGGGGACACAGATACACAGGGAGAATATCATGTGATAAAGGAGGCAGAAACTGGAGTTATGCTGCCACAGACCAGGAACACCAAGGACTGTTGGCAACTACCAGAAGCTAGGAGAAAGGCGTGAAATAGATTCTCTCTCTGGGCCCCCAGAAGCTATCAATCCTGCCTACACCTTGATTTCAGACTTCTAGCCTCCAGAACCACGAAAGAATGAACGTCTGTTGTTTTTTTAAGCTACCTTATTTGTGGTACTATGTACAGCAGCCCTAGGAAACTAATACATCCACTTTAAGTTTAACAATAAACTGAGAGGGGGCTCCTGGGGGCTCAGTCATTTGAGCATCTGACCCTTGATTTCGGCTCAGGTCATAATCTCACAGTTCGTGGGTTAGAGCCCAGCATCGGGCTCTGTACTGACAGTGCGGAACCCGCTTGGGATTCTTTCCCTCTCTCGCTCTGTCCCTCCCTCTCTCAAAATAAATAAATAAACTTAAAAAAAAAAACAAACAATAAACTGAAGAACCAAATTTAAAAGAAAAAAATTAACTCACAACATACTTAGCTATAAAGCTTATAGGAAAAGCCAAGCTAAATGGGCAATGAAATTTATGGAGTTCTAAAAAGGTCAATCTATAATATATTATAAATAACTTTTACTCTATTTTAGGTTAATATTTCAGAAAACTTTAAAATATATAGGAAAAGCCTGGATGGCTCACAATCTCACAGTTCATGGGTTCGAGCCCCATGTCGGGCTATATGCTAACAACTCAGAGCCTGGAGCCTGCTTCGGATTCTGTGTCTCTCTCTCACTCTGCCCTTCCCAACTCGTGCGCGTGCACGCACTCTCTCTTTCTCTCTCAAAAATAAACATTACAAAAAACTTTTTAATAAAATACACAGGAAAAGAAAAACAAAAATTTAACAGGAATGCTTGAAGAAAACATAAACTAGCAAGGCTTCCTAAGGATAAACACAATGTTCTAGAACTTCTGAAAAGTGTTTCTAGATAGGAATCTTTGGGGATCCAAAGACTCTCTTAGCTCCTGCAGATTAAGGATCAGTAAACTTGCTCTAAAAGGGCCAAACAGTAAATCGTTCAGGCTTTGTAGGCCACATAGTGCCTATTACAACTAGTGAACTTTGCCTTCGCAGCACAGAAGTAGACAACAGGAAAACAAACTAGTATGGCTGTGTTCCAATTAAACATTACTTACAAAAACAGGTGGTCTACCCACAGGTTACAGTTCCATCCCCTGCTATGGAGTAATGGTTCTTAATCATCCTGGAATCATAGACACATAGTTGTAATGTGTCAGCTTGCCTAGGTCAAACTACATTTCCCACCATCCCACCATCCCCGCACAGTTAGGGGGAGGCAGAAAAGACATTCCCATGCAAGATTTAGAGAGTGGCAAGGAAGCATCAGCTGTTTTGCAGCTCACACTTGTGGCACGTATCTTCTAGTGAAGCTTGTTGGCATGGGGCGGTGGCCGGCCCTGCAGTTATTCCAGTTTCCCCTGGAACCTCCTTCAGCTGCTCCTGGGCCAGGAGTGTATTCAGCTCCAAGATACAGGGTGCCAGTTTCTCCTGCAGCTTACTCACATCATTACCATCAGAGGCAGTAAGAAGTACCAAAAGCTTCAGTCCGTCCTCCTGGGTTCCGGCTCATCTTTGCTCTCCCTTATTCTAGATCCACTTTCCCTTCCTGACTACCTTCCGATTCAACTTCAAACTCCAGCATCAGACACCAAGACGACAGCCCTGCTTAAGAGAGTGGCCAAACGCTACTATGGGAAGTGGGTAAGCACTCTGCTAGGGGTTCTGCTCCCCTGACTGAACCCAGACTGACACAGAAACTACCATGAGAGGCCATGAAAGCCGTGAGCCAAGACAAAGTGCACACACATATACACAGGGACAAAATGTGAAAACACTTCAAGGGATTCAACAAATCCATCTCAAAAACCCTATTATAGAGTAAAATAAGTAAAATTACAAGTGTCAACTAAAAGACTGAAGAATCTGAACCCTTCCAGCCCTGAAATAGTAGAACACAAATGTGCTACCAACCTGGCTGACAGGTTGGCTAAAGTTAGCTCATCAAAGCTGTCGACTGCAACAAAAACAGGAAAAGCATCCAAATCTGTTTTTGATTTAATATATAAATTTATAATGCATAAAACCTTCTTTAATCTTGAAGTTTCAAATGCTTCTTTAAAAGAAAAAATCAGACACTATTATCTGGGGATCTGCTATTGTACTTGGCTCTGCACTAGAACTACTATAAAAAATGGGGACAAGGGGCGCCTGGGTGGCTCAGAGGTTTAAGCATCTGACTTCGGCTCAGGTCATGATCTCACAGTTTGTGAGTTTGCACCCCACGTCAGGCTGTCAGCGCAGAGCCTGCTTCGGATCCTCTGTCCCCTTCTCTCTCTCTGCCCCTCTCCGGCTTGTGCTTGCTTGCTCGCTCGCTCTCTCTCTCTCTCAAAAATAAACAAAACCTTTAAAAAAAAAAAAAAAAAACAGGGACAAATACAAAATTCTATGCCCATTTACCTAATAAATAGTTGTTTATAGTCAGAATCTGGGCTACTGAGGAGGCAGAAGCATGAAGCGCTGCCACCCAAAGATACCCTAAGGTCTAACAAAATGATGAGACTCAGCTGATGTGAGAAGACAACAAGCCTTGAAAATATAATTAATTTGTAAGTATCTAGCCATAGAACACCCAAGGATTAGACACCTTACCCAACCTCAAATAAACAGCTAAAACTCCCCACCCCCTGCTTGATTTCTCTCCATAGCAAATAGCACTGACATATACTATACTGACTTAGGTTTAATACACTCAACAGGCATCTGCTGACTGAAATAATAAATGAAGTATAAAACATCAAGACATTAATCTTGACATTTTTAAAAACCTGTATTCAAATTTTGAGATATTACTCAACAAGGATAATCTTTCACACACTAAATAAATTAGTACGGTGAAGTGTTATATAGGGAGAATGCTACATGATCACTGCCCACTTCCAAAGTCCTTTTCTATTATTCTTCCCTCTTTTACAACTTTCACTACACAAAGAAGGGGGGAGAATCACCCTCTTCTTTTGTCAGAGTATTCTTTACCAATTAAGATTGCTTTGCATAAGGTGAAGCTTCCATTCAGTAAATGACCCATTTGAAACTCTAAGATGGTCCTGGGAAGTAAGTGGCATTCACTAAGATTCAGGGGCTGACAACCTTCCAGTTGCATTTTCCTCTCTGTGCAAACTATTCTACAAAAGCCCAGGAGAGGAAACTAAGTGGAATCTTAGGTTTCAAACTTCTTTTGCATGAAGTCAATACTAATATCCTCAGGGCAAATCCTATTTTGACCCAACCAGGACTCTAGAAGAAAGAAAACCAGATGATCAACCTCTCATCCCAAACCACTCTTAACAGAAATTTATAGTCAAAAATACTCTTTAGAAATAAGAATCTTCATGACTGGAACACTGGAGCTTTAATACCAGAGGGCAAGGAAGGAACTCCGTGAAATTTAATAAAAACTCCAAAATGGTAGGCAAACAGGCAGCATTTTCTCTTTCTGTTCCCTGCACATTCTCCACCCTCATTTCAAAAGGGTAAAGATGGAGAAGTAGGGGGAGGAAAGGAAGAAATCTGACTTAACAAAGAAATATGATAAAATCATAGAGAACACTTGAAAGCAGAACAGATCTGATGGTCTCACCTGGAAAACTGAATATATCCATATGTCTAAAGTTTGCTTTTTTTTTTTTTAAACATAGAGTTAATAAAAGCAAGTTCTGAACAGTAAAACGTATTTGTTTTTCCCAATCCAGGATCTGCTATACATAGTGCTTTTCTTTGCCTGTGAAGTTTCTATGCCTTCCCCACCTCAAGTGGGGAAGTATAATCTAGGTAATAACAAAGTCCTGTAGTGAGTCCCCAAAGCCGCCCTTTGGGCCATTTTGAAAAACAAAAGAATACTGTAAAAGATCAAACAATTCTTCATTCTCTGCAACAGGGAATGAGTGTGATGAAATACATCAATGTATGGTGACGTTATTTAAATCCATAAATCAATATAATAGTGGCCGCTTTTTATTAATATTTCATATCCACTGTACATTTTGTAATTACTTTTATCTGTTCCCTCTGGTTTACCCATGATTAAAAAGCTAGCTCATCTTTCTCTACTCACCCTCCTCTTTCCACCAACTTCTTCAACCCTTCTCCTGCTCCCCCCTGCCATAACACGCGAACCGCTTATACTTCCTACTTCTCTACATTCCTTACATTGCCTTTAAAAATGTCTAAATTCCTTTAGAGAACTGACGGATGATCTATCCTAACCCTATCGTAAAAGCAGGGCAAGATGTCTAAGGAAATGTGACCTGAGATACTAATGTGGGCTATGCTGTCTTTGAGGAAGAGGTGATCTATGCTTATGATAAAAATACATCTTTTTAGAGAGAAATCTAGAAATCAAGAAACCTTGAACCTAAAAAGCTCAGGATACAAACGTATCCGCTTTGTAAAAGCACATTTCCTTCAAGAATGAGCTTCACAGATCTCATCCCAATGACCCATAAATCTAGCTTCAGAAGGTAGGTAAGTCTTCCATCTCTGTGTCTTCGGTCCAAGTTAGGTTTTTAATAAATGTTCAGCGGGAATGGCACACTGAAGGACAGTGGGATGCAAACTATTATTTCCATATGGGTTTTGCTGTTGTTGTTGTTTAAAGGAGAAGGAAAATGAACAGGCTTTCTTTCCCGTTAAAATGCCAGAGGAACAAAGGAGTTGCTAAAGAATCCTGGATGCTCCACAGGCTGTGTACGTACAGATGCCCAGAGTCACCTTTCCTTTTGCAGGCTTGCATATTGCTGAGATAGAATTCAGCCCTTCCATTTGTAGCAAGACATTTCTCTGTATGTCATTTGGCAGATGCAGTTGTGGGGCTCTGCCAATTCACCCCGGAGCCCTCCATTTTAATCAGCATCACATAAAGTTTAACACATGCTTTGAAATGTGCACCAGATCCAAAGCTTTGCCTGAGGATGGGGGTGGGGGTGCTCGCTACAAAAACACATACAATCCCAGCCGCTACTCCACAAGCAATTATCTTTCACCTTTGGCTGAACCAGGAGAACTGTCAACACCAGCACACTGCCAACCAAAGGAGAGGTTATAGGGTCAGAGCAGGAAAAAAGGCTGAATGCTTTGGGGTTCGGCTCGGCTATGTGCTAATCCTGCTGGCTGCATGGAAGAAGCATTCTTCAGGGCACAGAAGAACACAGCTATCAGAGAAGTAGTAGTAGTGAGCACACTAGAATTTTACCAAGGCTTTTCAAGTAGTAAACCCCTTAGTAAAAGCCCAATGTTCCAACAGTACAACAAGACAAGCATATATCAAAAACTAAAGAAAGGACTCATATAAGTAAACACATATACATCAGGAAACTGCAATCATGAACTGACTTTTGTAGACAAGAGGATTACAACAAACCTTATACACTGCAAAGAAACACCTGTTTTCCGGGCACCTGAGTGGCTCAGTCATTAAGCATGTGACTTCAGCTCAGGTCATGATTTCATGGTTTGTAAGTTCGAGTCCCACATCGGGTGAGCTTGTGCCCCACTTCAGGTGAGCCCCACTTCTGTCTGTCTGTCTGTCTCTCTCCCTCTCCCTGCCCCTCGCTCACTTGTGCCCTCTCTCTCTAAAAAAATTAAAATTAAAAAAAAAACACTTGTTTTCATCTCCCACCTAAACACAAGTTAAAACTATATGAAAATATTGTTAAGTTTTCCTTTGAATATGTAAACCAAAAGAAAGTTGTCATTGATGATTTAAAAAAATTACTAAAGCCAAGATGGAGGCCATAATCTCCCCAACTCCCTACAGCTCCCTCATACAAACCCTAAATACCCACACACACACCACTGATGAGTCTTTCCAAAAATGCCAACTATGAAATATATGAACATTCTACCTCTTCCACAAGTACACTTAATGTCTTAAAACCAGAATAACAAACACATTTTATCTCCTGTGCCATCTATGATCTATTTGTGAAGGCTGGCCTAGGTCACTTGAGAAGGACTCTAAGGCTTAGCTAGTATAGGGATAAGAGCGCCACGCTGAATCACTGACTTCTGTCAGCGTTGACACTAATGGGCATACCAGTGCCACAGAGGTGTGGCACATAACTGTTCCACATGATGGTCTCCAAAGTAGAGGAGGTCTACCCCCAAGGCTATGCATCACAATCCATCAGTACTTACACTTCTTTTCATCTTTAAAAAAAAAAAAAAAAAACAAAACAGGAAAATAACTAAGCTTCACTAGCATTTGATTTAAGAAATGACACCGACATCCTCACTCTCTATACGTCAGACGGTCACGTATCATATATGGAATTCAGAACACACTGTAGTGAAGAAAGACAATGCAGAGTGGTTGATAGTAATGCTCTCATTTGTTGATTCTCTTTCAGTTTTTTGTGATATGTTGTGGATTACATGTGCTTAATTAAAATTAGATTCTATCTCTAGTTTTCATTAAACTTGTAGAAAATGGACAAATGGTCTTAACATATTCCTGGAAAGAAACTGTAGTTTTAAAATAATAATAATAATAATAACAATAATAATGCTAGTACAGTGGTGCCTAGATGGCTCAGTCAGTTAAGTGTCCAACTCTTGATTTCAGCCCAGGTCACAATCCCATGGTTCATGAGTTCGAGCCCAGCATGGGTCTCCACACTGGCAGTTAAGGAGAGTTTCTCTCTCTCTCCCTGCCCTTCCTGTATGCATGCTCTTTCTCTCTCAAAATAAATAAATAAACTTAAAAAAAAATAATGCCGTACATGCAAATGACAAGAAAATAGCAGGGTTAATTATTAATTAATACGTGTCTTCATCCTACTGTGGTAAGACCAGTACAATATTGGTCTCCAATGAATCATGCCTCCTTGTGGGCATGCCCCTTAGCAATGTGGCCCTGTTGCTTCTCCTATCAAGAGATGGAGACCATTTCTCCACCTTCTTGAATCTGGACTGGCTCTGTGACTTTCTCTGGCTAAAAGAATGCGACAAACATTGTCAAACTCTGGAGTCTGGGTCCTAAGAGGCCTAGCAGCTTCAGCTCTCTCTCTGTGTAAACCCTAAGACCACCATGCTATAAGGAAGCACAGTTCAGCCTACTAGAGGATAAGAGTCCATGCAGAGAACCGAGACAACAGCTGGCACCAACTGCCAGCCACATGAGTGATGCCAGGTGAGGCCAGCAGACAAACTCTCTAGCTATGCCTAGCCTCAAATGCTGACCCATGGAAACATAAGAAATCATGGCAGCATTATTCTAAGCCATTAAGTTTTGGGTGGTTTGTTAAACTGCAATAGATAATTGATATGCCTGTTAAAAGCCCTGTGTCAAATACATCGTGTGGTAAATATAAGGATGATCAAAGTATATCTGAAAGAAAAAAAGCCCCCCCAAATTGAAATTATCTAGAAGACTGTTCGAAAATAAGATATAAATGCATTATTAACAATGGACCTTTCCCCAAATATATCTCCTGCTCTAAGATAGTAGCTAGTGAGAGTAGTACATATGTCTATCATTTTAAATAAATAATATAAACATATCGGAAGATTTATACACAAAAATGGCTTTCTAAAGGCAGTCCATAATCCCAAAAGTTTAGAACCACTGAGTTAACGAAAGAAGTACACATATATAATTTATAAATACAAATAGACAGATATAGGTATAAAAGTTCATTTTCTTTTTTATTTTAATTTTTTTAATGTTTATTTATCTTAGAGAGAAAGAGAGAGAGAGAAAGAGAGAGAGAGAGACAGAGCGCAAGCAGGGGAGGGGTCAAGAGAGAGGAAGACACAGAATCCGAAGCAGGCTCCAGGCTCTGAGTTGTCAGCACAGAGCCCGACACACAGGACATGAACCCACCAGCCATGAGATCATGACCTGAGCTGAAGTTGGATGCTTAACCCACTGAGCCACCCAGGCGCCCCAAGTTCGGTTTCTTTTGAAGCAAAGGTGCCAAAATTTTTTGACAATCTCTAGTGAGCTGCAGTACACTAGTTCATTTAGTAAAGTTGATATAACAGCCTAATCAGACTACCTAGTCCACCTCTATTTCCAGACATTACAAATTCCAAATATCCCAAGAAGTAAGGATCTCCATAGTTCTAATATTTTATTTTTACTAATACAATGCCTATACCTTACAGTACCTACATTCCTCCCCATCCCGCAATATTTTATTTGTTATACTATTCACTACATTGAGATCACAACACAAGCTCCAAATTTCCTAGCATGGCAGATTTTTATCTTGGATGCACAGTGACATCATTCAATGACAGAGGAAATGTGGATGAAAAGCACTGGATAGTTTGGTGATGGGAAGAGGATCTATGGTGATATGGCCAATGAAAGGGAGCCTTGAGCATGTCAAGTGCAAAGTGGAAACAGTCACTGAAAACGAAAGCCTGAAAACAAGAGGAGAAGAGGGAGTAACAGAAAAAAAGACAGAACAAAGACAAAACAAAGAAAGGAGACTGAGTAGAAATGGAAGAAATGGCCTTAAACAAGAGGCACAGCCCGTTTTCTGAGACTGGAGCTGAAGCAATAAAGAATGATGGACACACAGATAGTTCAGGAAAAAGAGTGCTGAAAGCCAAGGGGGTTTTTGCCTGACAGTCTTCAGTTTCTCTGTGATGTTGGTTAAAAGGCAAGGTCACCCACAAAGAAAAGAGTTATTGACTCTGTGAAGAAAAAGATGAAGTCTTCACCTTTTTGTGTCATACCAAATATTTAAATGAATACCAATTTCGGGGCACCTGGGTGGCTCAGTCATGTGAGTGTCTGACTCTTAATTTCGGCTCAGGTCATGATCCCAGTGTCATGGGATCGAGTCCCACACTGGACTGAGCATTCAGTGTGGAGTCTACTTAAGATTCTCTCTCTCCCTCTGACCCTCCGGCGCACACAGGAACGCTCTCTCTCTCTCAAATAAAAAAAATAAATAATAAAAAATAAATGAATACCAATTTTAAGTTTACTATCTTATGCTATCTCTAGCTATTTCAAGTCAAAACTAGAACATTTTTTCATTGTTATTTTGCCCTTCTCTATTTCTTCTGTACTACCTGCACAAGAGAAATAAGGATGGGGGAAAAAAAGAGAGAATACAGAGAGAGAGACAAAAGCACATGAGAAGTCATAGCCAAACCACAATCTGGAAATAAAATCTTATCCATCTTACGCAGCAAGATACAATATAGGTCAACTTATTCTCTGACAGCTATCTTATGTAAACTGGGCTACTCAGAAAAGTTTACCAATACCTTGAACCTACTTGTCAATGTGTTAGTGAATATGGCATCCATTTTTACTAATGATATAAAATTAAATTCTGGGACAGCCAAAACTCTAGTCAACCCTTTACACTATGTAATCTTCACAAATCATAATTAAACTAGAAAAGAAGCATTGTTGAATGTATTACTGAATCTGACACTGATACTGTACCTTAATAATACAGATGGCTCCCACAAGGGATATATAATTGAATACATGTCAGAGAGTGCCTAAATCCCTTGAAATTTTATTTAAAAATTCGTATTCGCATGACAATTTTTCTAAAAACAGCATTCATGACTTTCATTAGTTTCTCAAACAGTTTATGTCCCTAAAATATGTATGAACTATCACTATGGATATCTCTCTTCTCCAGTGTTAAAAGACCAACTCTGCTTAAAGACCTCCCAAAAAAGGCAAATAGAACACATGCCCAGTTAGGCCAAGGCCTCTTCATCAGGGCAGCAGGAAGACCATATGTTTAGCTGACTAAGATGAGCTAAAGTAATTCTGTTGAGAAGTAGGCTATACTATTTTTTGGCATTTGCTTGTTTTCTTAAATGGTTTGTTTAGAAATAAAAGAAAGGTACAAATTAATAACAGACTTCAACCTAAATAAAAAAATAAGATGATAGTACTGAAAAAAAAAAAAAGAAGAAGAAGCAGCTCCTTTCCTTATCCTTAAATTGTCTGACACCAGGATAAAATTACCATATTCAAGGACAGTATAGCCCTCAAAAGTAGATTAAGACCACCATGGTTCAAGCTATCCAGTAACGGCACTAAGCATAAAACCTAAGGTAGATATATTTTTATTTATCTTGTGAGATTCAAAGACCATGGAAATATACACACGCGCAGACTGGAAAGACTTTAAGAGAGAAAGGGCTACTCTCAATTGTTGCTTCTGAACAAATTCTTTAAGGAAACTGAAGAACAGAAAACCCTATCTATAAAATTTGAGAATTACAACCTTTTTAAAAGGCTGTTGTGTGATTTCCAGTTTTGTTCTTTGCCTCTTTTTCTTCTCTATAAAGCAATCATGAGTTCCTCAACATATATACGAAAGAGTATTTGCAGGGCGCCTGGATGGCTCAGTAGGTTTAAGCATCAGACTCTTGATTTTGGCTCAGGTCATGATCTCATTCATGGTCATGAGATCGAGCCTTGCATCGGGCTCCACACTGAGTGTGGAGCCTGCCTGGGATTCTCTCTCTCCCTCCCTCTCTCTGCCCCTTCCCCGATCTCTTTTTCTCAGAATAAATAAATAAACATTTCAAACAAATTTTTTTTAAAGACTGTATTTGCTCAATCAGTACTGGAGCACAAATTACAAGCTTAAAATTCACTGGTTATAGGGTTTCATTTTTGAAAGATGAAAAAGTTCTGGAGATGGATGGTGGTGACAACTGCACGACAGTGTGATGTATTTAGTATTTAAACTGTACATTTTAAAATGATGAAAAAGGTAAATTTTATGTTAAGCATATTTTACTACAATAAACAAAATTTCACTGGTATATAGAAGGGAAAAAGACTCACTGGAGGAGTCCAGATAAAATGGTATCTAAGCGAAAACACTTCACTTAGGACTTCAAAGAGAAATTGTACCTTGAGATATCAATGCTGAATAGAATACTCATAGGTGTTGTCACGAAATTAATAGCCTAAGAAGACAGGAAAATATTAAAACTTTTATTATAATATCCATGTAAATTCCCTGTCCTTAACTGCAAAAGTGCTCTGCCAAGGGGAAAGAAAAGTATATGTAGGTATGATATAAGAAGAATTTGCCGAATGCCTGGTACGTACAAAGCAGTGTGCTAGGTTCTTTGGGGACAAAAAGATGAAACCAGATCAGACATACGCCCTCAAAAAATGCCAGTAAATGACTCTCCTCTTAGTTCCACTTCCGGAACTCTGTCATAGGTCCAGGTCCCCCCTCCTCCAAACACCAGCCTCAGATCCCTTTTATTGCCTAGTATTCTGCAGGTGGGCCCCCTGTGGTTTACAGTCCACTCTCCCCAAGGTGGTGTGCTCAGGACAGAACACGCCTTCGGCACTGGCAGTGCAAGGCTGTAGAAATAAAGGCTCTTAAATTCCCTGCTTCTCTCCCAATCTCATTAACATCTCATTGGTAAACAGTGCAAATCATCTCCCCTGGAAGGCTACTCTGATTTCTAAAACAATATTTTTTCAATTTTTAGAAATTTCTAAATACTTACAAATTTATATAAACATCCATTATCACTGTTCGCTTTTAATGGCTAACCACACTCAGAGGCCTCAAATGTTGGCTGACTTCTGAGTTTTAAGCAAACACACACACGTGCAAGGAGGCACCACAACCTGGCAAAGTCTTTTCTTTCCCCCGCCACCCTGCCAGACAAATGTCCTAATCTGCAGAGAATTTTCTCCTCCACATGCACACACGCAACTAATAATTGAAAGCTGTTCTAAATTTGCTATAGATGTGCAATTAGAAAAGTATGTCAGGAAGGTAAAGTAGCCTGGATTTGTCAACAACTTTTTTTTTTTTTTTTGCAAGCTTTCAAAACAAAAGGTAGCCAATGGAAAACTTTCAACTCACAGGGTTAAACTCTTGCTCATTGTGTTGTTCACTAGTGTCTCACAAAGAACAAAGAGTCTAGGAGTGAAAAATTCAACTCTAATGATCTGACCACTTCTCATACTTCCTAGTCCAGGTGTTACTTTCCCTGGCCATCTTGGTGCTGTTGTTTATCTATTCACCTTCCAATGAAGACAGAAAGAATCCATCCCTATAAAATCAGGTTCGAAGGTCACAGAGCCTCTAATGCTTACAATTGCACATGCCTAGAAAAAGCAATAACTTAGGTGATCATCTGTCACTATTTAATTGAGAAAATTAACTTTTCTCTGTTTTGGTTTGAGGTTTATTGCGCTACTGAGATCTGAAACAAAAGGCAATAAGTGAAATGCCACATTTCCGGTCAGTGAGGAGCACAGCAATAATTAATTATAGTTTCTGGTAGTCCTCATTACTTGTTCAATGTGCTTCCTATCTTACACTTTTGATACATTTCATGATCAATGGCCAGAGGTTACAGGTAGAGAAGGTTTAACTACAAAGGGGCAGCCCAGGAGAATCTGGAGGTGATAGAAATGTTCTGTACCCTGTCTGTGATGGAGTTACATGAATCTATGCATGTTTCAAAATTCATGTACACACAAAAAATTACTGTATATAAATTTTAAAACTTTTTAAACTACTTTAGCATACCTGCTAAAACTTTTTGGAGTTTTAGGGAGATCTAGAAGGATGTAAGATTATATAACTAAGCTAGATTCCTCTTGTTCTAGAACATCCTTAGGTCTATTCATCTGGACCGGCTGTTTGAATATTTCTTTTTCTTCCTTTCTTTTTTTTCCCTCACATATCAGTTCCCTTAGCATTATTTTGATGGAGTTTTTGTGCTCAGTAAAGAAAACATCTGGCAGAGGACAAGAATAAAGCATTTGCTGAGAACACAACAATCCCAGGAATTCTCAACTGGGTTTCTCCAGGGTCAGGTCAAAGGGCACACCATGGGGATTTAGGAAAGGCTCTAGATCCAAACCTCAGGCTTGGCTCCACTGCACTCTGCACAGTGCTCTGCACAGTATCTAGGGATACTGAAAAGAAAGTATAGCGCACCAGTAAACTGACCTATTCATACCAAGAATATCAACACAGAAGGAGATAAAATATTTTGAGCTCAGTGTACAGGTCAATCTAGTAACTAAGAAATATAATCACCAGATGCATAGTGAAGTTATTTGAGGAGACTGTAGAAAATCTAAGACAACTGCCAACAAAATAAAGATCCATTTAAGCCTCACTAATTATAGTGGCCTGAATTGCTTATTTAAACAGAGTAGCATTTGGTTTCTCAATGACATTAAAGTGATCATTACAAATATAGTAAAAAACAAAAGCAAATAAAACCCTGCATTTATTAATACTGAAGCCTGAAAATAATAAGGAAAACCTCTTAAGGTTAAAAGAAAATTTCCCCTCCAAAAGTAGTGGCTCATGCTTTCCCAGATCAGTTTGTTTAAAGACACTCATGGAAGCGCAATGAGTGGGTGGCTCAATCAGTAAAGCGTCCAACTCTTGGTTTCAGCTCACATCATGATCTCATAGTTCATGGAAACCAGCCCCCCTGCTTTGGGCTCTGCGCTGATAGCATGGAGCCTGCTTGGGATTCTCTCTTTCTCTTTCTTTCTTTCTCTCTCTCAAAATAAATAAACATTTTTTAAAAATAAGAATAAAATAAAAAAGTAAAAACACACATAGAAAAAAAGGTGTTGCAATCATTGAATGAGAAGATGGAGAGGTGGAGACCCAGTTGGTATCAGGCTATCAATACCCAAGCTACACCCAAGTGAAGACTTCAATTATCTGATAAAATCACATAGCTCTCAAAACAGAAACATCCCAAAATGCCATGTTTATTAAGAACGTGCTGGGTGTTGGAAACAGTGCTAAGTACTTTATATACACCATCTTACTTGACCCTTATTAATAAAAGAAGAATCTAAGACTTTTTGCTCAGTCATGTTCCAAGTGATAGATCCAAGTTTTAACCCAGCTTTTCCGACTCCAAACCTATGCCTTTAATACTGAAGATACTACAAAAGTTTTTCTACAAGAAAGACTTGATCAGGAATAGATATGAGCTTACTTTCTCTAAAAACTATTATAAAGACGGTTGATTGATATTCTGTAGGCTGTATTATCGGTAAAACTGCATGACGAAGATAAGGGCATCACCTCTCCTGGTCTTCAATAGTGCTAGTCAAATTCATAAAAGTAAATGCCTATTGTCCTTGAGAGTGTCAGCAATGGAACCCGTCTCCTTTCTCCTAAACCTAAATCTACTGAAGGGTCTACATTCTCAGACCACTATCTCAAAGTGTTTTTTTTTTTAATTTTTTTTTTTTAACATTTATTTATTTTTGAGACAGAGAGAGACAGAGCATGAATGGGGGAGGAACAGAGAGAGAGGGAGACACAGAATCGGAAGCAGGCTCCAGGCTCCGAGCCATCAGCCCAGAGCCTGACGCGGGGCTCGAACTCACGGACCACGAGATCGTGACCTGAGCTGAAGTCGGATGCTCAACCGACTCAGCCACCCAGGGCCCCCTCAAAGTGTTTTTATAACCACTGTAACCAAACACAATATTTTTTTACATTTTTTTAATGTTTAATTTATTTTTGAGAGAGAGAGAGAGAGAGAGAGAGAGAGAGAACATGAGCAGGGGAATGGCAGAGAGAGAGAGGGAGACACAGAATCCCAAGCAGGCTCCAGGCTCTGAGCTGTCAGCACAGAGCCTGATGCAGGGCTTGAACCCACAAAGAGTGAGATCATGACCTGAGCTGAAGTCGGCTGCTTAACCAACTGAGCCACCCAGGCGCCCCTCAAATGCAATCTTTTTAAAGTAAGAGTAGCTTTGGTTGGTGTTAACTCCCTTCATTATATTTTATAATGCATAATTTCTCTATTTATATAATGTTATAGTGATTTCTATAGTCACTTACATAAGAAACCTATCTTCTTAGGTATAATGATCCCTGCTAGTCCAATGAAAGTATTAAGGAAAGATAAATGAAATGACAAAATATATCTATCATGCTCTATGAAATCTATTTTATAGAATTATATTAAACAGATCTAAACATAGGGTGGAGAAAAACTAAATGTGAGAAAGTACTCACCAAGTTTAACATGGAATTAAGATAGAATAAATTACTATCTGCCAGCAGGGTCCAAGAATTTAATCACATTTAAGTAAAAAATGGCCAAGATTTACAACCATTTTTTGAAAATTTTTTTTAACGTTTATTTATTTTTGAGAGAGAGACACACAGAGGGCGAGTGGGGGAGGTGCAGAGAGAGAGGGAGACGTAGAATCCGAAGCAGGCTCCAGGCTCTGAGCTGTCAGTGCAGAGCCCAACAACAGGGGCTTTCACCCACGAGCCGTGAAATCATGACCTGAATCGAAGTCAGATGCTCAACCAACTGAGCCAGCCAGGCACCTCAAGATTTACAACCATTTTAAAACATATCTTTGCTGTCCTTGTTTGCTTTGTATACTTTTCACTGTATTGGCATCAGATATTAGAATGTATCTAATCTAATCAGAATTAGTAGTGAAGATATATCAGAATATCAGGAAAATCTGGGATCTGGGAATAACCAGAACTAATTAGTCCTTATCCTTGAATTTAAACACTCTAAAAACATTATACTTGGAATTCTTCTTTAGACCAAGAAACATTATCCACACAGCTAAATATATATATATACATATATATATATACGTATATATATATATATACATATATATATATGTATATGTATATATATATATGTATATATATATAGTTTTAAATCTTATATCATGGTTGATTTTTAAAACATAAAAGATTCTCTGTTGGGGTTGTCAGCATGTAGGCCTGCACAGGAAGAACCTAAATAGTCAGGTCCTGCAAGCAGGATTTCTAGAACTAGAGAGGAAAAAGAAAGGGAAGTGAGGAAGGAGAAGGGAGAAAAGAACAGGAAAAAAAGGAGACAGGGCACCTAACCAGGTAAGGTTAAATATTTATTCTATATTTTAAGTATTTATTCTGTATTTCTTTTTTTTTTTTACGTTTATTTATTTTGAGAGAGAGAGAGTGCACGCAAGAGAGAGAGCAAGGGAGGGGCACAGAGAGAGGGAGAGAGAATCCAAAGCGGGCTCCAACCACACTGTCAGAGAAGAGCCCGACATGGAGCTCGAACCCAAGAACCATATCACAAACCATGAAATCACAATCTGAGTTGACACTAAGAGACACTTAACTGACTGAGCCACGCAGGCACCCCATTATTCTAGATTTCAATCATGGTGTTTTTATATCTGACTTGAAAAAACACCATTCATACACAAGCAAAGTAAGATAGTAACTTCATAAACAGATATAGCACAAGAATACTAGCTCATTCAGACCTGTAATGTGAGACCACTACCTTTAAACATAAGCTTTAATAGTCCATTCCAATGATGACAAGAGAAATACATCTTGCTTCCAGTCATCTCTTAGAAAGGCAAACAGAGGCTGTCCCTGACCAGGTCTAAACTTTATCTGATAATAAGGTGGTTGTTCTCAGGCTCCTCTGTAGTAATGTTGAATAGCAATTAGGCTGTATATTTATATATTGTATTTACATTTTATTTTTTTTTCAACGTTTATTTATTTTTGGGACAGAGAGAGACAGAGCATGAACAGGGGAGGGGCAGAGAGAGAGGGAGACACAGAATCGGAAACAGGCTCCAGGCTCTGAGCCATCAGCTCAGAGCCCGACGCGGGGCTCGAACCCACGGACCGCGAGATCGTGACCTGGCCGAAGTCGGACGCTTAACCGACTGCGCCACCCAGGCGCCCCTGTATTTACATTTTAAATAACCTCTTTCATATTCCTGCATATGTCAGAAGGTAAATTACATTATAAAAACATAACCAGATAGCACCTTACTTGTTAATAATTTCAATTCATTTCTACCCCATAACACAGATCTACAGTACTGATCTCAAGTTCAAGTCAAAAGTTAGTTCAATGAACTGAACTGCACTTCCACATTGGTGTGGTACATTTATTCATGATACTTGGGGGAGTAGGAAATCCCAGGAGTGTTACAATAGAATGAAGTTCAGTTATTGTACAAACCACCCAAGAAAAACTTCACAGTGTGGGTCATGTTCCTTTATTTTAAATTCAACAGAAAGTTTAGTTTCCCAATGAAGTAATAATGAGGCCACTGGCTCTCTCCCACAAGATTCTGAGGCCAAGCCAATTAATTATATGAAGGCCAGCCTATCAGCACTATTTTTCTTCACTGTTCTTCTAATTCACTCTTCCTCATCTTCTCCTGAGGCTACACAGGCACCACTCACTCATCAGAACACATGCCCAAGGACAAACGAAATGAGTTTGTGGGCCTGCAATCGTGGCAGGGGTGGGGAGTGTGATATTTTTCAACCAAAAGAAAGTGTTGAAGAACACACATTCTCTTCTCAACAGGGATAAATATTTATCTTAAGAATTCAAGGCAAGGGAAAGAGATCATTCTGATTATCACAAATTTTCAACCTCTATCATCACCTTCAAGATTTTTATATTTATAAAAAACATTTGCTTTGTTGCCCATTATATTATTTAATCTGCTCTCTTCTTTAGTAAGGCATACAATATAACAGAGAACCAAATGGACCTTAATTTAACTTACATCTAACACATAATCACGATCCTATCTTGCCACAGCTAACAAGAAACCTGAAAAACAAAGACTCCTCAATTACCCCACATAAAGGAGAAAAGAAAATCAATAATCATAAAGATAAGTAATCCCTTAAATAAGGGGAACTCTTTCTCTCTACCCTGAAAGTTGAAACTTTCCCACCTCATACCCAGTCCACCAACAAATCCTATCTACGTGTATTCCAAATCTGATGACATATTTTTTTTTGTTCAATATATTTTATCTAAGTTATACACACAAGGCTATACATGACTAAGTTGTACACAGTCAAATCATTCTATAGGGTTTGTTATGAAAAGCAAGTTTCCTCCTTTCCTCTTTCCCCCTAAATCTGCTCCCCAGACTCAACCACTCTTTTGATGTTTATTTACTTTACCCTCTTTACCTTTATATAGCATGCTTATGGGTGCTCCAGCCTGTTTTTTCTCTGATTGTTTAAATTGTGGTAAAATTTACATAACATACAATTTTCCACATTAACCATTTTCATTTTTATTTGATCTCCCACTTGTCACTTTTCTTTTTTTTTAGTTTAGTTTTTTAATTTACATCCAAGTTAGTTAGCATATAGTGAAACACTTATTTCAGGAGTAGATTCCTTAGTGCCCCTTACCCATTTGGCCCATCCCCCCCTCCCATAACCCCTCCAGCAACCCTCTGTTTGTTCTTCATATTTAAGAGTCTCTTACGTTTTGTCACCCTCCCTGTTTTTATATTATTTTTGCTTCCCTTCCCTAATGTTCATCTGTTTTGTACCTTAAAGTCCTCATATGAGTGAAATCATATTATATTTGTCTTTCTCTGACTAATTTTGCTTACCATAATGCCCTCTAGTTCTATCCACATAGTTGCAAATGGCAAGATTTCGTTCTTTCTGATTGTCGAGTAATACTCCATTGTATATATATACCATATCTTCTTTATCCATTCATCCATCGATGGACATTTGGGCTCTTTCCATACTTTGTTGGAAAGCTATTGTTGATAGTTGCTGCTATAAACATTGGGGTGCATGTGTCCCTTCGAAACAACATACCTGTATCCCTTGGATAAATACCTAGTAGTGCAATTTCTAGGTCGTAGGGTAGTTCTATTTTTAATTTTTTGAGGAACCCCCATACTGTTTTCCAGAGTGGCCGCACCAGTTTGCATTCCTACCAGAAGTGCCCAAGAGATCCTCTTTCTCTGCATCTTCACCAACATCTGTCATTGCCTGAGTTGTTAATGTTAGCCATTCTGACAGGGGTGAGGTGGTTGTCTCATCGTGGTTTTGATCTGTATTTCCCTGATGATGACTGATGTTGAGCATTTTTTCATATGTCGGTTGGCCATCTGGATGTCTTCTTTGGAGAAGTGTCTATTCATGTCTTTTGCCCATTTCTTCACTGGATTATTTGTTTTTTGGGTGTTGAGTTTGAGAAGTTCTTTATAGATTTTGGATACTAACCCTTTATCTGATATGTCATTTGCAAATATCTTCTCCCATTCCATCAGTTGCCTTTTAGTTTTGCTGATTGTTTCCTTCACTGTGTAGAAGCTTTTTATTTTGATGAGGTCCCAATAGTTCATTTTTGCTTTTATTTCCCTTGCCTCTGAAGACGTGTTGAGTAAGAAGTTGCTGTGGCCAAGGTCAAAGAGGTTTTTGCCTGCTTTCTCCTCGAGGATTTTGATGACTTCCTGTCTTTCATCTGTTTTGAGTTTATTTTTGTGTAAGGTGTCAGAAAATAGTCCGGGTTCATTTTGCTGCATATCGCTGTCCAGTTTTCCCAGCACCATTTGCTGAAGAGACTGTCTTTATTCCATTGGATATTCTTTCCTGCTTTGTCAAAGATTAGTTGGACATATGTTTGTGGGTTCATTTCTGGGTTCTCTATTCTGTTCCATTGATCTGAGTATCTGTTTTGGTGCCAGTACCATATTGTCTTGATGATCACAGCTTTGTAATACAGCTTGCAGTTCATATGTTAACCATTTTTAAGTGTAAAGTCCTGTGACATTAGGTACCTTCCTAGTGTACAACCATCACCACCATCCATCTTCAGAACTTCTTCATCTTCCCCAACTGAAACTGTGTAGCCATTCAAGACTAATCCGTCATCTCCTCTACCTCAGCCCCTGGAAACCATCATTCTATTATTTGTCTTTATAAATTTGACTACTTCAGGAACCTCATAAAAATGGAATCATACAGGGGCCCCTGAGTGGTTCAGTCCGTTAAGCGTCCAACTCTTGATCTCAGCTAAGGTCTTGATCTCAGGGTCATGAGTGCAAGCCCTACATTGGGCTCCACACTGCACGGGAAGCCTACTTTGAAAAAAAAAAGGTGGAACCACACGTTATTTGTCCTTTTGAGCCTGGCTTATTTCACTTAGCATAATGTCTTCAAAGTTCATCCATGTTGTAGCATGTGTCAAAATTCTCTTGTTTTTTAAGACTGAATAATATTCCATTATATGTATGCACCACATTTTGTTTATCCATTCATCTGTCAATGAACCCTTCAGCTGCTTCTACCTTTCGCTATGTGTTAGTTAGTTTTAAGCATTATCTATTGACATTCCATCATGGAAGATGAGGATTTAGGTCTCTTTCACATACATAACACACCAGCACCACATATCTGCCTGCAGTGTCCATTCACCTACTCCTCCAAAACAGGACAAATCCTCTAATTTATATAATTTATAGATATAGATAACTATAGATATAGATAACTATATTTATATAGTTATAAGTGCTAAATGAATCTATTAGATTCATTAGATAAATTATATAAATGCAATCCACAGCCAAGCCATGTCAGATACTATGATCACTTTTCCTTTCTTACACAATTTTGGTTTTCTGGAGTTAAGTTTTCTTGTTTTTAAGTTTGCTTAAGTTCTTTAAGTACTTAGCATTACTTTATTCCCAAATTCTCCCCAACTATCTGAATTTCCTCTCAGTGTGTACAAATACATCCAATATTCTGCCACTTTCACCTTCTCAGAATACCTCTTTTAAACTTTCTAAAACACTCCAGACTGTGCTGGTTGTACTTTCTGCCTGCTTCCCCACTGTCAACCAACTCCCTCCCTTTTAATCATCATCTTAGAAACTCCATTTGTCCCTCTCCTCTCTTGGGTTATCTATGCCCTCAATATCCCATATCTTTCCTTTTTGGGGGTGGGAGGGAGGAGTGGTCATAGGAAGCAAATTTTTGAGGACTTTCATTACTGCAAACATCTTTATCCTATCCTTACACTTGCTTGATATTGTAGCTAGATAGGGAAATATGGATGGGTAATCATTTTCCCTTAGAACTTTAAAGATATTGCTCTGTTTCAGTCTACGTTCCAGTATTGCTATAAACCAAAATCATTTTGACACTGAATCTTGTTTTTTATCTCTAGAAACATTTAGGATTTTCTATTTGACCTCTGACCTCTGATATCACACAACATGCCTGGATCTAAGACTATTTTGATCCCTTTTGTTAGGCATTTGATTGATCTTTTAATCTGGAAGTTCATGTCTTAGAATTTTGGGAAATTTTCCCATTATTATTTCCATGAATTCCTTCCCTTCATTTTCTCTGCTTTCTTTTTCTAGAACACCTAGTACTCAAATGCCAGATATCCTAGACTGACCCCCTAATATTCTTAGATCTTTTCTATTTCCCATGTTCCATCTCTTTTTCCCTTTACTCTTCTCTTTGGGGGATTTTTTCCACTTTATTTTCACAACCCTCCTTTCAGTTTTTTTTTTTGCTATCATATTTTTAATTGCCAAACATTCTTTTTGTTCTCTGAATTTCTCCTTTTGTGTAGCTTTCTTGTTTTTACATATAAAATTTTTTCTCTTATCCTTCTAGCTCTATTGATTGTTTTGCCTTTTACGTTTTGCTGTTCTTGCATAATATCTTCTCCAAGTTGCTTCTTTATATGTGCTTGTTCTGACCTCTAACTGTTATGTTAGAGGATTTTCTCAAATGTCTGCTGATCCTTAGTGATCTGCTCATATTTCAAGCTGGGAAACTAAAAGCTAATGTCTATGCATGTGCATGAGTCTAGTCAACTGTGGATTTCAAAATGATCTGACTGGTCCATTTGGTTGAGGACTACCGAGTGGACATACCTTTAGGACAGTTCTTTTGCACTAATCATATTATTCACAGTACTTTCCAGTCTCATACCTGAAGGGTATAAACCTGGCTATTAGAGCCCTAGAGACCAAATCAGAGAAGAGGGCTATAAAATGCAAGTTGAATCTCAATACTCAGTATACAAACTTTCACTATTTTTATACCCCCAGCTTGTGTCTATTGTCCTCTGGTCTTCTGCTAGAGCTGGGATAGGGCAGTCACCTGGTAGAAAAAGCTGGGGAAGGAATCAGGTTGTCTAACTGCTTTTGAAATAGACAGTCAACCAATCCCTCTGTCTGAACATCAGTTTACCCCTCTTTTCCCAAAGGAACCTAATGCTAGCAATTTCTTAGACATGGGGGTTCTGCAAAACACTAAAAATTGGATTGTCCCAAGCTTTTTCTACTACTGGCTTAGGACTGAATTTTCTTGGATATGCTAGGACAATTATCACACACAACACACCTTCCTACATTCCAGCTTCCAAATTATGTTGCTATCATCTAACCCTCCTATATTCTTTACGTTTGAGAGCTCATGCTGTAAAAACAAAACAAAACAAAAACAAAAAAACCTTGGCTATTGTTTTTACAAGTTTGAAGAGGTAGAAAATATAAGTGTATATGTTGAATTCACCATTTTTAACAGGAAGTCAATTTGATAACCTCTTAGTACCTCCATAGTACTTACAGAAAAGGTCAAAACCCATTCAAAAAGCAATTACAGATATTTTCACGTACTTAAGAATGTAATTGGAGACTAAGAGCATATACCTTAGAACATTGTTTTTAAATATGTCTTTTCCTGAAAAATGTTAAGGTGTAGCTACATTAAATTTAATTAAAAATTTTTTTTTTCAACGTTTATTTATTTTTGGGACAGAGAGAGACAGAGCATGAACGGGGGAGGGACAGAGAGAGAGGGAGACACAGAATCGGAAACAGGCTCCAGGCTCCGAGCCATCAGCCCAGAGCCCGACGCGGGGCTCGAACTCACGGACCGCGAGATCGTGACCTGGCTGAAGTCGGACGCTTAACCGACTGCGCCACCCAGGCGCCCCCATTAAATTTAATTAAATAACACAATAGACATTAATTGATTAACTATTTATTAACTATCTACAATCCCTAAGTACTATGCTAGTAAGGTACTGGAGCTATAAAAATAAAACCGTACCTCTGTCCTTATACAGACCACAGACTGGTTGGGAAGACAGATAAGTAAAGCAGCAGTCACATTAATGGAGTTCCCCACTGCTATGAGATGTCACCTTGGAGGGCCCTTGTGGCTCTCCACCTTCACCATTCTCCTAGCTTAGCAACAAGCTAGTTCAGTAAAACTGACTTAGCTCTTCTGAAGAATACTAGGTCTCTTTAGCTGATATAAGTGGATTGATATGACAATTCCCCTTACCAAGACATTCCTCTGACCAGCAAGGATCCACCTAATATGTATTGACTGTCTTCTGCTTCCTCCCAGCTTCCCTATAACTGATCTAGGGCAGGGTCCCTCTCCTGAGGCACATCCTGCTGTTTGTACAGCAAAGCTGAACCCATCAGCCCCCTCCAGAAAATGACAGTAGAATGATGTTCCCATGCACTGTGCTGACTTTTCTGCCTATAAGGTTTACTGAGGGAATACTTACTTTACACCTGTATGGTGTGATGCTCATTGGTTTGTGTTTGTGCTTCTTGCATGAGACCACCTTTGTCACTTATGAAATTCTTATATTTGGGTCAATTTCTATACTTGTATTCCGTTCTACTTGTTAGTTTATTTTTATGATACTATGTTTTATTATTGCTCAAAAGCCAAGGTTCAGTAAAAGAAATATTCTCAAAAAAAATTAATCTTAAAATTAGTGAAATATGTGTGTGTGTATGCGTATACATACACACACACACACACACACACACACAATCTATAAGTATATATATTTGTGAGCAATGATATAAGTATCATAATAACTGCTCCTCCTCTAGATTCTCTAAGCACTGTTTTATTTTAGGATGAGCACACCACAAAACCATAAGCTGTACTGAGAATCCATATGGTAATTTTCTCTTAAGTTTAATAAAAGAAAAATTTCTCCTAATAAGCTGATATGCTTTGCTTGGTCAAAGCAAATAAATATTATGTTTATTATAGATGCACACATATATATATGCCATAGTTTCCCTTTTTCTGTTAAAACAGAAAGTTCAAAACCAAACTGTGATACTATCTTCAAATCAGATTTAAAAAATAATCTTTCCTCTCTCATCCCAACTCAACACCAGTACAAGGATATTGATCTTCTATACTTCATAGTCGTCTAATATATACATGATTTTTAACTGAAATCAGGTTCAAAATGTTTCAGAAGTATATATAACAAATAAATTTTTTTAAGGCAAGGAGAAAAAAGCTGTCTAAAAACGAGATCTAATTCAAGGCCGAAAACTGCCACTGGAAATTTAATTTTAGGAAGGAAAAAAAAGTATTTCAACACATCAAGTTTAACCTCTAATTATCTTCAACTCCAAACTGTTAAGAGTCTATTAGTAGTCACTATTCACCTAGAATAGTTCTCTTTTTTTTTTTTTAATTTAGCATTTATTATATCCCTGGGACTGAGCTAAGATACCTGGTTTCCCAAAATTTTTCACATCTTTAAAAGAGAATTAAAAATTCCAACTTTATAGAATTGTGCAGACTGACAGGGATGCTTAGCAACCTACTCATTGTAATATAGCTACCAAATGGCAAGTCTAGGAGTCTAACCCAAACTCCAAAGTCTATTCCGTTAACTATCATATTACCTAATAGTAAATTCAATCCCTGCTATCAGACTATCTACCATACTCTGATTGCCATTCTGATTGCTGCTTATTTCAATAATCCCTATAAAACAGCTCTCATATTCGCCTACCCCACCCTCAGGCCATCCACACCATTAAAGACCAAGGAGTAAAAACCAGTACAAATATATAAATACTGAAATCAAGAAGAAAAGAGAATATAAAGTAAATCCAAGAATACCAGACCAACTGAGCACCAGATTCTCTGACTCTAAAAGTCACATGCTGTTGGAGTTTTGCGTAGAATCCAGCACAAAAGAGGTTTCAAGGGCACTACTGCTTTTCCTTGGCAGTCATCACACGGCCTGTGTTAGCTCAGTTCAAAGTATGGAGCCAGATCTAAGTCAAAGGATGTTCTACACCATAAATAAAAGAGCACATTTTGCTCTAGTCGAGACTTAACCAAAGAAAGTCAAGGGTTGAAAGAACCATGGAGACAACTAACCTCACCCAAGGAGCAGTTTCTTTAAAACCAGTTACTAAAGGAAGATTGCTTAGGAGCCTTCAATTTCTTTTATGGGCAACCAGTTCCTCTTCTAAGCAGCAGTTATACAACCCATATAATTTGGCAAAGCCAAGTTAGAATTTTAAAAGTAAATAAATCCCTCCCTTTGTTAAACAGCTTCACATAGAAATCAACCTAGCCAAGAATGTTTATATTACAAATGTTACTTCGCCTCACAAGGCCTAAGGCAAACTAATCAAAATAAGAAATACAGAACTTCCCTCCTGTACAAATCAGTTCCATAACAAGTGAATTACAGAAATCAATTTCAAGAGGAAAACTAGAAAACAGCAGACAATTAACAAAAAAGAAGTCTTTAGACATTTTTTATAAAATCACTTCAAGCCAAAATGAAGTTCTAAAATAAGATATGTATAGTATTTTGGAAGCATACAGGAAGAAAATCAACTTAAAAAATAAGACAGGATAAAAGGTAGGGTTTTTCTACATACTTTACAGATGGCTCTATTTCCCATGGCAGAAGCCACAGGTGGGTCCACTAAATGCTATCAATCCAATACCATGTTAAATATATATACATATATATGTAGGGAATGAATGAATATTGAAGATTTTTTGAAAATAAAAACATGACTACTTAACTTAAAATTGAACAAGGGAATAAATAGCAGAATGGACAATTTTTAAATTCCTCCTCAGATTCTACTAAATGGTTGAACTTCTAATTTTCATACTTTCACATTTTCTTACTTTTCTGCAGCTTTTTAGGTACATGGGAAGACAGATGAAAAACTCAGAGACTTTTAGCTAGACACCAATTTAAACTAGATTATACCACTCTTTCCTAGCTCCAAAGCAAAATAAAAATGTACAGGTTAGTAAAAAAGCAATTCTACTCAAGACCAAAATAATGGAGTATATTAATTTTCGACTCCTGTAATAAATTCCTATAAACTTAGCAGCTTAAAACCACACAGTTATCTCAGTCTCCATGGGTTAGAAGTTCAGCATTTGCTGGGTCTTCTGCTCAGGATCTCACCAGGCTGAAATCATGGCATCAGTCAGAGCTATGGTCTCATCTGGAACTCAGGGTCCTCTTCTAAACTCATTTATATTATAGGCAGAATTCAGTTCCGTGTGGTTGTAGGATTCTGGACCCCATTTCCTTGCCAGCTGTTAGCAATAGCTCTCAGCACCTCAAGCTGCCTACAGTTCCATGCCACCTGGCCCCTCCAAAACACAGCAATTTACTTCTTCAAGACCAACAGTAGCACATCTGCTGCAGCTTTAAATCTCTCTAACTTCTATATCTGATCTCCACTCCCTCTTTTAAAGGAGTTTGCCTGGTTAGATCAGGCCACATAATCAAGGAGGAGGATTTTACAGGACGCATGTACCAAGGGAGCAGGAATCTAGGGGCCATCTTGGAATTCTGCCTACCACATGCAATCAAAGCAAAAAGCTTCCTAATGATAAAGCTTTATCTAAAGACAATATAACACTTTGAATACAGAGGAATGGATAAACCACATATCCTTCAGATCAGCCTGAAAAAGTATTTTTTGCAACGTATCTTTTGATAAAATTGGACAACAGTTTGAGATTATAATAACAGATGAAAGTTTGGAGCCTAGGGCGCCTGGGTGGCGCAGTCGGTTAAGCGTTCGACTTCAGCCAGGTCACGATCTCGCGGTCCGTGAGTTCGAGCCCTGCGTCAAGCTCTGGGCTGATGGCTCGGAGCCTGGAGCCTGTTTCAGATTCTGTGTCTCCCTCTCTCTCTGCCCCTCCCCCGTTCATGCTCTGTCTCTCTCTGTCCCAAAAATAAATAAAAATGTTGAAAAAAAAAAAGAAAGTTTGGAGCCTAATTTGGTCATTAAAGTTTAATCAGGGTGGAGCCTTCAGGTACTTTGCTTTTGCTGGTATATCCTGAAAAGAAACCAATCTACCAGCTGCCTCCATCATTTCACAGTACCAAGGACAGAGTCCACCCATAGATCAATGCAGCAACTCAGGATATGGTGGGTAGAAGGCAAAGGGAGATGTCGACCATGAAAAAGCACAATCATCTACCTAATTTCTAGAAGAGCTCAAACCAGTAACCAGTATTAAGTAAGACTTTCAAACCTATTTTGTCATATGGTTCCAAAGAAACCTACTTAGAAAAAAAAATTTTAAAGGAAAAGAACATATTTCTATAGCCAAACCTGTGGTTGCTAAACTGAAAATAATAATGATGACAAAGTTCTAAATAGCATCATTGACAATGATGAAAATGAATTTACTAAAAACTGAATTAGTAAATCAGAAGGCAAACATATGCAGGGCAGGGGGGAATGTCAAAGAGATGAAATAGCAAAGAAAAAAGGCAAGAGAATGGAAGATATGTTTTTTTTCAAACCTATATGGTAGCAGATTGTATCAGAGGCTAGCTAGCTATTCAACAAACCTATTTCTTGTTCCGCCTGGTCACACAGATAGACTAGATTTCCAAGCCTCACATGCAGCGTGCAAGCTATAGCCAATGTAATATTGGCAGCGTGATTTGTATCACTTATAAGCCTGGTCCATAAAAATCCCCCAGGCCTTATTTACTCTTTTTCCTTCTGAAACAATGTTAGAAGACATGTGTTGAAGTGATAGAGCCACAAGTTAAGAAAAGTCCTGGATTCCTTGATGGTCACCTGAAGAAGAGCTATGCTACAAGGAGGATCCACTTCAGACTTCCAGTGAGCATAAAATGAAACTTCTACGGTGAGATTTTAGAGCTTAGCTATTACAACAAGCAGAATTTTTTAAGGAAAACAGAAACTAGTATTGAAAGAATGGTTTTGCCTTAACAACGACAACAACAACAAAACTAAAATAAATGGCATTGATTCAGAGGTCAGGCAACAGGCAGCAAAAATATCTCTTTAACAAGTTGAAAGCCTGGAGAAGCCTGTAATACTGTGGCAAAACAACCAGTAAAACTGGAACCTAAAATAAATGAGAAGGCACACCACATGCCTATTAGGCCTGCAGCCTGATAAGTCAACGGAGAGTCAGAGTTATAACATACATCGGCATTTACTTTCTGCTTTTAGCAAGGTATTACATAAAAGAGATGAGCATAAAAAGAGTCTGCTGGTTTGCAAATAAAATTATAGGAAACAGAAGAAGTCCAGACACTTGGGCCTCAGAGAGTTAGAAAGCTGAACACATATAGAATCCCAACAGAAAAAGAATGGTAAAGGGCTGAGTAATAACATCCAAAGAATACTTCTAGTTGAACAAAGTGACCCAATTCCAAAGCAAAATCAGATTCAGGTATGGTTCTCTTACTCATTATTTCATATAGCCTCAAAGTAGGGACATTAAAGCAAGAAAGGCATAAGGCAAAGCCTATGCTCCCCCAACTCCACTACCTTCCCAATAGGGGCAAAGAAAAAAATCATTCCTCAAAATTATAGTTAGAAAAGAGCACCAGGTCTGGTGTCCACAGAGAACCTATAGGAAAGAAACAGATCAGAGGCTTACTAAGTTTTGAGGTAACTATAATGCCCACAAATCTGGACTAAATAAACTTTTAACTGTTTAGAGCCTTAAAACAACCCTTTGGGCCCCTACACCTGAAGAAGCAGAAAGCAGGCAGTCAAAGATAAACACACACACACACACACACACACACACACACACACACACACACACTTATACCTATAACTATATAGGGGGTATATGCATAAATATATACACACTTACAGATATTAATGTGGATATATCTAGAAATAGAGAGAGAAGAGAGAATGAGACAGAGAGATAGTCTAAGAAAGGTATATTCCACAGCACTTGCTTCTTTTTGAAAAAGAAAAAAACAGACAAAGAAAAAACAGAGTGCAACTAGGAGCAAGGAAGAACAGGCAAAGGAATTCCTCTCAGAGTGTTAATGTCTAAGCAAAAAAGATCCACTATTACCAAGCGAGAAAGATTTCCCAATGATGGCCCAAAAAGATTACATGATTTGCATAAGAAGCAGGGAATACTGTGTGTCTCCCATTATTCCCTTTTCTATATGTAAGTTTTTGTTGTAGTTATTCTATTCTAGCCTCTTCATTGGAGGTGGGAGAGAACACAGGTGTAGACAGCTTGTCATCTGATTTCCTGGTCAGCAGCCCATCTGGATCTGGAGACATATCTGGATCTGATGAAGAGTTGTGAGCATCCCTGAAATATACTAGACTTTGAAATGGATGTACTAACTAGATGGGATACTAGAATACCCTCCTTGGGAAGGGTTAAGTGTATTCTATGGACAAGAGGAAGACTGAAGAGTTATTTGATGACCAAAGGGTAGACTGTGTCAGAAACTAGCTACTATTCACCAAACACGTATCTTTCTCCTCTTAATGATAGAGTGAGATTGTATTTTCTCAGCCTCCTTTGCAGGTCGGTAAAGCCAAGTAATTAGATTCTGGCCAATGAAACGTGAGTAGAAGTAATAATATGTTGCATCCATGACTAGCCCTTAAAAATTATCCTACGTGCAAAATTCCCTGGCCCTTCTGTACCAATCTTCAAACCCACATTAAAAATAGCAGAGCCACATGATGAAAAGATGCCCCAAATAACCAACGCGAAGAAAACCATCACAAGTCAGAAACACCATTTTGGGCTTGACATAAATGAAAAATAAACCACACCCTATCCCTCTTTTCCAACATCCACGAATTCAAATAAATATTTATTGAACAACTACTATGTACAAAGTATGTGGTAATTTCTCTCTTTCCTACTTTCCTTACTTTTTAGGTACTACAGATTTTAAAATGTGTTAAGATATTTTTATTCAAAGATCTTAACTAACATAGCATAGGATAGCCATGCATGCAGTAAGAGCTATATTTGATATAAATTTTATAGGAAGTATGAAGGGTCATCAGTTAATTAAAAGTCCTGAATCTACAACAGTTTTCTTCACCATTTCTTTATATGGCACAGATATACCAAATAGTTAATAGTTTACACAGACTGAGTGCCACAGTAGACAAATTTTGCCTCAGTGTAACGTAAATTCTACTACAGGATCTGACCTTTACAAGCTGTCTGAACTTTAGCAAGACACTTCCCTGCCCTGGGCCTTAATTTCTTTAGATAATTAAGAGGTGAGACAAGATAATCTATATTAAATGAAATAATAACATTGTGTCTTTCACCAAAAAGGAATTGAAGTTAATTTCTCAAGCAGAGGGCTAAAAGAAAAGGCAAGTTTAAAAAAGAATGCTTCTGGGGTGCCTGGGTGGCTCAGTCAGTTAAGTGTCTGACTTCAGCTCAGGTCATGATCTCACAGTTCATGAGTTTGAGCCCTGCATCAGGCTCTATGCTGACAGCTCAGAGCCCGGAGCCTGCTTCAGATTCTGTGTCTCCCTCTCTCTCTGCCCCTCCGCTGCTCGCACTCTGTGTGTCTCTGTCTCAAAAATAAATAAACATTAAAAAAATATTTTTTTAAAGAATGCTTCCACAGAGACTTTGTACTATACTCTCCTATATTTTGAAAGTTTAGAAAAAAATCTGTCAAACACAACAGAGACTTGTCTTGCAGAATACCTTCATTCCCGTACTCAAAAAATACACCCAGCAACACAGATATATTTTCAATGATTAATTTTGTTTCTTCACCACTAAAAAAATGACATGATGTATTATTCCCATCAGACTTATCATCATCAACTAGTTTTAAACTTTCCACATTAGAAAGTGTAGCATTGAAAAATTTAAAAGAAGGGGTAAAGAATATCAGCGTTGCCTTAGGAAAGGAATTTCCAACAGGCAAACCTCTTTTGCAAAATCAGACATCTGAAAAATTACCAAGACTTGTTGAGATCAAAAATATAACCTGCTCCCTCTTTCCTCCCAGAATGATAAGAACTATATATGACTTATTCAAGAACATAGTTGTTTGTAGAACCAAACAACACTTTCCATAAACAATCAAATCTTCTGTTTATCGTTGTAAGCTACATCATAAGGTATACTGAGATATGTCAATAAAATCCATGTGATTTAAATTTCAGAAGAGCAAGTAACACTGAAAATCATTACTGCTCTTTTATTCACGAAGAGAAAAGAAAAGAAAAGAAAGAAAAGAAAAGAAAAGAAAAGAAAAGAAAAGAAAAGAAAAAAGAGAAAAGAGAAATGACAAAAGAAAAGATGTTTCTTGGTGGCTTTCATGACTTGGAGATGAAGATACTGCAATAAAAAAAAATTAAAAAAAGACAGAAAAAACCTGAAAATTCTAATATGTTTGTTAATTTATAAGCTATAAAGAAATCTCTTTCTGTGATCATAATTCACAGCATTTCCCAAAAGGCCTTGTTTCATTGATACCCACTGATATCAGAAATAACAATTACAGAAACATTTATAAACAACACAATACCTTGTTTACATAGTAAGTAATCAACCAAAGATACCTGCAGCACAATTTAGCTCATTACCGAGAAAGAGACCTTTTAAAAATCTTGGGCTTCAAATCATATCCAAAGTGAAGGAAAATATTCAAAAAATAGAAAGACCTCTTCAAAGTCCCAATATAAACCATCACAATCAATCCATATTTACTGAACATCCACAGAGCGAAACAATAAACTAGCAAATAATTCACTGCTCTGTTAAAAAAACAAAACACATTTTTAATCATGTGTCCCCATAAAGAGGAAGGACTTCCCTAAAATGACAAGAAATAGTTAAGACACTTACAAAGAGAAACCTGTATTTAACTGAACACTAGCAAAGTCATTGGCCAACCTATCATAAACGCAAGACCTACTTGCTTCATGGCAGTCTCTCCGATTTTGTCTGAATGTTTGCGGATACTCTCCAAAAAGTCTTTGAGATCAGACATAGAAACATCCTTAATTTCTTCTCGAAGCTTGGGAATGTTGTCCACCATCACCTTGCAGAATCGATAGTGGCTTACTTGAGGCAGATAGGTATGCTCTAGATGTTCCAGAGTTTTCAGTGCAGGATAATGCCTATAAAAGGAATTGTATCACCTTTAGCTCAACTCAGTCTTCTTTAGGGCCACAGATATATTCCTCAGGTAAAATTTCTGGCCTGAATTAGTTTTGATTATACATTAAGACAAATACAGTATTAAGTTTCAATAAAAACATCAATGGGAAAGTGTCAAATTATTAAAAATTAATATACGTACTAAAGGACTCAATAAATTCCAATCAAAAAAGATTGTACCCCAAGAAAATAGAAAACTTACAAAATCTACCAATGAAATTATACAAAAAATAAATGAAAATACAAGATGATCATACCAATGCCAAAACAATCATCCTATAAAATAAAGTACCTAAGTTTAAACTTCCAACTATGGCACAGGGAAGAACTCAGAAAATCTTCTACCCAAAAAAACAAATATCATCAAACCTTTTCAGGGCTCTGGAAATTGACAAAGGAGAACAAATTGAAAAGTGTTTTTTCATGAAAACTGTTGAACAATGGAACTTTGTGGTGCTCTCTCCTGGGGCTTCCTCCATCAACCCTCCAACTCTACCCACTCCCCATTCCCCCTCCCTCCCATTGGTTATATTGGCTTGTCATGAAAACCAGCAGCTTCCCTGCCTTTATAAGGAGTGGCATTATTAGGAAAAGTAGCAAACTCCAGACGGATGGATGGATAAATGGAAGGAAGGATAGAAGGAAGGAAGGAAGGAAGGAAGGAAGGAAGGAAGGAAGGAAGGAAGGACAGGAGGGAGGGAGGGAGGAAGGAAGGATGGATGGGTCCCGCTCTCCTGGCCTGAAGTTAGTCTGGGTTGGGATAAAGGGCAGATTGGAGGACTAACCAGAAATTTAACAGAAGTATGTAAATAAGAGACCCATGAAAGGGCCTGGTAGCTCTTAGTATATCCTAGCTGATTGAGGCTGTGCACACATGCAGAAAGACATCCAAAAAAGCCTAAGCACTCCACACAACCCTGGCTGACAAGGAGGCAGCAGGCACACATGTAGAAAGCCTGGCAGAAACTAAAAGCTCAGGCTGATTTGAAAACTGCCTGAAATTTTGATGTATTCTGTTGCTTACACACAAATCCACTGACAAAGGGTGAAAACCTTATTGGCTCAAGTTTGTTTGAGTGAAAACCTTGGACTAATCCTTAGTTGATGACTATCTTTTAACAATAAAAATGAAACACATTCCAAAATAAAGACAGAGAATTCCTTGATCTGCCTTACAAAAAATACTAACGGAAGCCAGAAAAGAAATGACAACAGAAATTAACTTTAATTCACAGAAATAAATGAAGGGCATAGGAAATAGTAAATATATGTGAAATACAAAAGAGTAAATAATATATTTTTTCTTTTCTCATTTTAATTTCATTAAGAGAAAAAATTTAAAAGCAATGATTAAAATACTGTATCATTGGGTTTATAAAATATAGAGATATAATATATATATGACAATAATAGCACAAAAAAGGAGGAAAGAAATGGAGCTAAGTTGAAGCAAAACCACTACTATATATTCTACCAAAACTACATCAGCATTGACCTAAAGTCAAAGTAGGCTATGATACATTAAGATACAGATTATAATCCACAGAGCAACCTCTAAGAAAATAACGCAAAAAACGTATCATTAAAAAATCAACAGAGGAATTAAAATAGTATACTATAAAATATTTCATACAAGAAAAAGAGAGAAAAGGGTAAGAACAAAAAGACATGAAAAACTGAAAACAAAAAGTAAAACTCAACCGCATCAATAACTACATTAACTCTAAATGGACTAATAAACACTTCAGTCAAAAGGTACATTGTCAGACAGGAGGCGCCTGGGTGGCTCAGTCAGCTGAGCATCGAACTCGGTTTCGGCTCAGGTCATGATCTTGGGGTTTCATGGATTTGAGCTCCGTGTCGGAGCTCTCCGTGCTGGCAGAGTGAAGCTTGCTTGGGATTCCCTCTCTCACCCTCTCTCTCTCTGCCCCTTCCCAACTCATGCTATCTCTGTCTCTCTTAAATAATAAATAAATAAACTTTTTTTAAAAAGGCAAATTGTCAGACAGGATTTAAAAAGAATGATCCAACTATATGTCCTGTACAAGAAACACAGTTTAGATTCAGAGATAACAGTAGGTTATTAAAGTAAAAGACGGAATAAAATATACCATGGGAAAAGTAATCATAAAAGTGCTGAAGTGGCTATATTTATATCAGATACAATAGATTTTAAGAAAAGAAATATTGCTGGTTAGGTAGAAGTAAATATTGCTGGTAATGCAATAGTAAAGAAAGTAATATTTATCTGATAGGTAGGAAAGCTTCCATAAGCATAAGAGAACAAATAAAACTAAAATTAATAAGGTTGACAAAGTAAAATCAAAATAAGTCATACATTAAAAAAATAAGAATAACAAAGAAACAAAAACTTGGTAAAGATTATTGACAACAGAAAACTTAAGGTTTTTTTTAAAAGCAATGAACAAAGAGCAATGAGCAAAGAAAAGTCACAAACATTGAAAAGGCCAATATATTGGCGGGGGGGGGGGGTGTAGAATTGAACAGATATGTAAAAAAATACAAATCAAAAACATAGTTTTGTCATGCAAACTCCCAAAGATTTCTCAAAAGATATGGGTATTATTATCAGAGGTTTCAATAAATGAGAATTTACTACCTGCTGGTAAACAAATCTGTATTAATGATACAAGTTTTCAGGGAAGAATTTTACCATGACAAGCATTCTAACCAGTTGCATTTCCAAAAAGAAATATTAGGTTTACAAAAATATATAAGCCTCTTGAAATGTAGCCATTTATATTAGCCAATAAAAAGCTAATTTAGGTGTCTAATAACAATGAGTTGGTTAAACACATCATGATATATCAATGTAGTCAAAGACTAAAAGCAAAATGTTTACAGGATTGTTGAGTAAAAGTTATGTCAAAAATAAAACTTACAGGTATAATCATAATGCTTACAAAATTATAAATATGTATACATATATAATTATGAATATATGTGCATGTATGAGCTATGTATCACTAACTACATGCATACACACATACATAAGTACACAGAAAATGTCTAGAAAGATATACACGAAAACGTTAAGCCGTGATTTTTTTTTCCTTTGGATAGCAACATTATGGGTGACAATTTTCCTCATGTTTTTCATTTCCTAATTTCCATACTTACCATGATATATTTAGTATAGGAAGAACTCAGTTCTGATCTTATAAATAAAAGAACTGATAGCTCTGTTTCAGATTTTAAGAATGAATTTCATGGTAGATACTTAAGTTCGTCTCACTCCAATGTACTTAGTACCATAAACACTAAGGACTAGAGACTGGTTTTACTGATTTTTTTATTGTTTTTCCCTCATATGTTCCAAAAATCAAAATCTTAGTACAAATAAATAGAGGGTAGAAAGATTTATTTCCCCTACATTTAGAAATAAAAGTACAAATAGAGTTAATGTGAAATGGTTGCTTTTATTTATTACAATTTTACAGACTCAAAAACAGTAAAATTCACATGGTTTAGCGTAAACAGAATGGTGTTTATACTACAATTAGGTATGAAGAGCTATGTGCAATAAAATGCAATTCCTCTAGAGAGAAACCTTAGAAAGGATAGAAAGCCAGAAATTAAGCCAAAAAGATAAACACACTTTGGGGTTTAGTTATATTTTGGAACATTGTTTATAGAATGAGAAAAATCTAACAGTGTTGCCTGCGGACACAGGCACATTCACTGATGAGACACATGGCTGCGTGCTGAAAACATCTGGTCTGTCAAATAACTCCACGTTTTTCAAGGCTAATTAGTACAAAACCCAGTGATTCCTGGCAACAAAGAATGTCACCTTATTTCCCCATCGTCCTTTCCCTAGCATATTCATGCTCCAAATATAACAGTCCAATAAGATTATTCAAATTTCTAGTGCATTTCAATATCTGTGACAGGTTAAAGAATGATAGCCAATTAAACACCTGTATAGCAGACACCAAAAGAAAAAATTTCTATTTCCAGCTGCCATGGAAATCTAAAACCAGATTTTGACATTACTTTTGACAACCTCTAAACATTATTAAAAAGGAATCAAAAGTCAAATTCCTAAGTTTCACTTGCATGTGTGCTAGTTTTCCCTGTCTCCCCCTCATTAGGCTCCCTAATAGAAATGTGAGCAGAAAGAAAGTAAATGAAACAGAAGCAGGGAATATAAAAGAAGAAGGAAGGGAAAGACATTTAAATAATCCGGTAAATTGGATAACTAAGGTCAGAATAATTTAGACATAGTTGAATGCTATTGTGAGAAGAGGAATGTTAATTCTAGGCAAATTAAATTTTGGTCCTTTCTTGCCATGGTACAGAACTCTTTCACAATAATGATTTTTAAAATTCTAATAAGTGATCTTTTAAAGCAGATCACAACTATCCATGAGAAATTTTTATAAATTCAGAGTATGATAAGAATATGAAATGAAAGCTCTCACCACAGGAAATATTAGTGCCTTTCCTAATCAAAAAGCACCATTAACAAATATTTAATCCTTTCAACGTATTAACAAGTAGAAAGATGGTCAGATATCTTTCCTTAGGAAGCATAAAACCTAGAAGTATTATCAGTATTTATAGCTTAAAACAAAAACAAAAACAACAACTAGGTTTCCAGCCATGAAGGAGTAACAAGGAACAGTCACGAACTCCCAATCTTAAAAAGCAGAATACTGGCTAACATATAAAATCTGTTTTCAGATAGTGGACATTCAGTGGCGTCTGATAAAAGGGAGACAAAAAAGGTACGTTTAATAATTATGCAGATTATCTACCTGAATGTGATTTCTACATCATGGACACAAAGAAAACCTAAACAGAGCCCAGCAGCTTAGCAGAGTTAGAGTCAGAGACAGAAGTTCAGAAAAGCTGACACAACTTGAGGTTGTACAGCAGAAATCCAAACAAAAAGAGGGAGAGGGAGCAATGCAGAAAAAAAGACTGCAGAATCTGCAGAATCAACACAGGGGTTCCCTTAAGTCTTTGCCGAGTACTAAGTCAGTCATAGAAAAAGTGGGATTCCACACAGACAGGCAAAAACAAGGGAAGGAAGGAAAGGTGGGCAGGGAAGGGAAAGAGGGGAGGGAGGGAGAGACAGAAAGACACCAGGAAGATGTACGATAAACACTTCAAAGAGCTCAGACAATGCAGAGGAACCTTGGTGAAGAATCCCTAGAAATTCCTGAGTTATTCAGAGTACATGAATACTACTCTGAACTACCCCTGAAACGAAGGCGCAGCTCCAAAGATTAAAAAGAGGGGGCAGAGGGCGCATGCCTGGGTGGCTCAGTGGCTTAAGCATCAGACTCTTGGTCTCCTCTCAGGTCATGATCTCACAGTTCATGGGTTCAAGCCCCGCATCAGGTTCCACATTCCTGGCGCAGAGTCTGCTTGGGATTCTCTCCCTGCCCCTCCCCTGTCCATGTGCACGCTCACGCACTCTTTCTCTTTCTCTCTCAAAAATAAAAAAATTAACTTTAAAAATGGGTTTGAGGAGATCAAATAGATCTGCAAACAACTCAACTGTTTGCCAAAACAAAGAGCAACACTCTCTAAGGGAAAAAGAGGCTCTCGAAACTCCAGACACTCAGCAACATAATAAAATGTTCGTCATCCAATCAAAAATTATTAGATATGGTAAGAACCAACAAATTGATCTACAACTAGGAAAAACAAAATCAGTCTACAGAAAGAGATCCAAAATGCCAGAAGTGACAGAACTAGCAAAGAAGTACATGAAAAGAGATATCAGAGCCATATACATGTAATTAATGAAAGACACAAAAATGAGAAATTAAACATAAAAAAAAAAACAATGGAACTCCTAAAGATGAAACACATATTATCTGAAATGAAAATATCACTGGATAGGATTAAAAGAAGATTAGACAATACAAAAGAGAGAGATCAGTGCACTTGAACACAGCAATAAAATCTGTCGTATATGAGGCAAAGAGAGAAAAAAGACTGGGGAAAAGATAGATCTTCAAGTCATCTACGGGATTATTCAAAGTTGTCTAACATAGATGTAACTGAAGTCCTAGAATGAGGATGGGAAAAGGACAGAAAAAAATGTTTGGAAAAACAGTATCTGAACATTTTCCAGATTTTAAGAAAATTATAAACCTACAATCCAAAAAGCTAGACAAACCACAAGGAGGATAAATTCACATAAATGCATGCATACACACATATGGACACCAAAGTGAATCAAAATCAAATTGCTAAGAAAAAATGACACAGATAAAAGTTTTAAAACAGCTTAAGGAAAGACACATTAAGTACAGAGTGACAAAGATAAGACTGCTCACATACCTTTCCTTCAGAAACCACATAAACAAGAAGACAAAGAAATGCCATCTTAACTAATGAATCTTTACACCTAGAATTCTATGCCCTTCAAAAAAATTTTTCAAAAACAAAGGGTAACAATAAGATATTATGTCACTCACCAAGATGGCCATAATCAAAAAGACAGACAATAATAAATACCAACATACTGAATTTGCAGAAATTGAAATCTTCATATGCTGCTAGTGGAAGGCAAAATGGCATAACTGATTTGGAAAACAGTCTGATTTGGAAAACAGTCTGATTTGGAAAACAGTTCCTCAAATGGTTAAACATAGAGTTACCACGGGATCCAGCAATGCCATTCCTAGGTATACAGCCAAGAGAAATGAAAACATATGTCCACACAAAAACTTGAAACAAAAATTCATAGCAGTATTATTCATAAAAGCCAAAAAGTAGAAACAACCCAAATGTTCATCAACTGATGAATGGATAAATAAAATGTGGTATATCTATACAATGGAATATTATTCAGCAATAAGAAGAAACGAAATACTGAAATATGGCATAACATGGATGAGTTTTGACAATATTATGTTAAACGAAAGAAGCCAATCACAAAGAACCACATATTGTAGAATTCCATTTATAGTAAATGTCCAGAATAGGCAAACCTATAGAGACAGAAAGTAAATTAGTAGTTCCCAGTAGCTGGCAAGTTTTCTGTGTGTGTTCGGGGTTGGGGGGAGGGTAGTAACAACTAAGGGACTCAGAGTTTCTTTTGAAAAGAATAAAAGCATTCTAAAATTGATTGTAGTGATAGCTGCACAACTCTGTGAATACAATAAAAACCACTGAATTATACATTTTAAATGGATGAATTAATAATGTAGAAACTATATCTCAAAAAAAGCTGTTAAAATATTTTAAACAAAAAGGATATTAAAAAATAGACCATGTAAAGACTAAACAAAAAGCAGTAGTGGCTATGTTAATACGAAACAACATTTTTTAATTTTTTTTTGTTTTATTTATTTGAGAGAGAGAGAGAGAGAGAGCGAGCATGAGTCGGAGAGAGAAAGAATCTCAAGCAGGCTCCACACTCAGCACGGGCCCTGCTGCACGGCTCAATCCCACAACTCTGGGATCATGACCTGAGCCAAAATCAAGAGTTGGCCGCTCACGTGACAGAGCCACCCAGGCACCCCAACATATATTTAAAAAAAAAAAAAAAAAAAAAGAATATTACCAGGGATAAAGAGGAACCTTCATAATAATAAACTGGTCATCTCATCAAGAAGATATAACGAAGATATAACAATGCTAAATGTATATGCACCCAACAAGAAAGCTTCAAAATACAACAGCAAGAACTGAAAGAACAGAAAAAAGAAATTTGCAAATCCACAATCATAACAGACAATCTCAACATTACTGTCAGCAATTGACAAATACAAAATCACTAGGATGTAGAAAACCTGAACAACACTGTTAATCAAGGGTATCTAAATAACAGTTAAAGAATGCACTATTCAACAACAGAATATACATAATTTTGAGGTATACATGAAATTTTCACCAAAACGGACCATATGCTGGGCCATTAAAACAAGTTTCACCAAACATTTAAAAAGTTGAAATCATACATCTTACATTCATGAACATAGTGAACTAAAATTACAAATCAATTTTTTTAAACCTGAAAAATCTACTACTTGGAAATTAACCAATTCATTTCTAAATAATGAGATTCAATTTCTAAAATCACAAAGGAATTAAAACATTTGAGATAAAAGGGGGAAAAAAACACATCATCATAAAACAGGTAAGAGCAGTTAATGCACTGCTAAGAGTAAAATGTACAGCTTTAAATGGCTACATTAGAAAATAAAAAACCAAAATCTACCTTATAAAGCTAGAAAAGAGGGAATGAAACCTCAAGTAAGTAGGAGAAAGAAAATACTAAAAATAATAGCAGAAATCAGTAAATAACAGTAAAACCTAAAGATGCTTTTCAGAAAAAAAATTAGTGCAACTGATAAATTTCTAGCTAGAATAATCAAAGAGACCGAGAGAGAAAAGACACAAATTATCAACTAAGTAATGAAAGAGAAAGCATTACTACAGAGCCCACACGTGTTAAAATTATAAGAGAATATCCTGAACAACTTTGAGATGGACCAGCATGGTGTGCAAGGGACCTAGTGGAGTGTGGAGGATGTCCATATACGAAGGCAGCCTGGCATGGAGTGTCAGAGCCCAGGAGAGATGATGACAAGGGCATTCAGCCAGGACTTACAGTATTACAGCCCAAGTGGAGTAAGGAGGATACCATAGAGGAGGGCAACTCAGTGTGCAGTGTTGAGAAGGTAAAGAGTTGCAGTGACAGCAATGATACGTGATTAGTTTCACACAAGGAAATGATTCAGTAAGTAAATGTATTAAGAGCAATGAAAACCAGGTTACTCACTAATAAGTACACCAAGCACATATATCCCAGCTTCTACATAACATTCTCTACCAAAAGAACCATAGTTACTCGGAGAGTTGCCTGATTCCAGGGCTGCAACAGGCAGAGTATAAGATGAACCTGAAAAATACCTCCTTCGTAACAAAGTCCTCCAAAAAGTAAGAGGACATATTAAAAGGACATAGAAGCCAGACATAGAAGCACTACTGGTGCCATTCAGCATAATTTGAACAAGATAAATCATACTAACAAATCATGACTCATCAAATAAAATAAGAAACTGTGAGTCCATACTGACATAAAAAAAATTAAAGTGAGGGGCGCCTGGGTGGCTCAGTCGGTTAAGCGGCCAACTTCGGCTCAGGTCATGATCTCACGGTTCGTGAGTTCGAGCCCCGCGTCGGGCTCTGTGCTGACAGCTCAGAGCCTGGAGCCTGTTTCAGATTCTGTGTCTCCCTCTCTCTCTCTGACCCTCCCCCATTCATGCTCTGTCTCTCTCTGTCTCAAAAGTAAATAAACATTAAAAAAAATTAAAAAAAAATTTAAAAAAAATTAAAGTGAAAATCTGATGAAAAATGATTAACTTATATAACTATAAAATACCTCCCCACAAAATTTTTAATTGCAAATGTAAAAAAGAGCAACCTTACATTGCGAATGTCTGAAAGACATCATCTTAATCAAGTAATCAAAGTGGACATCATCATTGATAGGACAAATAAAATTTATGTGCCACCTGTAAGATGCAATGAGAACACAGCACCCCCTTTGTGATATTCCAGCCAAAGACATAAAACATGAATCTAACCATGAGAAAGTATCAGACAACTCCAAACTGAGGAGCATTCTACATAAAAATTGGCCTGTAATATTCAAAAGTGGCAAAGTCATGGAAGTCAAGGAAAGACTGAGGACAGTTCCAGGCTGAAGAATAAAGAGACATGACCATTAAATGCAACACACGTTTTAAACTGGATTCTTTTGCTGTAAAGAACATGATTGAGATAATTACCAAAATCTGAATTGGGAATGAGGATTAGATGCTACTAAAATATCAATGTTAATTTCTATTCTCTGTTGCATTGTGGCTGCACAGAAGAGTGTCTTTATTGCTCGGAAATCACACTAAAGTATTTGGGGAGGGTGTCACATTAGCAACTTAAAACTGATTCAAGAAAAAACACAGTTAATTTATACTGTACTTGAGAATGTTTAAAAATAAAATTTTTTAAAGACCACAAAATAAATGATAATAACAAAATTTACAACTACTATAACAACAAAAAGCACTAACTTTACAAAGTTATTAGATAAGCCATGCATTGAAAGAAAATATTTGCAGGATATTCCTAATAAGAGGAAAAGGTATCCAAAGCATATTAATGAATTCTAATAAATGAAAAAACAACAAGAACAAACCTGAGAGAAAAATGGGCAAAATAATGAAAGAAAATCCAAATGCCCAAAAACCAATCTCACTAGTAATCAAAAAAATGAAAATGCAGAATAATGGTCTATCATTTCATAATCATCAGACTGGCAAAAACCACAAAGTCTCACAATACAGATGTTACCTAAAGGTGGAGTAACAGACCTCCCCAAAAAATGACAGCGGGAGACTAAATTGATAAATCACTTTGGAGAATAATATCTAGTAAGAACAAATACATGAAAATCCTTTTTTTGATCCAGCTGATCTCTTTCTAGGTATAAACCATATACCAGCAGAACTGGTACTACCTGGGAGCTTGGTAGAAGATGCCTAATCTCCAGAATGGCCTCAGACCTACTGAATTAAGAATCTACATTTAACAAATCCCCATGTGATTTGTATATATAGCAACATTTGAAGAACATAGTTCTCAAGAAACCCTGAATGTGTGAACAAAGAGACACAAACAAGAATATTTACTGAACCACCGTCTGCATAGCAAACAACTGGAGACACATCGAATGTCCTTCACAGTATGTGAGGACAGCTATCTTGTAGCAACAACAATCCCAAAAATCTCAGTGTCTTAAAGCAAAGATTTATAACTTACTCATACTATACACCCATACCAGGTTGGCAGAGAAGTTCTGTTCACTGCAGTTACTAAGGGATTCAACCAACATCTTAAAAGTTACCATTGGTCACACCCAAAGGAAAACAGACCTCCGGAAGGACCTTGTGCTAGAAAGTAACTGCTAAGCCCAAAAGTAACATTCACCACTTCTGCTCACATCTTATCAGTCACACAGCCCAATGGAGCCCAGGAAACATAATCCTACTATGGCGCCAGAAGAAGACTGAGCTGGAAGTATTGGTGCACAGCACTTATAACAACTACTGGAAATGAGAGGGGAAATGTGAATTATTTACATAATGGACTATTATGAAGGATTAAAGTAAGTGAACTAGATCTATATACATAAATAAATTCTCCATTAGTGTGGAAGCCGCATAACAGCAGATATTTTTGTCTGTTTTCTTCAGAGCTGTACCCCCAAGAACAATGCCTAGCATATAGTAAGTAATCCATTCATTTTTGTGGAATGAATGAATGAATGAATGAATGAATCTCAAAAAAACCCGACTGAGAACCATTCATGTACATGTTTTTAAAAACACAAAATAATACAATATATGATTTGCAGACGTTAAAAACATGGACTAGAAAGACACCAAATTTATGATACTGGTTTCCTCAGGGGAGTAGTGAAAGGAATAGGGTTGAGGAAAGGGACATAAATCTTATCTGTAATTGTAAAAAATGTCTATCTTTACCTCTCTCTGTCCAGATATGTCTATATACGTCTATGTGTATTTATATATATATAAGTCAAAACTGGAAAATTATTAATATCTGTTAATTCAGAGAAGCTGGTACACAGTGTTTTTTTTTTATTCTCTGTAATCTTCTGTAATTTTAGAATGTTACTAAGAGGTTATCAGAAAAATAACACTACTTTCATATCTCACTGAACAGAACTTCTCCTATTATCTTACCTACATTCTCATATGTGAACACATCCTCCTGGGAAAAAGATGGGTGTCTAAGAAATTCAAAAAACGTTGATGCTTCATGCTTTTTAGGCTTTAAAATTCTTGAGGATTTAATGGTTTTATTAACAATATTTCTATTGTTATTCAATATCACATTTTAATTCTATACTTTTTCCCTTGAAACCTAGGTAAAAATCAACATTCCAGAAAGATGTGTCCTGTTTATCAGACAGCCTCACATACCCCCTCATACTGCAGCACACTCCAGGGTAGGGAGGGTGGGGATGCTTACTCTAGCTTGGGAAGAAGAGCGGAAGAGTCACTATAGACATTCCTTTGGAATAAAACCAGAAGAAAACAGCCTCCATAATCATGTGAACCAGCTCCCTAAAATCAATCAGTCAATACCTCCCTCCCTCCCTCACTGTACACATAGACTTCCTCCCTCTCTCTCTCCCTCTCTCTACTGATTCTGTTTCAGGGAAGAACCCTAAGTCACCCCTGCACCAGAACCAGTAATCATTTTTCTACTACAATACTAAACCAAAGCATGTTTCTCCAATAAACTACCACTAAAAGTTACGTGTTTTATCCCTGAAAGACCAGGTCTTCTAAAAACCAAACTATGAGTAGTGTTTTTCTTATTAAACATGATATATGGCAAAATACATCAGCATACCAGCAGTGTATATAAGTAAGTCTCAGGATGAATCAACAGATATACAAAAGGCTAGAGAGGATGTTATACGGACTTAATTGTTTCTTGAAAGGTTAGGCTAAATATGGACCTTAAAACTATCCTAATTAACAGAAATTTTAGATAATAAAAAATATTCAATAAAACAATCTTACCTTTTAGTTTTCATCTGGTCCCTCAGTTTGCTATACATCTCTAGGACTTGAAAGAAAAGGGGGAAAAGAGCATATAAGTATTATTCAGAGCAAGTGAAAACTTATTAAAGCTAAAGGAATTACATCAAGAATCCTAGTCCATTTCCAGCTCCTCACCTGGAAGACACAGCATTAATTTATCAACAGTGGCTGAAATATTTCTCTGTTGTAGTCGACACTGCTTCAGCTCTTCCATTGCTATTACCAGCTTGGCAAGAGGAAAAAAAACTGAATTATGCCAGTAGCTGTAAATAAAAAGCTTTCAGTCACATTTTTCCACCCTGTGTTCAATTCATCAGAAAATCCCAGACAGTTTCATAGAAAGACCTGCCAAGTGAACTAAGAAACTGCCTTTCTCAACTAGTAAAACATTCCTGCGTGGTTTCCCATTTTCTCCCCAAGATACATACTATACTGGAAAAGGCCAGCTAAAGTGGAATCCTAAAATCCAGGGGCTATCCAGAAGAAAAGAAAAAAGTTGCAGATTTTCTCCAAGCCTTACTCAGACCCTTCATTATGCTTGGTTTCATCAAATCTTCTGAGAAGATCCTATGTTTCTCTCATCAGTGCGAGGCTCCTTGAGGGAAACAGTCCTCCCTATATTGCTTCAGTTGGGTTTAAAACATAATCTTCAACTAAATCTCTATTTTAACAAATAAACCACATGCTTAGAAGTTATGGCTTTTCCAAGAGTTCCAGTTTAGGGAAGAGTAACTCACTTTTCCTTCCCATTTGAAGTCATACCACACTACAACTAGAAGAAACTGCATTCTCTGTGTAATTTTAAATATGAGACAAACTTTCAAAAAACAGTAATCTACATAGCTTTTTGTGATACTCATCCCGAACCTATACCTAAAAAACGTTATCTGCTTAGGTAATACCATACAAAAAAGAGATAGAGAGAGAGAGAGAGAGAGAGAGAGAATAGCCCTGATTAAGTCATTGATAAAACAATCAAAAGCTACTCTTAAAAATTATTAAAACTAAGTAAGTACTAGTCGGTAATAAAAGTACATGACACAAAGAACAGTGATGGTCTGCAAGTCAGAAAATAATTGCTATGTAAATTTTAGCAAATCATCTGTTTTAGTTTCCTCACCAATAAAATGGCGATAATACCTGTCCTGATTTATCATAGGCCTGTCATGGGAATCAAGTGAGAAAAAGGATGTAAAATAATCTTGTAAACTCTGATGGCTTAAATGGCAATTATATCAATTAGCAGAATCACTGATTCACTTTTTAACAAATATTTATGGAGCACCCACCTTGTGCCAGTCACTGTTTAGGCAGGCAGAGGGAATATGGCAATGAATAAAACAAACAAAAATTCCCGACTTCACGGAGCTTAATTTCTAATGGAAGGAGACAAACAGAAAACAAACATACCGCTAAAAATATGTAATAGTAGAGCACGATAGGTGCAGTGGAGAAAAATAAAGCACAAAAAGTAAAACTAAAAAGAATGCAGGAGTGAGAGCGAGTCTGCAATTTCAAATAAAAGGCATCATTAAGAAGGGAACATCTGAGCAAAGTCTGAAGTAGAATATTGGGGAAAAAGCATTCCAGACAGAGAGAACAGCAGTGGCCACTCAAGTGATTTAAAACCACAGCTACGAGGGGCGCCTGGGTGGCGCAGTCGGTTAAGCGTCCGACTTCAGCCAGGTCACGATCTCGCGGTCCGTGAGTTCGAGCCCCGCGTCAGGCTCCGGGCTGATGGCTCGGAGTCTGGAGCCTGTTTCCGATTCTGTGTCTCCCTCTCACTCTGCCCCTCCCCCGTTCATGCTCTGTCTCTCTCTGTCCCAAAAATAAATAAACATTGAAAAAAAAAAAAATTTTAAAACCACAGCTACGAAAAGCTACATCCTTGTGCTCACTTTGGCAGCACATATACTAGAAAAGCTACATCCTTTCTCATTCCACTTTCTAGCGGCTATATTCATTTAATTCAGAAAAACATTAGCAGAAGCAATGATAATGTCCAAGTTCCTCCAACACACTGCTCTTGGTCTTCTAAGCCATCAAGAATGCAGTCATCACAAGAGAATGACAGGAAACAGAGAAGATTTGTTCAAAAGGTAAACCGGCCTTACTTCCTTTCCCTCATGTTGCAGTTTTCTATTAGTATCCGTCACTTGATTCTGTGGAGAGAAGACAATTTAAACTCATAAAAAAACAAACATTTAGACAATTGTTGGGTAAGATCAACATTTTTTTTTAACTTTTTAATGTTTATTCATTTTTTGATAAAGAGACAGAGTGTGAGTGGGGGAGGGGCAGAGAGAGGGGGAGACACAGAATCCGAAGCAGGCTCCAGGCTCTGAGCTGACAGCACAGAGCCCGACATGGGGCTCGAACTCATGGACTGTGAGGTCATGACTTGAGCCGAAGTCGGACGCTCAACCGACTGAGCCACCCAAGCACCCCAAGATCAACATTTTAAATGAAAAGACTAAAAACAGTTATTCAGATACTTTCAGGATCCCAACACGTTTTGGTTTAATGGCATTCTCTTGGATCTAAATTCTATCAACTTTTCTACTCAATGTTTTCTACTGCATGGTATTTTTAAAAATCAAAGAAAACAAATTTACTGACTGACATGTTCAGCTTAGAATATTCCAAACTAAGACACTATAACAACTAAAGATCACACCTGAGTTTTGGAAAGAAAAGAGAGAAAACAGAAAATAGAAAAAATTACCCAGAGAACCTTCACATCTCTACTATATGTACAAAGAACAAATTTTACCATAGATATTCCTCACTTCACCAATGTATTCCTGGAAAACTTGGGTGTAAACTGAACTTTTAACTCAGTCAAATTTTCCGTTTATTATCCTAATTTTATTTTTTTTATTCTTTTTTTCTTTTAAGTTCATTTATTTTGAGAAAGAGAGAGAGCACAAGCAGGGGAGGGGCAGAGAGAGAGAGGGAGAGAGAAAATCTCAAGCAGGCTCTGTGCTGTCAGTGCAGAGCCCAACACGGGGCTCAGTCTCACAAACCATAAGCTCATGACCTGAGCCGAAATTACAAATTGAATGCTTAACCAACTGAGCCACCCAGATGCCCCTATTATCCTAATTTTAGAAAACATTTTATCTTAATTCTTTTTGAAAATTTTTTAACTGTGCTGTTATTTTTGACAGAAAGAGAGAGAGACAGAACACGACTGGGGGACAGGCAGAGAGAGAGGGAGACACAGAATCTGAAGCAGGCTCCAGGCTCTGTGCTGTCAGCACAAAGCCTGACGTGGGGCTTGAACTCGTGAACTGCAAGACCATGGGCAGATCTGAAGTTGAACACTTAACCGACTGAGCCACCCAGAGGCCTCTTTTGGATCATTAATTCAAAATAGTTCCTAACACTTCCGTATTCTCATTTTTTTTTTGAAATTAATCAATCTCTTCATCAGATAGTCAAAACTATGTAAACAGGCCTTAAAATTTATCTAGAGTTCATAATTTAAAGGTGCTGGCACCAAGTTTTTTGACATCCACTTTTGGAGATTCGACTGATATAAAAAAAATTAAGTATACAGAATAGTAATTTCCTCACCATGTCGATATTATCAAAACATGAGCAGGGGCACCTGGGTGGCTCAGTCAGTTGAGCATCCAATTCTTGATTTTGGCTCAGGTCATGATCTCATGGTCATGAGATCAAGCTCCATGCCCAGCATGGAGCCTGTTTGAGATTCTCTGTCTCCCTCTCCCTCTGCCTCTCTCTCTCTCTCTCTAAGCAACAACAACAAACATGAGCAATATTAACTTCTAAAGCTTTCTTTAATGGAGGCTTTCTACCCCCCTTCCACCAATAACTGCCACTCCTTACACTTTTAAGACATTCCCTTAGCTGAGTGTTTCCTATTATGTCCCTTAGAACACCAAGAAATGTTAATAGGCACTCTTCACATGCACCCAGAGGTGCACACAGTGCACAGATAGATACACACACACATATACATACACACACACCAAATATCCCACTAAAATTCAGTGGGAAATTCCACTAAACAGGTTACTTTATTCAGGACTTCTTGAAGCCTTTAATATTCTGCATGTACCATGAATGCCCAATAAGGGGGATATCATACAGAATGTTTTCCACATTTATTTAACATAACACCCTTTTACTGAGGATCATCTTAAGAAACTAGTTTTTCAGGAATACACATCTGAAAACTTTTCCCTACACTATATACTACACCTGGAGTATCATTTTCAGAGCAGATTACCACAAGCACCTCCTTTTTTCACAGACAAAATAAAACCCAACCTTCTCCAGAAAGTCTTTATGAAGTAACAGAAAAAGAAGAAACCCTCAAACCTCCTCTTTACTATTTATAGTACCACATGTGAAACACTTGGTTTTACTGGACTATTAGCTCAACATGAATTAAGAATTAAGAATGTAGCTGTCCCAAATGGAGAGCTAAGACAACACTAATAGAAGCATTGTCTAAATGCTTCTAAAATGCTTCTAAATGCTTCTAAATTGTCTAAATTACGGGGGTCAAGAAACTATTTTTGCAAAGGGCTAGGTAGATAATCTCTGTTGTAACTATTCCTCTCAGCCACTATAGCAAAAATGCAGCCATAAACAAAACGTAGATGAATGGGCATTGCTACATTCCAACAAAACTTTATTTACAAAAATAGGAGACAAGCTGGATTTGGCCTGCAAGACACAGTTTGCTGATCCTTCGTCTGGAATCAGTAAGATGGTAAGACTTTAAGACCACATGATAAGAATTACATTAAGATGCCATGTTTTAGCAAGGCCACTGACAACTGAAACACGGTTAGATGGGAGTATGTTTGGAGAAGAACTCAAAGCTACACACATGAAAAATAAAGGTTATTTTAGCCCAAAGATGGGTAAAATATTCATTTAGAGATACTATATACTATACCTGGACACTATACACTATACCTAAATAACAGGTATCCATCAAATATCTGAAAAGCTATCACAATAAAGGTGCTAAAGTATCTGAAGGGCGATCAGAAGAAAGATGCTGCCCTAAAAATAGTGCTTATTACTCAAACTAATAAATGGATGTTACTAGAACATAGGAAAAATATCAGCTTAATATAAGAAAAAGCTTTCAAGCTATGTGAATAAAAATGGGGTGGGATGCCTTGAATTGTACTGCTATCCCCCCCCCCTTCACAGTAGTTATTCAAGAGTAATTTGTTTTTTAATCCTAGATATCTCATGAAATTCCACCTTCCATGAATCTCCTAAATTCAAAATCATGGTCTCTATTTACCTTATAAAGACACAATTTCTAAAACTTTTTTAACCTCAAACTCTTTGCAAGAACATTTTACATTGCAACCCGTACACAAGTTTAAGGAATACACGCAAACACGCAAACACACACACACACACACACACACACACACGCACGCACACATGCATGCCTGAAGTAAAATTCCATGTAATACATGCTATTATTTTCTATTCTGTTCTGTTCTATTTCATTTCAATTTTTATTAACAATACTGATTATGGCCCCCTAAACTGATCTCATGCAAATGATAGTTCTAAAACACATTCAGAGGTGGGGTGCCTGGGTGGCTCAGTCGGTTGGATGTCCGACTTCAGCTCAGGGCATGATCTCATACTCCATGAGTTTCAGCCCCCACATCAGGCTCTCTGCTGACAGCTCAGAGCCTGGAGCCTGCTTCAGATTCTGTATCTCCTTCTCTCTCTGCCTCTCCCCCAACTCGCACTCTGTCTCTCTCTCAAAAATAAAATAAAAACGTTAGAAAAAAATTTTTAAACACATTCAGAGGAGCCTAACCAATGCTTCTAATAAAGATAATTACTATTTCAATACTATTATAACATAAAAATGAAAGGAAATGGGGTGCCTGGGTGGCTCAGTCAGTTAGGTGTCCAACTCTTGATCTCAGGGTCTTGAGTTTGAGCCCTGCGTTGGGCTCCATGCTGGGCATAGAGTCTATTTAAAAAAAACAGAGAGAGAGAGAGAGAGAGAAGAAAGTATCCTGCTGATCCAGGATGCTACTCCATGTAGAAAACATAAACATAGAGAGAGATAATATATATACTATGAATCAAAAGAAATAGTGGGTATTCTAGAAAGTGTAGTTTCTCTTCATTGTTATGTTAAAATAATACTGACAATAGTTAACATTTAACCTTGTCCATTTTCTAAACATTTTTTCTAGAGTTCAAGAATCTCAAATTTTCATAGGTTCTTAAGCCAGGTTGAATGGATCCCTCCGAGAGCAAAACCTCCCGGGTGTGCCGCTAGACTTTAATAGCCTCAGGTTTCAGAGGAAATGAGTGGAGCCTGAAGCAGTCAAACACCCTGAACTGGCAGTCATGCTTTCTCTCAGGGGCATCTTGAGTAATCTGAAGGAATTTGCAACCTGGAACAATTTGGAGGAAGAAAGAGGAAGGGAAGATGAGTACCAAGCGGCCAGTGATACCAGCAACTGGTGAACATTATGGGCAATATTCAGTGGTCCTGCCAAGGAAAGTATTCTGCCCCATAGCTACTTCAGTGACCAGAGGCAGAGCTTTATGCTGTCCCTCACAGACAAGGGGCCCAGAGAGCAGAGGGAGAAGTTTGGAATATACACATACAAGAAACACAGAAAAGAACAGCCTGAGGTGAGAATGGAAAGTTGGGATGGCTGAGTGAGGACAAATAGCACACATGGCTCCTGGCAAGAGCCCCATATCTTTGTTTTTAGACATTGCAGATACTTCTGTTCATCTGAAGCCTCAATTGTCCATTTCAGCCTTCAAAACTTCATTGTAACATTTTATTTTAAATGTAATCAAATCGGGGCGCCAAGGTGGCTCAGTTGGTTAAATGTCCAACTTCCTAAGGTCATGATCTCGTGGTTTGTGAGTTTGAGTCCCACATCACGCTCTGAGCTGACAGCATGGAGCCTACTTGGGATTCTCTGTCTCTCTTTGTCTCTGCCCTCCCCAATGCATTTTCGTTCTCTTTCTCTCAAAATAAATAAATAAACTTAAAAAAATTCTTTAAAAAAGACAAATATAGTCAAATTGTTCATACTTTTTAATTGCTTACTATATTAAGTAAACATTTGTAATACCTTCTCATGTAAGATATTTTTCTAAAATACACTGTAGTTTATTATTCTTTTAAATGAATGCACCAAGATTTATTTTACTAATCTTCTACTAAATGACTTTAAGGACATTTAATGACTTTAAGTTTTACACATTAGAGGGCAGGGCAGGGGAAAAATAATTAAGTTAAATTAAATTTAGGGGGTGTAGGTCGCTCAGTCGGTTAAGAGTCCAACTCCGGCTCAGGTCATGATCTTGTGATTCATGGATTCAAACACCGCGACAGGCTCTGTGCTGACAGCTCAGAGCCTGGAGCCTCCTTTGGATGCTGTGTCTCCCTCTTTCTCCGCTCCCCAGCCCTCCCCTTTCACACTCTGTCTCCCTCTCTCAAAAATAAACATTAAAAAACATTAAATTAAATTAAGTTTTACACATGAAAAAGAAATCATATGAACATCCTTATACATACACCTATAGCCTTAGAATAAGTCTTTAAAACTATGTGGAGTCTGGGGTTCCTGGGTAGCTCAGTCAGTTAAGTGTCTGACTCTTGATTTCGGCTCAGGTCATGATCTCACAGTTACTGAGTTCGAGCCCTGCATCAGGCTCTGTGCTGATGGTACAAGCCTGCTTGGGATATTCTCTCTCTCTCTCTCTTTCTCTCTCCCTCTCTGCCCCTCTCCCACTCACACTCTCTATCTTAAAAAAAACAAAAACAAAAACAAAAACAAAAACAAAAAAAAAACAAAAAAAAAACTATGTGGAGTTTTAAGTATTCATAAATAACATTGCTCTCCTTGAAGAGCGTAACAATCTATACTCCAACCAGGCATTCCCTGTTTGACTGGTATCATATCTCTACTCTTAAATAGCATTTTTTTTCATCTTTTCATTTAATTAAGTGACATTTTATTGTTTAAGTCAGCATTCCTTTAATTTTCTAAATTGTAGAGTTCCTTTATATTTCTTCTTATATGAACCATATGTTAATGTCTATTTCTCAGTTTATTAGACTGTTCATATTTTTCCTTTTAACTTATAAAGACTTTTTCTATGTTAAGGATATTAATCACTTAGCAAATGTATTTTTTTCTTTTTTTGGCAAATGTATTTTTAAATAGCTTTTATTTATTATTTATATTTTTAACTTATATGTAGAAAAGATTCTTTCACTTTAATGTTGTCATTTCTAGGGGCGCCTGGGTGGCTCAGTCGGTTAAGCGTCTGACTTCGGCTCAGGTCATGATCTCACGGTCCGTGAGTTCGAGCCCCGCATCGGGCTCTGGGCTGACGGCTCGGAGCCTGGAGCCTGCTTCAGATTCTGTGCCTCCCTCTCTCTCTGACCCTCCCCCGTTCATGCTCTGTCTCTGTCTCAAAAATAAATAAACATTAAAAAAAAAAAATTTAAAAAAAAAAAAATGTTGTCATTTCTATCAAATATTTTCTTTCTGGCTCTACGAATTTTGTTTAGAAATGTACTCCTCAGTCCCCAAATCACATAAATATTCACCTGTACTTTCTACTAGTTTCTTTATGGTTTTGTCTTTTCTATTTAACTGTTTTGTTCATCTGAAATTAATGTTGATATATTGAATGAAAAACAGATCAAACTTAATTTGAACTAAAATAGTTATGCATTAAGCACAGTAACAACAACAACAAAAACAAAACAGAAGAGCTGTTACTTTTGGAGGGGAGAGTAAAGAGAGCAACCGAGAAGGATACAAAAGAGATTTAATTGTGTTGGAAATAATACACTTCTTAAGAAGGTTGGATAGCTGTTGTACAGCTCCATAAGCTCTTACTTGAAACCTTGGGACCCACTGTGTTTTGGACTCCAGAAATTTGGAGATTTTATAAAGATAATATGGCACATATTGTACATTACATAAAACCTCTACCCAATGGGTAGTAGGACAAGATCCCACCATCAAACACATTAATAATTCTGCAGCAAAATACAAAATTTTACATTAAATGAAACATTTAAAAGTTTGACAGCTTCATGCAGGTTAGGTTTTACAGTCAAATTAGCTGATAAATCACTGTAGCTTTAAATAACCCACTTTTCCCCTGCTTCTTTGCTTTTCTTACCAATGTATTGTTTTATAGGAATTTCACACTCACTATCAAGTTCATCTTTTTGGGATCTTAATCCAAATTCCAATAAGAGAAAGAGGAGGAGGAAGAGAAGAAGAAGAAGAAAAAGAAGAAGGGAATGAGGGAAGGAAGGGGAGGGGAGAGGAAGAACAGGGGAGAAGAGAAAAAGGAGAGGGGAGGGGAAGAAAAGGAGAGGGAAAGGGAAGGGGAAGGGAAGGAAGGAAAGGAAGAAGGCAAGAGGAAAGAAGGAAGGAAAGAGAAGGGAGGAGTTGAGAGGGGAGGGGAGGGGAGGGGAGGAAAGAAGAAAAAAGAAAGAAAGAAGAAAGAAGAAAGAAAGAAAGAAAGAAGAAAAGAAAGAAAGAAAGAAAAGAAGAGAAAAGAAAAGAGAGAGAAAAGAAAAGAAAAGAAAAAAAGAAAAGAAAAGAAAAGAAAAAAAAGAGAAAGAAAAGAGAGGAAGGAAGGAAGGAAGGAAGGAAGGAAGGAAGGAAGGAAGGAAGGAAGGAAAGAAGGAGGAAGGGAAATTAGAAACATAAGGACTGGAAAGAATGAAATAAAGCTGTTATACTTACAGAGCATATGAGTGTTACACAGAAAATTCAAAAGAAATCCACACACAGATTATTAGAAATAATGGAAGAGTTTAGTGAAGTGGTTAGATTTAAGATCAATAAGCAAAATCAGTTATCCAAGATAAGGGACCTGACCAATATGGCTGATCTCCTTCCTATATTTGAATCTGTCATATTAAGAATGAACTCCCACACTTTGGTAAAAGATACACCACAGCTACCACTGACTTTTTTTTCCCTGTGACCTTGGTTGCCATGCTGCAGAGACTTCTGCAGCCACACTCTACAAGCCTCTCATCCTACAGTGATGCTTTTACCTAGCAAGGAAGTAGATGGATGACACGAAGAGTCAACTGGGTTTCTATTTGAAAGAAACAGTTACTGATTCTGTTGCTGGTTCTCACCCACATATAGTTATCCAAAATAAAGTTTAACTTTATTCTGTATTATTATTCTGTATTAACTGTATTCTTATTAGCTAAAATAGTCCCAATTATCTACATTTCAGTACAAATTCCTTTTCTTGGTATCTTGACTACAAACATGGACCCTGTAATGTACTCCCTACTCCTTTAGCACTAATCAAAACCCCAGCATAGGACAGAAAATTAGTCTCTCTTAGAGTCTCCTTACTTTGAGTTTCTGGGCTTCTCCTCTCACTTTCAACAGTTCAGTTATAGAGTCCACAAAGCCCTGGTAATGAAAGTTGCACATTTTCTCAATTTCTCGGTCATGATTACGGATGCGAGTTTCAAGCTTCTCCATGAATCGTCCATGTTCTTCACCATCATAGACAGACCTTTAAAAAAAAAAATTGTATGAAGATTACACCAGATTTACTTCTAAGAAACAGAAACAGAATTATAAACCCAGAAGCAAATTTATGTGGAAATTTCATACTGAAGGTACATTAACCACAGAGTAATCCAATTATATTAATATTGACCCAATTCTAGATGAGCGGTTTTTTAAGGAAAATAGAAATTCTGCTTCCTATTCATTGAAAAATATTTAAATGTGACAATATTCATCACAGAATTATCATCATAAAGTGAAAGAACTGAATTGCAATTCCTTTGCACTTTCCTTTCTGAAACTTACCTAGAAAAACTCAATTTTGAGTAAAGCCAAATATTCAATTACTCCACGACTATACCCAAGAAGCTGATGCCGCCGGAGAAAAACACAGCTGAGCTGGGTACTCAGGTTAGCAATATAATCCCAAATCTAAACTGGGCACTCAATACATGCTGCTAGATAATACTCCTAAATCTATTCCCCCCTACCACCATCACCACCACAACATCACTTTGTATTCTCCAAAATAACTATGTGTAAGAAACTTACTTTCCCCTCTCTTCAAATGTCCATCCCCTCACTCTCAGCTGCTGACTTGACCACACACTTCACAGGAAAAAGAGAGAAATATTTCTCTTTTTCCCACTAAAATGAACGAACCTTCTTACCTCTCACTCTGTCCACTTTCCCGTAACAAAGGAAAAACTGTTTCCAGCTCTTATCTGTCAATCTTTGTTGATCAAGAACTTTATACCTTTAATTATTTCCTTTTATCCATTCCTTACACCATACATTTCCCCACTCTACTAAACCATTCTCGTGGGTATATAAACAGGACCTTAAGAAACTGTCCTTACCTATACATTTCTCTCCATCTTATTTCTCTGCTCCCCTTCCAGTAAAACTCCTTTCCCCTTCCTCACCTCCCAATAGTCAGCATTCATCATGCTCCACTTAATAGCAGCATTTGCTGTAACGTGATACACTCACCCTTCTTGAAACAATCTTTTCTCTAGAATTCCGTGATACCACAATAGTGTGGTTTTTTTTTATCCTTTCACTAACATGCCTTCTCAATCTCCTTTCTGGACTCCTCCTCTCTATTCTTTTTCTAAATATTCTAAAACAACTTATCTTTTCTACCTATGCTCTTTTACCAAGCAATGTCATCCCATGCCATGGCTTTAAAATACCCTGTACATAATAATGACTTCCTAATCCACACCTGTAATTCAGACCACTGCACTGAGCACTAGACTCAAATACCCGGCTACCATTTAACAATCACAACTGGACTTTTAAAAACCATCTCAAATTTAAAAATCATCTATCACCAAACTATCTCCACTCTCCAACCTGTTCCTCCCCCAAATCTTCCCACCATTCACCCGCCTCACCACAACTAATAGCACTCTCCAGTTACCGAAGTCCAAAATCCAAACGCAGGAATTACTCCCAATCCACCTCTTTCTATCACGCACCCTATCCAATTGATCAAGAAGTCCTAACAATCCAACCTCCAAAACATATCTTAATAGTGGACTGCATCCCATTATTTCCACTAAAACTCTAGTCCAAATCTATATCATTGGCACACTACTAATAGCCTTCCAAAAGTCTCCATCTCCCCATCTCCCCATCTGCCTGCCTGTATTCAGACACCCTCCACACAGCAGTTAAAGTAATCTTTATAAAGCAGTAATTCATATGTTATCCTTCTGCTTTACCAAAGAAATAAAAATTTGGAAAATTCATTAAATTGTTTTGAACCTGTTAACACTAGTCTGGAAAATGTATGGTCTTTACATTTTATTGATTTAACTTGAAAGTGGAAGTTAATTGTAGAAAGAAAAAGAAAATGGCTTCTCTTTACCAAAGGAATAAAAATCTTAAATCCTTACCACAACCTATAAGATCCTACACAATCCAGACTCTGATTATCTCTCCAACCTCATTCCTCTCTAGTTCCCACCCCTCGCTTCCCTCCATCCCCTATGTTCTAGCTACAATGGCCTTTTTTGTTGTTTTTAAGGCTTTTCTTCCCTGAAGAATTTTGTTTTTGCTGTTCTCATGTTAGTAATGCTCATTCTCTGAATCTTCAAACAACTCTCTCATTCTCATCATCCATGGTTTGTTGTCTATCTCTCCCCCCAAACCCATCCCAATTAGATTATAAGCTCCAGGGCAAGAACTTTGTCTGCCATATTCACCACTGTACCTCTACAAACAGTGCGAAATAGGTGGTAGGCAATGAGTAAACATTCATTCATTGTTGACTAAATGAATGAGTAATACTATCTCTAAAACCTCTTCGACATCTGACATTTGTTTAACAAATACATGTGTATTCATTACCAACATTTTCACATTCTAGAATCATTTGTGGGTGCCAGATCATGACCCTCATCTTGCATACTCTCCTCAGCAGATCAGTTCCACTGCCCAAAACTCAGCAGTAACTACAGATAATACATATACAAGTTTGGCTTCCACTAAAAATTCTAAACACTTACTGCAGAAAACCCAGAGCAATCTATATTCATTCTCCTTCTTTTGAAATAAAGAGGAGAGATCTTCAAATAAATTATAAACAATCCCCATGCTGACAATTAAGACACAATACAGAGGGGCACCTGGGTGGCTCAGTTGGCTGAGCGTCCAACTTTGGCTCAGTTCATGATCTCGCAGTCTGTGAGTTCGAGCCCCGCATCACGCTCGGTGCTGACAGCCTGTTTTGGATTCTGTGTCTCCCTCTCTCTCTGCCCCTCCCCCACTCACACTCTGTCTCTCTCTCCTTCAAAAATAAACATTAAAAAAAAAAGACACAATATAGAAGAACCACTTGCCTGAAGGAGCTATTTGAAATATGAACACAAGACATAATCTACCATTGACATTTCAACTAACTTCAAATAAACATAAATTTCTCCTTCCAAAAGGAAAGAAAAGAGAGGTTACCATGTGAAGATACTAATATTCCTTGCCACTCATAGAAAAGCAATAACCAGTAAAAATGTATCAGTCTAAATGAAATGAGCAGAAAGTATTCAATATTAGACAACTCTTTGTTTTCAAATTCAGTTATAGCTTGACCTAGTAATACTGTTAAGTAGCACATCTACTTCCTTCTACTATGTACAATCTCTTCTTTTTTTTCCTTTCCAGTATCTATATTAATATCACAAAAGACAACTCAAGGAGAAGAAAATCCCCAAATTAAGAAATTCATAACATGTCAATAATGCCTCCCTAGTTCCCTGAACTTCCTATAAAATAATATAAATCAAAGAAAGAAAGGTAGATTTTCGTTGCCTGACTGTGTAGCCTTGGTTTTAGCAATGCAACTAAGCAGCCAACTCAGTTTCTCTGACCCTCAGCTTTCTCATTTAGGAAATAGAAGGCAATCAATTACAAATTCTCTTAAGTATCAGCCTACTTTCTACAATTAACTTCCACTTTCAAGTTAAGTCAATAAAATGTAAAGATCATACATTTTCCAGAATAGTGTTAACAGGTTCAAAACAATTTAATGAATTTTCTACATCCTTATCACTTAGCCCCTACCTATTTCTCCTATTTTACAGCCTTTATGATTCTACTATTCTCTTTAATTATAATAATGTTGAATAACATCAAAGGTTTACAGTGGATCCCTTGAGTATCTTGAGAGTTTAAAAAGTTAGAATAAACATAAAACCCACATATTTAAAACAGGGGTGTTGAACTATATTTAATAAACTTGTGTTCAATGGGTATGTTTCAAGAAATCCACATTTTCCAGATTTTATGTGTGTATAGGGAGAAGCACATATATGTAATTTTGGGGGAAACTGATCCATAGCTTCCATCTGGTTAACAAAGAGGTTAAAAATCACTGATTTAAAGGTTTTGCTTCAAATTGCCCAGCACAGGAAAAGGCAATTATAGATCACTACTTAACAATTCAATTTCTACCAGCATTTCAAGTGTATCTGAGCCTTACTCAGTACTAACCAACATTATCTATCAGATATAAAATGTTAAAAGCAAAAATAAACAAGTCTTATATTCTGGAAAGATTATAGACCTACGAAAGTTAACCTAATATTTGCAGTCAACAGTGCACTTGAACAAAGAGTAGCTTCCCCACCCCCCCAACCCCAAATAAATGACTTAAACTAGAGAAAGACTGCCATCTAGTGATGACCCATTTCTAATATTCCTTGAAACTTTTGACTTGTTGTGTCCAAGTAAGAGACTGCTTAAAAATCTAAAACCTGTATTCTATAATACCTCCTGGCCAATGACTTATAACTAGTTATTAAATGATACTTTATATAAAGCACTCTAATATTTAAATTTCCATTTCTAATATAAAGCAGGATTTACAGAAAAGCTATATGCTTTTAACGTATCGGTGCCACAGGTGTGCCACAGTTAAATAAGACTATGAAATAAACAAACTGCACCACTGCATTATTTGTCATAAGCCAAAGAATACTCTAGTACCTAGTAAAAGAGAAACAAGAAATGCTTAGGAATTAACAAGTTTTTATAGCCTAAATTTTGAGTCAACCACATAAATGCTGCCTTGTAGAGTCTAATTTCACCAAAAAAAGTACCCAATACACAAAAAACAACCACATAAACACATACACACAAACACACGTGCACACACACACCGGTTTTTGCAAAAAGTAACATGTTTTATCCTAGTGGCTATATCTGATGCATACTTTCAAACATCCCACCTAGATTTCATGGGCATTTTAAGAGACAGATTTTAACTGCTAAAATGGCACTTCAGGAATTCTATTCAACAAATACTTATCATTCCTCTGTAACAAATCATTACAGGATTATATCATTTGCTACAGCCTGTATCAGCTCTAATCTGTTTGTCCAAAGAGGAAAATAATGTTATGAGCATATGTTATCTCATTTAAATCCTTTGCTCCTTATAAATTAGACATAATTCCCATCTTATAAATGAAGAACTTGAACCCAAGGAGATGAAGCAACTTGCCAAATTCACACAGCTAGGAAGTGTCCTCTGTAGTACATTGGTCTGTCCAGCAAAGAAAGTAAAATGGTTCCATGAACCTCTAAAATTTCAGAGTTGAAAGAGGTCTTAGAGACAGAATACAAAGCTATTATTGTACAATGGAGGAAACTGAGGCTAAGGAAAGTAAAAATGCCATAATGAAAATTGCATTGCTTGCTACTGATACATCTGGAACTGACTCCCAAAGAAAACACAATTAGGAAAAGCTCATGCTGGACACAATGCTTCAGGGGTTTAAAAACAAAGACACAGGGCGCGTGGGTGGTTTGGCCAGTTAAGCGAACAACTTCAGCTCAGGTCATGATCTAGCAGTTGGGTTCAAACCCAGCGACAGGCTCTGTGCTGACAGCTCAGAGCCCAGAGCCTGCTTCGGATTCTGTGTCTCCCCCTTCTGCTGCCCCTCCTCCGCTTGCACTGTCTCTCCCTCTCAAAAATGGATCAACATTAAAAAAAAAAAAAAAAAGAAAAAGACACACATGCATGCGCGCGCGCTCTCTCTCTCTCTCTCTCACACACACTTCTACTTCAGGATGAGTCCGTTGCCTATTAGTTGTGCCTACACAAAAGCTATTCCATTCTTCTTCCTGTTGGAAGAGCCCCAATTTGTTCTGGTGTTTCACCTTCCCATCCTACTCCAAGAGGTAAGTACAAACTAATCCGTAAACCAATCATGGTTATTCCATTCCCCATGTCAGTGACCAGTTAATAGGTGACACAACTCGCACCAATGAGAAATAAAGAAAAGTCTCAAAGTGAAGATCCAAGAAGACGTTTTTTTCCTGAAGGATGCAGGAAAAGAAACTGCTTTTCCTACTTCAGACACTGTCCAATACAATGTGTGGGGATGCAGCAAACATCCCAAGGTGAGAGGAGACAGCCCCAACAATCTGAGGATGGCAAGGGGGAAAGCATGAAAAACACCTGGGTCCTTGATGATGAACCAATGCTGAAACAGTCCTATTTCCCAACTTCAGAGTACATGAGTTAATAAATTTCCTATTTTAAGGGCAATTTCCAATTTTTAGGAAATTGCTTATTTCCACTTTCCCTCAATATTCTATTACTTGCAAAGGAGAGTATCCTAAATGCACAACATTGTTCAGTCTTCAAAGGTAGTAGGTAAATCAAAGAAAAAGCCAACAGTGAATCAAAGTCTACACAATGCTAAGGAATCCTGTTCCCAGGACTGCTAGACTGCTTTCCCCATTTTCTTCCAGTTAAGAGTTAACTCCCATTCACTCCTCAAATCTCAGCTCGCACCTTAATTTTTCTAGGAAACTTTCTCTAGTTCCAGAGACTCTGTGTTCCTCCTTTCTTATGAATGCCATCACAGAATTTATTAAACTACATTCTGATTGCCCATTCACTTGTCAATTTCTCTTACTAGTTCTTACTAGAACATTAATTTCCTGTGGGCAGAGATTGTGTCTTGCCCATTTTATCTCCAGCTTCTAGCACCGAGCCTGGCCCGGAGGAGAGCCTCCATGTATGCTAAAGATGGAGAAATGGAAGGAATGGTAGGAGACTAAGATGTAGGTTTCTTTTATTATTATTTCAAGTTTTTATTTAAATTCTAGTTAGTTAACATAAATGGTAAAATTGGTTTCACGTGCAGAATGATTCATCACCTACACATAACATCCAGTACTCATTACAAAATGGTGCCCTCCTTAGTACCCACCACCCATTTAGCCATTCCCCAGCCCACCTCCCTCCATCACCCCTCAGTTTGGTCTATATATTTAAGAGTCTCTTGGGGTGCCTTGGTGGCTCAGTCGATTGAGCATCTGACTCTTGATTTCAGCTCAGGTCACGATCCCAGGGTCATGGAATTGAGACCCGTGTTGGGCTCCACACTGAGCATGGAGCCTGCTTATGATTCTCTCTTTCTCTTTCTCTCTCTCCCCCTCCCCTGCTCATGTTCTCTCTAAAAAAAAAGTTTGGGGGCACCTGGGTGGCTCACTTAAGCGTCCAACTCTTGATTTCGGCTCAGGGCATGATCTCGCAGTTTGTGGGTTCAAGGCCCCCCCAGGCTTCACACTGACAGTGGAGAGCCTGCTTGGGATTCTCTCTCTCTCTCTCTCTCTCTCTCTCTCTCTCTCTCTCTCACTCGCTTGCTCTTTCTCTTTCAATCTTTCTCTCTGCCATCAAAAATAAATAAATAAACCTTGAAAAATATAAATAAAAATAAAAAAGTTTCCTATGGTTTGCTTCCCTCTCTTTTTTTCCCCGTTCCCCTCTGTTCATCTGTTGTTTCTTAAATTCCACATATGAATGAAATCATATGGTATTTGTCTTCCCCTCATTAACTTACTTTGCTTAGCATAATACACTCTAGCTCCATCCATGTTATTGCAAATGGTAAGATTTCATTCTTTTTGATGGCTGAGTAATATTTCAGTGTGTGTGTGTGTGTGTGTGTGTGTGTGTGTGTGTGTGTGTGTGTGTACACACACCACATCTTCTTTATCCATTTATCAGTCAATGGACATTTGGGCTCTTCCCATAATTTGGCTATTGTTGAGAATCCTGCAATACACATCAGGTGCATGTGCCCCTCTGAATCAGTATTTTTGTATCCTTTGGATAAATACCTAGAAGTGCAATTGCTGGGTCATAGGCTAGTTCTATTTTTAACTTCTTGAGGAACCTCCATACTGTCTCCCACAGTGGCTACACCAATTTGCACTCCCATCAAAAATGTAGGAGGCTTCCCCTTTCTCCACATCCTCACCAACATGTGTTTTTTCCTACGTTTTTCATTTTAGCCATTTTGACAGGTGAGTAAGGTGGTGTCTCATCATGGTTTTGATTTGTATTTCCCTGATGATGAGCAATGTTGAGCATCTTTTCATGTGTCTATTAGCCATTTGGATATCTTCTTTGGAGAAATGTCTGTTCATGTCTTCTGCCCATTTCTAAACTGAATTGTTTATTTTGGGGTGTTGAGTTTGATAAGTTCTTTATAGATTTTGGATACTAACTAACCCTTTATCAGATATGCCATTTGCAAATATCTTCTCCCATTTCGAAGGCTGTCTTTTAGCTTTGTTATTTCCTTCACTGTGCAGAAGGTTTTTATCCTGATGAAGTCTCAGTAGTTCATTTTTGCTTTTGTTCCCCTTGCTTCTGGAGATGTGTCTAGTAAGAAGTTGCTATGGCCGAGGTCAAAGAAGTTGCTGCCTGTGTTCTCCCAGGATTTTGATTGTTTCCTGTCTCACATTTAGGTCTTTCATCCACTTTGAACTTATTTTTGTGTATGGTGTAAGAAAGTGGCCCAGTTTCATTCTTCTGCATATTGCTGTCCAGTCTTCCCAATACCATTTGTTGAAGAGACCATCTTTTTTCCATTGGATATCATTTCCTGCTTTGTCAAAGATTAGTTGACCATAAGATGTGGGTTTCTGATTATCTCAAAGACAGTTGAATAATATCACATCAAACAAAGTTTAGCTGTTGAAATGTTTTCAGAACCAAGGAGAACTTTAAGACACAAAGACTGAACATTTTTCTTTTTGTTTTGATTAATCCAAGAAAAAAATCCAGAATTTATTCTGGTCTTTTCTTTTTCATATATTTTTTTTTAACTTGTGTCATGGTTTTTAGTCTTGAAACATTTTCTTCTCATTAAGCTCCATAAAAGCATCATTAGTATTTTTGTTTATTCCAAAAGTTAAAAATAAAGTGGAAAAACAGATTTGAGCATGATGTTGAAAGAGAAACTACAGAAGGTCAAGTGGAGTTTAAAGTTCCTTCCTCTTCTTCAGTTCATCTATCACTTTAATTCAGACCTTTACTATGGTAATGTGGATGCTCAGAGTATATAAAGGTGAAAGTAGATCACTGTATATTATCATCAAGGACAGGGGAAGCACATACTAGTTAAGGAAGTCTTAACTGAAGACTACACCCAAATGTCCTTGCACTGCCACAGGAGATCAAACACATTTAAATCCTTCTTCCACCCTACAGATACCAAGGTATACAACTGGCTTCACCAAAACAGTCCATGCAACCAAAAGAATGTTGTGATGGAGATCTCCTTCAAGGCGGAAAGGGGACCCCACACAGGATGGATTTTTTGATGGTATTTTCAGAGAGATAAAAACAGGGTGGAGAAATGTTAACTAGCACCTAGCTAAAGAGCTTACTAAAAATCTGGTATTGGCTAAATAGCACGGCAAAGTGGAGAAGGGGAAATTGTCACAAAACATCTGTCAAATCAACAACAGCCTATTGGAAAATAAACTAATGAAAGCAAGGAAACAGAGACCACCATAACTGCTACTGTGACAGCCACACTGTTAAGGACAATCTATATCTCTATCTACCCTTAAACGTGTACCTTCCTATCTCAATGGAATAGATATCACAGCTCAATCTAAGACTAATTCTGTTCTAAAAACTCTCATTTCTCCTCCACTCCAGGAATGCTCCATCAATACTTCTTTTTATTTCTGTACTTTCAAATGTTTCATCCCTATGGACTTCTTTCTCTAAAACATTCCCCCCCTCTTAAACCAACATAGCCCCATGGCACCTGGGTGGCTCAGCTGGTCAGGCATTGGATTCAGTCTCAGTTCAGATCTTGATTTCAAGGCCATGAGTTCAAGCCCCACACTGGGCTCTGCACTGGGCATGGAGCCTACTTAAAAACAACAACAACAGCATAGCCCCCTTTTTACTCTTTTTTAAACAAATACTGTTAAATTAAAATTTCTGTTCTGATAATTTGCCTTCTGACATCCTTTCTCTTACTCTTTCTCCTCCCATAGCTAAGATTCTTAAAAGACCAATCTATACCCACTGCCTCCATTTCCTCAAACTGGACTTGCTCTTTGACCCAGTTGTAACTTCTTTCTTACCCACATCACCCTAATGAACCGATTCTTGCTAAAATCAAAAAAAAAAAAAAGCCTGTCAAATAAAATATTCATTCTTCAGTTCATCATTTACTTGACTCCTCTTTTGTATGTGCCACCGCTAACCATTCCCTCTCCCTTATTTTTTTTTTTTTTGAAGATTTTATTTTTAAGTAATCTCTACACCCAACAAAGGGCTCAAACCTACAATCCTGAGATCAACAGTCACATGCTCTACTGACTCGGCCAGCCACATGCCCCTCCCTCTCTCTTAAAGATCTACTCTCAAGGCTTCCATGACATTTCCCTTTTCAGTCTCCACTAATTCTTCTTCCTTCTGGACCTCAACACCTGCTTGGGCTTCATCTCCTCTCACTCTCGCACAAACTCACTCAGAGATATCATAAATACTTCAGTTTTCACTATTAAACACCTTTGACTCCCAAAGCAATAACACCAGGGCATACCTCTGTCAAATCCTGTAAACCCGAATATCCAACCACCATTCATCCTCAAAAACATCTCAAACTGCACGTGTCAAAAGTCGAAATCATTAGCTTGCCACCCAAACCTCCAATTCCCTCCTACAGTCACCATCTCTAATTGAAGATACCACCACCCACCCAAACTAGAAATACGTAAGTTAACCTGGACTCCTCACCCCACCTCACGCCTCCTTCCAACTACTCAATCACCAAGACTAATTCTGATTCCATAATATCACTTCCATGCTTTTCTTCCTCCCTATCCCCCCCTGCTACTGCCCCGGCTCATGTCCTCATTATCTCTCTTAACAACCGTTTGACCTCCCTCCTTATTTCCCTAACAATCTTTGTTTGATACTTCTTTCGCAGTAATCTTCTTTAAATGAAATGTGATCATGAAACACACTCACTCCCTTTTAGAATTAAGACCTGCCTCAAAATCAAGTCCAAGTCCGTAACACAATATATAAGCCCTCTCCAGGTGTAGACTTATCTCTGAACACTCTCCACATTCTCTCTACAACTCCACTCGAAGTTCCTTGAGTGTACTCGGCAGTCGCTCTGCCCAGAATCTTATCATCACTTTACCTGGCAAACTCCTACTCATCCTTCAAGCTTCAGCTCAAAACTCACTTCTATAAAACCTCCTTCCTTACTACAACTACCATAACCTGGCATAGAAGATTCCCTCCTTCCCAACGAGGTAGAACCTAACTAACTTTTCATAAAACCAGAGAAAATTTAAGCCTGCACTGTCAGGAGGCATTTACACCAAACAGAATTGTGAGTTCATTCTTTGAAGATTCATACTGAAGGTTTTACTTTTCTCCTACTTACTGATATGCTGACATTAGGCATTTTTTCCCACAAGAAGTCAATTTCTTCTATAATAAAAATCCATTGCAGTATGTAATAATCCAGTTTATTAAGGAATACATTTAAAAATCTATTTATATTGTCTTCATCATATGAGGACTTTAAGATACAAAACAGATAACCAGAAGGGAAGGAAAGCAAAAAATAATATAAAAACAGGGAGGAGGACAAAACATAAGAGATTCTTAAATATGGAGAACAAACAGAGGGTTGCTGGAGGGATTGTGGGAGGGGGGATGGGCTAAATGGGTAAGGGGCATTGAGGAATCTACTCCTGAAATCATTATTGTACTATATGCTCACTAACTTGGATATAAATTGTAAAAATAAGTCAAATAATAAATAAATAAATAAATAAATAAATAAATAAATAAATAAATTTATAAAAATGAAGAAATGGGGCACCTGGGTGGCTCAGTCAGTTAAGCATCTGACTTTGACTCAGATCATGATCTCACAGCCCGTGAGTTCGAGCCCCGTTTCGGGCTCTGTGCTGACAGCTCAGAGCCTGGAGCCTCTGTGTCTACCTCTCTCTCTCTGCCCCTCCCCCTCCCAAAAATAAACAAACATTAAAAAATGTTTTGTTTTGTTTTTTTTATGAAGAAACAAAATCTGTTGAAGCACCTAGCCCTATCATTGATAATCAATTGATACAGGACAAGAAGTACTCCTTAATAGCCACAGCATCCTCATTTAACACCCCATTTACACCCTTATTTTGACACTGTAAATTTAAACTGGCCTTGAACTTATGAAACCATGTGTGGTTTGAGAAGTACTATCATCTTGCTTTGCCTTAAAGTTCTTCAACAAATGCTTAGTATTATTCTAGAAATGAATGGGCACCGCCACTAATAACATTTACTGATGGAAAGCTGAATCAATACTCTTCTGTTCTGAAATGTTTATTTGTTCATATTTTTGAGAGAGTACTACACTGAGCACTCTACATCATGATGGTTTATTTATCTGTCTATCTTCCCTATAGGACCTTGCGTTCCTTGAGGGTTTACTCCTGGAACAACGCCTGTATCCCACAGAGAAGGCATTATAGAGTGACAAAGGGTCTAAAGCAGTGCCTGAAATATGTTTCAACATTTAAACTTTCTCCAAAGACAAGCCTAGAGTTAATAATAAACATTCTTACTTTAAAAAAGTAAGTTCAAGTTCTAGCGGCACAAATAGTTTGTACTTCAGCTAAAATGCAAAATAGAAAAAGAAGGAATCGGAGGAAGAAAAAAGGAACTTAGAAAGTTCAAGGAAATCTATTGTAGAAGAAGAGAAGTGTCTGGGAATAATTTGTTATTTCCCCAGCTCTCCTCTAACCTTCTCTGGAAGCTAGGAGAAAGATGATTAAACAGCAACAAGACCTGACTCTGAAGGGAACTGGTGTTTCTGGCCCTTTTTTTGCCAACAGAAAGGGGGGGGGGGGGTGACAGCAGTCCCTAAGGGCTTTTAGAAAAAATTGCTTCCAGGTGGAAATTTTTTATGGTACTGTGCAGCCTGGAGCCATTTTTTGCTTTCCTTCTTAACTACTGATGATTAAACCATGGACAATCAGGCTACAACAATGGAAACAGTTAGATAACTCCCAAACATCATGGTTATATGCTCAAAATTACCAAGTTAACTCTCAAAGGAGAGAAAAAAATATGTTGGCAAAGTCCTTTTTTATAAGGGGGAGAGGGGGGTACAGTCTGTTAAAGATTTGTATTTGGGAGAACATAAAAGTAGTCAAGAACTCTGTATCATAATGATAACCATCAGTCTCATACCAAGACTAGACACTGTAATGTACAGTCATGAAGAGCTGAACAAAGAGCGATGTTAAATGTCCTGTTATTTAGCAATTTTTCATCATTTCAAACTGGATTAAGTGTTCTATTAAACAATTATCATACGAGTATGCAGAGAAATCCTATCACGCATCATGGGGGACAGCTAAGTCGATTTACACCTGATCATGGTTCTGAAAAATGTCTGAGGTACACATCTGAGTTTGTAATGATGGCTCAAGAACAGAAGGGGGAAGTTACCTACAGTACCAACAACTCCTAAGAAAAGCACAGAAAATTACAGGCCAGTCATTTGACCACCCAGCAATTGAATCTAGAAAATTTTACTATGCCAATATCACCCATAACATTAAAGGGTAAATCCAGCTCAAAATTATAATAGTAAAAGTAAGCTTTTCAAAAATATATATATACCAGGGTGCCTGGGTGGCTCGTCAGTTAAGCGTCCAACTCTTGATTTTGGCTCGGGTCATGATCTCATGATTTGTGGGATTGAGACCTGCGTCAGGCTCTACGCTGACAGCACGGAGCCTGCTTGGGATTCTCTCTCTCCCTCTCTCTCTCTGAAAATAAATAAACTTAAAAAATGAACTAAAAAGAAATAAATAAAAATATATATATACCAAGGTCTCTGTTGAACATTTTATATACACTACCTTACTTATTGCTCAAAAACAATCCTACTGGAGTAATCACTATCATTTCACACATGAAGCGACCTTTCTGACATTGTCAGTACACAGAAACATTTACCTTTCCCAGGTTGCTACAATGACATAAAGGGTAAGATGAAAGGAAAAGGATGAAGGGGTACAAAGAGGAGATGAGACATAGGATGAGGGCAAGAGGGAGGTAGTGGAAAAATACACCAAAATAATACAAATGTTTGGATAATGCAATTGTGACTTTTTTCTTTCTACTTTTCTGTAACTTTACATTTTCTTTAAATAAACATATATTGTTTCTATCATTAAAAAAAGGAAATGCATTTTTAAAAGTCTAAAATAGTACCTGGTTCACAATAGATAAAGGCTCAATAAAATGTTAACTGAAATAAAAACCACACAAAAACAACCACGTCAGGGTTACTTGGAGTCTAATGTTTAATAATTATCTAAAAATCGAATAAATGTAAAAAATAGAATGAGAATTTCTTCTCACAATCTATCTCCTACAAACCCAAGAAGGAATCACCCACTGGTAAGAATTTTTTTAATTCACTATCTTTTCTACATTCGAACCTTCTCTTCTTATTGATCATAATCTCAAAATGTATTTAAAACATAAATATATATGATATCCTGAAATTCTCAATTTGAAAACTGATGTTAACAGTTTCCTAGGGCCCTTTAATTGCAACTATGAAGTGCACCAATTAATGTTCTTTCATGGGCTTTCAAATGGGAGGGGAACAGAGGAGCCTCAATGGTTATTATGGAACCTTGTTCTACTACTAAGTAATTTGGTTTGTAAATTGGAAAAGTAGGCCATTTTCTGTTGTTTCCTATTCCACTAACAGGACATACAAAGAACTCCCTACTAATATCATCAGGCTATTTACAAAAAAACCTTCATGGTTTAGACAAAAATACATCAGGACACACCCTTCCTCTCCACCATAAGTGCCATGCTTCCATTAGGAATCAATACTCTGTGTGTGTGTGTGTGTGTGTGTGTGTGTGTGTTTCAAAGAAGCATTTGTTTAAGAATATTACAGCCTAATTCATTTTAAAGATTTTTCTTTAATATAAAAAATGTACAGAAAAAAGGAACTTCAGACATGATCCAACCCAAACTCACAGACACTAGTTCAATTTTTTCTAGGTATCTCTATCACATACTTGTCCAGCTTTTGTGGAAACATCTGTAGTAAAAGAAAGCTCATTATGAAGCAACTGATCCCATTTCAATGGCTGTTGCAAAGTTCTTATACAAAAATAAAATATGCCTTCCTATAATTTTCACCATCTATCTTATTTTTGCCCTCAAAGGACCACTGAGAACAGGTCCTTGCTCCCCCGCTTCCTTTCTCCAGACTAAACAATCTCAAATTATTCAACTATTCCACATATAAACAGCCTTTCAATTCAGGTTTTTACCCTCTGGACACGTTCCAGTAGTCAACATTCTTCTTAAAGTATAATAAAACAGGCAGTATAGGACAGTGGTCAAGAGCACAGACTTCAAAGCCAGGCTTCCTGGATTCAAGTTTGGTTCTGCTATTTATTAACTATGTGACCTTGGGCAAATTATTAAACTTCTCTATACTTAAGTTTCCACATCTGTAATATGCAGATAATAATAGCAACCAATTCATACAGTTATTGTGTGAAGATTAAACGGCATAATATCCGTAAACCATCAAAACAATGACTGACACACAGAACGCATGCTATAAATATTAGCAATTTTAAAATCAAGCATGGTCAAGCTAGGGGGGGAAAAAGACACATCTCCTTTAACTTTTTTACTCAGCTTCTATTAAAACAGTCTTACAATAATGCTTTAACAGTTTTGGCCATCATATCATGCCATATATTGAGCTTAAACTCACATAAAATCTTTTAATTTGCTTTTATATACTGCTATACTCACTCAGTTGATATCCTAATCTCTAACTTACTACCTATCACAATTACAATCTATTTTTCCAGTCTACTGAGATCTTTTGAGACAATAATTTTGTCATTCAACTTTCTATTTCCATGTTTCCCTTTGTCATGTAGGCACATGAGTATTTTCACAAAAGAAAACTCTACTATAGAGAAGGCAAAAACCTAAGCAACGCTACAATCTAAGACAAGAGAACCCTGGAAAACACCAACATATAAAACTGTGTGATTTTCTGGTTCCATTTTAAGGGGAAAGAAGAGACCATCAGTCTCATAAAGTCAAATAGAAAGCTTGAAAAAGTTAATGTTCAGTCTTTAAAAAAAAAAAAATAAGTCCAGGTTATAGAAGAAGTCTCCAACCCCACTTCCTTTAACTAACATTCAGCCCCCCAACTGCGTCCAACTTGGAGAGAACTGTCATGAGCCAAAGCTTTTAATGTCCCTCCCTTTTGAAGGCACAGTGGAAACAATTCCCCAGAACAAAGGAGTTGCGTCAGAGAGCTCTCTGCTCTTTCAAGTTGGAAGGACAGTTGATTCACACCATGTGTCAGAGAGAAACACCAACTAGAACACCAAGTGAGATAAATTTTAGGCCTTCTGAGCTGTTTAATATTAAACTGTAATAAATCATCTTTACAGCAAATTATAAACAAAATATTTTGTTTACCCTTTCTCTCATATGTGTCTTCCCTTGCAAAGAAATTCTAAGAGAATTCTTAATTCCAAAGTCACATATTCTCCACCAAGAAATCATTTTCAAATGTTAGCATCCAGAATCAATGATCTGGTGCATACTCCCAAAACAATGCCCTGGCATATCACAATTAGCCTTGCCGTATGGCCCTTTGTTTTCCAAAACAGTGTTAGTTGAGTGATGGTCATGGTCTTTGATTAAGATCTCACCTGTCATTAACTCTACACTGAGTCATCTTAGTGTCCTGTCCGCTCTGGTCAATGATTTTACTTTACACCTAGATCATGAAATCAAATATATGTTCAACTATCATAAACGATACTTAAATGATTTTGTTTTTAATACTCCAAAAGAAAAAAACAAAAACAAAATCTGAAACAACCTTGATCTGTATAGATTTATTTGGAAAAATGGCCCTAAAAATAAAATTTAACAGAACAAATGATACCACAACTCAAACGATAAAATAAAGACTAGCTTAACATGTTAAGAGACATGTTTCTGAAAAGAGAGAATATTAAAACTACATGATTGGTTCAATACAAGGAATGGAACTGTGGGGAAAGTAAATTGCCTTCCTATCAGAAATGACCCTATAATTAAAAATTTGTTAGACATCTCCCTGAGGTCTAGTGCATATTTTCACCATGCATCTATTATCGGTTATGTATCATCTATTGTCAATCAATCTGGTCTGGGTCCTGTAATTTCTTTAAAAATCTGCTACCCTACACAAGTTAACTCTGAAGTCAACAAAATAATGATCTAATAAGGCCCAAACATCACTAAATAAACAAAGACTACTTACTAACAAAGAGTTGTGTTTAGGTCACTCTCCCAAAGCTATGAATATCACTATTCATATCACATCCCAGTTCTCCAATCTACAGAGTAACTTGATTATTTACTTCACGAGGAAAAATGGGGGCAATTATTTAAAATGTTCACAATACACTAAACTACAAAAAATAAAGTTTTAAAAGGCAGGAGAAATCTGACTATTAAATGAAATTAAATAATAAAATAAAATGACCACAGCAGGCTAAATAGAAACTGTTTTCTCAGAAATTTAAGAAAACTTACCATTCTAGGTGGGTTAGACATTTTTCCAGCATGGGCTCATTTAACAAATATTTACTGAGCATTTACTAAAAGGAAAAAGACAAGAATGTTTACCTTTGAGGGAGCTAATACTGTAATTAGTAAGGAAAGACAGAATGAAAGACAATGAAAGGCAATTATAAACCTGTACAGAAATTAATATAATGTTTAAATCTATACACTTAAATCTGTATACTTTAACTCTGTATACTTTGCATTATAGTAATGTAAAATACTGTTTGGTGTGGAATTGGATTAGTCAGAAAAAGTTTCTTGAATTTGCAGAAGACCAGGAATAAGGGGGCTAGGGGAGCTTTAAAAGCAGAGGAGGAAAACAGGACACAATAGATGCAAAGAAATAAAATAAAATGACTACAGACTAGTCATCCAAAATATATAAGCAAGAAGACAATGGAAAGATATCCATAAAGTGCCAAAGGACAAATTGTAGACCTTGAATTCTCTATGCAGCAAACACATTCTTCAAAACCTAACGACAAATAAAGATTTTTTTTTCAAACAAAATCTTAGAGAATTTGTTACCATCAGACCTGCACTACAACATTAGAGGAAGTTATTTAGACAGAAAGAAAGTGAAATCAGGTCAAAATAGGGATCTACACAAAGGAATAAAGAGCACAGGAAATAGTAAACAAAAAAGTTTTTATTATTTTTTAAACTTCCTTAAACTATAACAATGTTAAACCAAAAATAATTAGCTACAAATTGTAGAATTTGTAACATATATAGACATAAAAATGTTAGCAATAACTTAAAGTCATTGGGGGAAATGAAAATATACCGTTGAAAGGATCTTTTTTTTTTTTTTTAGTTTAGTTTTGAGAGAGAGTGTGAGCATGGTAGGTGCAGAGAGAGAAAGGAAAGAGAGAATCCCGGGGCGCCTGGGTGGCGCAGTCGGTTAAGCGTCCGACTTCAGCCAGGTCACGATCTCGCGGTCCGTGAGTTCGAGCCCCGCGTCGGGCTCTGGGCTGATGGCTCAGAGCCTGGAGCCTGTTTCCGATTCTGTGTCTCCCTCTCTCTCTGCCCCTCCCCCGTTCATGCTCTGTCTCTCTCTGTCCCAAAAATAAATAAATGTTGAAAGAGAGAATCCCAAGCAGGCTCCATGCCATCAGCACAGAACCCCGATGTGGGGCTCGAACTCACAAACTGCAAGATCACGACCTGAGGTGAAATCAAGAGTCAGACACTTAACCGACTGAACCACCCAGGCTCTTATGTTACACAAGAATAGGGATGATATCATTTGAAGATAGACTGTTGTCTTAATCAGTTTAGGCTACTATAACAAATTATCATAGACTGGATGGCTTAAACAACAAACATTTGTTTCTCACAGTTCAGCAAACTAAGAAGCCCAAGATCAAAACACTGGCAAATCCAGTGTTGAGTAAGGGCTCGCTTCCTGGTTTACCAGACAGCCATCTTCTCATTGTATCCTCACACTGTAAACAGCAGAGAGAAAGAACAAGCTCTCATGCTTCTTCTTATAAGGGTACAAATCCCATTCATGAGGGCTCCACCTTCCTGTCCTAAGTACCTTCCAAAGGCTCACTTTGGGGGTTACAACATTAACATACAAGTTTTGAAGGGACACAAAACATTGAGGCCACAGCAACTGTGATAATTTAAAGATGCATATTACAATCCTTACAGCAATAACTTAAAAAAAAAGGTATATCTAAAAAGCCTACAATGGAATACACCAGAATGCTAAATATTAAGTTAATCTCACTCAGTTAAAGAAAGTAAGAAAAAAGGGACCCAAAAAATGGGGCAAATGAAAACTAAATAGCAAGATAATAGGTTCAAATTTAATCAAATATGTAATGATATTAATGTGAATGGTTTCCTTTCCCTGCTTTCTTTTTAACTAATTGAGTATACCTCCATTTTCCTCCTTCCCATCTTTTGAGCTATTGTTGTCATTCCTTTGTGAAGTGCCTTGGTGTAATTTTGTTGCTTACGTTTATCCTGCTTGAAGATCTTTAAGCTTCTTGGATTTCTATTCTAATTTTCCAGAAAAAAAAAATCACTTTAAACTGTTTTTAAATGTTTCTGGTTTTAATTTCTGGAGGTGAGCCCATATCTGTAAGAAATATGATAATATTGCTGCTTTCTTTTTATCAGTTTCATATATCATCTCTGTCCTGCTATAATTAGATCAGACTTACCTCATTCCATATCACTTCTCTCCCTCTCTTCTCCATATACTTGTACCACTAAGGCAATCAGAAATTAAAGGAACAAGATGCTGGAGGCCAGGGGAAAAATGAGAAGAGCTGAGCCAACATTCTTTAGTCACTTTTTCCCCTCGAGGCATTTGCTAAATCTGTGCACAAGTAAAGCTAAGTTTCCAGTAAAGAAACTGAGCAGAAGGCCATGACTAAGAGGAAGAGAAATCAGTTTTTGACAGTTTTGTGGAGCTGAAGTGACATAAATTAGAGACTTAAGAAGTAAAGATCCTGGAGAGGAAAAATGGGAAGGAAACAGAATACTGCTCTCTCCTTCCCTCAACACAACTTGCTGAATTCTTAAGCTACAATGGACAAGAGGCTAAGAAGACAAGCAAAACGCCTCTAAGATGCAGAACAGGGTGTTAAGAAGTTTTGAGATATAGAGGAAATAAAGATTAGAATTCAGTGTCCACCTCAAAGAAGGGGCCCTAATCATCACTCCAAGGCTATACATCTTTGTGATAGGATACCATAAGGCAGTAATGCACCACAGACAGCCACAGCCTCGCCAGCACTGAACCCTGAATCTAGCAAGCTCTGACGGGACAAAGATCACTGCCACTCTATCTGACTTACAAAAAAGAGGGTGGAGGGGTTAACCTCTTCTTAGAGAAGATAAGGTCATCCAGAACCTCCACAATTTTTATCCCCATTCAGGCCAAAATTACCAGGCAGGCTAAAGGAGAGGATCACATGACTGAAGGTCAAGATCCACAGATGATCCAGATGTTGACATCATCATGAAAGGACTTTAAAACGGTTATGATTAATAAGACAAGAAAAAAAGGGAGGAAAGATTAACAATATTGATGAAAAGACAGAAAATTTCACCAGAGCCTTAAAATCTATATTACTTTAGGGGCTAGGTGGCTGGGCTGAGCCTGGGTGGCTCAGTTGGTTAAGCATCTGACTTCAGCTCAGGTCACGATCTCACAGTCCGTGAGTTTGAGCCCCGCGTCAGGCTCTGTGCTGACAGCTCGGAGCCTGGAGCCTGCTTCAGATTCTGTGTCTCCCTCTCTCTGACCCTCCCCCGTTCATGCTCTGTCTTTCTCTGTCTCAAAAATAAATATTTAAAAAAAATTTTTTTTAAATCTATATTATTTTAAAATGGAGGGGAAAAAAATCAGAAGCAAAAAATATGATTTTTAAAGTTAAGAACTGCATAGATGGTTTATCAGCAAGAGAGGATTAGTGACGATAAATCAATAGAAAATGTCTAGATTGAAGCATGAAAAGGAAAACAAAAAGATGTAAAATATAGAAGACTATTCAAAATATGAAGCATACGGCACACAGTCCAAAGGCCCACCCCAGCAGTTCTCAAACTTTTTCACCTTAAGATATCTTCATGCTTTTAAAAAATACTAAGGTCCCCAAGTGCTTCTGTATATATGGTTATATTTATCAACATTTGTCGCATTAAAAATTAAACTAACAAAAGAATTTAAGCATAAGAAAAACATAAGCATGTATCACATTAGCCTTTGAAACAGTGATGTTTTCATATATCATGTAGTCTCTAGGATACTATACTATATATTCTCCTGCAGAAATGTGAGTAGAAGAAGTTAGTGGTATTACGAAAATCGTTTTGAATTTGTGACTCCCATGAAAGGGGTTTAGTCTTTCCGTAACAGGGCAGAAACAACATCTAAAGACACCATGGTCAACTATTTCTTACCCAAAACTAAAAAAAGACATCAATCCACAGTTACAAGCCCAGCAAACCCCGAGCAGGGCGAATACAAAGAAAACTATACCTAAATACATCAGAGTAAAACTACAGAAAACCGAAAAGAAAGGAGAAAATATTAAAGGAACAACAATAACATTAAACAGAACAGATATGTCAAACAACAACTGAATGATACCTTGGCAGTTCCTCAAAAAATTAAAAATAAAGTTACCATGTGATCCAGCAATTCCACCTGTAGGTATACACCCAAAACAACTGAAAGCAGGGACTCAAAGAAATATTTCTACATCTACGTTCATAGCAGCATTATTCACAAAAGCCAAAAGGAAGAAGCAACCCAAGTGTTCACTGACAGATGAATGGATAAACAAAAGGAGGTACACCTAAGATAAAATATTATTTATTCAGCCTTAAAAATGAAGGAAATTCTGGCACATATTACAACATGAATGAACCCTGAAGACATTATGCTAAGTGAAAGACACCAGTCATAAAAGAACAAATACTGTATGATTCCACTTACATGAAAGTACCTACAATAGTCAGATTCAGAGACACAGAAAGTAGAATGGTGGCTGCCAGGGGCAGGGGAAAGGGGAGAATGGGGAGCCATTGTTTAATAGGTACAGTTTGGGAACATTAAGAAGGTTCTGGAGATGGATGATGGCCATGGCTGTACAACAATGTGAATATACTTAATGCCAATAATCTGTATAGTTGCAAATGGTTAAGAGAACGGGTCAGTAGTAGACTTGCATTAAAAGAAATACTGCAGGGGCGCCTGGGTGACTCAGCTGGCTGGGCGTCCAACTTCAGCTCAGGTCATAATCTCACAGTTCCCCGCAGCAGGTTCGCTGCTGTCATCCTCTGCCCCCTCTCTCTCTGCCCTCCCGTGCTCATGCTCGCTCGCTCTCTCTCTCTCTCTCTCTCAAAAATGAATAAACAGGAATGGCTCAGTTGGTTAGGCATCCGACTTTGGCTCAGGTCATGATTTTGTGTTTCATGAATTCGAGCCCCGCATCGGGCTCTGCGCTGACAGCTCAGAGCCTGGAGCCTGCTTCGAATCTGACTCCCTCTTTCTCTGCCCCTCCCCCGCTTGTGCTCTGTCTCTCTCTCTCTCTCAAAAAAAGATAAACATTAAAAAAAATTAATGAATAAACATTTAAATAAATGAATAAATAATAAATAAACAAACAAACAAATGCTGCAGAGAGTTCGTCATGCAAAAACAAAGCAATCTCAGAAAGAAGCACAGAATGGTGGAGGAAATGGAAATTAACCCAAAAGGGTAAACAGTAATGAATGCTGACTCTAAAAAATAATAAGGATAATGTCTTATGGGCACTAAATGACATGCAAAATTAAAATTCATGACAGCAATAGCTTAAGAGGTAGGAGAGGATAAATGAAAATCAAGTGTTCAATGATCCTAGCACTGTCATGGAAGTGACACAAGTAATAATTTATACTACAATCTATGAGTCAAAGATGCATATTGTAATCCTTAGAGTAATTCCTAAAGATTAAAAGAAGAGCCAATGAACAGGAAAAGAAAAAGTCAACTATCATGAAAAGAAAATCCAAGATTTTTAAGTTCAACGAAGCTCTCTTTTCGGTATAAAGTCTACAGAGCAGCCATTCTGAATATACAGTTAACTGAAAAATGTGTTCACCTAAGTCCTTCTTAAGGCAACTACTAGAGAAAGAACTCCAACCAAACTAAATGACAGGAGAAACTTCAACCAGAAAGACTGGCAGGGCTCTAGTCTTTCCATAACAGGGCAGAGCATATTTAACTGCAACTCTAAGACAAAAAACAAGATCAGGTTAAAAGTCACAAAATATAGTATATAAATATAGTATGTAAAAAGTATACAACTAAAAAGAGAAAAGAAAAAATAGAAAGCAGCATAAGCTAGTAGACTGCTTCATACCTAATAACTGGGAGTCAAAGCTAAGCAAATCAGGTACACATCTCCAATCCCTAACCTAAAAATCCCTGAAACAGAAATGTTTCAGAATTCAGAATTTTCCAGATTTTAAAAAGCAAGTAGGGTGCATATTTCATACATTTCATAACATCCCCAGTGAGGTCTTAAGAAGCATTCCCCTCATCTATCACATTAGTATTTCTGCAGCAAAATGTAGGAATATTTATACAACAGTAAATATAAAGACTATCACTGGGGCGCCTGGGTGGCTCAGTCAGTTAATTAAGTGTCCAACTTCAGCTCAGGTCATGATCTCATGGTTTGCGAGTTCGAGCCCACGTCAAGCTCTGTGCTGACAGCTCAGAGCCTGGAGCCTGCTTCAGATTCTGTGTCTCCCTCTCCCTCTGCCCCTCCCCTGCTCACGCTCTGACTCTCTGTCTGAATTTCAATAATAAATAAACGTTAAAAAAAATTTTTCAAAAAAAGAAAAGGCTATCACTACCTCAGGTCAATGCTTGTCAGGTTTTGTTGCCAGATGAATTTAGACAAGCTTGGACAACAAATGTTTTCAGGGCCTTTGGATTTTTGAACTACAAATTCAATACAAAGGAACCACAAGATCAAAAATACAATTTTTTTTTAATTCAAAGAAAAAAGACACTATGAGATATGGCTTACAGTAGTAACTTCCTCCATGCCCCCCCCCCAAAACACCTCTTTTACTTAATACTAAGTTATTGTTAAAGAACTACGGTGCTCTAAATTTCCAAGTGGTGGTACTTGCAGAGTAAATTGCTGATGAACATACAAGTCACTAGGGGGCAGCAGAGCACAAGGAGTGTCCCCAGAAAAGTGGTGAAACTGGCAAAGTACTTACATAGCTAGAGTACCAACTGCTGGAAACATTTCATTCACTAACACAATAAAAGACTTACCGATTAACCTGTAAAATCTGCTTCTAAAACTTCATTATATTCCTTCATTATATTTTAGTTTTTATTTTTAAATAATTTCACACTGCATGAGTAATACTGAGAACTCCTGTAATAGCCTTTACGCAGAATTCACCAATGTGTAAGTTTGCCACATTTGTTTTATCATTCCTTGTATGTATATATACATTTTTATTTTCCTAAACCATTTGAGCATATGTTGCATATACTGCGCCCTTAAAACCGCAGTGTGTATTTCTTCTCTTACCTAACGACAGCACAGTTATCAAATTCAAGAAACTTACATTGGGGCGCCTGGGTGGCTCAGTTGGCTAAGCGTCCGACTTCGGCTCAGGTCACGATCTCACAGCCCGTGAGTTCGAGCCCCGCGTCAGGCTCTGGGCTGATGGCTCAGAGCCTGGAGCCTGCTTCCGATTCTGTGTCTCCCTCTCTCTCTGCCCCTCCCCCGTTCATGCTCTGTCTCTCTGTGTCTCAAAAATAAATAAACATTAAAAAAAAAAATTTTTTTTTTTTAAATTTAAAAAAAAAAATTTTTTTTTTAAATTTAAAAAAAAAAAAAGAAACTTACATTGATACAATCATAAGCTAAGTCATAGTCCACATCCCAATTTTGTCAACCGTCCCAATAATATTCGTTAGAGCATTTTCATTTCTTTCTGGAGGGTGTCCCATCCAGGATCATCTATTCCCTTCAGTTGTCGTGCCTCTTCAATCTCCTTTCATCTAAACTAGCAGTTCTCAGACTTTTTAGATACAGAAGCCCTTTACATTATTAACAATTGAGGACTCCAAAGAACTTTTCATATGAATTCATATGAACATATGAATATACATACATATTATCATTAGAAATTAAAACTGAGAAAGTAAAAAATAAATTCATTTAAAATTTAAAAACCCATTAAACATGTTAAAGAATATGTTTTATGTTGGGGCGCCTGGGTGGCTCAGTCGGTTAAACGTCAGATCTCATGGTTCGTGGATTCAAGCCCCGCGTCGGGTTCTGTGTCTGACAGCTCAGAGCCTGAAGCCTGCTTCAGATTCTGTGTCTCCCTCTATCTGCCCATCCACTGCTCATGCTTTGTCTCTGTCTCTCAGAAATAAATTTTTTAAAAAATGTTAAAGAATATATTTTATGAAAAATACTTATACATTCTAAAACAAAAAATAGAACACCTTGTTTCACAGTCATGCAAATCTCTTTAATGGCTGGCTTAACAGAATACATCTGGATTCCATAACCACTCCTACATTCAATCTACTGCAGTGCAGAGTTTTGGCTGAAGGATAGGAGGAAAATCCTCATACACATGCAGTTGGAAAAACGACAATGTATTTTTAAAGCTTTTCCATGTATTTTTATATATATACATATACACAAATTTATGTTACAACCTCAAAACTTTATGAGTTTCAGAATAAAATCCATTTGTCTTACACTTTGAATGAATCTTTTACCCATATGATAGGGCATTGGTCATCTGAAAAATACTGGTTCACTTGATTTTGTTAAGTCTTTCAAATATTGACATATTTCATTATACACCCTCAAAAACTCACATTAATCAGTATCACCATCCAGTCTCATAAGTTTCTAAGTACCGTCAACCTTTAGAAGGGCAACAGGCCACATCTACGAAAACATAAACTTGGAACAATAGTAAATCCCACACAAATAGTGCAAATAATAAATTGGTCATTCTATACAACACAGCAATAAAGATGGACTTGGGGCACCTGGGAGGCTCAGTCAGTTAAGCACCCGATTCTTGATTTTGCCTCAGGTTATGATCTCATGGGTTCATGAGATTGGGTTTGTGAGATCAAGTCCTGCATTGGGCTCTCTGATTCTCGCTCTCTTCCTCTCTATCTGCCTTTCCCCCATTCACACGTACTCTCTCTCTCTCTCTCTCAAAAATAAATAAACTTAAAAATAAGTAAACTAAAAAATGGACTTTAATCACAGTAAACAATATTACAGTATCACTGTACATCAGAATTGCTGAAATAAAAAGTGGCGACAACACCAAAATGCTGGTGAGGATGCAGAGAAACTGGATCTCTCATGTATTATTGGTGGGAAGGCATAGAACAGTACAGCCATTCAGAAAAATAGTTTGGCAGTTTCTTAAAAAACTAAACATACGCTTATCATAAAATTCAACAACCGCACTCCTGGGTATTTATTCCAGAAAAATGACCACCTATGTTGACCAAAAAATACAAAAATTTGTACACAAACATTCATAGCAGCTTTATCCATAATAATAAGTGAAAGGTTCTTTGTCTTCTTGGTATCAAGTATGTGCCATCTTTACCAACACCAATTGTCTGATTCTCTGACACCAATTCTGACACTTACTACTGGAGTTAATGTCAGACCCCACAAGTTAAGGGCTTAGCTCCATAAGAATGCCCCCACTTCAGACACCAGCCACAAACAGGGTACCCAAGCCACTCAGATTTATGCTTGATCAACTACAAATTCAGGGGTTCCTATGCCCCTCTTCCAGGTCAGGTTCAATAAGTCACAAGAACAACTCACAGAACTCAGGAAAGCACTTACCACTACTGGTTTATTATAAAGGATACAAATCAGGAAGAGCCAATGGAAGAGATCTATAAAGCTGACATGGGAAAAAGGGGTATGGGTAGCTTCCATGCTCTCTCCAGGCACATCATCTTCCCAAGCTCTTTGATGTGTTCATCACCTTAGAATCTTTCCAAATCCCATTCTTTAGGGAATTTTATGATTGATTAAATCACTGGTCATCGGTGACTGGATTCCATCTCCAGCCTCTTTCTCCTCCCCAGAGGCTGGGGTAGGGGGCTAAAAGTTCTAACCCTCTAATCAAAGAGGTCTTTCTGCTGACTAGCCCCCATTCTAAAGCCACCTAAGCATCCCCCAAGAGTCACTTCGTTAGCATAAACTGAGGTATTGTTGAAAGGGGTATGTTAGAAATAACAAAAGATGCTCCTATCATTCAAGCAATGCCAAGAGTTTTAGGAGCTGTGAGCCAGGAACCAGAGAAAAAGACCTAATATAGATTTCATATTATACCACAGCTAAGAAACTGGAAACAGGCTAGATGACTTCCAACAAGTGGTTAAATTGTGCTACATTCATATCATGGAATACTATTCAGCAACACAAAAGATTAAGTTATTAATACACAGAACTACTTGGATGAATCTCCAGAGAATTACCCTGAGTGAAAAGAAAAGTCTAATCCCAAAAGGTAACTAATACATACTGTATGATCCCATTTATACAACAATTTTGAAATTACAAAATTTCAAAAATGGAGAGAGATCAGTAGTTAGTAGTTATGAGGTGGGGCAGCAGGGAGGTGAAAATGATAATAAAAGGGTAATGCAAGGGATCCTTATGGTGATGAAACTGTTCAGTATATTGACTGTGTTGGGAAATACACCAACTTACATGAAATAAAATTGTACAAAACTAAATACACATACATAGATGACTACAAGTTAGACATAGAAATATGACTAACACTGGCAGACTGTATCATGTCAGTATCTTAATTTTAATGTTGTACTACTATTTTACAGAATGTTACTACTGACAGGAAATTGGATAAAGAGTACCTGGGATTTCTCTGTTATGCCTTACAACTGTATGTGAACCTACAATGATCTCAACAGAAATATCAATTAAAAAATCAGTATACCTAAAGAAAATCTGAATATTGTTTTTATAATTTAACATAAAACTCAGAAGCCACAAAGGAAAAGACTGGTAGATTTTACTACAATAATATGTTAAAGTTCTCTATAAAAACTTGCAATATAGGGGCACCTAGCTAGCTCAATCAGAGGAGCATACAACTCTTTATCTCAGGGTTGTGAGTTCAAGCCCCACATTGGGTGTGAGATTACTTTAAAAAAAAAAAGGGGGCGCCTGGGTGGCGCAGTCGGTTAAGCGTCCGACTTCAGCCAGGTCACGATCTCGCGGTCCGTGAGTTCGAGCCCCGCGTCAGGCTCTGGGCTGATGGCTCAGAGCCTGGAGCCTGTTTCCGATTCTGTGTCTCCCTCTCTCTCTGCCCCTCCCCCGTTCATGCTCTGTCTCTCTCTGTCCCAAAAATAAATAAATGTTGAAAAAAAATTTTTAAAAAAATAAATAAATAAATAAATAAAATAAAAATAAAAAAATAAAAAAATAAAAAAGTCACATGTCCGACTTCAGCTCAGGTCATGATCTTGCAGTCTGTGAGTTGAAGCCCCATGTCAGGTTCTCTATGCTGACAGCTCCGAGCCTGGAGCCTGCTTCAGATTCTGGGTCTCCCTCTCTGCTCCTCTCCCACTCACACTCTGTTTCTCTCTGTCTCTCAAAAATAAACATTTAAAAACATTTTTTAATAAAAAAAAAATAAATTAAAAACAAAAAATTTTTTAAAAGCTTGCAACGGGGCGCCTGGGTGGCTCAGTCTGCTAAGCGTCCAACTTCGGCTCAGGTCATGATCTCGCGGTCCATGAGTTCAAGCCCCGCGTCGGGCTCTGTGCTGACAGCTCAGAGCCTGGAGCCTGCTTCAGATTCTGTGTCTCCCCCTTTCCCTGTCCCTCCCATGCTCATGCTCTGTCTCTCTCTGTCTCAAAAATAAACATTAAAAAAAAATTTTTTTTTTAAAAACTTGCAACATAAATTAGGTCAAAAAACAAAATGAGAAAATGTATTTATAAAACATGTAACAAAAGGTTAATATACATGATATATAAAGAGTCCTACAAATCAGTAAATAAAAGCAAACAACCCAATAGAAAATAAAATGGACAAAGTTTATGAGTTTCCAACTGATAGCAGAAATAAAACTGGTCAATACACACAAAAGATGCTCAACTCCTCTGATCATTAGGAATTGTGAATAAAAACAAAAATCAAATACTATACAATAGTGTTCACCAGCACCAGTGAATGTTAGCTTCCAACCCCTCTTGCCTTCAGGCCTTCCCAGGAAGCTCAGTATTCTGAATGCTGCGTGTAAGTATGTGCAGCAGTGTCTGGAACATAGCAGGGACTCAATAAATATTTACTGAGTGAAGAAATTAATGTGATTCCTCAAAAGTCAGAGGTAAAAATGTCAGGGTAGGAAACCAAAAGTCCATCCAAAAGTCCATAAAAATAATGAATAAATTGGCAAGAATGGTCAAAATCAACTCTCTCAGAACTCTTGATACTAATCAAAAGCTTGCTGAAACCAAGGGAATGATTAATCAAGAAAAAAACAGCTGAATCTCAGTGTTTGAGAAAATCTCCATCAAATGATTAGCTGACCACTAAGTTAAAGGAACATATGCTTCCATGGCCACACCCAATAAATAATACAGACAACAAAATTAGTTCAGAAAATTCACTAAACAAACAAACAACTACAACAAGCAGCAACAACCAACCCTGGAAAGGGTTATGATATTCAAAATGTCTGGTTTTCAACAAAAAAATTATGAGGCATGCAAGGAAATAATAAAGTATGGACCATACACAGGAAAAAAAAAGGAAATAGGAAAAAGACTTAAAGGAAAGACAAGACTTAAAGGAAACTATGAGAATAATGTCTCACCAAATAAAGAATGTCAATAAAGAGATAAAAATTACAAAAAAAAAATAAAATGGGAATTCTGGAGTTGAAAGATGCAATAACTGAAATAAAAAATTTATGATATGGGTTTACTAGGAGATTTAAGTAAACAAAGAAATAATCAACTAACTTGATGACAGATCAATTGAAATTATCCAGTCTGAGGAACAGAAAGCAAAAACATTCTGAGGAGCAGAAAGAAAAAAGAAAAATGAAAAATGTGTACCAACATACACATTATGAAAGTCTAGGCAGAAAGGAGAGAGAAAAAGGAACAGAAAGAATATTTGAAAGAAATAATGGACAAAAATTTCCAAAACTTGATGAAAGACATGAATATACGCATCTAAGAAGATCAACAAACTCCAAGTATGGAAAACTTAAAAGAGATCCATACTAACGCACATTATAATAAAACTTTAAAAGACAGAATCTTGAAAGTAGCAAGAAAAATGATTTGTCATGTACCGAGAAGTCTCAGTAAGATTAGCAGCTGATTTTTCATCAGAAACCATGGAGTCCAGAAGGTAATGAGATGACATATTCAAGTGCGAAGAGACAAAACTGTTAACCAAGAATTAATTATCTGGCAAAACTATCCTTCAAAATTGAGGAAAAATTCAGACATTCTTGGCTAAATAAAAACTGGAAAGAGTCCATCATTAATAAATTGTCTTATAAGAAAACTAAAGAGAATTCTTCAGGCTGAAATGAAAACACAGTAACTCAAATCCACATGAGGAAATAACATCAATAAAGGTTAACTACACAGGTAAATATAATAGTCAGTATTAATGTACTCTTGGCCTATAACTCCTCATTTTTCCTATCTGATTTAAAAACAACTGTACAGGGGCACCAGGATGGCTCAATCAGTTGAGTGTCCAACTCTTGATTTTGGCTGAGGTCATAATCTCACGGTTCGGGCTTTGCGCTGACAGCACAAAGCCTGCTTGGGATTTTCTCTCTCCTTCTCTTTCTGCCCCTCACCCCCTCAGAATAAATAAATAAACATTTTTTTAAACAACTGTAGAAAACAATAACTCTAATCTGTTCTGGTGGGCACACAGTGTATAAAGATATAATTTATGACAACAGAAAGACAAGAGGGAATTCTGTAGGAGCAAAGTTTTTGTATACTGTTGAATTCAAATTGGTAGAATGCCATAAATTAAGATGTTAATTGTAATCCCCAAGGACAACCACTAACAAAATAAGCGTAAAATATATAGTAAAAGAAAAGAGAATGAAACCAAAGTATTAAAACTAGAGGGAGGAGGGGAAGATGGCGGCATAGGAGGACGCTGGGCTCACCGCGCGTCCTGCTGATCACTTAGATTCCACCTACACCTGCCTAAATAACCCAGAAAACCGCCAGAGGATTAGCAGAACGGAGTCGCCAGACCCAAGCGCAGACGAGAGGCCCACGGAAGAGGGTAGGAAGGGCGGCGAGGCGGTGCGCGCTCCACGGACTGGCAGGAGGGAGCCGGGGCGGAGGGGCGGCTTGCAAAAGTCCCCGAGTCTGGCTTGCAAAAGCGGAGGGGCCTGACGGACTGTGTTCCGACAGCAAGCACAACTTAGCGTCTGGGAGGTCGTAAGTTAACAGCTCTGCTCGGAAAGCGGGAAGGCTGGAGGACAAAGGGAGGGAGAGCTGCTGAGCCCCCGGACGACAGAGCTCAGTTTGGTGGGGAACAAAGGCGCTCGCCAGCGCCATCTCCCCCGCCCATCCCCCAGCCAAAATCCCAAAGGGAACCGGTTCCTGCCAGGGAAATTGCTCACTCCGCGCAAACACCCAACTCTGTGCTTCTGCGGAGCCAAACCTCTGGCAGCGGATCTGACTCCCTCCGGCTGCCACAGGGCCCCTCCTGAAGTGGATCACCTAAGGAGAAGCAAGCTAAGCCTGCCCCCCCTGCCGCCGTGCACCTTGCCTACCCACCCCAGCTAATACGCCAGATCCCCAGCATCACAAGCCTGGCATTGTGCAAGTAGCCCAGACGGGCCACACCACCCCACAGTGAATCCCGCCCCTAGGAGAGGGGAAGAGAAGGCACACACCAGTCTGACTGTGGCCCCAGCGGTGGGCTGGGGGCAGACATCAGGACTGACTGCGGCCCTGCCCACCAACTCCAGTTATACACCACAGCACAGGGGAAGTGCCCTGCAGGTCCTCACCACACCAGGGACTATCCAAAATGACCAAGCGGAAGAATTCCCCTCAGAAGAATCTCCAGGAAATAACAACAGCTAATGAGCTGATCAAAAAGGATTTAAATAATATAACAGAAAGTGAGTTTAGAATAATAGTCATAAAATTAATCGCTGGGCTTGAAAACAGTATACAGGACAGCAGAGAATCTCTTGCTACAGAGATCAAGGGACTAAGGAACAGTCACGAGGAGCTGAAAAACGCTTTAAATGAAATGCAAAACAAAATGGAAACCACCACGGCTCGGATGGAAGAGGCAGAGGAGAGAATAGGTGAACTAGAAGATAAAGTTATAGAAAAAGAGGAAGCTGAGAAAAAGAGAGATAAAAAAATCCAGGAGTATGAGGGGAAAATTAGAGAACTAAGTGATACACTAAAAAGAAATAATATACGCATAATTGGTATCCCAGAGGAGGAAGAGAGAGGGAAAGGTGCTGAAGGGGTACTTGAAGAAATCATAGCTGAGAACTTCCCTGAACTGGGAAAGGAAAAAGGCATTGAAATCCAAGAGGCACAGAGAACTCCCTTCAGACGTAACTTGAATCGATCTTCTGCACGACATATCATAGTGAAACTGGCAAAATACAAGGATAAAGAGAAAATTCTGAAAGCAGCAAGGGGTAAACGTGCCCTCACATATAAAGGGAGACCTATAAGACTCGTGACTGATCTCTCTTTTGAAACTTGGCAGGCCAGAAAGAATTGGCACGAGATTTTCAGGGTGCTAGACAGAAAAAATATGCAGCCGAGAATCCTTTATCCAGCAAGTCTGTCATTTAGAATAGAAGGAGAGATAAAGGTCTTCCCAAACAAACAAAAACTGAAGGAATTTGTCACCACTAAACCAGCCCTACAAGAGATCCTAAGGGGGACCCTGTGAGACAAAGTACCAGAGACATCACTACAAGCATAAAACATACAGACATCACAATGACTCTAAACCCGTATCTTTCTATAATAACACTGAATGTAAATGGATTAAATGCGCCAACCAAAAGACATAGGGTATCAGAATGGATAAAAAAACAAGACCCATCTATTTGCTGTCTACAAGAGACTCATTTTAGACCTGAGGACACCTTTAGATTCAGAGTGAGGGGATGGAGAACTATTTATCATGCTACTGGAAGCCAAAAGAAAGCTGGAGTAGCCATACTTATATCAGACAAACTAGACTTTAAATTAAAGGCTGTAACAAGAGATGAAGAAGGACATTATGTAATAGTTACAGGGTCTATCCATCAGGAAGAGCTAACAATTATAAATGTCTATGCGCCGAATACGGGAGCCCCCAAATATATAAAACAATTACTCATAAACATAAGCAACCTTATTGATAAGAATGTGGTAATTGCTGGGGACTTTAACACCCCACTTACAGAAATGGATAGATCATCTAGACACACGGTCAATAAAGAAACAAGGGCCCTGAATGAGACATTGGATCAGATGGACTTGACAGATATATTTAGAACTCGGCATCCCAAAGCAACAGAATATACTTTCTTCTCGAGTGCACATGGAACATTCTCCAAGATAGATCATATACTGGGTCACAAAACAGCCCTCCATAAGTTTACAAGAATTGAAATTATACCATGCATACTTTCAGACCACAATGCTATGAAGCTTGAAATCAACCACAGGAAAAAGTCTGGAAAACCTCCAAAAGCATGGAGGTTAAAGAACACCCTACTAACGAATGAGTGGGTCAACCAGGCAATTAGAGAAGAAATCAAAAAATATATGGAAACAAACGAAAATGAAAATACAACAATCCAAACGCTTTGGGACGCAGCGAAGGCAGTCCTGAGAGGAAAATACATTGCAATCCAGGCCTATCTCAAGAAACAAGAAAAATCCCAAATACAAAATCTAACAGCACACCTAAAGGAAATAGAAGCAGAACAGCAAAGGCAGCCTAAACCCAGCAGAAGAAGAGAAATAATAAAGATCAGAGCAGAAATAAACAATATAGAATCTAAAAAAACTGTAGAGCAGATCAACGAAACCAAGAGTTGGTTTTTTGAAAAAATAAACAAAATTGACAAACCTCTAGCCAGGCTTCTCAAAAAGAAAAGGGAGATGACCCAAATAGATAAAATCATGAATGAAAATGGAATTATTACAACCAATCCCTCAGAGATACAAACAATTATCAGGGAATACTATGAAAAATTATATGCCAACAAATTGGACAACCTGGAAGAAATGGACAAATTCCTGAACACCCACACTCTTCCAAAACTCAATCAGGAGGAAATAGAAAGCTTGAACAGACCCATCACCAGCGAAGAAATTGAATCGGTTATCAAAAATCTCCCAACAAATAAGAGTCCAGGACCAGATGGCTTCCCAGGGGAGTTCTACCAGACGTTTAAAGCAGAGATAATACCTATCCTTCTCAAGCTATTCCAAGAAATAGAAAGGGAAGGAAAACTTCCAGACTCATTCTATGAAGCCAGTATTACTTTGATTCCTAAACCAGACAGAGACCCAGTAAAAAAAGAGAACTACAGGCCAATATCCCTGATGAATATGGATGCAAAAATTCTCAATAAGATACTAGCAAATCGAATTCAACAGCATATAAAAAGAATTATTCACCATGATCAAGTGGGATTCATTCCTGGGATGCAGGGCTGGTTCAACATTCGCAAATCAATCAACGTGATACATCACATTAACAAAAAAAAAAGAGAAGAACCATATGATCCTGTCAATCGATGCAGAAAAGGCCTTTGACAAAATCCAGCACCCTTTCTTAATAAAAACCCTTGAGAAAGTCGGGATAGAAGGAACATACTTAAAGATCATAAAAGCTATTTATGAAAAGCCCACAGCTAACATCATCCTCAATGGGGAAAAACTGAGAGCTTTTTCCCTGAGATCAGGAACACGACAGGGATGCCCACTCTCACCGCTGTTGTTTAACATAGTGCTGGAAGTTCTAGCATCAGCAATCAGACAACAAAAGGAAATCAAAGGCATCAAAATTGGCAAAGATGAAGTCAAGCTTTCGCTTTTTGCAGATGACATGATATTATACATGGAAAATCCTATAGACTCCACCAAAAGCCTGCTAGAACTGATACATGAATTCAGCAAAGTTGCAGGATACAAAATCAATGTACAGAAATCAGTTGCATTCTTATACACTAACAATGAAGCAACAGAAAGACAAATAAAGAAACTGATCCCATTCACAATTGCACCAAGAAGCATAAAATACCTAGGAATAAATCTAACCAAAGATGTAAAGGATCTGTATGCTGAAAACTATAGAAAGCTTATGAAGGTAATTGAAGAAGATTTAAAGAAATGGAAAGACATTCCCTGCTCATGGATTGGAAAAATAAATATTGTCAAAATGTCAATACTACCCAAAGCTATCTACACATTCAATGCAATCCCAATCAAAATTGCACCAGCATTCTTCTCAAAACTAGAACAAGCAATCCTAAAATTCATATGGAACCACAAAAGGCCCCGAATAGCCAAAGGAATTTTGAAGAAGACCAAAGCAGGAGGCATCACAATCCCAGACTTTAGCCTCTACTACAAAGCTGTCATCATCAAGACAGCATGGTATTGGCACAAAAACAGACACACAGACCAATGGAATAGAATAGAAACCCCAGAACTAGACCCACAAACGTATGGCCAACTCATCTTTGACAAAGCAGGAAAGAACATCCAATGGAAAAAAGACAGCCTCTTTAACAAATGGTGCTGGGAGAACTGGACAGCAACATGCAGAAGGTTGAAACTAGAGCACTTTCTCACACCATTTACAAAAATAAACTCAAAATGGATAAAGGACCTAAATGTGAGACAGGAAACCATCAAAACCTTAGAGGAGAAAGCAGGAAAAGACCTCTCTGACCTCAGCCGTAGCAATCTCTTACTCGACACATCCCCAAAGGCAAGGGAATTAAAAGCAAAAGTGAATTACTGGGACCTTATGAAGATAAAAAGCTTCTGCACAGCAAAGGAAACAACCAACAAAACTAAAAGGCAACCAACGGAATGGGAAAAGATATTTGCAAATGACATATCGGACAGAGGGCTAGTATCTAAAATCTATAAAGAGCTCACCAAACTCCACACCCGAAAAACAGATAACCCAGTGAAGAAATGGGCAGAAAACATGAATAGACACTTCTCTAAAGAAGACATCCAGATGGCCAACAGGCACATGAAAAGATGTTCAGCATCGCTCCTTATCAGGGAAATACAAATCAAAACCACACTCAGGTATCACTTCACGCCAGTCAGAGTGGCCAAAATGAACAAATCAGGAGACTATAGATGCTGGAGAGGATGTGGAGAAACGGGAACCCTCTTGCACTGTTGGTGGGAATGCAAATTGGTGCAGCCGCTCTGGAAAGCAGTGTAGAGGTTCCTCAAAAAATTAAAAATAGACCTACCCTATGACCCAGCAGTAGCACTGCTAGGAATTTATCCAAGGGATACAGGAGTACTGATGCATAGGGGCACTTGTACCCCAATGTTCATAGCAGCACTCTCAACAATAGCCAAATTATGGAAAGAGCCTAAATGTCCATCAACTGATGAATGGATAAAGAAATTGTGGTATATATACACAATGGAATACTATGTGGCAATGAGAAAAAATGAAATAGGGCCTTTTGTAGCAACGTGGATGGAACTGGAGAGTGTAATGCTAAGTGAAATAAGCCATACAGAGAAAGACAGATACCATATGGTTTCACTCTTATGTGGATCCTGAGAAACTTAACAGGAACCCATGGGGGAGGGGAAGGAAAAAAAAAAAAAAAAAAAGAGGTTAGAGTGGGAGAGAGCCAAAGCATAAGAGACTGTTAAAAACTGAGAACAAACTGAGGGTTGATGGGGGGTGGGAGGGAGGGGAGGGTGGGTGATGGGTATTGAGGAGGGCACCTTTTGGGATGAGCACTGGGTGTTGTATGGAAACCAATTTGTCAATAAATTTCATATATATATATATATAAAAAATAAAAAAAAATAAAAATAAATAAAAATAAAAAATAAATTTGCATTTTCCTAAAAAAAAAATAAATAAAACTAGAAAATACCTAATATAATAAATATTTATTTTATAGAAATATATTTATATAAATACAATATAATAATATAAATATATAAATACATAAATATGATAATATAATATTAATATTTATTTATTTATAATAGATATAAATATAAAAAATACATAATGGAGAAATTTAGGAACAGAAAAAATATAAGATATATAAAACAAACAGGAAAATGGCAAAAGTAAATCCTTGCATATCAATAATTACAATAAATGAAAACAGATTTGTCTTTTAAATTAAATGGCAGAGATTGATGAAATGGATTTAAAACGAAACAAAAACAAACAAAACAGAATAAACATGATCCAAGTATATACTGTCTTTAAGAGACTCATTTTAGGGACACCAGAGTGTCTCAGTTGGTTAATCATCCGACTCTCGATTTCAGCTCAGGTTCTGATTACACAGTTGGTAGGATCGAGCCCTGCATCAGGTTCTGTGCTAATAGCACAGAGCCTGCTTGGGATTTTCTCTCTCTCTCTCTCTCTCTCTCTCTCTCTCTCTCTCTCTCTCTCTCTGCCCCTCCCCCACTTGCACACATACTCTCTCTTTCTTAAAATAAATAAGTAAACATTTTTTAAAAAGAAAGAGACTCGGGCGCCTGGGTGGCGCAGTCGGTTAAGCGTCCGACTTCAGCCAGGTCACGATCTCGTGGTCCATGAGTTCGAGCCCCGCGTCAGGCTCTGGGCTGATGGCTCAGAGCCTGGAGCCTGTTTCCGATTCTGTGTCTCCCTCTCTCTCTGCCCTTCCCCCGTTCATGCTCTGTCTCTCTCTGTCCCAAAAAATAAATAAATGTTGAAAAAAAAAATTTTAAAAAGAAAGAGACTCATCTTAGATCCAAAGACACAAATAGGTTGAAAACTAATGGATAGAAAAAGATATTCCACGCAAAGAGTAACCAAAAGATTCACAGGACAAACCAAAAGAGTTAAATTTAGACAAAATAAACCTGAAGATAAAAACAGTTGCAAAAGAAAGAAGACATTACATAATGGTAAAATGGCCAATCCATCAAGATGATGTGATAATTTTTAGATAAACAGCGTAATAGTGGTAGCATTGTCGTCTCTATTTTACAGGTTCAGAAAACTAGTATCCAAACACTAGTCTGCAGACGTTCTTTCTACAATAATGTACTGTCTACAGTAGAAACAGAATCAACCTTTTAGTGCCTTAATAGGAATTAACATACTAAAAATGAAAAAACTATCATTTTTTTATATTGATAGTGAGTCTCTGGTTAATCTTTAGCCTGTTTATGCCAGTCATCTTTTCAGTTCAGGAAAGGGATATACTAAGTGTACTAACCAAAACATTCAGGCCAAGAACTGTAACCCATGACTAAGATTTGCCTTTAGTCATCTCATGTTCCTTCAGAACACATCACACCTTTGAGTTAACGGCTATCATACTCAATGTCTTTCCCAAAATGCCATGTTTCAGAAGGAAGTTAAGATCACCAAAAAACTCCAAAGTTTAAGTTTGTGAGGTTTCTAGAAAGTGTTGGAAGTTCAAAACATTACAAAAAACACGTTAGTGAAAAAAGCAGGATACAAAATCCATGACACCTGTACGGATATTAATGAAATATAAATACATACAGTATATATGTCCATAAATAGTATAATACAAACATAACAGTATTTATAATAAAAATATTCAGGGGTGCCTGGCTGGCTCAGCCAGTACAGCACGTAACTCTTGATCTCAGGATTGTAAATTGGAGCCCCATATTGGGTGTAGAGATTACTTAAAAAAAAATAAGATCTTTAAAATAAAAATAATAATGTTTATTACATTATTCTAAACACTTTTTATGTATTACCTTAATTAACCTGAAACCATCCCATGATACAGTGTAACAGTATTACCTTCATTTTACATACAAAGAAACTAAGCCACAGATGTTTGCCAAGTCACAGAGCTGTAATTAAAGGTGTAAGTAAGTACACTGACACAGAATCCCACACTCATCTATTTCTTTCTGCCCATAAAAATGTGTGCATGTATGTGTGTATATACACAAATATATAATGTACATATTATAGTTTGCTGTACCTACATAAAATATACGTAACATTATATAATGTTATAAATATACATGTTACATATACACAAAAAATCTTATTGCATATTTACATATATGTGTGTGTATTTCAACTACCTAGAAAAAAAGCTGTTAATAATGTAAAACACGTTGCCAACAGGTCAGCACAAGAGCCCGTGTCACAGTCTTAAACCTAACCCCAGCTTCACCTTGTCTTTAAATGCTTGCTCATGGTTTTGCCGAAGTTAATTCACGCTGAGTTTCTGTCACTTACAACCAGAGTCCCAATCAATGTAAACACGTATTATTTTCATAATCAGAAGAAAAGCAGAAAATATTTTTAAACTATTTATTTTTAAGTGGTCTATATGTAACATGTTGTATTATTAGAATATAAACTCTAAGAGAAAAAGAATAATAGCTTAATAAACAACAAAAACATGCCGGCAATATACTGAATTTCCTAAATTCCCAAATGCCCCTACTCCAGTATAATCAAAACAAGTAAAAAAATCATTTATTTCACTAGAGCAAAGCAGGATTGAAAGAACATAGTTCTTCCACCACATTACAAAATAACCTGATTATACAGGGATTTTCTATAGCATTTTTTTGTTGTTGTTATTCTATGTTTTTTCCTTCTGTATATCTTCAGTGCAGCATATGTATGATGAAGCTGCTTTAGGAAACCTGAAGGATTCCGTATGCTAAAATACTATATTTTAACCTTAAGGAGCAGCTGTATACTCTTAGCTGGCAAACTGACAAAATTTTCCTTCCACATATATATACCAGATTAAGCAATGGGATGGAGTTAAGCCTAATTCTGACTGTTTTTCGCTTTAAACTACCTTAAGCCATCTGACACCAAATTTCACTGAATAATTGACGTTATTTGCTTCATTTAAAAAAGAGGAAATGAGGAGTGCCTAGGTGGCTCAGTCTTTAAGCGTCCAACTTTTGGTTTCAGCTGAGGTCACAATCTCATGGTTCGTGGGTTCGAGCCCCGCATCAGGCTCTTTGCTAACAGCTGGGAGCCTGGAGCCTGCTTCAGATTTTTGTGTCTCCCTCTCTCTCTGCCCCTCCCCAACTTGTGCTGTCTCTGTCTCTCTTAAAATAAATATATAAACTTTAAAATTAAAAAAAAAAACTTTTTTTAAAGAGGAAATCAAAGAAAGAAGAAGGAAGATACTGGCCCTCAGCTATCACAACTCCCTTGACAATGATTTTCCTCACCTGTGTAACTGCTCAAATTGCCAAAAATCTGAGGTTGCTACTAAGCTTTAAACAGGATAAGAATCTAAGTCACTGCAACTTTTTCAATTAAAAAAAAAACACGGGGCACCTGGGTGGCTCAGTCGGTTGAGCGTCCGACTTCAGCTCAGGTCATGATTCCACAGTCCCTGAGTTCGAGCCCCGCATCAGGCTCTGTGCTGACAGCTCAGAGCCTGGAGCCTGCTTTGGATTCTGTGTCTCCCTGTCTCTCTGCCCCTCCCCTGCTCATGCTCTGTCTCTCTCCGTCTCAAAAATAAATAAAAACATTTAAAAACTTTAAAAAGAACACACAAAACCTCAAGTGAAATTCCTGTCAGTTTTTCAGGGACTTTTGCTTTATTTTATAGAGATCAAATTCCTGACTCAACTACTGCTCCCGACCCTTCTATAACTATTCAGCAGGTTAATCTTTTTATCATTAAGTTCCTGCCATACTCTTCTTCTGTCCCTTGGAAAAAAATCCCAAATCCTGATTCTATAGTGAGAATTCTAAATAAAATCTAAACACTTGAGCCTAACAGTCTACTACTTTCACAATATTACATGACCATTCCTATCCATATTTTCTTCAAACCACTCCTCTTCAACAGGTTTCTTCCTCTCCAAGAAAAAACTTCTTTTCCTATAAACAGCCTGACTGTCAGGATGGACGGGATTATGCTACCGTAACAAACAACCCCAAACTATAGTGGCTTACAACAACAAAATTTTATTTCTTGCTGACGGTGTATATCTACTGTGGGTCAAAAGGAGGCTGTACTCTACAATGTCCTGATGCTAAGAAGCAGCCAACATCTGGAGCACTTGTCGGCAAGAGTTTTTTGTAAATGGCCAGATAGAAAATATTCTCAGCTTTGTGGGACATACGGTTTCTGTCACAACTATTCAACTTAACCGTTATAGTGCGAGAGCAGCAACAAACAATACATAAAGAAATGACTATGGCAGGGGCACTTGGCTGGCTCAGTTGGAAGAGCATGTGACTCTTGAACTTGGGGTTTGAGTTCAAGCCCCATGCTGGGTAAAGAGATTACTTTAAAAAATAAAATCTTACTTTAAAAAATAAAATAAAAATAAAATAAAATCTTTCCAAAAAAGAAAGAAATGACTAGCCTATGTTCCAATAAAACTTTATTTACAAATACAGGCAACAGATCATCTTTGGCCCACATGCCAATCCCACAGGTCACTGTGGCAGAGGAAAAAAAGTATAGTGAATGCATGGACTCTTTAAAACTTCTACTTTGAAATGACTCATGCCACTTTAGCTCACATATCATTGGTCAAAGCAATTCACATGGATATACCTAACTTCAAAGGGGCAAGGACAAGTAATCATAACAAGTGCCTGGGAGGAGAGAGAGAAATATTGAATGGATAATCCTAATGAATATCACAAAGTATATTTTGTTGGTCATTTACTGTTTCCAAGTACTAGAATGCCCAATCCTTCCTTTCTCTACAAATCCACATCCTAGCTGTCTCTCAAGATTCAGTTCAAATGTCACCTTCCTCAGGGGCGCCTGAGATACTCTTGATTTCAGCTCAGATCATGATCTCATGATCCATGAGTTAGAGCTCCGCATCGGGCTCTGGGCTGACAATGCAGAGCCTATTAAGGATTCTCTCTCTCTCCCTCTTTCTCTACCCCTCTCCCATGTTCTCTAGAGAGGTAGGTAGGTAGGTAGGTAGGTAGGTAGGTAGGTAGGTAGGTAGGTAGGCAGGTAGGTATAGATAAAGTCACCTTCTACAGAAACGTTCTCTGAGTCTCCAAAGCCCATGTCTCTCATCAGCTCCCAAAGCCCTCTTGTCTAAGTTAGTGTTTTCTACACTACAAATTCAATCGTCTTGGGACAGATATTTTGTATTATTTATCTCTGTGTATCCCATAGAACTTAGTACTGTGCCTTAAGAAGGGGTTCAGTGAAAGTACTGCTGGTTTCTCTGTCATTTGTTAGTTTAAGGATTTAAAGTAGCATATAAAGGGGAGCCTGGGTGGTTCAGTTGATTAAGTGTCCGACTTCAGCTCAGATCATGATCTGGTGGTTCCCATGTTCAAGCCCTGCACTGGGCTCTGTGCTGACAGCTCAGAGCCTGGAGACTGCTTCAGATTCTGTGTTTCCCTCTCTCTCTGTCCCTTCCCCCCACCACTCTCTCTCAAAAATAAATAAAAACATTTTAAAAAATTTTAATAGAGCGGCATATAAAGATACAAATGATGAAACATTAAATAAGTATAGAAGAGCAATCACTACAAAGTGAAGAGGCTACATAAGCTGCATATCAAGAAATCATCTTTTTTGAGGGTAAGCCACAAATTTGGCTCTAAGTATTCTAGCAGCCAAACAGAAGCAAGATCCATCTTATCAATCACCGTATCAATAAGATAAATAATTGCTTAGGATAGGCATGAAATTAAATAAGGCCCTTTAAAGAAAATACTGTTTTTTTTAAATAAAGACAGACATTTTGCAAAACAAGAGACCAAGAAATGCTTTTCTAAACAAAAGAGCCAGCATGCAGAAGATACTGAAAGAACGATAATAATCAGTAAATATTTATCTAAAGATATATTATGGGGGGTGCCTGGATGGCTCAGTCAGTTGAGCATCTGACTTCAGCTCAGGTCATGATCTTACAGTTCATGAGTTTGAGCCCCATGTCGGGCTCTGTGCTGACAGCTCAGAGCCTGGAGCCTGCTTCGGATTCTGTGTCTCCCTCTCTCTCTGCCCCTCCCCTGCTCTTGCTCTAACTATCTCTCTCTTTCAAAAATAAATAAACATTAAATATAATAAACTAAAAAATAAAATAAAAATATATTATGTCCTTTGCACCAGCCTGCACGTCAGAAGGAATACAAAGGAAATTATAAGACCTGGTAGTTGGGGAAACAAAATATACATACATGATATGACAGCAAGTACTAAGATTATGCCATAATTCAATCATTTATGGAACACTTACATCCCAGACCCTGTATTAGACTGAAGATAAAATAATCATGAATAAAATATTATCCCTAATTTCAAGAAACTCACAATCAGAGGAGACTAATACAATCAACTATAATACAATATAATGAATACTCTGATGAAGATTTTATAAAGTATTAGGGAAACCAGTATTTAAAAAAATGCTTCTGCTGCTAAGAAGAAATCGAAGATGGCTTCATTGGAAAAGTCCCTTGAATGGGTAAGGTATGCTGTAACTTGACTATGAAGAGTCTACAGCAGGCAAAGATGTGATGTGGATTTCATAAAAAGTTTATGGCAGTGGTGTGGGAAATGGACAGACATGCTGACTATACACTTTGCTAGGGCAACACCATGTCTGTCTTGTTTACTGTTGACACCCTTAGTGCAGAGCACAGCGTCTCACACACAGTAGACCTTGTTGAGTATAGAGTTGTTGAAAAAATCGAAAAGAATGAAATGGAGACACCATTAAGGAAACTATTGTCCAAGCAAAACAAAAGGGCCTAAATTAGGCCAAAGACAGGTGGAAGTAGGGACAACACCAACACTGAGTTAAGTCTTTATTAAAATGCTAGAGAAAACAGCTATAGAGACTAGAGAAGGAATTTGGTCCAGAAAGAAACCTCACAAAGACCTCTAAATCAGAACTATCTGACAACCTAAAATATATTACATATTATTAGAAAGTGAGACTTTCAACCAGTGTGAATTCATCTCAGAAGATCTTTAAAAAGCCTATATGCCTCGGGGCACCTGGGTGGCTCAGTCGGTTAGGTGTCCGACCTTGGCTCAGGTCATGATTTCACTGTTTGTGAGTTCAAGCCCCGCATCGGGATCTATTCTGATCGCTCAGAGCCTGGAGCCTGCTTCAGATTCTGTCTTCCTCGCTCTCTGCCCCTGCCGTGTTCACACTCTGTCTCTCTCTCTCACAAAAATAAACTCAAAAAAAAAAAAAAAAAAAGCCTATATGCCTCAATCTTCAGGTTTCTCTTTTTTCATATTCTCTGTAAGAGATAGTTTTAAGGAAAGTTAGAGATTATAATTTACTTTTAATTCTAACACAAACTTCAAAAAGGTTCTAGTTAAGACCCAGAAAGACAGTACTGGTCTAATTTCTGTAACATGGCACTACAAATTCAAAAGACTAAAAAGAAGACCCATCAAGTCATCTGAGCTAGAGAAAAGAGACATAACTAAAAGAGTTTTCTGATACTTGATATTCACCTGTTTCATGTTGAAGCACGATGTTAAAAAAATAGTTTATAGGGGTGCCTGGGTGGCTCAATCAGTTAAGTGTCGGACTCTATTTTTCTTTTTTCTTTAAGTAGGTTTCAGGCCCAGCGTGAAGCACATGTGGGGCTTAAACTCACCACCTGAGATCAAGACCTGAGCTGAGATCAAAAGCTGGACACTTAACTGACTGAGCCACAAAGACATCCCAAGCATCCAACTCTTTAATCTCAGCTCAGGTCTCAATCTCAGGGTTGTAAATTCAAGCCCCACAATGGGCTCTACACTGGGTGTGAAGCCTACTTAAAAAAAAAAAAAAAAAAAAAAAAAAATTACAAAAGGGATGAGATAATACCTACCTTACAGTATTTTTCTAATATAGCATAATGGTTTTGATACAACATAGCAGTCAAGAGTGGAGACACTAGATTCAGACTCCCTAGTTTCAAGTTCTAGTTCCTTTGCCTAACCATGACCTCAGCATTATTCAACCTCTCTGTGCTTGTTTCCTCATCTACCTCATAAGGTTGTTGTGAATATAAAATGAGTTAATATGCATAAAACTCCTTAGAATAGGGCCTGGCACAAAGTAGGTATTCAGTAAATCTTAACTGCTCATATTATCAAAAATAATACCTGGTACAAATATAGGTACTGGGTTGAAAGTGAATTCTAGTCATTTAGCTAGTGCATGTGCCTAGCAAACTACCATGCATCAACATTTCAACTGGGAATGTTCTAGAATTGAAGATTCTTAACAGCATGTATCCTTCAAGAATATAAAAAAATCCCCCATATTCCCAGTGTTACTACTGGCAGAATCCTGAGGAAATGATGACCCCATTCTTTGCTTAATTTCCTCCTTAGATCTTCATATCAGCTTTTTCTCCAGGATCCTGAGATGAGTCACAACCTCTCCACTGAATTCCTTATTTAGGCTCTTTTATGGCCTGTGCCTGACTGATTCTGGGTGTGGTGCCATGTTTGGCACCAATCCCTCCTGAGAATGCTGATGTGGTGAAAGTCAGCTGTGTTTAGGCTGGTTTACCTTGTAATTTTCCACTGTTTCTTTACCAGGATGAGCAAAAGCACAAAACCTAACTATCACTTAGCACTATCAAGCCCCCTGAAGTTCCAAAGGAACTAAGTCCTTTATCAACTCTCCTCTAAGAAGCAGCATTGACAAGTCGCACCCAGATTGCCAATCATGTGAGACTTAGTTTACCCAACCATAAATTGTTAAAAGAACCATTTTTCACCTGAGATCTCTAATTCAAATGCACTCAATGTACTGTCCTCACAGTGACCTGAAAATAACAGACTTGGGTTTTTTAGAATTTTTTTAACGTTTATTTATTTTTGAGAGAGAAAAAGAGGGGTGGGGGGGAAGGGGCAGAAAGGTGGACAGAAGATCCAAAGCAGGCTTCACCTGTCAGCACAGAGCCTGATGAGGGGCTCGATCCCATGAACCATGAGATCATGACCTGAGTTGAAATCAAGAGTCGCATGCTTAACCAACTGAGCCACTCTGGCGCCCCTATAACATTATTAGTAGTAGTAGTATATGAGATAACATGTAATTCATCTAGTTCCCATCAATAAATGCTAGTTTCTTGGGGCACCTGGGTGGCTCAGTCGGTTAAGTGTCCAATTTCAGCTCAGGTCATGATATCACACTTTGTGAGTTCAAGCCCAGCATCAGGCTCTGGGCTGACTCTCTCTCTTCCCCTCCCCTGCTTGTGCTGTGTCTCTCTCAAAAATAAATGTTAAAAGAAAATTTAATAAATGCTAGTTTCTTTCCAACCTTTTTCTTCCTACATCATCCCCACTGCCAGATAATATAGGATGGAAAAGTTTAGAAGAGAGACTAGGATGGGTGTGTGATTAGCTTGTTGGGGAACAACTTGGAGCCACTCCGGTTCTTGACAACAACTCAGCGTCTTCTGAGCTAAATAGGAATTAATATCAGTGTCCTAATTCTTCATTTTAGCTATGCCTCCCAAGTTCCTAAAAGGTGGGTGTGACTGCATGTTTAATGTTTGTATGATTAACTGACATTAATATCAGAAAGAAAACAGCTTCATTTTATGACTCAGAAGTCAAAATGTGAAAATCAGTACTGATGATACCAAACCTAATTTTCTTTCAACTATATAATAAAAAGCCAATTTGTGGGGTGCCTGGATGGCTCAGTCGGTTAACCATCCAACTTCAGCTCAGGTCATGACCTCACAGTCTGTGAGTTCTGAGCTGTGCTGACAGCTCAGAGCCTGGAGCCTGCTTCAGATTCTGTGTCTCCCTCTCTCTCTGCCCCTCCCCTGCTCATGCTCTGTCTCTCTCTGTCTCAAAAATAAATTTTAAAAAAATATTAAAAAGCCAATTTGATACTTAAATGGGAAAATGTATATAAATTAAATATGGCAAATGTATATAATTAATTATTGACCCTAGGTGGTTCTTCTTTCCCTTTTTCTGTAAATCTGGAATTTTGCTTAATAAAAAGTTGGGGCAGCAAAGGATTGGGTGACAGAACTTGACACACTCATATACTAACATTCCTAGAGGCCAGTAAAAATAATTACTGTTTACACCACCTAATTAATAGAAAGCAAAGTCTGATTTTGTCCTCTCTTTATAAATTTTACCAGGTCTTACACCAAACTACCTAGATGTTCACAGACTCCCTTAGGGCTGCCACACTCAGAGGAATGGCACTGGGCTAATTTGGAAAAGGCATTAGCCATAAATTATAGCCATAATCTCCTTGCTCTCTAACATGGTCAACTGAAATGGATTGGTCTGTTGAGTGTATTCCCGATGAGTGTATTCTAAATGAATAACAGCTCCATTCCAAGGGAGCATTAGAAACCTTTACTGAGATAGTTTTTTTAAATTTTAAATCCAAGAAGGCAAATATTGAGCACAATCAAATAAATCTAAGAAAAACAAAATGGAGTTAAAGGAGTTTAGGCAACAAGTTCCTACAATCTAAGTAGCAAAAAAGGGGTTTTTTTCCCCACCGAAACAGAAATAAGAAAAGAACTGTATATTTAGTATCCCATCAGTACTTCAACTGTAGGGGGGCCTAACCTACAATATGCTCTTTAATATGTAATAATGTAACAATAATGTAAAAATGTAATATAAAATACTTATAATTTATAAGCATAATATATAATAATAAACATAATAGTATAAAATAATAAAATAAAAATTGAAAATAATTATATAGGATATAAAATAGGGGTGCCTGGGTGGCTCACTTGGTTAAACGTCCAACTTCAGCTCACGTCATGATCTCATGGTTCGTGAGTTCGAGCCCCGTGCCGGGCTCTGTGCTGACAACTCAGACCCTGGAGCCTGCCTCTGAATCTGTGTCTCCCTCTGTCTCTGCCCCTCCCCTATTCACGCTCAGTCTCTCTCTCTCTCTCTCTCTCTCTCTCTCTCTCTCTCTCTCTCAAAATTAAATACTGAGAACAAATAAAATAAAATATAATATGGGGTACCTGATTGGTTCAATCAGTTAAGCGTCCAACTCTTGATTCTGGCTTAGGTCATGATCTCACATTTTGTGGGACTGAGTTCCATGCCAGGCTCTGTGATGACAGCACAGAGTGTACTTGGGATTCTCTCTCCCTCTCTCTCTGCCCTTCCCCTGTTCATGTGTGCTCACTCTCTCTCAAAATAAATAAGTGGACATTTAAAATATATATAATAATATAAAGTAAATTTTAAAAATAATAATTATGTAAAAACAGGCCTTTTCAAAGGCTCAGTAATTAGCTTATTAAAAGGTCACTCACATAGTTTCTGGGACCTAAAGCAGTCCCACAAAAAGCTACGCTTTCAGCTTACTCTGGCTTCCTAAAATTTTAAAGCTAAATATAGTGAACAAACTGTTCATAGCTCCTTTCTTAAGTGATGTAGGAGGCAAGACAAAAGCAGTCCATTTTAATCCAAAATTGCTCAGTAGAAAAAATAAGCGTCTAGCAAATTAGACTAGAGGATTACTATTAGCACTAACAAGCAATCTGGAGCTGAGAATATACATCTCGATACCACTACAACCTCTCTGGGTGATATTTAAAAGCTATTTAATTTTATCTTACGCTTAAACTGAAAGCAGCACTAACCGTACTTTCTGAACCGAAAATAGGCCTATTAAAAATAAACTTAAAACCAAGGGCTACATAAATGTTTATTAAATAATAATGATGAGAGAACAAATACAGCTGGGAAGGAGCCAATACCCAAAGGATATATATATATATATCTTCAACATCTAGTGGATAAGCAATCCTTCATGAAGTCATCTTTTTAAGCCTTGGAGTATGGAGTATACTGTAAATCTAAGCAAGCTTCACAGTAAACGTCAAAGGCAGTAAGCACACAATAAATCAACATGCAATGTATTACAACAAACAACCCTGTAAATTTTTGCTTGCAATCTTAAATTCACTGAAATTTAGATTCCAAATAATTTCCCAAATCCCAGCTTCAGCCTTTCAGATTAGACCCTGTAAAATTAGTATTAATCTGGGAGGCCTAGGGGTGCCTGGGTGGCTCAGTCAGTTAAGCGCCTGACTTTGGCTCAGGTCATGATCTCACTGTTTGTGGGTTCAAGCCCCACGTCAGGCTCTGTGCTGACAGCTCAGAGCCTGGAGCCTGCTTCAGATTCTGTGTCTCCCTCTCTCTCTGCCCCTCCCCCACTCTCTCTCTCTCTGTCTCTGCCCCTTCCCCCCCCCAAAAATAAATAAAACGTTAAAAAAATATTTTTTTTTTTAATCCTGGAGGCCTGGCCTGGAATAAACTAAATTAGTTTAAGCAATTAGCTTCCATTGCATAGCCATGGAAAATGGGAGTCCCTCCCTGGAAATGAATATAAGCTAATGGTCTTCAGTAGAACTTTCCCAGGGTGTAACTTGACTAAATACTTCTAAGAGCATTTACATGTGCAATGCTATTTTATGGTAACTTTCAAGTCATATTTAGTCATTAGTAACAGCACAATGAAAAAAAATCTTGATTCAAATCTCAGCTCTACCATTTATTAGCTATAGAACACTGAAAAAAATTAACTGACCTATTGTAAGATGGTAAAAATGACACATGGGTTAACTCTATTATAATTGAATCTGGTCTCAGGGTTATTTTGAAGATTACACAAAATAGTATGCCCAACTAGCAAGGTATTTACACAAAGTAGTGATAGCATCCAAATACAGCTTCCTTGTCTTTATCATTATTTCTATATTTTCTTATTTGAATTTTATCCAATTCTTTTGAATTTTATCCTCCCTGCCAGAAGCCAACAGCATCTACTTCAAATCAGTGAGAGACACAATATAATAAGAAAACATTATCATTTAGTTTTTACTGTCTACTATTAGCCAAACACTGAGCTACACTGAGCTAACTACTTTATATAGTTTATTTCATTTAATCCTTACCACTTTCATAAGGTGATTACATTATTTGAGTTGATAGCCAAAGACAGTGAAGCTAAGAGGTTAGATAAATGGCCTCAAATCACTTGGTTACCACAATCATTATTACTTTTGCCCTACATAGCATCCCTCCCCAATCACTACCTCATTCCTTCCCCCAGAGGTCACCATGAGCCTGAGTTTATGATAACATTTCCTTGCTCTTCTTTATATTTTACAATATATGTATGCATCTATAAACAATACTGCTTAGTTTTCACTATTCTTGAATATTATACAAAGGAAATACAGAACTGTATTCTTACCTGCCCTGTTTCTTTCAATAGTATATAAACAAAAGATGAATCCATGTTGTTCTATCTTACCTATGGTTAATACATTTTTTTATTCAGTTTTTTAATTCCAGTATAGTTAACATCCATTTTCATTATTGTATAATATTCTACCATATGAACATACAATGATTTATTTATCAATTCTATTATTTTTGGACATCTGAATTGTGTCCATGTTTTAGCTATTATGAATATCAGTTACGGTGACCATTTCCTTTATATGTAACCTAATGTAAATGCACAAGAATTTCTTTAGGGCAGTGATCTAGGTCAGACAGACACAGACCTACACAAAAGGTACACAAAAACTTTCCAAATGGTAAAGAGGCATATAGTATCTAAAGAATTCAGCCCCATGACCTCGATATAGACTCTTTCCTAAAACCAATCTGCCTAAAAACAGGTTGCACTTATAATACAGTAATTTTTTGCAAATAAAGACCTACCTTCGCCATCCCAAATTATTACTACAAAGCACTGGTTCTAAATACAAAACTCACAGGAAGGCAAAATGTTTAGTCTTGAGGGGAAGGAAAATTGACAAGTAAGAACAACGTGATAAGTTCTATAATAGAGGTATGAACAATGTTCTTCAGAAGTGAAGACAATGAATTACTTAGCCACCTGTAGGAGTCAAGAAAAAAGAGATGACAAATGACGTAAGCCTTGGAGAGTGGGTATGGCTGTCAGGTGGAAAATGGTTGTAAAGACAATCTTTGCAAACAGGAAAATGAGATATAAGAAGAAGCTGCTAGGTAGAGCTTAAGAAAAAAAAACTATTGGGGCACCTGGGTGGCGCAGTCGGTTAAGCGTCCGACTTCAGCCAGGTCACGATCTCGCGGTCCGTGAGTTCGAGCCCCGCGTCGGGCTCTGGGCTGATGGCTCAGAGCCTGGAGCCTGCTTCCGATTCTGTGTCTCCCTCTCTCTCTGCCCCTCCCCCCGTTCATGCTCTGTCTCTCTCTGTCCCAAAAATAAATAAACGTTGAAAAAAAATTGTTAAAAAAAAAAAAAAAAAAAAAAAAAGAAAAAAAAACTATTAAAAGAAGATAATTCAACTGGAAGATGAGCCTCTTTTAGCACTGAGAAGCTAAACTTTGAACTAGAAAGAATAAGGTATATAAGAAGATGCCAGAATAATCTGTACCTATAATTACAAACATCACATGGGCATATTGTCTACTTATATAGACAGTACATAAGACATACTGATAAAATAGAAGTGAAGAAGGTGCTGGGGAAACTAAAACTCGGGCTTGATACCTCCACTGGAGCCAGCAAGAGCTGCCTGAAACCCCATTCCAAAAGGGAGGTGTCCACTGGTAAAGACTTCCTCGGCATTAGGGATGAGAGGTGAACTCAAATCATGAGCAACTAACTGCCCTCCCATGAACCACTGCCATGTTCCTCAGTAAACTCAGTAAGCATCATATCAAATCACATGCTACAGAAAGCTGTCCTTGTTAGAAGCAGCTCAATCTTGATCAAACACAGATAACCTGCCATTTGACTTTTGATTTGGAGCCCATATTTGAAACCACTGTTTCTCTGTCTATGGCGTCTTATATATGACATGACTCTCCAAACTTGCAGTCACATGGACCACCTAACCTAACTCAGTATCAACTGCTCTGGAATGATAGATAACTAACTAGTTTTGAAGTGACCCTCCCTCCAGAGGTCTCCAAAGTCAACGTCCTAAATATAATCATAAAGATAATCTTGAAATTTGATGACTATCACCCAGACATTTTAGGGAGATGTGGAGCAACAAACCAGAAAAGAAAGTTTATTCATATAAACTCCACTAATAATCAAAAACACTTTAATGCATTCCTACCACTTTATAAATTTCTACTTCCTTTGTTTACTCCCTAGAGAAAGTGCTGACAGTTTATGGTCTAATCATAAGTATATGAATAACTTCAGTAACTGCTATTTGATAAATGACCAAAATGAACACTGAGTACCTACCATGACTCATTTACTGCAGTAGGTGCTAGAAATAAGGAATTCATAACCTGTTCAGGAAACAAATGTGAACAACTAAATATTATAAACTAACTGCTATAAAAGAAACATAAAAAGTGTGAGATGTAAGTAGAAAAGAAGTAACAGAGAAGTTCTAATAGGAATTGAGTCAGGAAAACATCACAGGAGAGATGCCATCTCACAAGGACCTTGAAGAAATTTACACAGTGGAGGGGAGGGGAGGAGAAGAGAGATGAAAATCTCTAGGAATAACAGTCCAGTGTGGCTACATCAGAAGTTCTCAATCCTGGTTGGAAAGGGGCAGTCTTAATTACATAATTTTATACCGTCTCATAGATGTTTCTGAGGTAAAGCCAGGTTGGAGAAACATTCAGCTAGAAAACCAGATTACTGGGGTTGGGAGACGGGGCCAGGGAAAGAGGAGAGCTAGAGGCTAAGCTAGGGCTAGACTGAAAGGCCTTAAAATATAGGCCTTAAGAAGCCCTGCCAAGGGGCACCTGACTGGCTCAGTTGGAGGAGCAGAAGATTCTTGATCTCAGGGTTGTGAGTTCGAGCCGCATACTGGGTATAGAGACTACTTAAATAAAATTTAAAAAAAAAAAAAAAAAAAAGGAGGAAGAAGAAGGAGGAAAAGAAAAAAGAGAAGAAGGAGAAGAAGAGGCCCTCCCAAAACTATTACAGAATTTCTGTGTGACCTTTATTGTGGTGAAAGAAATCATACATATCATTGCATTTGGATTCTGGTCCCACTCCCCGACCCCCAAAAATAAGAATCCCTTTTTGTAAGCAATAAGCTAACCAAGTTTTTAAACAGTGGAATGGCATAAAAACTACCCTTTCCTGTGGTAGGCAGAACAATGACCCCACCAAAGATGCCCATGTGCTAATCCCCAGAATTTATTAATATATTAGGTTATATGGCAAAGTGCAATTAAAGCTGTACTTTAATTAAAGGTGGAATTAAAGTTGCTACTCAGCTGTGAGATAGGGTGATTAATCTGGATTATCTAGATGGACCCAATGCAATCACAAGAGTTTTGAAAGTGGGAAAGGACAGAGGTTCATGCATCCCTCAGTCGGTTAAACATCAGACTCTTGATTTCGGCTCAGGTCATGATCTCAGAGTTCATGAGCTTGAACTCCACATCAGGCTCTGTGCTGACAGTGCGGAGCCTGTTTGGGATTCTCTGTCTCGCTCTCTTTCTCTGCCCTCACTTGCACAAGCTGTCTCTCTCTCTCTCTCTCTCTCTCTCTCTCTCTCTCTCAAAATAAACTTTAAGTCTTTTTTTTTTATGTTTTTTGTTTATTTTTGAGAGAGAGAGAGCGCATGAGCAGGGGAGGAACAGAGAGAGGGGGACAGAGGATCCAAAGCAGGTTCTGCACTGATAGCAGCGAGCCCATGTGGGGCTCAAACTCCTGAACTGTGAGATCATGACTTGAGCCAAAGTCGGACACTCAACCAACTGAGCCACCCAGGTCCTCCAAATAAATAAATTAAAAAAAAAAAAAAAAAAAAAAAAGATTTGAAGGAAGAGATCTCCCAGGCATCCTCACTGGTCTCTACTGACACAGGAGACAACTAACTCAATTTGCAACCAGAAGCAATTTCACTTAGACCACAAGAGGAGAGCACCCATAAAAGAGGAAATAATTTGCCAAGAGGGAATAAGGTTATTTTGCAAAGTAAACTTACCAAAGAGTATAATTCTATGCAAATACACCTCAGGCTACCATACTTCTCAAGAGGGGAGGTACAGAGGAGATAAATTAAATTTCTGGGAAGACTTCTAATGGAGGGAGGAGACTTTAGATAGAAGGAACAGGAGGAGTGAAGTGAGAGTCAAAGCAATAGCTCCCCCCAGAAATCCCAAAACTGGGATCATGATGCCTGAGGCCAATAGCACCACTGACCTCTCCATCTTTTTTTTGGACCATCCTTTCTGACACTACCTAAGGAGCATTAGTCTGGTACTCTTACTCAGCAAGGGTGGTGTTCTGAAGGGACAAGGGAAGAGCTATTTATAAATTATGTCTCTGTTTCTTGTTATACCTCTGCCTGGTCCTGACAAAAATGTCCCTTTTTTCAGTGACTCCTCAGAAATGGAAGATACTCTAGCTAGACATGAAGAAGAATTTCTACTTTTTAGTCTAATATTGGGGGTGGGGGGTAGCTAACAAAAAGCTAAGAAGCCTCTATATAGAAGAATACAACAGCAGGATAAGGATGAAATGACCTAGAATTTGGATTTTTTTTCTCTTTCTTTGTTTCTTTCTTTCTTTTTTTTTTTTAAGAGAGAGACAGAGAATGCAAGTGGGGGAGAGGGGCAGAGGGAGAGAGAGACTGGTAAGCAGGTTCCATGCTCAGCACAGAGCCCAATGCAGGGCTCAATCCCAGGACCCTGGGATCATGACCTGAGCCAAAATCAAGAGTCGGACACTCAACTAAATGAGCCACCCCCAGGTGCCCCTAGTATCTGGATCTTTTCTAAGAGGAGGAGCAACTAAGCTGAAGGTGGATCAGAGGGAAGAGACTAAGTAAAAAAACAACAATTTAAGGACTCTCTCAGGGAATCAGTCCAATACAGCATCATAGGAAAAATTATCATAAACTCAAAGCCATACAAAGTACAGCCAAAACAATATACTTTACCAACAAAGGAGAAAAGTCACCACATTTGGGTTAGAGAATCTAACTTAAATCCAAACTCTCCTATTAAATTTTATAATCTCAAGCAATTCACTTCACCTCTCTGGGCCTCCATTTACACTCTTATATGAAATGCAGAGTTTGAAATGAGCTTCAAGGATACTACAGTCCACCTTTGCCTTTATTAAGTTTTAAAATGTCTCTAGACAGTTCTCTTACCACTTATGTATGAATCAATAAGGTCATCAAGTTGATGGCCTGCATTAAATCCTCCCTGAATATTTGCAGTCTAGCAAAATTAAGCCAGACCCTCTTCACCCTTCTTTTATTAGCTAAATAGATGGTAAAGACCTGGTGGGGATTTATTATACTAGTCTCTCTACTTTTGTGCATGTTTAAAATTTTCCACAATGGAAAACTGGTTACCTAGAAAACAGCAGAAAAATCTTAATATATTCTGTGTCTTAAAAAGAAAATACGTGGGGTGCCTTGGTGGCTCAGTCAGTTAAATTCCTGACTTCAGCTCAGGTCATGATCTCATGGCTCGTGAGTTCGAGCCCCATGTCAGGCTCTGTGCTGCCAGCTTGGAGCCTGGAGCCTACTTTGGATTCTGTGTCTCCCTCTCTCTCTGCCCCTTTGCCACTCACACTGTATCTCTTTCTCTCAAAAATAAATAAACATTGAAAAAAAATTTTTTTAAGGAAAACATGCTTAATTATAAGAAATACATTATTTCTACATTGGTTCTTAGTAATTGATTTTCCCACTTTGGTATGCAGTGAATCTAGACTAAATATTAATTTTACTGAAACACAAACTGAATCAAATGCTAAATCAAAAAGAAAGAAATTACCACAAATTAGACCTGTATGTTTTCTAGAAATACTAAACTGGATCAAAATATCTGCCAAAATAGTATTTCATTTAAGTTCTAGAGAAACTGAATCTCCTACTGTGTACCTATCATACAGCTTCAATAATTATATCAGTATATGGAAGGGCGCCTGGGTGGCTCAGTCGGTTGAGCGTCCGACTTTGGCTCAGGTCATGATCTCACCGTTCATGAGTTCAAGCCCTGCGTCAGGCTCTATGTGGACAGCTCAGAGCTTGGAGACTGCCTCAGATTCCGTACCTCTCTCTCTCTCTGCCCCTCCTCTCTCTCTCTCTCAAAAATAAACATTAAAAAAAAATTTTTTTAATTATATCAGTATATGGAGAATTTTGTTTCATCCCTACCCCCACCCCTAAGAGAAAAAAACTACTCACAAAAAAGAATGATACAACTAATTTCACTTCCCATAAAACATCTGATATTATGGAGAAATTAGTCAAACAGGCATGGTTTATCAATTTAAGCATCTGAGTATATTGCCAAAGAAATTCTCAATGAACTATATTCTCCTAATTTTATCTTTATATTCCCTTGGGACTAATACAGTAATTCACAGAGTAGATATTTAAGAAATGTTTATAAACCAAACAATTAAATGAAAAAGAACATCTCTAGAGACAGTAAAAGTAAATTTAGCCATTTTCTATCCCAAACATTTACTTGTTATGAGATAAACACAAAAGGTGAAAATCTATTTTTTGTAACTCTATGGAGAAAAGAAAAATAATTACATCTGATTTTTACAATTCTTCGGCTTTACCACAAACTTATATTAACCTTACCCAAATTCAAATTGAAAAACTATAAAAAATTGAATACATTTTTTTTAAAGACCTGTAACATGTTGACTTAAAATAGTGACATACTAGATATTTATAACCACTAATCAAAATGCACTACCTGGAGCCCCAATCTGCTAAATAGCACACATTTATGATCTACCAAAACAGGTTCTAACATTTAAAGAAGTATATATACAATGATCGCAGAGTTTAGATTTTCTCACTTTGCCATTTTAACATATTTGGTCTCAAGGGTTCCCATAAACCACAACAAATCCCAGTATCTCAGCAAATAGTAACCAAATAAAATAGTTCCCATCACATATATTTTTAAGTTTCAAATGCTGGGCCACAAAAAATAGAGAACACAGGCCAAAGCAACATGATCATAAGGATTCATGATGATCCTCATGAAAACATGTAGATGACGAGTCTATAGCATGTACATGTACTTACAAAGTTCACGAACAGCACAGTAACACAAAAGCAACTGTATGAAAAAGAAAAAGCTGACAGCTGTATGAGATAATAATAGTGATAGATTTATTGCCAGGTATAACTTATGTGGTCATTTGGCCTAAAGTTAAATATTGTTTAAAATGGGTTCTAAATTAAAGTTTAAAATTGTATTTTAATTTCAAAATGTATGCAAAAGAAATTGCATTTTTGAAATGTTTACAAAAAGAATAAACTTTTCTTTTTGAAGAAATGGGACCAAAAAAATAAATAAATAAAGGACACGCAAAACATCTTCTTTTTTTTTTTAATGTTTTTATTTATTTTTGAAGGAGAGAGAGAGAGACAGAGCATGAGCGAGGAGGAGCAGAGAGAGAGGAAGACACAGAATCCGAAGCAGGCTCCAGGCTCCGAGCTGTCAGCACAGAGCCTGATGCGGGGCTTGAACTCACAAACCATGAGATCATGACCTGGGCTGAAGTCGGACGCTTAACCCACTGAGCCACCCAGGTGCCCCTAAAACATCTTATTTCTAACAGAGAAGTGAGATAATTATAATTTAGGGTTTACAGTATCTCAACACAATAGGACATTACATAGACGTTAAAAAATTAGTAATATATTGGGACGCCTGGGTGGCTCAGTCGGTTAAGCGTCCGACTTCGGACAACGTCATGATCTCACGGTTCGTGAGTTCGAGCCCCGCATCAGGCTCTGTGCTGACAGCTTGGAGCCTGGAGCCTGCTTCAGATTCTGTGTCTCCCTCTCTCTGCACCTCCCCAGCTCATGCTCGCACTCTGTGTCAAAAATAAATAAACTTAGGGGCACCTGGGTGGCTCAGTGGGTTAAGCGTCCAACTTTGGCTTAGGTCATGATCTCATGGTTTGTGAGTTCAAGCCCCGCATTGGGCTCTGTGTTGACAGCTCAGAGTCTGAAGCCTGCTTTGCATTCTGTGTCTCCCTCTCTCTGTTCCTCCCCCAGTCACACTCTGTATATGTCTCTCTCTCAAAAATAAATAAAGATTTTAAATAAATAAATAAATAAATAAATAAATAAATAAACTTAAATTTAAAAAATTATTAATATAGCCAAATAACATGAAAAAAATTTATGAAATGTATTTGAAAAGTAAAAATTTAGAATTTTATTTTTGAGTATCTGTAAAGAATAAGCAGTTTTTATTGATCACTCATAACACCCAGGCATTTTTCTAAGCACTATACATGTAATAATCCATTTAATTTTCATAACAATTTAATGGGATATGTACTGTTATTATCACTCATTTAAATGCTGAGTAACCCAAGGCAAATCTAAGTTGACTTGACCGAGGTGACTATAAAGCCAGTATTCAAACCCAAGCAGTAGGACTCCAGAAAGATATGCCATTCTGCTTGTCATAAAATATCAAAGTATCTGTTGGTAGATGTATAAGAGAATTTTACACTTGTTAAGTTCTAATTTAATTTAAATTTTCCTTTTAATATTACTTTGACATTAACTTCATAATAATGAACAGTACTAATAACAGCAAACATTTAGTAAAAGCATTGACTACAACATAGATCATTTCTCACAAGAGCCCCATAAGACGGATGCTCTTATGAGACCCATTCTGCAGATGAGGCAAGTAAGGCACAGAAAGGGAAAGTAACTCACCAAAGATCACACAGTGAATAGGTAACAGAGCCAGAAACTGAATCCAAGTAGTCTAACCCCAGAGTTTGGGATTGGGCTGTTAACCACTACTAAAATTTAGGTAATAAAGACAAATGAGGGGCGCCTGGGTGGCGCAGTCGGTTAAGCGTCCGACTTCAGCCAGGTCACGATCTCGCACTCCGTGAGTTCGAGCCCCGCGTCGGGCTCTGGGCTGATGGCTCAGAGCCTGGAGCCTGTTTCCGATTCTGTGTCTCCCTCTCTCTCTGCCCCTCCCCCGTTCATGCTCTGTCTCTCTCTGTCCCAAAAATAAATAAACGTTGGAAAAAAAAAAAAATTAAAAAAAAAAGACAAATGAGACAAAATGATTTCCACTATACCTTTTTTTTTTTTAATGTTTATTTTTGAGAGAGAGGGTGGGAGCAGAGAGAGAGGGGCAGAGAGAGAGGAGGATCTGAAGCAGGCTGTGTACTGACAACAGAAAGCCCAAGACGGGGCTCAAACTCATGAACCATGAGATCATGACCCGAGCCAAAGTCAGACACTTAACCGCAATCTATATAACGGAATAGTAATTTGATATATATCTGTGTCTATTGTATATTGTTGAATTTTAGAAGTAGGTTACAAAATATCAGGTATAAATGAAACCATTTTGGATGAGATTATACATTTATATAAATGCATATAAAAACATCTGGAATGAAGTTCACCAAAACTGGTTTACTGTATTGACAATGGGATTTTAAGTACTGTTTACTTTTATCTTTAAGCTTTGCAGGTGCCCCTGCAGTATGGTTCCAAACAGAACTGAATCTAAAGTCAAAGTAACACATGCTCTATCAATGACATTATGTACAATTTTACCAACCACCTAAAGGAACGAATAATACCTTCTTCCTTCTTATTCTCCACTGTGGTGATTACAACGAACTTTAGTTTTTCTGAAGCTGATACACATAACGTACATTATGAGGCTCAGGAACAAACAATCAAAATGGTGTTTGGGATATACTGTGTCTACACTACACACAGTATAAAAGTTCAATTCAGGTATATGCCTCTATAGAAGATGATGCTTAAGAAATAAACCTTGAGGGGTGCCTGGGTGGCTCAGTCGGTAGAGCGCCCGACTTCGGCTCAGTCATGATCCCGTGGTTTCTGAGTTCGAGCCCCGCGTCAGGCTCTGTACTAACAGCTCGGAGCCTGAAGCCTGTTCAGATTCTGTATCTCCTCTCTCTGCCCCTCCCCTGCTCATGCTCTGTCTCTCTGTCTCTCAATAATAAATAAACGTTAAAAAAATATTAAAAAAAAAAAAGAAAGAAACCTTGCAAGAATGGCAGTTTCTGAGGTACAGAAAGAAAATTAGCATCTTTACTATCAATATCCTACTCTTACCCTTTTAAATTTCTATTTTCCTGTGTGTGTTTGATAATATTTTAGTACTTGCATTCATAATTTATAAATAAATACACTTTAAGAGGATGAGTGTTCTGTTTACTGATATAAATACATTGTCAAAAAAAAACAGACAACTAGCAAAAATCAAACAAAAAATTTACATGACTGAAAAGATTGTTTGGCTCTTATTTTAAAGGTTTCCTTTTACACCCTAAAGTTTCAGGATATTTGTAGTTGTTTCACTGGTCACCAGATGATTCCTAAATCCTAAAGCACCATGTTGACTGTTTCTATCCTGTGATAGGCCCTTTTCAGACACTTTCCACAAAGCTTAAATGAAGGACAAATGACAGAGTTGTCTTTTGAAGTCCTTTCGGCATCATGAATATAAAGATGTGTCTGAGAAAGTGTTTTGAGGCTTACCAATCTAAACAATCTTATCAGAACCTTGATGAAATTTGAGGGGGTAGAGCTAACGAGTTTCTATCCCAGAACTAAGAGAATTTTGATGCGTCCATCTTAGCTAAAACATTTTCTAACATTTCTAACATAAGAAGATAAAAGAAATTTGCTATCTTAAAAATCACTGCAGTTTACAGACAAAGTTTGGGCACTGTTAGTGGAAGTGTTACTTAACATTCCCTTTCTGGAGGCAATCTGGCAATATTTATCAAAATTTTAAATGTACGTCTCCTTTGACCTAGCAATACCATTTCTTGGAATTCACAATAAAATGATTAGAGATATATACAAAAGATATAGTATAAGAGCTTGTGACTGCTAAAATTGGAAACCATCTAAATATTTACCATTATCATTGGCTGAATAAATTGTGCAATATAACAGAATACTAATTTGATATATATCTCTATTGTATATTGTTGAATTTTAGAAGTACAAATCATTACAAAATTACAAGTATAATTACAAAATATCAAGTATAAACGAAATCGTTTGGGATGAGATTATAAATTTATATAAATGCATATAAAAACATCTGGAATGAAGTTCACCAAAACTGGCTTACCGTATTGACAATGGGATTTTAAGTAACGTTTACTTTTATCTTTAAGCTTTGCTTTATGTTTTGAATTTTTTACCCTATACATATATTATTTTTAAAGTCAGGAAAAATAATACCTTCTCATCTTAGGAAAAAAAGAATTCTAAGACTCTGACAGTTTTCTCAAAGACCTGAACCTATAAATTTAGAGAAGAGTAAGGCAAGTTTATCTTAGGGCAGTGGTACCCAAACCAGCAGTATCAATGTCAACTGAAATTAGTTAGAAATGCAAATTCTCAGGCCCCACTCCAGGCCTACTGAATCAGAAACTTAGACCTACCCGAGTCTGTATTAAGTCATCCAGGTGATTCTGATTTACGTTCCAGTTTGAGAACCACTGTTTTAGATGAACTTAAAACCTAGTGACCTCACAGGCTAATTTCAACTCCTTTTGGTATTGTGTGCCACATAAATCCAAACAAATGTAGGTGATGTCCCTACCAGGAGAGTTTGCTTGCTGATAATCTTTGAGGATACAGACCTCAAAAATTATTTGAAATGTCAGAAGTAAAACAGCAACTGTGACTAATCTTGATGCAAAAAGAACAAATAACAAGACTCCCAAACCCAACTTTAGAAACAAAAGCACCACATGGTGAATACTATCAAAAGCCCGGTGCTACTCAGGGCAACCTTCTGGAAACTCGGAGAAATAACAAATGAACTTGGAATCCCAGCTGACCACATACTGATAGAATCACAACTGAGTAATACCCAAAACTCTGGCAAAGATGTGAGGTTTATTCAACATACAATGGAGCTATTAACTGGGTCCAAGTATTAGGTCATCTCAACTTGGTAGGAACATCCATACTAAGGCCTCAGAGTTGCTAAATTGTGAACACACCAAAAATAAAAATCTAAAACACTTTCAAAGCAAATCCACTCAAGAGCTCATTTCTCGATAAAAAGAAAAAAACCTGTCACTATTAAAGTAAGGAAAATGTGAGAGAAATAATACATAGAGGAAATGGGGTAAATATATGGATAGTGGACTTAAAATCATTGCATCTATACATACAACTTTAAAAAGAGTTCTTATTTACAGTCTTGTAGGGTCTACACTTGTCCATATTGCATCTGTCCCTTCTATAAGATACCTACCTGCCATCTACTGGAAAACTGTCCCTAATAAATATGTAAATCTACCCTATCTATGCTGTAACTGGCACCACCTTAAATGTAGCCCAGCTATGCACTATACAACCGGCACAACTGTACAAAGCAACCATTCTTAAGAATTAAAACCTAATTTAGACCATACCTGAACCTCCATAGTGAATTAGAAGTCTTTAAAAAGACATCAGACTATACAAATTCCGGTCAGGTTAGGCTGACCGGAACCTCCCAGCTACGTACATAACTTATAACCTACTCTTTCTGAGTAGTTAATGATAAAGCTCTATCTAGCTCTGGGGTTCCAACTTCAAGTAGATAAAGAATAGCAGGTTGTTCTCTGACCCTTGGCTTTCCATCAACAGGATGAAGCTGCTTTGACTACCAATTCTAGTATATAGGAAAACAAAACTACTTGAGAATTTTTCTGGACTCATTCTCTTCATTTGCTTCCAAAACTAGTTTGAGAATTTTGCTGGACTCATTCTCTTCATTTGCTTCCAAGTCAGTTTAATCTTTATTTACTTGTTTTCAAAAGGTTTGGCTGTCTATTTTGTGTGTTGTAACTCTGTGGACAAGAACACTACACAGGGGTCTGGTGCAGCCCATCCTAGAGCCATGGAGAAATGAGTGGTTTGATTACTAGTAAATAATCATTTTACTGACAACATACTGATCTGAATGAAAGATTCTTTAAAATTTGTATTTGAGGGGCACCTGGGTGGCTCAGTCAGTAGTGGCCAACTTCGGCTCAGGTCATGATCTCACGGTCCGTGAGTTCGAGCCCCGTGTCAGGTTCTGTGCTGATAGCTCAGAGCCTGGAGCCTGCTTCTATTTCTGTGTCTCCCTCTCTCTCTGCCCCTCCCCCGTTCACGCTCTGTGTCCCTCTGCCTTTCAAAAATGAATAAATGTTTAAAAAAAAATTTTTTTTTTTAATTTGTATTTGATGAACAGAACCTAATGGTGCAAAATGGGAGCACCAGAAATAAATCTGCTCAGGTATACAGCAACCTAGATTTGCAGCCCCTCTTCACTTCTGGAACAGATAATCATTTCTCCTTCATTTACCTCCTAAAAGAGCTGTTCTAAAAAGAAGAAGAAAATGAAGGCGAAGATGAAGACGATGACGATGATGACGAAGAAGAAAAGAGCTATTCTAGAGGCAATCTCCACGTATGATTGGCTCTAGTACACTAGTAAACAGGGAAACAAGTAGGAGGATCGAGGAATTCCAAAGTCTTTCTAGTAACTTCTTGTTGTGAAATGAAACCTTTACAACTCTGCTTCAAGTAACTTGAGAAATTTCTCTCGGCTTCTCCTATCAATGAACTATTGTAATTTAGAACTGATTCTAAATTACGTGGGACTTGTTTGTCCTCCTAGTTTGTCAAAGACTGCCGGGATCCAAAAATAAAACTCATGACCAACTTTGTTTAGTGACATGGGAAATAAAACCCAAAAAGGACACCTGAGTTTTTGTGGTGTGTGTGTGTGTGTGTGTGTGTGTTTAGAATTAATTTATTATAAGCTTCTGACTTTTTTTAGTAAGTCTGGTTAACAAGGGCAAATTCTAGGCCATGCTGTCCAAAGTTGATAATTGAGACAATGACAGTTTAAAGCTGGTATACCTTTGGGAGACTGTTTTCCCAGCTTTATATACTCCCAGAACTTTGTATATTGAAAAGAGGTCACTTTCTAAGTTCTGGTCACAGGTTTCCATACTACACAACCGACTTAAAAGTTCAAGTTAAGGGGCGCCTGGGTGGCGCAGTCGGTTAAGCGTCCGACTTCAGCCAGGTCACGATCTCGCGGTCCGTGAGTCCGAGCCCCGCGTCGGGCTCTGGGCTGACGGCTCAGAGCCTGGAGCCTGTTTCCGATTCTGTGTCTCCCTCTCTCTCTGCCCCTCCCCCGTTCATGCTCTGTCTCTCTCTGTCCCAAAAATAAATAAACGTTGAAAAAAAAAAAATTTAAAAAAAAAAAAAAAAAAATTCAAGTTAATAAAGCCCTTAGAAAGATTTTTTCCTCCAGAGCTGTTCAAAAACCACTTTGCCAATTTACATACTCCACATGAATGGTGTTCTCTGATTGGAGAAGAGCCTGAGTCATTATCTTAAAGGACAACATTTTGCTCGTCCTCAATAAAAAACATAGTACCTTATTAAATAATCCATTACAATTATAGGCCAGCATCCTCAATAAAAGCTGTCTTGGGCTTCTCCAGTCAGCATTATATAAGGACCTGGCAAACTTAAGGCATAGCTATTCTAACATTGATCATAAGAAATCATTAGAGGGGCGCCTGGGTGACTCAGTCGGTTAAGGATCCGACTTCAGCTCAGGTCATGATCTCACAGTTCCTGAGTTCAAACCCCACATCAGGCTCTGTGCTGACAGCTCAGAGTCTGAAGCCTGCTTCAGGTTCTGTGTCTCCCTCTCCTAATCCCCTCCCTCTCTCTCTCTCTCTCTCTCTCTCTCTCAAAAATAAACATTAAAAAAAAATAAATCATTAGAAAAAGTATCAATTGCATGAGGCTTTTATTGACCATTATTCAGCTTAAGACTCTGGGTAAACATTTTATAACCTAAAAAAAAGAAAGAAAAAAAAAGCCCTTTCCTGATACTTATAGCCTATTCTTTAAATTTGGCATAACAGTTGGGAACTGTAGGCAGTCTTCCGAAAAATCAGATGATCATTTTCAGTGAGACAAACAAGAATTTTTGTTGTTGTTCTTTCACCCTTACACTCTGAGGATTTGATAACTATTTTGGTTGATTGAATGTACGCCCTTCTTCCCCTCCTCTTTCCCTCCCTTCCACCATCCCCACACAGAATGGAAAGAGAAGCTATATAACCTATGTGCTGATTACACGGTTTTAGGTATGACCTTAGAAAACTGTTCTTCCTACCTAATTATTGCCAAAATGAATAATTCCAAACCAAATACAGACAGTCCTTGATTCACTCACTAAGTTCCTGGGAGCCTATGTATGAAGCAAAAATCCATAAGTCAAAGCAAAATTTTCCAGAAGTAATATGGGTAATACTGAAGTGTTTATGGATGAAATGATATGATATTTAGTACTTACTTCAAAATTAGCCAAGGTAGGCAAGGGGAGAAATGGGTAGGCAGTAAGAGAATTAGATGAAATAAGATTTGTTATGTGTTGATAACCGCTAAGACTGTAAGAAGGGGGGCGCCCAGGTGGCTCAGTTGGTTAAGCATCCAACTCTTGATTTCGGCTCAGGTCATGATTTCACAGTTCGTGAGTTCAAGCCCCACGTTGCACTCTGCACTGACAGTGGGGAGCCTGCTTGGGATTCTCTCTCTCCCCACCTCTCTCTGCTCCTCCCCCTTTTGTGCTCTCTCTCTCAAAAAAAAAAAAAAAAGAGACTGTAAGATGGGAACATAGGGGTTTAGTATGCTATTTTCTCATCTTTCGTGCTTTAAATTTTCCACAGGAAACTAACTTGGAGAGAAAAAAGAATGGGATGGGAATTAATTAGTTCCCCCCCCCAAGTTTGTTTCGTTTTTTGATGTTTATTTATTGTGAGAAAGAGAAAGAGAGGATGAGTAGGGGATGGGCAGAGAGAGAGGGAGACGGAGAATCCCAAGCAAGCTCCACACTGTCAGCACAGAGCCCAACGCTGGGCTCGAACTCACAAACCGTGAGATCATGACCTGAGTCTAAACAAGGAGTAGGACATTCAACCGACTGAACCACCCTGGCGGCCCTCTACTTATCGAAATGTTAAATTTACAAAGATTCTCAGGAATCCCACATTTAAGTATCTACCCTACAGAAATACCAGTATCGATCATTATGTAAAAAAATATTTATCAGAATACAGAATTGTTTGTAAGAACGGTGTTGGTAGGGAAAAGGAGACCATCTAAATGTCCATCAACAGAGGAGCATGTAATTCCATATAACAGAATACTCTGCAGTCATTACAAAGAATGAAGTAGAGCTAGAAGTTTCCACTTATAAAGATATGACTACTTATATATTGTTAAGTAGGAAAAAACAAATGTGTATCAAAATATATATTGTAATACCCATTTAAGAAGAAAACTATAAGACTGTGTATATTATTATATATGTAAGACTGTTTATATATATTTATGTGTATATATATGTATACGGTAATACCCATTTAAAAAGAAAACCATAAAACTGTATGTGAGTACATATATAAACATGCTTATATAAGCACAGGGAAAAAGCCTAGAAAATTACACATCAAACTACTAATAATGCTTTGAAGAGGTAAATTTGAAACAGGGAAGAGAGGGAATTTTACTCATATACTTTGAAATTGTTTTTTTTTTTTTTACAATAAACCAAAAAAACTGTGAAATATTTAAAAGCCATTACAGTTTAAAAATAAAGTACCTGGTACATAAAGATTACTTAATTAACAAAAGGAAATGCTAAATGAATCTGCTAGGGATTGTCACAGATTAACAAGTATGACATAAAATAATTTCACATAAAATAGAAAATAATAAAGTTTAAAGGCAAATCATGTAAATCAACATACTTTTTACAAAATATGAAAGAAAAAAATGCAAACTGGGACACATATATGAATAAGTCTACAAGACTGCTGCTAAGAAGGGTCATGGATAGAGAAAACTGCGGCAGTCCAGGTGAGAAATGACTGGCCGGGTAAAAAAAAGTGGAGGGGAGAGAGACCAAGAAAAAAATATGTGAGAAGAAAATGAGGAGAAAGTTAGAGTCACATAAGACTTCACACTGTATGAATCGTATTGAAAAAATGGGGCGTGGAAGATGGGACAGTGCAGTTAGTAGCTACGGAAAAATCTTTACTTTTCCTTCACTTAAAAAAAAAAAATCTATTGAATATCAACTATTTCATGTATACTGGCTTCACCCTACAGTGTAAACAAGGCAGTCTGGCTTCCAGACTTCCATTACAATGTAATGAGACAACCATGTACATTTATCTTCCTCCCTCCTGAGACCCCATAAAAGGAAAAGGCATAATAAACTGCATTACTCCAAGAAGAACATAAAAGAGCCTACAGCTAACAAGAAATAGGAACAAATTTCTGGAAGATGAAAGCTGATAACAGCAGTAAGGATGAAATAGAGTAGTACAGAAAAGTGCCTAGAGTATTTGCCAAAGGAATGAAATCCAAAAGGGAGTCCAAGGACCAGCTATAACCACGGAGAAGGTTAGGATTCAGAATGCCAAGAATAACGGAAGCGCTGAAAACAAACAGATTAGTTGAAGATTAAATACATAATAGTCAAACCCTTACACATGCACCCACGAATGGATATTCATTCCAGCAGCCAAATACTTAACCCTCGGCAAGGTAACAGAGGAACTTGCTCTGGAGAAATGATGTAGCCTGAGAATATACTAAAAGCCATAGAATTGTACACTTCAAGTGGGTGGATTATATGCTATGTGAATTATATCTAATTTTCCTCTGCTTCCACAGTGGGAAATCAATTAATATTGCCTAAAATTGAACATGAGTTGTGTTATTTTGTTTTGTTTTGTTTTGTTTAATTTTAGAGAGAGAACACACAAGCAGGAGAGAGGGGCAGAAGGAGAGAAAGAATCTCAAGAAGGCTTCATGCTCATCGTGGAGCTGGACATGAGCCTCAATCCCACCACCCTGGGATCGTGACCTGAGCCAAAATCAAGATGCTTAACCAGGTGAGCCACCCAGGTGCCCCAAAGGTGAGGGTTTTTATGAAACGTCTATTTATTTATTTGAGAGAGAGAGAGAAAGAGCATGCACGAGCAGGGGAGGGGCAGAGAAAGAAGGGGAGAGAGAATCCCAAGCAGGCTCCACACTGTCAGCACAGAGCCCCACACGGGGCTCAATCCCACAAACTGCGAGATCACGACCTGAGCCGAAATGTGCCCCTAGAATGTGAGTTTTTTCATTACAAATACAGAAACTGCCTTTTTACCTTACATTGAAAAGATGTTTAAAAATGAACATCATTTGTGATGAAAAAAAAAGCATTTACCTGAAATTCAGTAACTGCATAAGTTTCTTCTGCAATTAAGATTACATTTAATACTTTTTATTAGAAATAACATTATAATATAACCACTTTTTATGAAAATTATTTTCTTATACTCCCTCTCCTGTTTGTATGTTTGTGTGAAATGATGTTGATCTGGAATGATGATCACCTAAAGTTAATGATGGTTATTTCCCAGAAACAGATTTTTTTCCTGGTGTATTTATGTCATCTTTACATCTTCACTCTTCTACACTGCTTGACTTTATTTTTACTAATAAATATATACGATACTTATAAAAAGAAAAGTAATTTGAAAATTTAAAGACAAGGGGCACATGGGTGGCTCCATTGGTTAAGTGTCCCTATCTTGATTTCAGCTCAGGTCATGATCTCGAGGTTGTAGTTCGAGCCCCTCATCGGGCTCTGTGTTGGCACTGCAAGGCCTACTTGGGATTCTCTCCCCCCCCCCCCCGCCCCTCCTGCACATTCTCAGGCATTTTCTTTCTCTCTCAAAATAAATAAATAAACTTTAAAAATTAAAAAATAAAATAAAATTTATAAATGTATAATGAAACTTCCACTTCCTAGAAGATGGAGCAAATGTAGTTTTTCCTACTCCTCCTACTAAGCATAAGTAAAAACTCCAAACATTATATATAAAACAAACATTTAAGGGGCGCCTGGGTGGCTCAGTCGGTTAAGCATCCAACTTCGGCTCAGGTGGTGATCTCACAGTTCATGAGTTAGAGCCCTGCATCAGGCTCTGTGCTGACAGCTCAGAGCCTGGAGCCTGCTTCAGATTCTCTGTCTCCCTCTCTCTCTGCCCCTCCCCAGCTTGCACTCTTTCTCTCTCTCTCTCTCTCTCTCTCGCTCTCTCTCTCTCTCTCTCTTTCTCTCTCTCTCAAAAATAAACAAACATTAAAATATTTTTTTTTTTAATTTGAAAGATGGGGGTGCCAGGGTGGTTTACCCAGTTGAGCCTCCAACTCTTGATTTGGACTCAGGTCATGATCCCAGGGTTATGGGATCAAGCTCCACGTCGATCCACACTAAACGTGGAGTCTACTTAAGATTCTCTCTCTCTCCCTCTGCCCCTCTCCCCTGCTCACACTCTCTCTCTAAAATATAATGAAAGAAAAGAAAAGAAAAGAAAAGAAAAGAAAAGAAAAGAAAAGAAAAGAAAACAAATAATGCATTTTTTAAAAAATCTGAGAGATGGAAAGAAAAAGGCAGATTGGCTTGGAACTTCAGGACCAAAGGAACAACACAAGGGTAAATTTCCTAGGTTTTCTTTTTGGCCTCATAACCCAGACTTCAAACTAAAGAGAGCAGCAATTCAGAAACACAAACAAGTGCAAACAAACAAACAAAAAAGTCTCAACAAAAGCCTGCTCTCTCTAGCCAAAAGGGGTAGCCTACAAAGACAGAAAATGTTCACAGTCACTGTTCTATTCCAGACAAACACCACAGAAAAGAACTATGGCCACACTCACACCAACACAGGCAGAGAGGCAGTCTAGGCTTGCACCTTTGCAAGGTGATTAAGAAAGCACTCAACATTCCAGTTAGGGTGTCAGAGAAGGCCAAGAAAGGAGCTGGGGCTTTCTTCATCACCAAATGTTTACAACCCTCTCTCCCACACCATGGTGTCAGCACAGACCATGTATGGAGCCAGAACTCCCATCTGCAAGTTATTAGCAGCACCTCTCAGGTGTCAACAGAGGCCAAGTGGGAAACATGGACATCCACCCCCACCTAGCAGTAGTGAAGCAGTAACCCACACATCCTCATGCCAGGGTAGTGTCAAAGAAAGCCAGATGAAAGAGTAGGTTTAAATGAGAGCCTGAAGGGGAGCCTGGGTGGCTCAGTCGGTTGAGCATCCGACTTCAGCTCAGGTCACGATCTCACGGTCCGTGAGTTCGAGCCCCGCGTCGGGCTCTGGGCTGATGGCTCAGAGCCTGGAGCCTGCTTCCGATTCTGTGTCTCCCTCTCTCTCTGCCTCTCCCCCGTTCATGCTCTGTCTCTGTCTCAAAAATAAATAAACGTTAAAAAAAAAATTGGGGGGCGCCTGGGTGGCTCAGTCGGTTAAGCGTCCGACTTCGGCTCAGGTCATGATCTCACAATCCGTGAGTTCAGGCCCCGCGTCGGGCTCTGCGCTGACAGCTCAGAGCCTGGAGCCTGCTTCAGATTCTGTGTCTCCCTCTGTCTCTGACCCTCCCCCATTCATGCTCTATCTCTCTCTGTCTCAAAAATAAATAAACATTAAAAAAAAATTTTTTTTAAATGAGAGCCTGAATCTCGTAACATAATATGAAAATGTACAGGTTTCAATGAAAAATCATTCTTTATACCAAGAACCAGGAAGTTGTCAAACTAATGAAAAAGGGCAGTCATTAGATGCCAACCGAGCTGACAGTGATGTTATAATTATCTGACAAAAATTTTAAAGCAGTCATAATAAAAATGTTTCAAAAAACAATTAGGAACACACTTGAAACACAAAGATTGAGAGCTTCAGCAAAAAAAAAAAAATAATAAATAATAATAATAATAATAATAATAATACCAAATGGAGAGTTTAGAACTGAAAAATACAACAACATAAATAAAAAAGAAAAAGAAAAAACCAACTCAGTGGATGGGCTCAAGAGCAGAGTGGATGGAACAGAGGAAAGAATCAGTGAACCAAAACACAGAACAGTAGAAATTATATTATCTGAACAACATGTGGGGGGAAAAAAAACTGAAAGAAATGAACAGAACCTCAGGGGCTGTTGGACTGTAACAAAAGATCTAACATCTGTGTCACCAGAGTCCCAGAAGGAGAATAGAAAGAAAGTGGGGCAATAAAGTACTTGAAGAAATAATGACTGAACAGTCCAAATTGGCAAGGGACATAAACCAACAGACTCAAGAAGGTCAGTGAATCCCAAACAGAATAAACCCAGAGAAGCCCATGCCAGTTTAAACACATCATAATTAAACTCCTGAAAACTGAAGACCAAGAAAAAATATTATAATTAGCCATAGAAAAATGATACCTTTCCTATAGAGGAAACACAACTTAAATGATAGCACATTCTCATCAGAAACCATGGAGGCCAGAAAAAACACACAACACTTGCTGAAATAAAAGAACTGTCAAACTAGTATCCTACACCCAGCAGATATATCCTTCAGGATATTCTAAAGGGGAAATCAAGACATTCTCTTGTGAAGGAAAGCTAAGCCATTCTCATGTAAAGAGAATTTGTTGCCAGCAGGCCTACTGCAAAAGAATGTCTATAGGAAATGCTCTAAACAGAAAGGAAATGATTAAAAAAAAAAAAAATCTTGGAACATCAGTAAAGAAAATATAAAACAGTAAACAAAAATATGAGTAAAAACAATAGGCTTTACTTCTGTTAACTTTTCTAAATTAGGTTTCCTGCTTGAAGCAAATTTAAAAACTGATGGGTCTAAATGTTTACAGAGGAAATGTTTAAGAGAAGTATAAATAAAGAAAGACAAAGGGACATAAAAGGGAGGTAAGATTTCTATACTTCACTTAAACTAGTAACACAATGTCACTAGTAAATTGTGATAAATTACGAATCAATAATGTCATCACCTAGAGAAGCCACCAAAAAAAAACTACAAAACTACAAAAAGGTACACTCAAAAACACTACTGATAAATCAAAATGGAATTCTATAAAAATATTCAAGTAACTCAAAGGAAGACATGAAAAACAGAAACAAAAAAGGAGAGAACAGAAAACAACAAAACATTAAAGCCTTACCATATCAGTAATACATAAAATGTAAATGTTCTAAATGTGCCAGACAGAGACTGATAGAGTGAATTAAAAAACATAACACAACTATACACTATCAATAAGAAATTCACTTCAAATATAATGATAGAAGTAGGTTAAAAGTTAAAGGACGAAAAATAATACATCGTCCAAATATTGGGGCACCTGGGTGGCTCAGTCAAGTTAAGCATCTGCTTTCGGCTCAGGTCATGATCTCACGGTTCCTGGATTCAAGCACCACGTCAGGCTCTGTGCTGACAGCTCAGAGCCTAGAGCCTGCTTCAGTTTCTGTGTGTGTGTGTCTCTCTCTCTCGCGCTCTCTCTCTCTCTCTCCCTGCCCCTCCCCCTCTTGCCGCGCATGAGCATGCACGCACGCACTCTCTCTCTTTCTCTCTCGAAAATAAATAAAAACTTAAAAAATTTTTCTTTAAAAAGACTGATTTAAATAAAAACAAACATTAATTTTAACTAAATTATCATTAGATAAAGTAGACTTCATAGCTAAGAAAATTATCAGGGACAGAGAAGACCATTATATAATGAAATGCTGAATCCACTAAGAAGATATAGCAATCCTAAGTGTGTATGTACCATACAACAGAGCTGCTAAATATGTGAGGGAAAAAATGACATATTTCAAAGGAGAAATAGACAATTCCACAATTATACTTAGAGACTTCAACATCACTCTCAACAACTGACAGAAACAGATGATCACCAAAGATATACAACATAACAACACCACCAACCAATGGGATCTAATCAACATTTGTAAAACACTCTAACAGCAGCAGAATGCACATTCTCTTAAAGTATACACAGAATATATACCAAGAAAAACCATACTGTGGGCCATAAAACAAACTCAACAAATTCAAAAGAACTGAAATCAAACATAGTATGTTCTCCAACCAAAATGGAATCAACCTAGAAATCAATAATGAGATAACAAGAAATGTTCAAACCCTTGGAAAGAAAACAACACGCTTCTAAATAATTCATAGGTCAAATAGGAAGTCTAAAGAGTAATTGAAAAACACACTAAACTGGGGCACCTGGGTAGCTCAGTTGGTTTAGTGTCCAACTTCATCTCAGGTCATGATCTCAGGGTTCATGGGTTCGAGACCCACATCGGGCTACATGCTGACAGTGTAGAGCCTGCCTGGGATTCACTCTCTCCCTCTTTCTCTGCCCCTCGCCCACTCTCTCAAAAAATAAACTTAAAAAAAAAAAAAAGAAAAATACGCTAACCTGAATGAAAATTAAAATACAATATATCAAAATTTACAGGACACAGGTAATGCTGAGAGGGAAATTCACAGCTCCTATGCCTCAAGAACCTAAAGAGCAAAAATAAATATAAGACAAGCAGCAGGAAGGATGGGCGCCTGCATGGCTCAGTCAATTAAGCATCTGACTCTTGATTTCAGCTAGAGTCATGACATCAGGGTTGGTGAATTCAAGCCCCGCATCGGGCTCTGTGCTGACAGCATGGAGCCTGCTTTGGATTCTGTGTCCCTCTCCCCTTCGTGTTCTCTCCCTTTCAAAAATAAACACATAAACATTAAAAAAAAGAAAAAAAAAAAAAAGACAAGCACTAGGAAAGAAATAATAAAAACAAAGGTAGATATCAATAAAATTAAAAACAGAAAAATAGAAAAAAAAAATCAATGAAAAAATTCTGGTTCTTTGAAAAGACACAAAGATCAACACAAAAAAAGAGAACCTAGAAAAAGACCCATACCAATATACCTGAGAAATTTTTGACAAAGGTGCAAAAGCAGCCTGGTAGGGGAAAAACAGCCTTTTCAACAAATAGTTCTAACCTTTCAATAAATGATACTAGAACAACTGGACATCCATAGGCAAAAATAAAAACAAAAATCTTTGAGGTAAATCTCACTCCTTATACAAAAAATTACAAAATTACAAAAATTAACTCAAAATGGATCACAGACTGTACATTTTAGTAAAACTATTAAACTTTTAGGGGAAAAAACAAACAGATCTAGGGCTATGCAAAGAGTGGTTATAATTGACACCAAAAGCATGATCCATACAAGGAAAAACTGATAAATTAGACTTCATCAAAATTAAAAACTTCTGATCTGCAAAAGACCCTATTAAGAGGGTGATAAGACAAGCTACAGAGTGGAATAAACTGCCTGCAAACCACATACCCAACAAAAGACTAGTATCTCAAGAATTCTCAAAACTCAACATTAAAAAAAATACCTAGGGGCGCCTGGGTGGCTCGGGCGATTAAATGTCCAACTTTCGGTTCAGGTCATGATCAAGCCTTCTGTGAGTTCGGGCCCCCCGTCAGGCTCTGTGCTGACAGCTCAAAGCCTGGAGCCTGCTTCAGATTCTGTGTCTCCCTGTCTCTCTGCCCCTCCCCCACTCACGCTCTGTCTCCCTCTGTCTCTCAACAATGAATAAACGCTTAAAAGTTTTGTAAATAATAAAAAAAATAAAAAATAAAAAAAATACCTAATTCGAAGATGGGCGAAAGAAATGAAGAAGCAGTTCAACAAAGTAGATATACACATGGCAAACAGGCATATGAAAAGATGTTCAACATAATTAGCAATTAGGGAAATGCAAATTAAAAGCACAATGAGATATTACTGTACACATTATCAGAATAGCTAAAATAAAGCAGTGACAATACCAAATGCAAGCAAGGATCTAAAGACACTCAAATCCTCACACTGCTAAGTGGGAATGTAAAATGGTGCAGGCACTTTGGAAAATAAGTTTCACAGTTCTTCAAAAAGTTAAACACAGAGTGACCATATGCTCCAACAATTCCAGAGCTAGGTATATACCCAAAGGAAATGAAAACCTATGTGCACACAAAAACCTTTACACAATTGTTTGTAACAGCTTTACTTTTAATAGTCAAAAACTAGAAACCACCCAGATCTTCTTCACTGGGTGAATGACTAAACAAACTGTGGGACAGCTATACTATGGAATACCCCCCAGCAATAAAAAAGAACACACTACAGATACACCAGCTTGGATGAATCTCCAGGGAATTAACGCTGCGTGAGAAGCACCAGTTCCAAAAAGTTATATACTATATGATTTCATTTATATAGCATTCTTGAAATGACAAAATTATAAAAATGGAGGACAGATTAGTGATTGTCCGGGGCTAAAGAGGGGATGGAGACAGAAAGTGGTTGTGTCTGTAAAAAAGGCAATGTGAGGGCTCTATAGTGATGGAAGTATTCTAAAACTTGACCTTGAAGACACAATATCAACATCTTGGTCATGATATAGTTAGTGTACTACAGTTTTGCCAGATGTTACCACTGCAGGAAACTGGGTAAAGGTACAAGGGATCTGTGTATTATTTCTAATGACTACATGTGAATCTACATTATCTCAAAATTAAAAGTTTAATTTTTAAAAAAGCTAATAATATATATAGTCACATCCACATCTACCATTTAAAATGCTTCTAATAGGGGCACCTGGGTGGCTCAGTCAGTTAAGCATCTGACTTTGGCTCAGGTCATTACCTTGCAGTTCTTCAGTTCAAGCCCCACGTTGGGCTCTGCACTCACAGCCTGGAGCCTGCTTGGGATTCTGTGTCTCCCTGTCTCTCTCTGACCCACCCCCACTCACGCTCTGGCTCTGTCTCTCTCTCTCTCTCTCAAATATAAATAAACACTAAAAATAAATAAAATAAAATGCTTCTAATAACCTATTTTTCTTTAGATTTCTTTTTTTTTTTAATTTTTTTTTTTTTTTTTTTCAACATTTATTTATTTTTGGGACAGAGAGAGACAGAGCATGAACGGGGAAGGGGCAGAGAGAGAGGGAGACACAGAATCGGAAACAGGCTCCAGGCTCTGAGCCATCAGCCCAGAGCCTGACGCGGGGCTCGAACTCACGGACCGCGAGATCGTGACCTGGCTGAAGTCGGACGCTTAACCGACTGCGCCACCCAGGCGCCCCTAGATTTCAAGAGTTCTTCTCATTTCATTTTCCTCTTACTTTTGCTACTCTAATGCCAAAAGACCTTCATTGTACCCTTCTTCCTTTCACATGTCAAGAAATTCTTTTACCTCATCAAAAACAAATTGCTTAGCTAGCTCCCTATTTCTTTCTTTCCTTTTTTTTTGTTTTAATATGTTATGTCCTTCCCAAAATCAAACTCCATACTAAAAGTGTTTTATAACATAGATTCAGTCAAGCTCAGTATCTGCTGTTTTTATTTATTCATTTTGCTTGATAAGATCACATTTCATATCAATCCTTTTAGAGTTCTATTGTTTATTGGCACTAGAGCTATTCCAGTAAATGAAAGTTAGTTGCACTGTGACGATTCTTGCCTGCTTAGATGTTGCGCTGAATAATGTGTGTTTTCAAAGTTCTAAATTACAGGAAATAGAAGGGCGGTACAAAAACAAAAAAGCAAGCACAAATATGAGGAAAGAAACAAAAGTACAATTAGCAAAGAGAAAAACATAAGGAAGCAAGTTTCGAAAACAGAGATTGAGAACAATAGAAGCAAAGACACCTGGCTTGCACACACAAGATGTCAGTGCCCCACTAGACAACATCATGGTGCCAAAAGATGTGCTTTCATCACAGAGTTTGTCATGTTCCAGTATATAAAAGCACAATCAAATTAAAAGCCTGTGCTACTCCGCAGCTTTTTAATCAAAAACAAATATAGCAAAAGAGCCTGTATTTTAATCCAAATCATCATTTTTGGCAAATGGTCTTTATCATTTATCTAACATACAACAGAACATTTATCTAGCATACTAAACACTGGAAGCATCTAAATACTCAAAAAATGATAGGACTGCTCTAAAAATAATTTTCATTATTGTCATTGTTTTTACTTTACTTTTGTTTTTATCTATTGATCAATCTGATTATCAAACCACAGTAGTGACTGAACGTAATTTCACTACAGTGCAAGGTATATGTTAACGTGATTATCCTCAAGACTGTGAACAGCAGGCAAGTATTTTAACAGAGTTCCAAGCCACATGTATCATCAAAAATCACATTAAGGTAATCTAGTTGGTTGCACTGTGAGAATTCTTATTAACCTGGATATTTCACTGGGTAATGCATGTTTTAAAGTTCTAAATTACAGTTATACAAATACATACTACATGCTTAAATATCTTTTTTATCAATCATTGTGCTCTTGGAGTTACATATCTCAATTTTTTTTAATTTATAAATCTAGAACGGTAGGTTCCATACATTCTAGGTAAATAGCCTCCTTAATAATGCATACATTTTCCAGACAGTATATTCCAAATTATATAGCTTAAGGCAAACATCTATGGTTACTTTATTCATTGGTAATTTTTTAAATAGCCAAAGCAGGTTGGTTATTTTTAGCATCAAATTTAAGATTGTTCTAAATAAAATCATCATGGACTTAGGGCGCCTGGGTGGCTCAGTCAGTTAAGTGTCCGACTCTTGATTTCAGCTCAGTCATGATCCCAGAGGCGTGGGATTGCGCCCTGCATCAGGCTCCACACTGACAGTGCAGAGGCTGCTTGGGATTGTCTCTCTCTCCCTCTCTCTCTGCCCTTCCTCCGCTCTCATCTGTGCGTGCATGTGCACGCTCTCTCTCTCTCTGTCTCTCTCTCTCTCAAAATAAATAAACTTAAGGGGCATGTGGGTGGCTCAGTCAGTTAAGTGTCTGACTTCAGCTCAGGTCATGAACTCAAGGCTCGTGAATTCAAGCCCTGTGTCGGGCTATGTGCTGACAGCTCAGAGCCTGGAGCCTGCTTCAAATTCTGTGTCTTCCTCTCTCTATGCCCCTCACCCACTCGCACTCTGTCTCTCAAAAATAAATAAACATTAAAAAAAATTTTTTTAATTAAAATCATTAATTTTTTTAAAAGTAGCATGTAAAAAATCATTGTGGATTTAACAGCATTTATTTCAGTGCTAGAAAACATCCTAAATTATTTCTAAGGAAGAATCTTAGCCCTATCATAGGATACTCTCACTCTACTTCTTCTGTAGGAATAAGGGGGCTTACGTCAGCCTCTTCAACTTTTATAAAAAGGTACTGATCCAACCTCCAGCTGCTTTATTTACATTTATTTATTTGCTTGTTTGTTTGTTTGAAGTAGGCTTCATGCCCAACACAGAGCCCAATGCAGGGCTTGAACTCACGACCCTGAGTTCAAGACCTGAGCTGAGATCAAGAGTCAGATCCTTAACCGACTGAGCCACCCAGGCACCCCTCGTTTATTTACTTCTAAAGCATATATAGCTCTGTACTTAATATAGGCAAGTGATTATTCAGAAAAATGGGCAAAAAAAAAAAAAATACATAACTTTGTACTTACTGATACTCTTTAATTATCAAAAAACTTGACTATTAAAAATAGTATTTATGAAGAATTAACCAACATACATGCAATGCATATACTCTTCCATATCAGAAATCATGGAAACTGGATACATATGCATCTTACTAAGGAAAGGGAGATAGAGCTCATAACTTTCTCAAAGTGATCAATGATCAAAAAATAAAAGTGGGGGGGCTGGATAATGCACTTTCAACTTCCACTATAGATATTAAAACTCTGTGCCTTTATTAAGCCAAGACGAGCAGTGAACTGAATTCTTTTGGCTCCCTGCAGATCTGCCTTTACTAAATTGTATTTTGGTTATGCCATATGCTTTCACTAAAGGACAATATAAGAAACAGCCTGTCACATATTGCTGCATTTACTATATGGATATTAAAGTTACATTATACAGGGCCTTCTTTGTGAGGACATATGGGAGAAACAGTTCTCTGGTCTTACTCAGAACCAAGAATAGCTGTGCTTCTCCTTAAGTAACTACTTTTTAATTTTACAACACCATAACTCAAATAACAGCGCATGTCTCTTTTTTGCACTAGTTGCTGGAAAGCCCAGAGCCAAAGTGATGGCCTACCTCCTTTACAAAATGTATAGGCCTTCAAATAGGAATCTTTTTTTTTTTAATGTTTATTTATTTTTCAGAGACAGAAAGAGACAGCATGAGCAGGGGAGGGGCAGAGACAGAGGGAGACACAGAATCTGAAGCAGGCTCCAGGCTCTGAGCTGTCAGCACAGAGCCTGATGTGGGGCTCAAACTCACGGACTGTGAGATCATGTCCTGAGCCGAAGTTGGATGCTTAACCGACTGGGCCACCCAGGCGCCCCCAAATAGGAATCTTTTAATTGCTCTCACTCTTGACTTCATAGTCTTCTTCCTACCTTTGTTTTTGTCTTACCCAATTTCCTCACCACATCTATTATATGTACTTTGTAAATCACGTACATTTTTAGAAACTGTCTAATTCCTTTCTAGAACAAGTCAAGGAGAGAATCAGAAAAAAAGAGAGATAAAGAATAGTCGATTGTTGGGGCGCCTGGGTGGCGCAGTCGGTTAAGCGTCCGACTTTAGCCAGGTCACGATCTCGCGGTCCGTGAGTTCGAGCCCCGCGTCAGGCTCTGGGCTGATGGCTCGGAGCCTGGAGCCTGTTTCCGATTCTGTGTCTCCCTCTCTCTCTGCCCCTCCCCCGTTCATGCTCTGTCTCTCTCTGTCCCAAAAATAAATAAACGTTGAAAAAAAAAATTAAAAAAAAAAGAATAGTCGATTGTCAATTAACCAGAATAAAAGATGACTAGTCAGATGTGACAGAAATAGTATTAAGTTACCTACAATTTAAGGGAAAGCATTTACCATTCTGCAGACATCTAGAAATGTAAAATATAATATAAATTTATAGATACACACCACAAATCTTTTTTTTTAAATAGCCAAAGTATTAAAATATTTCATTAATGTTGTCACTGAACTCTCCTTCACTTGAAGACTGGAACAAAGTCCATGCAATATGGTCAGACTTCAAGCAAACTGTCATCTTTGTTTTCCAAATACTTCAGCAAATACTACTGCATCACAAAAATGGCTTTACTCTTCTTTCCCACAGCCATAGCACGAATCTCTAAGAAATAACCTATTAATCACCTCAGGTCTCAAGTGTTTAAGCTCAGCTCTGCATGAACTCAGTTTTTATTTTTACTAAGTCTTTCCGTCCCACCCCTGCCTTTTCTGCTATTTCCTCCAAGCAAATTTACATTGTCATCATTGCTCAGCATCTCAATCCCGATTCACACATTTCATAGATCAGCCAGTCACTGATTTTATTTATTCAAGTTGCCTTCATCAGAAAGCTTCACTAAGGCACATAATTAAAACAATTGTTGTATCATTGGCAAATGCTACAAATTACCAACTTCAATGACAAAGAATCAGAAAATCTTTGCTTCCTTCAATGACCTAATATTCATATATATTATATTCCAAATTAAAACTATGTCATAGATGTCATCTAAATTTCTAAACTGCTTCCAAAACCATACTAAATAATTGCCCTTATCAATTACTTTTTGCAATAAATTCATACACTAGTTGTGTTGATGCTGGAAATTATGTAAACATGTGAAGAGATGCATCATACTTTAAGGTAAATAATTTATTAAAACATTGACAACTTCTGATTTGCTAAGAATTTTATTTGTATATAAAGCGGCCTTATCTAATAATGTTACTGCATTTCCCCCAAAATCTTCTGATTTCAAATTGTCAGTCTCCTGATAGAAGATTTTTTTTACTCTTTCAAAATGTCTGCTTATTCATATACCTTTATGACTTAAAATAATGAAAAGGCAAGTTTGAAGCTTTCACTCCTTAAAAAACAATGGTTTCTTTGTTTTAGTAACCAAAACTCATTGCATTTTGTATACTCCTGCTGTATTTAAGCAAAGCATAACAATGAAAGGTTCTTTACTGATGCTCTTAAGTCAAAGAAAAATGCCAACTTTATAGAAAAATAAGCAAAGGAGACAGACAATACACACACACACACACACACACACAAAGATATACAAAAAGCCTTTTAAACATATGAAGAGATGTTCAGCCTCACTCACAATAAACTACAAATGATAACTACACAGAAATACCATTTATCATTTATTACATTGGCGAAAAATCAAGTCGAATGCACACTTTGTTGAAAAAACTATGGAGAAATGAGTAATATCATAGAATACTAGAGGGAGAACAAAATGATCCAACCTCTAAAAAGTATAACACCTACCAAATTACATACATACTCATCAGTCTACCCAACAATCATTCTTCTGGGAATTTACCCTATAGATAAAGTATGAAAAGTACAGTAAGAAATGACCAATGTTCAAGGTTAATGATTGCTGCATTATTTTGTCTAGCAAAAGACTAGAAATGACCCAACTAAACAGAAATAGGAGACTGGCTGAATAAACCACAGTATATTCACATGATGGAATACTATGTAGCTGTAACAAAAAAAATTAGGAAAATCTCTGCATATGGGTATGGATACACCATCTGATGAGTAAAAAAACAAGCTGCAGAACTGTATATATAGTGCACTACTTATTGCATAAAAGGGGGAAAAATAAAATTATAAATGCTTAGTTTTGCATTAAAAACACAATGAAAGTGGGGCGCCTAGGTGGCTCAGTCGGTTGAGCGTTTGACTTAGGCTCAGAGCCTGGAGCCTGCTTCAGATACTGTCTCACTGTCTCTCTCTCTCTCTCAAAAATAAACAAACATGAAAAGGATAAACAACAAACTAGTAAAATAAGGAAACAGAGGGAATGGGAGAAAAGATATATTTATTAGGTCCATGATTCTTATCCTTTTCTTTCCATTTTTTGAATAAAATATTTCAAACCCGGACAAATAAGGATAATTCATCTATTTGTATTTTATCTCCAAAGTTGTATCTCCAGGAGATCAGTTTCATCAGCATTATATATGAGATCTGACAACTAATAAACTCTTGATATTCAATAAAGGAATGGCTGACAAAGACTATCCTCCCATTTATATTCTCTCTCTGATTACTAATGTTGTGTAGTTTGAATCTAATTAATCAGGTAACACATCAGAATAACCTTCCCCTTGAAGAACTTCAATGAAAATTTTTGTTTATTTAGCCCAAATAAAATCAGACACAGAGTCCATTGCTAACTGAACCAAATCACTATTGTCTTATCAGCTATAAGAGGGCTTTTTTAGTTTTTCGTTTTTCTAATTTGCTTAACAATTCAATGACATTATTAAAATAAAACCTAACTTCTCTTTATGAAACCACAAAAACTCATTCTCCTATTCCGTATGGTAATGAAATTTATTTAATGCCACCCATCCCCTTTCTCCCATATGTATAATTCTAATCCTAATCTCTCTCTCAAAAATAAATAACATTTTTAAAAATTTTAATTATATGTACTTCCAAAAAATAAATACATCTCATAAATTGAAGTTTTCCAGATTTTCAGCAGTTTTGTTTTCTCTCAAAAGGCTAGACACGTTTTTTAAGACAGTTAATCCACAAATCAGTTCATCAACCCTGGATAATTAACAGTTTGTGGTACAATTCTTGTATCCTATTCTTTCAATAAATATTTATTGAGCACCAACTATATGAGCACCCTTTTAGATTCCCAGGATACAGCAGCAAACAAAAGAAAATCTCTCCCCTCCTGGAAAATAAATTCTAGTGGAGAAGCCTATGTGTCAGGCAGTAGTTTAAGTGCTATGAAGAAAAAGTTCCTCTCCTTCTAGTCCCTGTATCAATAAATGGCAACCACCATTCACCCAGTTACTTAAGCAAGAGCCTTGGAATCATCCTTAATTCTTCTCTTCTTTAACACCCAAAATTAATCCAACATTTTGGCTCTACTTTCAAGATATATTTTAAATCCACCTACTTCTCATCACCTTCTCCCCAACACCTTATTGCATGCCACAGCCACCTCCTGCCTGTTATTACTGCAAATACCCCTTGACTGATTTCTGTTTCCTCTCTTACTCCATCTCCACACAGCATCCAGAATGTTCCTTGTTTAACCTAATTCAGAGCATGTCACTCTGCCGCTCAAAACTCTCCTATACCTTAGTCTACATGATCTGGACCCTGACTAACCTCCTACCATCACCTCCCCCCATTACGCTTCTCCTGAGAGCTTTCACACAACTGTGCCCTCCATCTGAAAAAGACTTCTCCTGGAGAGCCACATGGCTTGCTCCTTCACTCTATTCAAAGCTTTGCCACAGTAACTTTTTCTAAACACCTAATTGAAAACAATACCCCATCATGTGAAACACTAATCACTAAATAGCATTACTTTATGCATCTGTTTGTTTGTTTATTCTTGTGAGTGCTCCACTAGAATGTAAGGTCCATAAGGGCAGGAACTCATTGGATTTGTTCTCTGCTGTACCCCAGAGGTGGTAAGAATATCCAGTGCATAAATGTTGCTCAATTAATATTTGTTGAATGATAAATTCATGAATAAAGCCACTAAAACAATATAGCTATATAATGTATAACAATGCACGAAACTGTATATAACCTATTAACTGGAAAACCAAGATAAAACATGATGGTACTCTTCTAATACCTAATGTAATAAAATATATATGGAAAAAGCCAAAAAGAAATATGCAAATCTAAGAGTTTAGACAGGGTGGTAGGATTAAGTTTTTACTGTCTGTTTCTTATTTTTAAAAATCATATTACATTTTGGGGCGCCTGGGTGGCTCAGTCGGTTGAGCGTCCGACTTCGGCTCAGGCCATGATCTCGCGGTCTGTGGGTTCAAGACCCACATGGGGCTCTGTGCTGACAGCTCAGAGCCTGGAGCCTGCCTCAGGTTCTGTCTCCCTCTCTCTGCCCTCCCCCACTCATGCTCTGTCTCTCTCTCCCTGTCAAAAATAAACTTTGGGGAAAAAAAAATCATATTACATTTTTAAAAAATAAGAAATAAAAATCACATTACATTTATAATTGAAATATAAAAATATTACTTTTAAAAGGGAGCTATTACTAAAAAATAAGCAATCAGCAATGAGAGATCATTTCTTTCTCCTCATTGACGGTCAAGGAGGGAGTATATCAGAATCACCTGAGGGGCTTTTATAACTTTGTTTCCTGTCTTTTCCTCCATTCTCCACTCCATCCCAAAATAATTATTTTGATAGGTCTGATTGATTATTGGTGAATATTATATCCCTCAAATAGGTGAGTGCAAGCAAAAAAAAAAAAAAAAAAAAAAGACCAGGAGCCACTAAACTAACATAACTCCCAAAATAGACTTAAGACCACATAGCAAACTCAAAGGTAACAGGCAGAAGATGACTCATATTATGTGAGTGAACTACTACATGGCAGGTACCATGAAAAATGCTTTATCTCATTTTTTTTTTTTAAATACTGTCCCTGCTTGGGGCGCCTGGGTGGCGCAGTCGGTTAAGCGTCCGACTTCAGCCAGGTCGCGATCTCGCGGTCCGTGAGTTCGAGCCCCGCGTCGGGCTCTGGGCTGATGGCTCAGAGCCTGGAGCCTGTTTCCGATTCTGTGTCTCCCTCTCTCTCTGCCCCTCCCCCGTTCATGCTCTGTCTCTCTCTGTCCCAAAAATAAATAAACGTTGAAAAAAAAAAATTTAAAAAAATAAATAAATAAATAAATAAATAAATAAATAAATACTGTCCCTGCAATGTACATGGTATCATCTCCATTTTAACAGAAGAGAAAAATGTGCCCACTTGGGTGGTAAGTTGCTTATAAAAATAATTAACTGCTTACAGAGGTCCACGCATGTGCCAATAATGATAACACATCATGAACCAAAGATTATGATTAGCTGGTTTTTGTACAACTTAGATAATGGGGGAGGGCAGACAATGGAAAACAAAGCCATGTGGCCAAAGGCACAGAAGTAGCAAATGAGGAAAACAGGTCCCCATATTTAATTATCAAATGACTTTAAGCAAAACAGTTTTTGAAAACATCACCCAATTTGTTTCCTGTAAGAACCGAATTTACAACTTAGTTAAATAAGCAAGATTAAAAAAAAAATTGTTCCTAGACCAATAGTATAGATTTCTAACAAAGCAACAGTCTAGAAGGAAAGCACAAGAAAAAAATAAAAAATAGATACACTGGACTACAAAGTAATTTTTTAAGCTTATTTATTTATTTTCAGAGAGAGAGCATGAGGGAGAGAGGGGCAGAAAAAGAGGGAAAGAGAAAGAATCCCAAGCAGGCACCACACTATCAGCATGGAGTCTGAGGCAGGGCTCAAACCCCAAACCGTGAGATCATGACCGGGGCCAAAATCAAGAGTCAGATGCTTAACCAACTAAGCTACCCATGTGCCCCTGGACTACATAAAAATTTAACTTCTGTGCAGCAAATGATACCATCAAGAAAATGAAAAGACAACTCACAGAATGTAAGAAAATATTTGCAAATCATATATCTGGTAAGAGATTTATATCTAGAATATAAACGAACTCCTAGAATTCAACAATAGAAAGACAAACCAATTAAAAACTGAGTATGAGTAAAGGATCTGAATAGACTTTTCTCCAAAGAAGATACAAACAAATGACTAATAAGCACATGAAAAGATTAGCCATTAGGGAAATGCAAATCAAAACTACAGTGAATTGCAGCTTCAAACCCACTAGGATCCTAACATAAAAAAAAAAAATCATAACAAGTGCCGACAAGAATGTGGAGAAACTGGAACCCTCATGAATTGCTGGTGGGAATGTAAAATGGTGCTGACATTTTGGAAAAGAGCTTGGCAGTTCCTCAAAATGTTAAACACGGAGCATCATATGACCCAGAAATTCTACTCCTAGGTATATGCCCAAGAGAAATAAAAACATATGTCCACACAAAAATTAGTACGCTTATGTTCATAGAAACATAGTTCTAACAGCCCCCAAAGGAAACCTAAATGACAATCAACTGAATAAATAAAATGTGGTATATCCATATAATACAATTCAGTATTGCTGAATACTACTCAGCAATAAACAGAAATGAAGTACCAATACAAGCTACCACATGAATGTGCCCTGAAAACTTGCTATGTCACCAAAAAAAAAAAAAAAAGAAAAGAAAAAGAAAGAAAAAAAGTGATGAAAATGTTCTAAAACTAAATTGTGGTAATGTTTATACAGTTCTGTGAATATACTAAAACCAGTGAAATATATATTTTAAATGGGTGAACTGTTTGGAATATTAATTATATCTCCATAGAGCTGTATTTTTACAGGCAGTATATTTCACTGTTAAATTTAAAAGCTTAAAAACAAAATCTTAAATAGCAGTTAAGACTGAATGTCGGGGCCCTGAGTGGCTCAGTCAGTTAAGCATCAACTTGATCTGAGCTCTAGTCTTGATCTCAGGGTCGCTGGCCATGAAGCCTACTTTAAAAAAAAAAAAAAAAAAAAGACTGAATGTTAATTGCTGGTATCCAAAGAGCAAATTTAGAAAATGACTTCTCCTGAATGTTATATGAAAGTGATATTATATGAAGTGATATGAAAGAAGACTAGAAATATAGAGATGGGATTTGAAATATGAAAATGTGGAGCTACTGTTCATGAGTGATTTCTGATCAATATTTTAGTATTAGCAGTACAGAGCAGGAATCAATATCATTTTAAAAGCAAGACAGGCCCTAATATCTTATGGGCCCCTTTCCTCATCTGCAAATTAGGACTTGCAGCTAATGAAATAATTTTTAAGATAAAGACAGAGAAGAAAGAGATGGCTGCTTTCCCAAAAGAATTTGCTGGGCAACAGCCTCTATATGTGCATATATGCTTGGGTCTTTCAGAATACAGTGAAAAAGGAGAGGCACTCTCCCTTATGGTATATAGAAATTGACTACCATTGGATTCACTGTTCAAGATTAAAATAAGGATAAATATAAAATGAAAAAGTCAAGCTACTCTAGCTTCGCAAACCAAAAGGAGTAAGATTGGAAGAATAATTTGGTATCACAGAAGGGAAAGAAAGTAAGTCATGATTCACAAGTAATAGTTGGCAAAGGAAAGAGTCTGGTTAGGCAATGTAGCTAAATGGATTTTTGTGAAGAGCAGGAACTGTAGGGATGGCTATAATCTTATACCTTATTATCTTATATCTGCTACCAATTCACTGTTATTGTCTGTTCCTTAGTTCCTCTTCAGTTACAAAACCTAATTCAGGAACAGCTAAGAATCTGGTGCTTTAGAAATACTACTTCAAAAGATGTAAGAAATAGAAAGGACTACGACGAGGGGAAGAGGCATATGAGATTAACAGTTGAGGGTAGAGTTCAGGAAGAGAGCCTACTGCCTTAAATATATTTAATGACTGCGATGGAAAAGGAGAGGAGGTAATAATGATGGAGGTGCATCCAGGGTAAGGCATGGGCTCTGAAACATCAAGTCTGTGCATGCTGCTGCCTGTAAATGGGATAAGGGGAAAAAATGAGATCATCCTCTATGAATATGGACAGGAACAATGTAGACTAAAGACAAAGACAGTGGGTATTAGTACTTGATTTACAGAATGTCAAGTGATTGAATGTTTGCGGATGATAGTAAGATTTAGGGTTATCTGCCAAAGACAGGATGAGGCCAAAAATGAAGAGCCCCTACTAATGATCCAGGGAGTCCGGAAAAGCAACTAAAACTGGTAGGCTAGTGCCTTAACTCTCAACCCCCCCCCCCTTTTTTTTTTAATGTTTTATTTATTTTTGAGAGAAAGAGAGAAAGAGCGTGAGCAGGGGAGGAGCAGAGAAAGAAGGAGACAGACTCTGAAGCAGTCTCTAGGCTCTGAGCCATCAGTACAGAGCCTGATGCGGGGCTCGAACCCACCAACCACGAGATCATGACTTAAGCCGGAGTCGGATGCCCAACCAACTGAGCCATCCAGGAGCCCCTCAAACCCTTTTTTTTTTTAAACCATGTCCCCTTTGGGCAAAAGATCCCTTCATCCACCTACCCCCACAAAACCCCACTTTCCAGTGGAAAAATAATTCACTAATAATAATAAAGCGAATTTTAGGGAGAAAAGGTAATGTATTTTAATCCTAATGCATATATCCTGAATCAATACACTAGAAAGTTACAGGCCAAAATTTGGCTGAACAAATATGCATTATGATTCAGTGGAGAATTAACATAATAAATCACAACAAACTATACTGACAACACTAAATTAAAGTCACTTATCATATAAACCAAGGACAGCAATTGAAAACCACAACCAACTCAAGACAATATTAATGGTGTTCTGATAAAGAAACCTTCTTTACAACTCTAGCAATCCCAGATGCTCCAGTGGGAACTTTGCTTGGCTCAGTAGCCAAATATGTTAGTTAAATACTGAAACAGCATCCTCAGTAACTCCAGTAACATTTTGTGTTATAAAAACCAAATATTAATAATCGATAGTAACACACTTAGAATACTGATAAGCAGTCTGCAGTTTTTATAAAAGTAAAGATAATGAAATAAGGATCATTCACCCTTAAGAGCTCAAGAAAATGGGAAAAGAAAGCAGTATGATGGTCATGATCCCAATGCAATGAAGGACAAAGGCAAACTACTAAAGATGGTCATGACCAGAGATGGCACAGAGAGAAGTAGGCTACCATTGTGCCCTGGAGAAGAAAGATGTGCAGGTGGAGATGAGGAGTAGAGTCTCCAGCCTGCCCCTCCTTCAAACACTCTTTCATGAGACAACTCTCCCTATGAAAAAAAAAAAACAAAACAAAACCAAAAAAACAACAAGCAGTGAGTAATAACTGCTTTGAAGGGAGAAGTAGTGCCCCAAGACTGTGCAAGGTGAGTAGAATTATCTGTCTACTGACTGTATGAAGATCAGGAGGTACAACAGGAAGGATGAAGATGAGTAAGTTCCAGGGCACTAGTAAACTGAGGGGAAAGGGAAAGGTGGTTGGAAATTGGATCTGGTGAATAATTAACAGGAAGTATAGATATACGATAATCACCAATTGAGACATAACAAAAAAGGTTAAGAATGCAGACCCTGGATCCAGAGAGCCTGAGTAGGAATCACTACTCCCCTACTTTATTTTCTCTGTGACCATGAGCAAGTCACTTAACCTCTCTGTGCCTCATCTGTAAAATGAGGATAATAACAGTACCTAATAGGATTGTTCTGCAGTTTGAATAAGTTTCACTTGTAAATTGCTGAATACAATTTCTTGCACTGTACATAGTAAGTGGTACCTAAGTTTTGTTAAATACACTAAGCTGAGGTAGGTGGAGTTTGTTTTGACATTTACAAATAGAATGGGGGTGAGAGGGCAAAGTAATGGTATGGGGGGGGGGGCAGAAGGGGTGACAACTTTTTCTCAGCGATGAGACTACCTTGAGGCTGCACCTTTGGAAGAGGTCGTCTTACTAACAGGGTTCAACAAGTACCCGCTACCCAGAGAGGGGAGCGGGTTGAGGGAAACTTCCTTCCAGGCCTAAGATTTTCAGAAACTCATTTCTGAGAAGTGGTTGTGATTTTATGGAGGCAAGAGTGTAATTTCCCATCATCAGACTGTGAGTGAATTTCTGTTTTGTCCGTAGAGCAGGACTTATGTCTAGGACAGGATGGGGTCTGAGTCGGAGAGGAAGGGTGATGTCCCCAGGGGGAAGATCTGCTAAAAGCCACCATCTGCCGGGCGCGCTCTAGTCGCCCAGCTCGGGGCCGGCCTCGGAGGCAGAACCAAGGCTGCCCCAGCCTGGAGGAAGGCAAGAGGAGCCTCCGGAGTAACTGGGCTGTGGGCGTCGGCGGTCGAGCAGGGACCCCATGTCGGGGCTGTGGAGGGAGACCCGCCTTGCCCAGGGTGGAGGTCGCTCGCCGAGATTCCCGAAACGGGGGGCTGGCGCTGGCCCTGCGGGCGGGCGGCCGGCCAAACACACAGCCCCGAAGGAGCCTGGCCCCCGTCCAGCCCGTACCCGCCCGTCGGTGGCCCCGGTCCCCGGGGGGTACCTGAGGGTGGGCCCGATGCAGGCCGTGTCGGTGCTCTCGATCTCTCGCAGGATCCGCTCGTGCTCCGCCGCTGTCTCCAGGCTCTCCGCCTCCGCCATCTTACCCCTCTCCATAGATTGGGGGCGCCAGGCAGTGCGTCCCCTCCTTCAGCCCAGCTCACCTTTCGTTCCCTCTCTCACCCTAGGCTCCAGAACCTCCCCGGCCTCCGGCTACCCGCAGGACGACCCCTCCCTCGGGCTCGGCACGCCCCCTTGCATCACCGCGTCCGCCGACGTCCCACGCAATGCCCGCTGGGACTTGTAGTTCACTAGGCAACGATCGCCTGAGCTCCGCTCATTTATTCTTTGAATCCACAAATACGTGTTGAAAGCCCCACTATAAGCCAGGAACAGTTAAAGATACCGCATGTGCAATGGTGATCAAGTTAGGAAATGACACTGATTCTACAGTTTCTTTAAGGCCCTTGCTACAAAGTGCACAAGGCTCTGGACACTCAAATAATAAAAGACAAAATGGGTTTCCGCAGGCAGCGATCTTACAAGCTTTAAAAGGGGGTGGGAGGGGGATTGGAGAATCCCCAAACTAAGATAAGATAGAATGTGGCTGTAAGCCAGTTAAGCTTACTCGTGTAAATCGAGTTCAGGGCTACTTCTGGCTGTGAAGGATTCATAGAAAGGTTGGGTCTGGTAGTTTAAAAGTTGTGACTAGAAGGTGTTAGGAGTGCCCAGAAAGCCAACAAAAGCTTCATATGCACTGGCGTGTAGAGAAGCAGTAGTAAAAGATGCGGTTGCAAATGCACCCTGAAGAGAAATACTGGGCTGAGAAATTGTGTACCTTACTCTGATGGTTACACTTGGTCAAACAACCAACTGCATCTGGAACACTTGTAAACTTTTTTTTTTTTTTAATACAGACTAAAGGTGTAAACCCTCTGAACATCCTGATCCAGGGATTTGCATTCCATAAATTACCCAGGTTAGAATTTTAAAATCATATTTATTGATCACTGCTTCAGTTTTTACGTAAGACAATGAATGAGAATCCACCGGAGGTTTTAAAGAAGAGTGACACAATCAGAACCTTGACGTTAGGAAACGTGATCAAGAGCAATTGTGCAACATGAGCAGAGACAAAACTTGGAGGGGCACCTGGGCGACTCAGTCAGTTAAGTGCCAGACTCCTGATTTGGGCTCAGGTCATGATCTCATGGCTGGTGGGATCCAGCCCGGTGTTAGACTCTGAGCTGACAGCACAGAGCCTGCTTGGGATTCTCTCCCCCTCCCCTTCTCTCTCTCTTTCTCTCTCTCTCAAATCAAATAAACTTAAAAAAAGATACATTTTAAAAAATAAAAAATAAAATTAAAAAAAATGGGAATGCAAGCTGGTGCAGCCCCTCTGGAAAACAGTATGGAGGTTCCTCAAAAAAATAAAAATAGAACTACCCTACGACCCAGCAATTACACTACTAGGCATTTATCCAAGGGATACAGGTGTGCTGTTTTGAAGGGACACTTGCACCCCAATGTTTATAGCAGCACTATTAACAACAGCCAAAATATGGAAAGAGCCCAAATGCCCATCGATGGATGAATGGATAAAGAAGATGTGGCACATATATACAATGGAGTATTACTCTGCAATCAAAAAAAAATGAAATCTTGCCATGTGCAACTACGTGGATAGAACTGGAGGGTATTATGCTAAGTGAAATTAGTCAGAGAAAGACAAAAATCATATGACTTCACTCATATGAGGACTTTAAGAAACAAAACAGATGAACACAAGGGAAGGGAAACAAAAATAATATAAAAACAGGGAGGGGGACAAAACAGAAAAGACTCTTAAATATGGAGAACAAACAGAGCGTTGCTGGAAGGGTTGTGGGAGGGGGGATGGGCTAAGTGGGTAAGGTCCACTAAGGAATCTACTCCTGAAATCATTGTTGCACTATATGCTAACAAATTTGGATGTAAATTTTAAAAAATAAAAAATAAAATTAAAAAAGAAAAGAAAAGAAAATTTGGAGATAGCTGAATGCTATAAGAATTTTAAGGCCTAATCCAGGGAGGTGGCAGTGAGAATGATAGAGAATAAATGGAAAAAAGTAGAACTGGCATGACTTACTAGATATGGGGATAGAGGACCTTGGGTATCACTCCACAGTTCGGAGCAAAGTGGCTGGGAGAATTGTTTGCCATCAACAACAAAAAAAAGGCATGCAAGAACCAAACTGGAAGTTGAGGCCAAATCATTTCTGCTCCACACATGCACCCGATGTTTATAACAGTGCTTTCAACAATAGCCAAATTATGGAAAGAGCTCAAATGTCCATTGACTGATGAAGGATAAAGAAGATACACACACATACACACAATGGAATATTACTTGGCAATCAAAAAGAATGAAGTCTTGCCATTTGCAATGATGTGGATGGAGCTAGAGTGTATTATGCTAAGCTAAGTGTATTAGAGAAGGACAAGTATCATATGATTTCACTCATATGTGGAATTTAAGAAACAAAACACATGAACATAGGGGAAGGGAAGTTAAAATAAGATAAAACAGAGAGGGAAGTAAACCATAAGAGCCTCTTAAATACAGAGAACAAACTGAGGGTTGCTGGAGGGGAGGTGGTTGAGGGGATGGGTTAAATTGGTGATGGGCATTATGGAAGCCACTTGTTGGGATGAGCACTGGGTGTTACATGCAGGTGATGAATCACTGGTTTCTACTGAAACCAATACTACACTGCATGTTAACTAAGTTGAATTTAAATAACTTATTAAAACATAAAGAAAACTTAACTATTATATGACATAAAAAATAAATAAAAATAAAAAATAAATAAAAATAAATCATTTCTGCTCCAGCCATATGCCATGAATTATTTATTATGCAATCATTAGAGAGAAAAAGAAAACACTCTGTATTCTGTATAGATACGAAACTATCTCCAAATTGTCGGGTTGAGCAAAGCATGTCGGGAAAAAGCAAAGCATGAAACAGTATATAGAATATGTTTGCTATTTTTTGAGAAGAATAAATATTTATATATATGCTTACATATATACATGAAATATGACATAGAATATCCCTGAAAAGATACCCAAGAAACTGTTAACAGTAGTGGTAGCCAGGAGAGGGATAGGAAGGAAGGGGGCTGAAGTAAGAGAAAGATCATTTTTAATTATGTATGCACTCTTGGAATTCTTTCCTTTGTGCATATATTGCTTTTTTTCAGTAAAAATGGTAGTTATTAACTGAAAACGCATTTTAAAAATAAACAAATAGCGAGGAGAATGAGTTACAAGTCCTGGTGTTTGCCAAGAAATGAGCAAGTTGCCAAACCTGTCTGTTTCTAGATAATCTCTGGCTGTCCTCATTTTATTTAATTACTCATGCTTAAACAACCCCAGACAGATGTAGGAGGGGCAGGGAAAGTATGGAGCCTTTCATATTTCTAAAGATCCCTTAAAATACATGACAGACGGTCCCTTCAGCATTTTAGCATCTCGCTCAGCAAAAAACTTTTTGTCCATCACAGGAAGAAGACTGGTATGCAGACCGGATATGTATAGTAGTGATTAAACTAGCTTCTGCTACTGTCAGCAGCTTTTTTGAGGCCCCACTGAATCCAGAGATCTCATATGTTACCAACAAGGGTGTCTGGAGTGAGGGGTGTACAAAAGCTCCAGTGAAGACAGCCTGCCTAATCTGAATGCCTGCTAAATAGAGAGAATGTCAGGTCAGCATGGAATGACCAAAAAAGCACTCAACTAAGACTCAGGGGGCCTTTAATTCAGTTCCAGCACTGGTAGTTAAAAATGTATTCAGCACTTTCTGTGCACCAGTCTCAATACACAAAGTAATCACTTCACATACATCATTAAATTCTTACAGTAATCCTCTGCAGTAGATATCATGTATCCCAATTTACAGATGAGAAAGCTGAGAGATTAGGTAATACCTCAAGTCTCACAGCTAGTAAATGCTGAAACTGGTATTCAAACTTAAGTGCACCTGATTCCAAGGCCCATTTCCTGACCATTTGGCCATGCCATCTCACCCATACCCTCCACTGCCACGAGTTTATGAGTGACCTTACTCAAATCATTCAAAGTCTCTCTGCATCTGCATCCACATCAGTATAATGAATCGTATAAGTTCTCAGCCCCCTTCCAAATCACCTTGAAGACCTCTTCACAGAGCTACCTTCAGGGAAATGCAAATCAACCGTTACACGGTTTGTCTGAGAGTTTTTTTCAGATTGTCACAAATCAGCAAACCGTTTCTAATAAATGTACTGAAAAACATCCGCACATAAGTGGACCTGCACAGTTCAAACTCATGTTGTTCCCGAGACAACTGTATGAATACATGACCCCACATTGTTTCTGTCATACTGTGTGATCTGAAGCAGTGGCAATACTAACAGCTACCATTCATTAAATACCTGCCGGATTCCGGGGAGCGGTGGGGGGGTGCCTGGGTGGCTCAGTTGGTTAAGCATCTGGCTCTTGATCTTGGCTCAAGTCATGATCTCACAGGTTGTGGGTTCGAGCCCCACACTGGGCTCTGAGCTGACAGCACGGAGCCTGCTTGGAATTCTGTCTCCCTCTCTCTGTCTCTCTCTCTCTCTCAAAATAACTAAATAAACTTTAAAAAAAAAAACATTTGCTAGGTTCTAGGAACATGATATGATTTCTCTCATTCACTCCTCACAGTCATCCTGCTGTAAGACAAAAATTGCCGTCTCCATTTTAATGTTTTTTTATTTCTTTTTGAAGGAGAGAGAGAGACAGAGCACGAGCGGGGCAGGAGCAGAGACAGAGGGAGACACAGAATTCAAAGTAGCCCAGGCTCGGGGCGCCTGGGTGGCACAGTCAGTTAAGCGTCCAACTTCAGCCAGGTCACGATCTTGCGGTCCGTGAGTTCGAGCCCTGCGTCGGGCTCTGGGCTGATAGCTCAGAGTCTGGAGCCTGTTTCAGATTCTGTGTCTCCCTCTCTCTCTGCCCCTCCCCCGTTCATGCTCTGTCTCTCTCTGTCCCAAAAAAAATAAATGTTGAAAAAAAAAATTTAAAAAACAAAGTAGCCCAGGCTCTATGCTGTCAGCACAGAGCCCGACATGGGGCTCGAACTCACGAACTGTGAGATCATGACCTGAGCCGAAGCCGGACGCTCAACCGACTGAGCCACCCAGGCCCCCCTGCCATCTCCATTTTAATGATGACAAACGGAGGCCCAGTGTGGTTAAATAACGTACCCAGGTCAGATGGTAAATAACTAAGTGACAGACTGAGGTTAGGAGTCAGGCCTAACCTCAAAGCTCATACACTTTCTTCTACTGTTTTTACTGTTTTTTTTTTTTTAATTTTTTTTTTAACGTTTATTCATTTTTGAGACAGAGAGAGACAGAGCATGCACGGGGGAAGGTCAGAGAGAGAGGGAGACACAGAATCTGAAACAGGCTCCAGGCTCTGAGCTGTCAGCACAGAGCCCGACGTGGGGCTCGAACTCACGGACCGCGAGATCATGACCTGAGCCGAAGTCGGATGCCCAACAGACTGAGCCACCCAGGCGCCCCTGTTTTACTGGTTTTCAAGTCTGTCTGTCCACCTGTACCATGAGCTCCTTGGGGACAGGGGCTTGCCCCAGCTGACAGCTCACCCCACACGACCTACCATGTCTTGGGTACAGAGCCTCAGTGCTCCTTCTTTCTGTCTCTCTGCCCAGTCCTGAGGTACAATTCTATGCCGGCAGGAGGGTGAAGGAAAAGAACAATAATTGAACAGCTGATGAAAGCAGCTCAGCCCCTAGGGCTCTCTTCATCATCATGTTTGCTGCTCCCGCCTCTTTAGGGGCTGTGAGGAGGCCTCCCTGGAGTCTGAGCTCACTGGGTCCCCTGGGCAGTGATGTCACCCTCCAGCTCTGCCAGACCCTTGAGGTCACAATCATACTGACATCACCCATGTTTCCATAGGGCTTAGTAAGGAACTGTGACCTCGTCCACATGCTCCTGCCTGAGACAACTTCTGTCATCATGATTTTGGGGGGTCCTTTCCTTTGCCCAAAGGTCTCATTTCATGTGTGAGCAGCTTTTCTTCCTCTCACCCTAATCTGCCTGTCCCTGAAAATGGTAAGTTTCACTCACTACTTTGCTCTACACATACACTGCCTGGAATCTCTGACACACCAACATAACACAGGAAACACAGGGAATTAAAAAAAAAAAAAAAAAAAAACTTCCCCAATGGTCTTGTCAGACTGGAGAAAGGAGAAGCAAAGCAAGAGTAAATTAGGACAACTTGTCAACTTTTCCAGGACCTGACTGTCACGGGGCTGCTCTACTTTAAAGCAGTTGGAGGGGCGCCTGGGTGGCTCAGTGGGTTAAGCGTCCAACTTCAGCTCAGGTCATGATCTCACAGTTCATGAGTTCAAGCCCCGCATCCAGCTCTGTGCTGACAGCTCTGAGCCTGGAGCCTGCTTCGGATTCTGTGTCTCCCTCTCTCTCTGCCCCTCCCCGCTCATGCTCTCTCTGTCTCTCTCAAAAAGAAACACTAAAAAAATTGTTTTTTAAGTAGTTGGAAACGTGTAAGGCCTTCCAACCCTGAACTTTTGGGTTTTTAACTTGTCAGTCTTTGTTAGCCATAAGGAAGCCATCTCCACAGAGGGCTTCTCCCCTCCACCCACCAACCCCTAGTTTAATTCATTTTGGCAAGTAATCATCAACCAACCAAATAGTCATTAACCCAAATACCTGGCATGATGGGATATGGTTGAAAACACAAATGAGTTGGTGTATGGAAACCAAGTTGACAATAAATTCATATTAAAAAAAATAAAAAAGAATAAAAAAAAAAAGAAAACACAAATGAGACAGATATTCCTCAGCTTCAAATCCTCACATTGTTCCCACTGCACTTAGAACAAAACCCAAACTTAAACCATGGTCCTGTGCACCTTCCTCCTGACTCCCACCCCCGCCACCCAGCTCCATCCTGCACCGCTCTTCCTGTGTTTGCGCCCTCCAGCTGCACCAGCCATCTCATGGCCCTTCAAACACACCCAAATCTGGACCATTGGGGCTTCACAATTTACATTTCTGTTGCGATCTGATCCGCAGGATGAGTGGGAGCTAGTAGGTCTTAGGTTAGTCACCTCCTCAGAGCCAGTAACAAACAATGGCACTGATGTGCCTGACTGACAATTTGAGCATGGTGTTTGAAGTATTGAAAGTCACATTGAAAAGATCTGGCAGGTCTGGCCACTAAAGAAGCAGCAAACAAGCCAGGGACCTCGGGGCTTGGTCAAGGTGTTGCTTCTGTAGAGGAGCTGCGGGTGGGGGCTGAGTTAGTGCACTGAGTTCCTCTGCGGTAACAGCACTGACTTAGGGGCTAGCTCCCAAGTTAGAATCTCGGCTGCCAAGATGAAGACCCCATTCCTTTGCTTCATAGCACTCATCCCCACTTCTAATTATATACTTGTTTTTATTCCTTCCTTCCTTCCTTCCTTCCTTCCTTCCTTCCTTCCTTCCTTCCTTCCTTCCTTCCTTCCTCCCCCGCTGTAAATCCAAGGCTGCAGGACCATGTCTGATCTGCTTAATGTATACCTAAGTATCTAGATCAGTGCCTGGCATACAGTAGGTCCTTAACAAATCTTTATTGACCAAATGAATGATAAAAAGTGATCCCTGCATTTGGAGAGTGTCTCGTCTCATCTAGAGAAGCCAACTATTACACAAAAAGCAGGTCTAAATTTTGCTTTATAAACTGGGCACGCAAGAATTGGTGCATTACTATAATCCCCTTCAATCAAACTGAATCTACCTCAACTCTCTGGCTGGCAGAAATTCAGTCTCAATTCAGGCTTGGACAGAGGCCCAGGGTATTGTCTGGAACAGAACATTCAGAGGGGCTCCTCAACTGACATGTGCATTGTCCCCGCCCCGGGGGTCCTATGAAGTTGCTCTACAGTCTCCAAACCACTGTTCCCCTAAGTAAGCCTTGTGGGGTTAGTAACTCTGGTGTCTGGGGTACACTAGATGGCCATCCTTTTGTCCTGTCTCACTACCCCCATGGGGCACCCCAAGGGGACAGGCCGAAGTTCCCACATGCTTGGGAACCCCTAAGTCACTTCGCAAATCTTGAAAAACTCTGCCCTCCCTTCTACCCTCTCCACTTTAGCCTTCTCCCATCAGACACTAGCATGCTCCCTCTCCCGATAGCCTAGGATGAAGCCACTGAGGAACTCAGACTTTCCTCTGACTACTTTCATTTGTGTCTTGCCATGTAGATGGCTCTGAGACCATGGTATCCAAAGCCAAACTGCCTCCTTGGAATGAGAGAAGGAAATCAGCAGAGTACGAGCCCGTGTAAAAGCTCAAAAGCTCAAGACATTACTCTCTACAGCAAACAGGCAACTTCACAAAGACAGAATACAATCAAGTGCTACACTGAAAAAACCAAGTCCAAATGTGTATGGTGTGATCAGGGGTGTCTGGGGTTAGTTTTTCCTTCATCTCCACAAGTCTGTCTTAACCTCCCTCTCACAACCCATGTGCCCGTCTTAGACAAGCTCATCCTGTGCACACTAGAGACGTTCCTGAATACACATTTACACCACAGTCTTATCAATGGTTCTACATCCGAGGTGACTTGGATTCCCCCACCCTTTGTCTAGCACCACCGCTACCATCAGAAGGCAAGGTTTAACATCTTCTGCCAGGACTCCTGCAATAGTTCACCAACTCATTTCCCTAAAATCCTCCTTCCCCATCATTCATTCCCTTTGCACTTCCATTCCAAAATCATTTTTTGAGCAACTACAGTGACACTAACTGTGTAACCTGGGGAAAATACCCTGTGCCTCAACTCCCTGTAAATCAGGATGATAAGAACACCTCTCTTACAGCATGATTATATTGTCATAAAACAGTGCCTGGCACATAGTAAGTGCCGCATCAATGTTGGCTCTGGTATTTGTTGTGGCTCTTGTCATTACTGTTGTTATTACTTGCGAAGTACTCTCAGATGCTAGAGACACAGTGGTAAACGAGAGAGACAAAAATCCTTGTTCTTACAGAGCTTACAGCACAGGTGCAGAAGAATAAAAATGTGTGTGTGTGTGTGTTTGTGTCACATGCGTGTGTAAAATCTCAGCTACTTACAGGGGCTATTTACCGAATTAAAATGGGGGGCGCCTGGGTGGCGCAGTCGGTTAAGCGTCCGACTTCAGCCAGGTCACGATCTCGCGGTCCGTGAGTTCGAGCCCCGCGTCGGGCTCTGGGCTGATGGCTCAGAGCCTGGAGCCTGTTTCTGGTTCTGTGTCTCCCTCTCTCTCTGCCCCTCCCCCATTCGTGCTCTGTCTCTCTCTGTCCCAAAAATAAATAAACGTTGAAAAAAAAAAAATTAAAAAAAAAAATGGAGTGATATACCACTTCACACCCATTGGGAAGATTATTTATTTAAAAAAAAAAAGGAAATAACGAGGGTTGGTGTGGATGTGGAGAAATGGGAACATTTATGAGTATTGGTGTGAATATAAAATGGTGTCACTACTGTAGAAACAAGCATGGCAAAAAAAAAAAGAAACAAGCATGGCAGTTCCTCAAATAGTTAAGCACAGAATTACCATATGATCTGGCAATTCCACTTCTGGGTATATATCCAAAAGAACTGGAACCAGGGACTCGAACAGATGCTTGTACCCTAATATTCACAATAGCATTATTCACAATAGCCAAATGATGGAAACTACCCAAGTGTCCATTCTTCTCTGTGTATGTATACATATAATATGTTATATATTAATATATATATATATATATATGAATATGAGTCAACCTTAAAAAGGAATGGAATTTTTTTAAGATTTTATTTTTAAGTAATCTCTATCCCCAACAGGAGGCTCGAATCTACAACCCCAAGATCAAGAGTCACATGCTCCACCGACTGAGCCAGCCAGGGGCCCCAGGAATGGAATTCTGACACCTGCCACAACATGGTTGAACCTTGAAGACGTAATGCTAACTAAAATAAGCTAGATACAAAATGACAAATATCGGGTGATTCCACTTTCATGAGGTACCTAAAAGAGGCCAATTCATAGAGTCCGAAATTAAATCACGGTTGGCAGGGGCTGGAGGTGCAGAGGGGGGTGAGAGTTGTTGTTTCATGGATATGCAGTCTAAATTTGGGAAGATGAAGAAGTTCTGGAGATGGTTGGTGGCAATGGTTATCCAACCATGTGAACGTACTTAATGCCACTGAATTATACACTTAAGATTATTGAGATGGTAAATGTTGTTATGTATATCTTGCCACCATAAAAATACATAATTTTTTTTTTTAAAGCGGAGTGGCCTAATAGTGCCTGCACACATAATGTGTAGATTGATGGTCAGAGAAGGTGTCTCTGAGGAAATGACATTTAACCCGAGCTCTGAACACAGTTTGTTGTGGTGGTGGTGGTGGTGATTATTTTAAAGTTTATTTATTTATTTTGAGAGGGAGGCCAGTGCAAGCAGGAGAGAGGCAGAGAGAGAGAGAGAGAGAGAGAGAGAGAGAGAGAGAGAGAATCCCAAGCAGGCTCCACCCTGTCAGCTGTCAGTGCAGAGCCCAACACGGACTCAGTTTCACGGAATCGTGAGATCATAACCCGAGCCAAAATCAAGAGTCGGATGCTTAACTGACTGAGCCACCCGGGCACCCCAGAAACATGTTTGAAATGTTCTGGGAGCCTAAGGAAGGCTAATGTGGTGGGGTTGTATGGGGCAGAGGAGAGAGAATGGCTGGAACGGAAGGTAAAGAGGTGATCACAATAACCACGGACAACTCTCTCAAGAAGTTTTTCTATAAGGGGAAACAGAGATGGGACAGATGTCAAAGGGGCCTGTGGGGAGATTTTTAGTTTAGTTTAGTTTAGTTCTCAAGATGGAATGATCTAGCAGAGAGAGAAATGACCATGCTAAAGAGAGAGACAAAGTTGTAGCACAAAGTCCTTGAGTAAAGAGAAGGAATGAGGTCTAGACCACTAGTGGAGTTTCTGGTGAGAGGTGATCCGGCCTAAGTCCCAGTTCATGTATTTAACAATACAGGGACTGGACATACTGTCCTGTCCTTGTATTAAACAATACTGAAATCCAGCAACAATAACTTAGCTGGTGGCTCCAGGAGATATCTGTTCCTGGGAGATGAGGCTGTGACCCCACTAAAATGACTTGTTCATCAAGACTCCTTCAGACCTTCACCTAATGACTTCACCTCATGCCCACCATTCCAAAACAGTTACACACGTGCTCGATCCTAACCAGCTCTCCTCCTTTCAAGACCCACCTTAAAATCACACAGCCCTGGCCCTAAAACTATATATATCCTGTCCTCATGTCTCTATTTGGAGACACCACTAAGATTCCAGCAAGTGGAATTCTCCCTTATTGCAGTGAGTCTAACAAACCAAGCTTAACGAGATAAACGAACTTTACTGATCGTCTTTTGGGGAGTTACCACTGGCTATTGACAGAGGCTGGGATATTCACCCATTGCAACAGGAAGTAGGGTAGAGACGAAAGTGTTCTGAAGTGGTGGAGAGGTGATGGAGCCATCTTTCTAAAATATAAAAATTATACCACCACTACCATGTATTGGCTCCCTATTGTTCCTGTCACAAATTTCCACAAACATAGTGCCCTGAAACAATACAAATGTATCCTCTTATAGTTCTATAGGTTGGAAGTCTGAAATGGGTCTCACTGGGCTAAAATCAACACCAGCTGGACTGTGTTCCTTCTCAAGGATCTAGGGGAAAATCCACTTCCTCCCCTTTCACAGCTTCTATCTGCTAATTGCATTCCTTTCAAAACCACCAATCCTGTCACTCTGACCTCTGCTTTTGTCATTACAACTCCTTCTCTGACCCAGACTTTCCTGCATCCCTCTTTCACTTATCAAGGCCCTTATAAGTCACCTCACATTGGGCCCACCTAGAACATTCTGGACAAACTGCCAATGCAAGATCCTTAACATCTGTAAAGTCCCTTTTGTCATGTAAGGTAACACGTTCATAGATTCTAGGAATCAGAACACAGAATTCCTTGGGGGCCACTATTCTGCCTACCACATACTATTATAAACCTATGATATTGTAATTTATAATAAGTATATATTTTTGTCTTCACCCATGGTTCCTGGCTCAGAGCTCCCAAAACCCTTGGAATTTCCTAAGGGATTAGAGCAATGGGATCATCTTTTGTTATAATATTTGGTCTTTTGTCCTCAGTACCTGAGTGGGAAAGGTGAAATGGGTGTCTTGTTATTCATAACAAGCTCTTTCAACCACACAGGAGTTTATGTTAATAAGGTTACTATTGAAAAGCCCTTAGGCAACCTAAGGAAGGAAGCTGGTTGCCAGGGAAACCAAACTGCTTTGTAAATTTAAACTCCACCCTCAACCTTTAGGGAGAGAAGAGGGGCTAGAGATTGAGTTCAATTACCAGCGGTCAATGATTTAATCAGCCACACCTACATAATGAGGCTCCAAAAAAATCCCTGAACTTTGGGGTTTGGAGAGCTTCCAGGTTAGTGAACCAGAATGCAACCTGTGCCAGGAGGGTGGTGCACCCTGAAACACACAGGGATGTAAGCTCCTGGGTTCAGATCCCTCCTGGACAAACCCTGATATACCTCTTTATCTGGCTGTTCATTTGCACCTTTGATACCCTTTGTATAAACTGGTAACCTAAGAAGCAAACTGGTTTCCTTAGTTCTGCGAGTTCTCTAACAATTTAATCACACCCAAGGAGGAGTGCATTGGCTCTATAACTGGTTTGATTAGAACCAAAGTTGGAAGGGTAATGGGGAAAGAGTCATTTCCTACATCGCTGGTATAAGTATAAATTAGTTCAACCTCTAGGGAAGGCAATTTGGCACTATTGATCAAAATAAGTGCCAGTATTTTGTAATCCAACAGATGCACTAGTAGAAGTTTATTCTACAGATATTCCCACATATGTGTAAATGGTACCATCCATGTACCACTGTTTGTAATAGCAAAAAGACTGGAAATGTCCATCAGTAGAGAAATGGTTAATAAATTAAAGGCATACCTTGGAGATATTGTAGGTTCAGTTCCAGACCACCGCAATAAAGCAAATATTGCAATAAAGCAAGTCAAATGAATTTTTTTGTTTCCCAGTACACATAAAAGTTGTTTAACCTACACTGTAGTTATGTCAAGAAGAACAAGGTTTATATCTTAAAAATACTTTATTGCAACCACTGTCTTATACCATTCACAAAAATAAACTCAAAATGGATAAAGGACCTGAATGTGAGACAGGAAACCATCAAAACCCTAGAGGAGAAAGCAGGAAAAAAACCTCTCTGACCTCAGCCGCAGCAATTTCTTGACACATCTCCAAAGGCAAGGGAATTAAAAGCAAAAATGAACTATTGGGACCTCATCAAGATAAAAAGCTTCTGCACTGCAAAGGAAACAATCAACAAAACTAAAAGGCAACCAACGGAATGGGAAAAGATATTTGCAAATGGCATATCGGACAAAGGGCTAGTATCCAAAATCCATAAAGAACTCATCAAACTCCACACCAAAAAAACAAATAATCCAGTGAAGAAATGGGCAGAAAACATGAATAGACACTTCTCTAAAGAAGACATCCAGATGGCCAACAGGTACATGAAAAGATGCTCAACACTGCTCCTCATCAGGGAAATACAAATCAAAACCACACTGAGATATCACCTCACGCCAGTCAGAGTGGCTAAAATGAACACATCAGGAGACTAGATGCTGGAGAGGATGTGGAGAAACGGGAACCCTCTTGCACTGTTGGTGGGAATGCAAACTGGTGCAACTGCTCTGGAAAACAGTGTGGAGGTCCCTCAAAAAATTAAAAATAGATCTACTCCATGACCCAGCAATGGCACTACTGGGAATTTACCCAAGGGATACAGGAGTGCTGATGCATAGGGGCACTTGTACCCCAATGTTTATAGCAGCACTCTCAACAATAGCCAAATTATGGAAAGAACCTAAATGTCCATCAACTGATGAATGGATAAAGAAATTGTGGTTTATATACACAATGGAGTACTACGTGGTAATGAGAAAGAATGAAATATGGCCTTTTGTAGCAACGTGGATGGAACTGGAGAGTGTTATGTAAGTGAAATAAATCATACAGAGAAAGACAGATACCATATGTTTTCACTCTTATGTGGATTCTGAGAAACTTAACAGAAACCCATGGGGGAGGGGAAGAAAAAAAAAAAAAAGAGGTTAGAGTGGGAGAGAGCCAAAGCATAAGAGACTGTTAAAAACTGAGAACAAACTGAGGGTTGATGGGGGGTGGGAGGGAGGGGAGGGTGGGTGATGGGTATTGAGGAGGGCACCTTTTGGGATGAGCACTGGGTGTTGTATGGAAACCAATTTGACAATAAATTTCATATATTGGAAAAAAAAAAAAAAAGAACAAATGAGAAAGTTCACCTGGTATTGAATCAATAATCTCCTAGATACATATTTTTAATAAGCTTGTTATTTGGAATAATTTCAGATTTCGAGAAAAATTGTGAAAATAGTATAGAGAGCTCCTGTACACCCTTCACCCAGTTTCGGTCTCCCCTGATGTTATCATGTTACATTACATGTGTGAAAGGGTTCCAATCTAAAATGGAACTGGAGGATATGAATTGGCGAATCTCATGTGTGCACCCTCAGAAGAATGGAACTTAGGGGGGCGCGTGGGTGGCTCAGTCGGTTGAGCGTCCAACTTCCGCTCAGGTCATGATCAAGCCTTCTGTGAGTTCGGGCCCCCCATCAGGCTCTGTGCTGACAGCTCAGAGCCTGGAGCCTGTTTCAGATTCTGTGTCTCCCTCTCCCTCTGCTCCTCCCCCACTCACGCTCTGTCTCTCTGTCTCTGAAAATGAATAAACCTTAAAAATTGAAAAAAAAAAAAAAAAAAGAATGGAACTTAGGAACTGAAAGACTGTTTTCCCATAAATGCCCAATTTACAGAAGACTGAGACTTATGTCCTGACCAATGAACATCCACAAAGATCATCTCCCCATCCTCAAGCCAACAAACTTACTGCTTGGACTCTGGCTGGACTGCCTTCTCTTTGCACCCCTCACCCATAAATCAGTCTGCCCAAACTCTCAGAAGACACGCCTGTAGCTTGCTATAGCATGCATTTCCTGAAAGGCAATTCCTCCACTCGTTCCGAATAAACCCAGTTTCTCGTAATTTGAGCTCACCTCAGTTTACCTTTTTATGTAGGTCAATATATGATACATTGTCAAAACTGAGAGACAAATATTGGGACATTTCTGCTAAATAAACTCTGGATTTCACTGGATTTTTCTGTTAATGTCCTCTTTCTCCTCCAGGATCCAATCCAGGGAATCACACTGCATTTAGTTATCCTGTCCCTGAGTCTTCCCCAGTCTGTGACAGTTTTTCAGGCTTTCCTTGTGTGAATACCTTGAGCAATACTGGTCAGGTATTTCATAGGATACCACTCAATTTCAGTTTGACTGACATTTTTCTCATGACTAGACTAGAGCTCTGAGCCTCTGGAAAGAATACCACAGAGGGGAAGTGGCTTCTCTTTGCGTCATAGCAGGTGGCACGTAAATCTACACATCACTGGTGATGTTTACCTTGATCACATGGCTAAGGTACACAGTTTCTCCATGGTAATATTACTATTTTTTGTATTTTTTGTTTTTGAGACAGAGAGAAAGCATGAGCTGGGGAAGGACAGAAAGAGAGGGAGACAAACGGAACTGAAGCAGGTTCCACACTGAGAGCAGAGAGCTGTGAGATCAAGACCTGAGCCCAAGTCAGACACTTAGCCGACTGAGCCACCCAGGCGTCCCTAGTATTACTATTTTTGCCTTTCCAAACTCTGTTCTTTGGAGTTCAGTCACTAAGTTAAGTTCATTCTCATGTGTGGAAAGGGAACAAAGAAGCTCCACCCCCCAGGAGGAATATCTACATAAGATAAATGAAATTTTTGGGAAAGGAGGATCCCCTCCCCCCATTTACTTACTTATTCAAACATCAATGTTTATGTTTTGGGTAACAACCCAACACTACATTATTTATTGTATTGCTCAGATTGTTCCAGCTTTGGCCACTGAGGGCTCCCCCAGGTTGGTTCCTGTGTTCTTTCCAGATGCCCCCATCCTGTCATTTATTTGAGCATTTCCTTAATTTTGATTGTTGCCTGGAGGCCAGCAGCATTTCTCTCTCTCAGCACCTGTTCCTTCCTCTGTGGCTTCTGGTGTTTCCTCCCCTTTGGTCTTGTAGCCGCTCCCCCTAAGCTTCCCCCCCAGGCTGGGCTAGACTAGCCCTTTGTGGAGGGCTGAAATCAGAAACACCATCCCTCAGCTGTGTCTGTCCCCAAGACAATTAAGAGGCCCCGCATGAAAGCCCAGGGGTCCTGCTCCCAAACCTCCTTCTACCTGTGGTACAGGGAGTCCTCGGGGTGTAGAGGTGGGGGCCTACATCTCTCACGTGACCGCTGTCACCATGGCACTCTGGTGCAGCTTCTCCAGGGACCAGGACCCAGGGAGTTAGGTCTACAGAGGAGTGGCTGGCTACCCTTTCTCCAGAGTTTCTCAGGGAAGGCCTAGTGAGATGAAGTCACAGATTTGTTGAGCTCCTGTGACCTGCGCCTTGGGATTTCACTCTTCTCAGCTCTCCTGTCCGACGTTTACCTCCTAATCCAAAGCCACCGTGTCCAAGTTCTCCTTCTAAGATGACTGACAGAGAAAACTTTCCCTCCAAGGATACTGACAGAGAAAGAATCGCAGGGATGTGGGCATCTGCTGGTATCCATGCATTCTGCAAAGCACCAAGTGACAGGGGAAGGTGAAATACAAGTGTGAATGTAGGCATGCATGGGCATGGAAGGGTGAGTGTGACCTTACCCTTGAGTCGTAAACTCATCTTTCATTCCTCGCTCCCAGATTCTCAATAGGTCTTCTCTCCACACCTATGCTACCATTGCCTCACTCAGATCAGAGCCATATCCTCCTGATGTGCTTGTCCTGTTCCAAGTCATTGTACAGATTTTTTTTAGAATACAAATCACATTATGTCACTAATCTGTTTCAAACCCTTGAATGGCTTTACATTGCCATCATGATAAAGACCCTCAACTCCTTCCCTTACCTTGTGCCACTCCCCCCTCACTACCCAAACTGCAGCCACCTATGCTGCCCTTCACCCTAGCTCCTTGGCCTGCATCCTCCTCCCTCCAAATCTCCATCTCTTCATTCCCATTCCTCTTCCTCCTTCAGACATAAGGGGTCTGTTAAATGAATGCAACTCTTTGGTGTCATTTCCCTCAACTGCGAAATACAGAGGAAGAAAACCCTAAAGGCTTGTCAGGGGCTGGGACACCTGGCGATGGGGAGATGATGGTGGTGGGAGAAACCGCCACAGTGGTGGTCCCCAGCCTTCAGAGTGGGGTCTCCGGGTGCTGAGGCAGGTCACACCCTCTCTGCCTCACTCACACTGCAAGGGCCAATGCTCCCAAATGTCTGTCTGAGACCTCATGAGAGAGTAGCTGCAGTGACAACAAAGACATTTGTGAGGTGGGGGCTTCACCCAGCTGTGGTGACACACCATGGTCAGGAGCACAGACCCCGAGGAGCCCTGGTCAATAAGAGCGTCATGGAGGAGGAAGAGCCACAAGGAGACTCACCCTCAGCCATGACTGAACTCAGAGAAGAGGGCAGAATTTTTTTTGAATGAGTCTAGATAATCCTTCTGGCTTTTATCCTCCTGGGGCCATCAGGAGAGTCTTTTCCAGGGCCACAGACATTTGTATCTAGCCAGGCTTCACTAGCCTTCCCGAAGAAGTGGAAGGGAGCCTGGAGGTGAGGGACGGAAGGAGAAGGGAGGTTTCCACTGGCCCCAGCGCCACTCCAGGAACCTTCAAATTCAGCATCTGGCTGTTCCACGGGACTGTCAGAGATTCAGCCCAACGGTGTTTTCAAAGGCTATTCTGGCTAACCGTCCTCAACACAGCTTCTCCCAACTTCCCGGGAAAGCACCCATAAAACACAGAACAAAGAGGAAAGGCAAAAACCACTGCAACCTTATGCCAGAGCTCAGAGAAACCAATGATAATTGCAGGCAGATAGAGCCAGGTCTACCAAACCTTAGTGACGCCAAGGCAGTTTTAGGAATTTTAGTCTTTGCCCGTTTGGGATGCTTTCCCAATGCTCAGATTTTGTAAGGTGTAGGGAGGCCACAGATTTTACTTAAGATTAGATGCCAAGGGGCACCTGGGTGGCTCAGTCAGTTAAGCGTCTAACTTCCACTCAGGTCATGATCTCATGGTTCATGAGTTCAAGCCCCACATCTGGCTCGCTGCTGTCAGCATGGAGCCCGCTTCAAATCCTGCCCCCCCCGCCCCTCCCCTCCCCTGCTTGTGCTCTCTCTCAAAAATAAACAAACATTTAAAAAGAAGAAGACTACCTTAAAAAAACACGATCAGATGACAAAATTTGGGGGGAAAACTGATGAAGTGGCAAATCAGGAACACCTTACAGTATTAACGAATTAAAACAAACACTGGGTGCCTGGATGACTCCGTTGGTTAAACATCTGGCTTTGGCTCAGGTCATGATCTCATAGTTCCTGAGTTCAAGTCCTGCTTTGGGTGAGCCCCACTTCTCTCTCTCCCCCTCTCCTCTCTCTGCCTGTTGCTCTCTTGTGCCCTCCCCCAAAAAAACCACTTTGTGAAAAAATAACCAAATTTCTTTCATTCTTTCTTTCTTTCCTTCTTTCTTGAAAGAGAGAGAGAGCGAGCAGGGGAGGAACAACCGGAGAGGGAGAGAGAAACATACAGAGAGAGAGAGAGAGAGAGAGAGAGAGAGAGAGAGAGAGAGAGAGGCTTAAGCAGGCTCCATGCCCTGTGAGAAGCCCAATATGGGGCTTGATCTCACAACCAGGAGATCATGACCTCAGCCTAACTCAAGAGTTGGATGCTTAACCAACTGAGTCATCTAGGTGCCCCCTCAAAATAACTGAAGTTCTTTAACGCCATAAGGTAGTTGTTTTATGTGTTGTATCTTGAATAGGACTCAAGTACAGAAAATTCACTATGTACCAGCAACAGCGGTGTTTTAATGCAAGTCAGTGCCATATTTGCTCATTTGTGAGAAGCAGGACAGCAGAATGATGAAGAGTAGATTCTGAAGCCAGACTAGAGACCAAAGGGTTATGAGAACAAGGAGGTCTTCCCACCTGGGCAGATTCTTACAGGGCAAGAAGGGGTCTGGACTTTATGCAAGTGAAAAACCTTCAGATTCTGTGGCCATCTCACAGAGGTCATACCACAACATGGTGTCCCATGCTCTGGTTACACTGGGAATCCTGGTTGGGGTCATATCTAGGGCTGAAAAAGACCAAGGCAGACATACATATTATTTTTTAAATGCATACAACAAGAATGGAGAAAAAATAATTTTCAAAGCATCGGAGAAAAAAAATCCTTAAAATACTTTCAAAATACTGATAAAAATACTTATAATACTTTTTATAGAATAATGATAAAAGTGGCATCTTGGGAGCCATCCAAACCTCACTGAGGGTCAGCATTAGGATAGCTGTGTGATGCAGGGCAAATCACTTTAACCCTTCTGTGAGCCCTATCTGTTGGGAATAAATAATAGCACTTCCCACACAATGAAATGTTAACTGAGATAATGATTGTTTGGCACTGAGTCCCTGGTATATGGTGCTGTTATTAGAGATGATTGATATAGGTGGACAAGAAAATCAAAATAGTTCCTTTCCGGTAGTTCCTTTTTTGGTTTTGGGTACATAATTTGAACCCATTGAAATCCTTGTTTCATAATACATGCCTACCAGTGGTTGTAGAACACATAAAAAATGGACTTCTGTGTTGGGATTGGATGCTTGGAGACCATCTGGTTTCAACAATTCAGAATAATTCTAGGATTGAAAGAAAGCAACCGGGGTGCCTGGGTCGCTCAGTCAGTTAAACATCCAACTTTCGCCCAGGTCTTGATCTCGCCGTTCGTGACCTCAGGCCCCACATCGGGCTCTGTGCTGACAGCTCAGAGCCTCGAGCCTGCTTCAGATTCTCCCTCTCTTTCTGCCCCTCCCCTGCTCACACTCTGTCTCTCTCAAAATTAAGTAAACATTTAAAAAAATTTTCTTGGGGCACCTGGGTGGCTCAGTCAGTTAAATGTCCGGCTCCAGCTCAGGTCATGATCTCACGGTCCGTGAGTTCAAGCCCTGCATCGGGCTCTGTGCTGACAGCTCAGAGCCTGGAGCCTGCTTCAGATTCTGTGTCTCCCTCTCTCTGACCCTCCTCTGTTCATGCTCTGTCTCTTCCTCTCAAAAATAAATAAAAACGTTAAAAAAAATTTTTTTTTAAATTTTTTCTTAAATAAAAGAAAACATACTCCTGCACCTGTATACCCATACCCACATATGTACATACCCTCTCAAAAATAAATAAAAACGTTAAAATTTTTTTTAAATTTTTTCTTAAATAAAACATACTCCTGCACCTGTATACCCATACCCACATATGTACATACCACACTTGTGCGCACACACCCACACTTGTACATCATACTTGTACACACCCACACACCATGTACGCCCTTACACTTGCACACACACACACACACACACACACACACACATAAGTGTAAGCCCTTTCCAACTGGTCAATGACTCATACCAACCTGCTGTCATCCTCAAGAACATCCCAATCTTGTCCCAGTTATGCAGGTGTAGGAACTTCAAGATTTTGAAGGTTGTGTCAGATCTTATGGGAGTGGGCTCTGACCTATGAGGGAGGGCGTATTGTGACTCTCCTTAGAGGAGCACAGTGGTCAAACTGGAAGGAGGGATGGGCCCTCTGCTCGGACAAATGGCTAAGTACTTTCCGAAGAACAAGTAAGTAAAAGATGTACATTTTGCATTTGTCTATTAGTTCTTAAAAAAGAACTTTTTTTCTCTTCTCTTTTTTCTAATTAATTTACCTCCACAGTTATTTCTTTACTCCTTTCTTAAGAATTTATTGCTTTTCTAAAATTCTAAGTGATGTATTCAGTTGATTAAATTCTCTTTGTCTTGGCTAACAGAAGCATTTAAAGCTATGAGTTTATATCTGAAAACATAGCTTTGTCCATATACCTTAGTGTTGATATGTTGTGTTTTCTTGCTTATTCTTTTTCTAAAGATTCTGGTATTGTAATTTTCATTTCTGTATGACTCTAGTGCTGTTTAGAATCATTTTTCCCCCTCTTATGATTTCCAAGTGGCTGGGTTTTCTTGTGTGTGTGTGTGTTAAATATTTATTGGTTACAATGTGGCTACAGAATATAGTTAAGTATAATTTCTGCTTTTTGGAATTCATTAAGGTTTCTTATGTGCAATTTGTATGAATATTTGTAGCTGATGTGCATTTCACAAGCCATGATCTAGCTTTGGTAAAACAAAATGTAACTTTATTTTTCTGTTACAAAACTTGTCCTCTTTTTTGAGGCCTATTATTCCTAATGGCCATTAAAAAAATAAAACCCACCAGCCACCCACAAATATTAGCCACTTCCAGGCAAACTCTGGCATTCCTGTTTTTTCAGGATTTTCCATCAATTAGGGATTTCTCCTTCCCACATCTAAGTAAGGGGAACCCTTGTTGCCTTCCAGGAAGGTCATCCGAATGTTTTGAGGCCATTTCCTGCCCGCTGTGACATCCCTTGAGATAGATGGTCTTCTATCTCCCAGGCCTGTCACCTGCCACAGCTATGCAGAACATAGATTTGTGGCCTGTCTCCCTCACTTCCCGCTTTGGGCACATGCCCTACTGGCCGAGACCTCATGGCCACTTCCACTCTGCCGACCCCCTCCCAGCCACGTTTGTGAAACCTCGCATACTCAGGTCCTCAGGTCCTCAGGTCCTCTGGTCCTGATACCATCTTGACACCTCTCCAGGTGCCTGCCTGTCCTCCCAGAGAATCTCCACTTTGGGACCTCACATCCCTAACTAGGGGAGGGATATCCTTTCAGGGGAGCTCTGACCCAGGGGGCAAGGGAGGGGACAAAGGACCGTGGCCCTTCTCAAGACACCCACGCAGCATCTGATTCTCCGCATCCCCAACTTCTATCTGAGGCGGCAGGACGCGAATCTCCAGGTCTCGGCTGCGCTTTGGTGCCACCTGGTGGTGGTTGGACAGCCCAGGCGTTACCCCTGCCTAGGGTCCTGGTGCTGTTGCTGGGGATCCTCCACGCTGCGGTGACTCCCCAATGAGCTACTCTTTCCAGAATCCGCCTGGTTAGATGGCGCCTGCTTTGTTGGGTAATCTGGGGATACTGGGCAACTAGAATACCAAGACAACAGCTTCTGCTCTGCGGTTTCCAAAAATAAGTTAGGCTGTGTTTTCACTGCCCGGCCGTCCCTCTATCCCCACCCTACCAACAAGAAATAATAACTTTAATTCCCACCTCAGCCCTTAGAGAATAGAAAATAGTCACCAGGAAGACAGCGAAATTTACAGGATGGTGCAGGTGGGTTTCTGTCAGGTTTTACTCATTATCCCTCCACATGAGTTATGAGCGCTTGAAAGGTGGTAATAACCCCTCTCTGTAAATGTCTCATGCCCCCTTCCCTGACACGTGGGGGACCCAGCACACTGAATGCTGTGGTCAGACAGGGCAGGAACCTAGGCGGCAGCAGAGGAGGGAGAGAGACCCAATCCCAAACCACCTCCTGACACCTTCTGAACCAGGACACCAAAGCAAAGGGAAGGAGGTGGGAGACGGGAATAGATTCCCTGTTTTCTGAAAGTAGAATGTTCCTATAATCCCTTTCCTAAACGGAAATGGCATAAAGCAAAACAACAATGACCAGTTCCTAAAGGTGAAAATCAGCTTCAGATTTCCCTCCACTAGCAAAAGTCCTTCCACTAGCAAAAAGTGCTGATGTGGGTCTTTTGTAAAAGTGAAATAAAGCAAACTTTCAGATTGGAGAAGGGGACACCTGTACCTGAAGGAAGTGGAAAGACCCCACATGAGCCAGGCATTCAGAGTAGCCAACAGGAGACACAGTTGGAGGGGGTTCCCTGAATCACGGTGACCAGCATTCTCCTGCAGAATTGCCTGTAAGAATATAGGCACACTTAAATTTTTGCTTAAATTTTGTTTTGTCTGACATTAAATGTACTAGCCTTCTTTATATTCACATTCTAATGCTTTTTTTTCTTTCTTTTTTTCTTTCTTCTTTTATGTCAGCACAGAGCCTGATATGGGGCTGGAACCCACTGACTATGAGATCGTGACCTGAGATAGAGTCGGAAGCTTAACCGACTGAGCCACCCAGGTGCCTCTACAGTCCCATTTTAAAACAATACTCTTTGTTGTGGAAAAATATAGACATTTCGGGAAAATAAATTTTATATATTTTTTCTATCTTTCCATCTATCTAAGCATACAGAGATTACTAGTTTCCTAGGGCCGCTGTAACAAATTACCACAAACTGGATGGCGTAAAACAACAGAGATTTATTCCCTCGTAGTTATGGTGAGCAAAAAGTCTGAAATTAAGGTGTCGGGAGGACTATATTCCCTTCACAGGCTCTAGGAGAGATTCATTTCTTACCCCTTCCAGCTTCTGATGGCTTTAGACATTCCTTGGCTTGTGGCTTCTTTTATCTCTGTTTTCACGTGGCCATGGCCTTCTCTATAGTTTGCGTCTTCTCCTCTTCTGCCTCTTATAAGGACACCGGTTGTTGGATTTAGGACCTATGAGGATAATCCAGGATGATCTCATCACAAGATCATTAATTTAATTACTTTTACATCCACAAAAATCTTCTTTCCAAATAAGGTCATATTACAAATTCAGATATTAGGATGTAGATATACATACATACACACCACATCTTTATGCATTCTTTTCAGGTGTTGGTTATATGCATAAATAAAACTTTTTAAACTAAATTTAGGGGCACCTGGGTGGCTCAGTCGGTTAAGCGGCCGACTTCGGCTCATGTCATGATCTCGCGGTCTGTGAGTTCTAGCCCCGCGCTGGGCTCTGTGCTGACAGCTCAAAGCCTGGAGCCTGCTTCAGATTCTGTGTCTTCCTCTCTCTGACCCTCCCCTGTTCATGCTCTGTCTCTCCCTGTCTCAAAAATAAATAAACGTTAAAAAAAATTTTTTTAAATAAATAAATAAAATAAAATAAATTTAATTCACAGGCTCTACACAGTTTATATTCAATATTTCTGTAGCAAATTTCTCAATCTTTAAATATTGATCCAAAACACGTTTGTAATGGCTGCATCATAGGCCATCTTAAATGTGCTATGTTTTATTTAACCATTCAGTTAATATTGAGCACTCAATTTTTGGTACTATAGATAAATGCTATAGTCAACAGCCTCGCAAAAATCTAGCTTCTAAAGGTATGTAATGGACAGCTTGTTTTCACCACTCTGTATCCATCGTCCCTTCTGATAAACTACCCCAATTTTTCCTGTGGAACTAACCCTTCCTTATGGGCTATGGGTTTGGTGAAGCCATCAGTGAATACGGTGGTTCTACACTTTTCTAGATTAAAAAATAGACACAAAACCTGACCTAGGCTAATTTTATACTCTCTCCATGGCAACTAAATCTTAAGCAAAATGATAAGACTCAAAACAGCTGTAGCTGATTCATCCTGTAGCTGATTCATTTCTTTCTGTTACCTGGTTCGGAAAGCAATCCGAGAGCCACCTGGGGCTTCTATCCTCTTTGGACGTTTTTCGGATTTCTCTATCAGGGCTGTGAATCGAATAAAAAAAAATTTGTTTTCTGTTTTATTTTGTCTGAATGAATTTCTGGTTTTTGCAAAGATCCCTAACATATATAAGGTGAACACTTGGTTCATTTTTGTCTTTTTTGCTTTCTATAAAAAACATTTAGTAATATAAATTTTCTGAGCAGAGTTCAATTGGTGTCTAAAGTCATGTTCTCCCTGGTATTATTTCATGCATGGATTTATATTTCTTCTTTGAACTGAGCTATTTAAAAATGTGGTTTAAGAATTTCCTGTGGTTTTTTAGAAAATTATTTTATTGCTTTATGTTTCATTTTGTTACATTATGTTAAGAGAATTTTGGAGATTTATACAGATCATTATGTGCATGATGAATTTTTATAAATGTTCTTTAGGTCATTAAAAAATAGGTATTGTCTATTTGTGGATACGAAACATCCTTTCTCTCTCTCTCCACACACACACACACACACACACACAGTCACCCACAAATGTTATAACTAATAACTGACTTCAGCAAAGTTGCAGGATACAAAATCAACACATAAAAACCAGTTGCATTTCAATTTACTAGCAATGAACAGTCCAAAAAGAAAATTAAGAAAACAGTTCCATTTGAAATATCATCAAAAATGGGGTGCCTGGGGCTTTTGGTTTCTGCTCAGGTCATGATCTCACGATTCATGAGTTTGGGCCCCACACTGGGCTCTGTGATGGCAGTGCAGAGCCTGCTTGGGATTCTGTGTCTCCCTCTCTCTCTGCCCCTCTCCCACGCATGTTGTCTCTGTCTCTCTCTCTCAAAAATAAATAAACTTTAAAATAATAAAATAAAATATCATCAAAAAGGAAAAATGTTCAGGAATAAAGTCATCTAAGGAGACACAAGACTTATATACTAAAAACTATAAAACACTGCTAAAAGAAATTCAAGAAGACCTAAGTAAATGTAAAAATATCCCATGTTCATGGATTGGAAATATACAAATTCAATGCAATCCCTATCAAAATCCCAATGGCAATTTTTTGGTCTTTTTTTTTTCCAGAAATGTTAAAGCTCATCCTAAAATTCACATGAAATTTCAAAGGGCCCTGAATAGTCAAAACAATCTTGGAGAAAAAAAGAACAAAGTTAAAGGACTCACAATTCCCAATTTCAAAATCTTACTACAAAGCTACAGTCACTAAAACGGTGTAGTACTGGCATTAGGATAGACATATAGACCAATGAAATAAAATCAAAAGCCCAGAAATAAATCTTCACATCTCTGGTCAATAAATTTTTGACAATAAGGAAAAGGCCGATTTGCTCAGCAAAGTATTTTTAAGAAAATAGGATATCCACAGGCAAAAACAAAACAAAACAAGTTGGACTGTTACCTCATACCATACACAAATTAATTTAAAATAGATCAAAAACTTAAATTTAAGAGCATAAACACGATGATCATTTTAGAACACTTCTATCACCCCTAAACAGTTCCCTCATGCCTATGCCTAATTGATTTGCTCTATTATTTTCGTCTTTCTAGAAATTTTATACAAACAAAATCATACAAAACATAGTTATTTGTGTCTAGCTACTTTCATGAAGTTCACCTATGCTGTAGCATGGATTAGCACTTTGTTCCTGATTTTCATTGCTGAGGAATATTCCATTGTGATTTCTCATGATTATAATGGGATTACGGGTTTTGGAGAGGAAGACCACAGAGTAAACTGACATTCCTATCACATCACATCAAGGGTACATGGTATCAACATGATTCATCACTGTTGATGTTGATCTTGATTTCCAGGCTGAGGTAGTTTTTGTCATGTTTCTCCACTTTCTTATGCCTTTACATACGATACAATTTGAAAGAATTCGCTATGCACAGTCCACACATAAGCGGTGGGGAGTTATGCTCCCCAACTTGAGGTAAAGCATACAATGGAGCATAAACACTCCTTTCAGGTATCTACATAAGTTATCTGGAATCTGTGTGGGAGATTTGTCTATTCTCCATTTATTCTTTTATTTATTTATAGCATGTGGACTCATGGATAATTACTTTATACTATAGGTTATAATCCAATACTATTTGGTTTTATTGCTCAATTTGTCCTGCTTTGGCTGCTGGGATCACCTTCAGTTGCCTCCCATGTCTTTCTGACATATTCCTATCATTTTAGGTATTTTCATTTTTTAAGTACTTTTTTTTTTTTTTTAACTTTCAGGCACTACAGGACGCTCCAGGCTATTTCTCACACCTGATTTTATTTTTTTTTAAGTCTTTTTTTTTTTAATATATGAAATTTATTGTCACATTGGTTTCCATACAACACCCAGTGCTCATCCCAAAAGGTGCCCTCCTCAATACCCATCACCCACCCTCCCCTCCCTCCCACCCCCCATCAACCCTCAGTTTGTTCTCAGTTTTTAAGAGTCTCTTATGCTTTGGCTCTCTCCCACTCTAACCTCTTTTTTTTTTTTTCCTTCCCCTGCCCCATGGGTTCCTGTTAAGTTTCTCAGGATCCACATAAGAGTGAAACCATATGGTATCTGTCTTTCTCTGTATGGCTTATTTCACTTAGCATCACACTCTCCAGTTCCATCCACGTTGCTACAAAAGGCCATATTTCATTCTTTCTCATTGCCACGTAGTATTCCATTGTGTATATAAACCACAATTTCTTTATCCATTCATCAGTTGATGGACATTTAGGCTCTTTCCATAATTTGGCTATTGTTGAGAGTGCTGCTATGAACATTGGGGTACAAGTGCCCCTATGCATCAGTACTCCTGTATCCCTTGGATAAATTCCTAGCAGTGCTACTGCTGGGTCATAGGGTAGGTCTATTTTTAATTTTCTGAGGAACCTCACACTGCTTTCCAGAGCGGCTGCACCAGTTTGCATTCCCACCAACAGTGCAAGAGGGTTCCTGTTTCTCCACATCCTCTCCAGCATCTATAGTCTCCTGATTTGTTCATTTTGGCCACTCTGACTGGCGTGACACACCTGATTTTAGAATCACCCATTTTTCCAAGAAGCCCTGGCTCTTTTATTAGAGAATGGTATGAGAAACCAAGATCTGGGCACTGCGTATGCTCATTGCTACTGGGGTGTTTGCTTCTTGACCCTCTCAGAGGGCAGAGCTTGGAAATACATCTGTATGTACACACTGTGTACGATTATTTGCCTCTTGGGGCTCCTGTGTGGCTCAGTTGGTTGAGTGTCTGACTCTTGATTTCAGCTCAGGTCATGATCCCAGGGTCATAGGATCGAGCCCCGCATTGGGCTTTGTGCTGAATGTGGAGCCTGCTTAAGATTCTCTCTCTTTCCCTGCCCGGTCCTTTAAGACTTTGGGTTTTGAATACCAGCCACGTGCCAAAGAAAAAAACGCGAGAGAGTTGTGGTACAGTGTGGACTGACTACCCTCGATATTCTGTGAGGGCTTCCTGAACAGCAAAGGGTGTGAGATCCCCAGTCCAGAGTTGGGAGATTGGGGTGGTGCCATTTCCCCCCAACACCAACACAGGGGGACTTCAGAGAGCAACACAGTGGCCCCAATGGAGGCAGGACCCGTTTACACCAAACCCCACCCCTGTGTACCTGGAAAATGCTTATTTACTGGGGTAAGACTGACTCTGAGCCAACACAGGGAGCCTCTCCAGGACAGACAGCACCCCACATGCACCAAGCATACTGAAAATCAAGTGCTTCAAAACGTCACCTGCAGTTCTGGTGAAAATAGGACCAGACCTGCTTTTTTTTTTCTTTTTTTTCTTTCTTCTTTGTTTTTCTTTTGGAATCAGGCTCATAGTTTCTTTCTTTTTTTTTTTTTTTTAATTTCCTTTTATCTTTTTTTTTTTGGATCAGATTTTTTTATCCTTTTCCTTTCTTTTTTCTTTTTTTTTTTCTTTCTTTTTCTTTGGAATCAGACTTACAATTTTTTGATTCTGTTTTTTGTTGTTGTTCCTTTTCCTTTTCTCTTTTTTGGGGGAATCAGGCTTTCCCCCACTGCCCATTTTTTCCAGGCTTACTTCAACAAACAAATCAAAGCACACCTAGTTAAAGGTCCAAACACTCCCCACTGGAAGCAAGGAGGAGCTCTGCAGAGGACTAACTAGCAACAAAAAGTGGCCAAGATGCAACAGCAGAGTGCACATAGCATATACCAGAAACACTTTCTGAAGTGCCAAGCCCTGGACAGTGTATGACCCCTTTTAAATACAGCACTAATCTCAGGTTCAGGAAACATAACAAGCATTTAAAACACACAAAAGAAGGATGCCTGGGTGGCTCAGTCAGTTAAGCATCTGACTTCGGCCCAGGTCACGATCTCATGGCTCGGGAGTTCAAGACCTGCATGGGGCTCTGTGCTCACAGCTCAGAGCCTGGAGCCTGCTTTAGGTTCTGTGTCTCCCTCTCTCTCTGCCCCTATCCCACTCACACTCTGTTTCTTTCTGCCTCTCAAAAATTAATAAACATAAAAAAATTTTTTTTTAAACACACAAAAGACAGAAACTTAGCCAAAATGACAAGATGGAGGAACTGTCCCTAAAAGAAAGGTCAAGAGGAAATCACAGCCAGGGACTTGCTCAAAACAGACATAAGCAACATATCTGAACAAGAATTTAGAATAACAGTCATAAGACTACTACCCGGGCTTGAAAAAAGCATAGAGGACACCAGAGAAACCCTTGCTGCAGAGATCAAAGACCTAAAAACTAATCAGACTGAAATAAAAAATACTGTAACTGAGAGGCAAAACTGAGTGGACACAGTCACAATAAGGATTGAAGAAGCAGAGGAGAGACTAGGTGATACAGAAGATAAAATTATGGAAAATAATGAAGCTGAAAAAAAGAGAAAAAGGAAATTATTAGATCACAAGGGGGAGAATTAGAGAACTTAGTGATTCCATAAAGCAAAACAATATTCATATCATAGGAGTCCCAGAAGAAGAGCTGGAAAAAGGGGGAGAAGATTTATTTGAACAAATTATAGCTGAGAACTTCCTTAATCTGGGGAAGGAAACAGGCATTCAAGCCCAAGAGGCACAGAGAACTCCCGAAAAATGAAAAAACAGGTCAACACCATGACATATCATAGGGAAGCTTGGAAAATACAAAGATGAAGAGAGAATTCTGAAAGGAGCTAGGGACAAAAGATCCATAACCTACAAGGGTAGACACATAAGGTTAGCAGCAGGCCTGTCCACTGAAACCTAGCAGGCCAGAAAGGAGTGGCAGGAAATATTCACTGTGCTGAATGGGCAAAATATGCAGCCAAGCATTCTTTATCCAGTAGGACTGTCATTCAGAATAGGAGAGATAAAGAGTTTCCCAGACAAACAAGAATGAAAGGAGTTGGTGATCACTAAACTCGCCCTGAAAGAAATTTTAAGGGGGACACTGAGTGGAGGAAAAAAAAAAAAAAGAAAAGAAGACCAAAGCAACCGACTAGAAAGGACCAGAGAACATCACCAGAAACACCAACTCTACAGGTAACACAATGGCACTAAATTCATATCTTTCAAAAATCACTCTGAAAAAGACACAAGGTATCAGAATGGATAAAAAAAATAAGATCCATCTACATGCTGCCTACAAGAGATTCATTTTAGACCTAAAGACACCTGCAGATTGAAAGTGAGGGGATGGAGAACCATCTATCATGCCAATGGATGGCAAAATAAAGCCAGAATAGCCACGCTTATATCAGACAAACTAGATTTGAAAACAAAGCCTAGGACTCCTAGGTGGCTCAGTCAGTTAAGCGTCCAACTCTTAGTTTTGGCTCAGGTCATGATCTCACAGTTCGTGAGTTCGAGCCCTGCGTCAGGCTCTGTGCTGATGGCATGGAGCCTGCTTGGGATTCTCGCTGTCTCTGCCCCACCCCCACTCACACACGTGCTCTCTCTAAATAAATAAACATTAAAAAAATAAATAAAGACTAACATGGGATGAAGAAAAGCATCATCTCACAATTAAGGGGTCTATCCATCAAGATCTAACAATTATAAATATTTATGCCCCCAATTTAGAAGCACCCAAATATATAAACCAATTAATAATAAACATAAAGAAACTAATTGATAATAATACCATAATAGTAGGGGACTTTAATACCCTACTTACAACAATGGACAGATCATCTAAGCAGAAAATCAACAAGGAAACGATGGCTTTGGGTTTTTGTTGCTGTTGTTGTTTTTAATTTTTTAATGTTTATTTTTTAGAGAGACAGAGTGTGAGCAGGGGAGGGACAGAGAGAGAGGGAGACACAGAATCAGAAGCAGGCTCCAAGCTCTAAGCTGTCAGCATAGAGCCCAATGTGGGGCTCGAACCCACGAGCCATGAGATCATGACCTGAGCTGCAGTCTGATGCCTAACTGACTGAGCCACCCAGACACCCTATGGAAACAATGGCTTTGAATGACACACTGGACCAGAAGGACTTAACAGATATATTCAGAACATTATGTCCTAAAGCAGCAGAATACACATTCTTCTCAAGTACACATGGACCATTCTCCAGAATAGATCACATATTGGGTCACAAATCAGCCTTCAACAGATACAAAAAGATCAAGATCATACCATGCATATTTTCAGATTACAACACTATGAAACTTGAAATCAACCACAAGAAAAACTTTGGAAAGCCCTCAAATACATGGAGGCTAAAGAACATCCTACTAAGGAATGAATGGGTTAACCATGAAATTAAAGAAGAAATAAAAAAAACACATGGAAGCAAATGAAAATGAAAACACAACAGTCCAAACCCTTTGGGATGCAGCAAAGACAGTCCTAAGAGGAAAATACACTGTAATGCAGGCCAATCTCAAGAATCAAGAAAGGTCCCAAATACACAACCTAACCCTACACCTAAAGGAGCTAGAATAGAACCAGCAAATAAAGCCTCAAGCCAGCAGAAGAAGGGAAATAATAAAGATCAGAGCAGAAGAAAGCAATATACAAACAAACAAAAAACCCACAGTAGAACAGATTAAAACAAAAATGCTGGCTCTTTGGAAGAATAAACAAAATTGATAACCCCCTACCAGACTTATCAAAAAGAAAAGAGAGAAGACCCAAATAGGTAAAATCACGAATGAAGGAGGAGTGAGTGATCACAACCAACACCACAGAAATACAATTAAAAGAGGATACCATGAAAAATTATATGCCAACAAACTGGGCAATCTGGAAGAAGCTGACAAATTCCTAGAAACTCATGCACAACCAAAATTGAAACAGGAAGAAATAGAAAATCTGAACAGACCCAAAACCAGCAAAGAAATTGAATCAGTTATCAAAATCTCCCCAAAAACAAGAGTCCTGGGCCAGAGAGCTTCCCAGGGGAATTCTACCAAACATTTAAGGAATAGTTAATACTTATTCTTCTCAAACTGTTCCAAAAAATAGAAATGGGAGGAAAGCTTCCAAACTCATTCTACGAAGCCGGCATTACCTTCATTCCAAAACCAAAACCCCACTAAGGAGGAGAATTACAGGCCAATATCCCTGATGAAGCTGGATGCAAAAATTCTCAACAAGATACTAGCAAATTGAATTCACAATATATTAAAATAATTATTCACTATGATCAACTGGGATTTATTCCTGGGCTGCAGGGCTGGTTCAATATTTGCAAATCAATCAGTGTGATACACCACATCAGTAAAAGGATAAGAACCACATGATCCCCTCAATAGATACAGAAAAAGCATGTGACAAAATGCAGCAACATTTCTTGATAAAAACCCTCAAGAAAGTAGGCATAGAAGGAACACACCTCTGTGGGAAATAAGTTTAAGAATTCTGTATGCTTACACCAATGGGTTAACAAGGCTTAGGGCGGAAAGCTGCCACAGGGTGAAAGCTCTCAAGGCCAGTCATTAAGACAAAACATAGAGGCGGAAAGCCACCATCAGGTGAAAGCACCCAAGGTTAGTTAGTCACTAAGTAAAACAAGGCTTACGGTGGGAAGATGCCTCCACAGGATGAAAGTGTCCCAGGACAGTTGGAGGTGGAAAGCCACTATGGGGCGAAAGTGCCCAAGGTTAGTTAATGAAAAGTGCCTTGTTAACCTTAAGGCAGCATGCTCCAGCAATCTTAAACTTTGGAGATAACACCTACTTGGCTGTATCACCCACAGAGAAACACTGTCCTTCCAACATCTGGCTCCAATATATCATTTTTCTTTAATCTCAACTTCTAATGCCACTTGCCCACCAAACCCTTTGCTTCTTACACACACAAATTAATGGTCACTATCTTATTGTTTTCTTCTGCATGTTCACCACATATGTAAAACCTTGAGAGGGGCACCTGGGTGGCTCAGGCAGTTAAGTGTCCGACTTCGGTTCAGGTCATAATCTTGCAGTCCGTGAGTTCGAGCCCCACATTGGGCTCTGTGCTGACAGCTCAGAGCCTGGAACCTGTGTCAGATTCTGTGTCTCCCTCTTTCTCTGCCCCTCCTCTGCTCATTCTCTCTCTCTCTCTCTCTCTCTCTCTCTCTCTCTCCCTCTCTCTCTCTCAAAAATAAATAAGCAAAAGGGGCGCCTGGGTGGCGCAGTCGGTTAAGCGTCCGACTTCAGCCAGGTCACGATCTCGCGGTCCGGGAGTTCGAGCCCCGCGTCAGGCTCTGGGCTGATGGCTCAGAGCCTGGAGCCTGTTTCCGATTCTGTGTCTCCCTCTCTCTCTGCCCCTCCCCCGTTCATGCTCTGTCTCTCTCTGTCCCAAAAATAAATAAACGTTGAAAAAAAAAAATTTAAAAAAAAAAAATAAAATAAATAAATAAATAAATAAATAAGCAAAAAAAATTTTTTTAAACCTTGAGAGCTCAATAAGCTGTTCAGGGGTCTTGTCTCCTCCTGGACATTAGCCTCTCTTGTATTCAATTCCGCATCCACTCTCTTGCTGGACAAGAGAGAACTCCAGACTCAAAGTCTGCAACACACCTCAACATCATAAAGGCCATATATGAAAGACCCACAGCTAATATCATCCTCAATAGGGAAAAACTGAGAGCTTTCCCCCTAAGGTCACATATAAAACAGGGATGTCCACTCTTACCATTGCTGTTCAACATAGTACTAGAAGTCCTAGCCTCCACAATCAAACAACAAAGAAATAAAAGACATCCAAATTGGCAAGGAAGAAGTCAAACTTTCACTCTTAACAGACGACATGATGCTCTGCTGGAAAACATGAATGACTCCACCAAAAAACTTCTAGAACTGATACATGAATTTAGCAAAGTCAGAGGATATAAAATCAACATACAGAAATCAGCTGCATTTCTCTACACCAATAATAAGCAGCAGAAAGAGAAATCAAGGAATTGATCCCATTTACAATTGCACCAAAAACCATAAGATACCTAGGAATAAACCTAATCAAAGAGGTAAAGGATTGTTTGCTGAAAACTAAAGAAAGCTTATGAGAGAAATTAAAGACACAAAGAAATGGAAAAGCACGGATTGGAAGAACAAATATTGTTAAAATGTCTATAATATCCAAAGAAATGTACACATTCAATGCAATCCCTATCAAAATAACACCAGCATTCTTTACAGACCTAGAACAAACAATTCTAAAAAGTGTATGGAACCACAAAAGACCCCAAATAACCAAAGTAATGTTGAAAAAGAAAACCAAAGCTGGAGGCATCACAATCCCAGACTTCAAGCTGTAGTACATAGCTGTAATCATCAAGACAATAGGATAATGGCACAAAAACAGACAGACACATAAATTGATGGAACAGAATAGAGAACCCAGAGATGGATGCACAAATGTATGGCCACCTATCTTTGACAAAACAGGAAAGAAGATCCATGGAAAAAAGACCATCACTTCAGCAAATGGTGCTGGGAAAACTGGACACCGACATGCAGAAGAATGAAACTGGACCACTTTCTTACACCACACACAAAAGTAAATTCAAAATGGATGAAAGACCTAAATGTGAGGCAGGAAACCATCAAATTCCTAGAGGAGAACACAGGAAGCAACCTCTTTGACCTCAGCTGCAGCAACTTCTTACTAGACATGTTTCTGGAGGCAAGGGAAACAAAAGCAAAAATGAACTGTTGGGACCTCATCAAGATAAAAAAGCTTCTATATAGCAAAAGAAACAATCAACAAAACTAAAAAGCAACCGATGGGATGGCCGAAGATATTTGCAAATGACAGCTGGATAAAGGGTTAGTATTCAAAATCTATAAAGAACTTATCAAACTCAACACCCAAAAAATAATCCAGTGAAGAAATGAGCAGAAAACATGAATAGACACTTTTCCGAAGACATCCAGATGGCTAACAGACATGAAAAGATGCACAACATCACTCATCAATCAGAGAAACACAAATCAAAACCACAAGATACCACCTCACACCTGTCAGAATGGCTAAAATGAACAACTCAGGAAACAACAGATGTTGGCAAGGATGCAGAAAAAAAGGGAACACTTTCACATTGTCGGTGGGAACGCAAACTGGTATAGCTATTCTGGAAAACAGTATGGAGGTTCCTCAAAAAAGTAAAAATAGAACTACCCTTCAACTCAGCAACTGCACTACTAGGTTTTTATCCAAAGAATACAAAAATGCTCATTCAAAGGCGCACATGCACCCCAATACTTATAGCAGCACTATCAACAATAGCCAAATTATGGAAAGAGCCCAAATGTCCACCGACTGATGAATGGATAAAGATGATGTCGTATGTATACACAATGGAATGAATATTACTCAGTGGTGAAAAAGAATGAAATCTTGCCATTTGCAACAACACGGATGTAACTAGAGTGTATTATGCTGAGCAAAATAAGTGAGTCAGAGAAAGGCAAATATCATATGATTTCACTCATATGTGGAATTTAAGAACCAAAACAGATGAACATAGGGTAAGGGAAGGAAAAATAAGACAAAAACAGAAAGAGAGGCAAACCATAAGAGACTCTTAAATACAGAGAACAGACAGAGGGTTGCTGGAGGGGAGGTGGGTGGGAGATGCACTAATGTGATGGACATTAAGGAAGGTACTTGTTGGGATGAGCACTATGCAATAATGAATCACTGGGTTAACTAACTTGAATTAAAAAAAAAAAAAAAGATTCTCTCTCTCCCTCTGCCCCCCTCTCCCACAGGCTCACTCTTTAAACTAAATATATATATATATATATTTTTTTTTTCTCTTTATCCCATTGGATCTATATTTAGCTAAATGAGTTCATACTGATGTCGGCAATGTTAATCCATCATCACATGGTTTATTATTCTAGCCTCCTCCCTGCACTTTTTCATCTATAAATTTGCACTCCAACAGCAAGTATCACCTATGGACATGACGACTCAGTTGATTACTAATTCAGCAGTCTCTTTTATTTTTTTTTTTAAGATTTTATTTTTAAGCAACATAGGGCTTGAACTCACAACCCCAAGATCAAGAGTTGTATGCTCTACCAACTGAGCCAGCCAGGCACTCCTCTTGAGAAGTTTCCAGCAAATAAACTCCTTTATCTTCAAACTACCAAGTTGTTAGAGTCCTGCTTTGCTGCTATTGTTATCTGCAAAGTAAAATGTCAAGGCTTTCTTTTGGTCAAACAGCTTCCTTAATGTTAAAATCTGCTATTTTACCTTGTTTGAACATCTTGTGGAAGTACAGGATAAAGCAATTCCAAAGTATCTTGTATATCACATAGTTTACTTTGGTTGGAATATGCAAAAGGTCTAGTCTGTTTATTGCCAACAATCCTCGATGCTCTTTTTTTTTTTAATTTTTTCAATATTTATTTTTTCATATTTTAATTATTTGTTTTTAATTATTTTTTCATTTACATTCAAGTTAGTTAGCCTATAGTGCGACAATGATTTCAGGATTAGACTCCTTAATGCCCCTTACCCGTTTATAGCCCATCCCCCCCTCCCACAATCCCTCCAGCAACCCTCTGTTCTGTATATTTGTTTCTTACGTTTTGCCCCCCTCCCTGTTTTTATATTATTTTTGCTTCCCTTTCCTTATATTCATCTGTTCTGTATCTTAAATTCCTCATACAAGTGAAGTCATATGATATTTGTCTTTCTCTAATTTTGCTTAGCATAATACCCTCTAGTTCCATCCACTTAATTGCAAATGGCAAGATTTCATTCTTTTTGATTATCAAGTAATACTCCATTGTATATATATATATATATATATATATATATATATATATATATATACCACATCTTCTTCATCCATTCATCTGTCGATGGACATTTGGGTTCCTTCCATACTTTGGCTATGGTCAGTAGTGCTGCTATAAACATTGGGGTGCATGTGTCCCTTTGAAACAGTACACCTGTATCCCTTGGAGAGATACCTAATAGTGCAGTTGCTGAGTTGAAGGGTAGTTCTATTTTTACTTTTTTGAGGAACCTCCGTACTGCTTTCCAGAGTGGCTGCACCAGTTTGCATTCCCACCAGCAGTGCAAAAGAGATCCTCTCTCTGCATCCTTACCAACATCTGTAGTTGCCCAAGTTGTTAATGTTAGCCATTCTGACAGGGGTGAGGTGGTTGTCTCATCATGGGTTTGATTTGTATTTCCCTGATGTTGAGTGATGTTGAGCATTTTTTCATGTGTTGGTTGGCCATCTGGATGTCTTCTTTAGAGAAGTGTCTATTCATGTATTTCGCCCATGTCTTCACTGGATTATTTGTGTTTTGGGTGTTGAATTTGATAAGTTCTTTATGGGTTTTGGATTCTAACCCTTTATCTGATATGTCATTTGCAAATATCTTCTCCCATTTCGTCAGTTGCCTTTTAGCTTTGCTGATTGTTTCCTTTGCCATGCAGAAGCTTTTATTTTGATGAGGTCCCAATAGTTCTTTTTTTTTAATGTTTATTTATTTTTGAGAGAGAGACAGAGTGCAAGCAGGGCAGGGGTAGAGAGAGAGGGAGACACAGAATCTGAGGCAGTTTCGAGGCTCTAAGTGTCAGCACAGAGCCCGACATGGGGCTCGAACCCACAAACCGTGAGATCTTGACCTGAGCCAAAATCGGACGCTTAACCTACTAAGCCACCCAGGCATCCCCCAATAGTTCATTTTTGCTTTTGTTTCCCTTGCCTCCAGAGACACGTTGAGTAAGAAGTTGCAGCAGCCGAGGTCAAAGAGGTTTTTCCCTGCTTTCTCCTCGAGGATTTTGATGGCATTTACATTTAGGACTTTCATGCATTTTGAGTTTATTTTCGTGTATGGTGTAAGAAAGTGGTCCAGGTTCATTTTGCTGCATGTTGCTGTCCAGTTTTCCCAGCACCATTTGCTGAAGAGACTGTCTTTATTCCATTGGATATTCTTTCCTGCTTTGTCAAAGATTAGTTGGCCATATGTTTGTGGGTCCATTTCTGGGTTCTCTATTCTGTTCCATTGATCTGAGTGTCTGTTTTTGTGCCAGTACCATACTGTCTTGATGATTACAGCTTCATAATACTGCTTGAAGTCTGGGATTGTAATGCCTCCAGCTTTGGTTTTCTTTTTCAAGATAGCTTTGGCTATTCAGGGTCTTTTCTGGTTCCATACAAATTTTAGGATTGTTTGTTCTAGCTCTGTGAAGAATGCTTGTGTTATTTTGATAGAGATTGCTTATTTTTTTAATGTTTATTTATTTTTGAGATTGAAAGAGAGAGAAAGAGAGAGAGAGACAAAGAAAGAGAGAATGAGTGGTGGAGGAGCAGAGAGAGGGAGACACAGAATCTAAAGTAGGCTCCAGCCTCTGAGCTGTTAGCACCAAGCCTGATGCAGGGCTCAAACTCACAGATTGTGAAATCATAATGACCTGAGCGGAAGTCAGACGCTTAATCAATTGAGCCACCCAGGCAACCCTCCCCCTTTTTTTAATGTACGATGCTCTTATTTTTAAAAAAAGTATGCTCGCTTGTACACATTCAAGTGTCTGAGGTACAGCATACAGAAGTAGCACATTTAATAATATCATTAACCTTTATATACACAGCAGACTTTAATTATAAAAACTGTTTCTAGTAACATATTTTATAGAAGGAAATTTGTATCTTCATCAAATGTCAAAAATCCCTCATCTTCTACCACTAAAAATAGTTGGCAGTCTAGAGCAGTAATTTTGTCAAGCTTTCTGTTTAAATTTTTTGTCTCAAAAGTAGAAGGAATTAACTATATTCTTGAAATATTTTTATAAAGACTATTGTTTTGCAATTTGATTAGTAACAACAGAATGAGTTTAGGAGGTCTCATATTTCTCTGAAACTTTCTTGTTTTATTCATAGTCTATACTCTTTGTTACATTTGGGTCAAAGTTGTTTCAGCATGGATGTTCTTTACGTAAGTTTAGAGATTTCCTTTGTGAAATTTTAGGGTGGCGAACTTGATGTTCTCCTTGCATGTCATCCTTGCAAGATGTGAAGAATTCCCAAAGGGGACTTTTTGCTGAAAGACTCAAATCTAAATAAAATTAAATAGCAAAAATTAAATTAAATTTAAATTCTTAAATATTTAAATTTAAATTCTTAAATATTTAAATTCTTAAATATTAGTTTGTTTAATGTTATGAAGGTTAAAATGCCAAGCAAGTCGACAAAGATTAAAATTCTGATATAATCTTTCTCTATTTGTCCTGGTACATTTACGTATTCCTTTAAGAGCCTATTTTATTTATTTTTGAATAGCCTATTTTATTTATTTATTTTGAATAGTGTACCAAAAGGTACACTATGTGTAGATTATCTTCCCCTCACCATCCTCTGTAGTTAACTAGTTTTATAATTAATCAGGGATTACAGTATTTAATATGTACAACCTAAGTACATATATTTTATTCCCCCTTTTTACTGTGAAAAAAGTAACATAGTATATACTCTTTTCCTGTTCTTCACCTTGCCTTTTTCATTCAATTTTTCACATCAGTGTGTACAGAAATTTTCATTCACTTTTATGGCTGCATATTATACATTGATGTAGATATACCACAGTGTATTTAACCAGGTCCCTCTTTCAAAAGCAAAAACAAACAAACAAACAAACCAATCCAAGTAGGATTACACCCACAACTATATGGTCAATTAATCTTCGACAAAGCAGGAAAGAATATCCAATGTGAAAAAGACAGTCTCTTCAACAAATGGTGTTAGGAAAACTGGACAGCAATGTGCAAAAGAATAAAAGTGGACCACTTTCTTACACCATACAGAGAAAAAATTCAAAATGGATGAAAGACCTAATATGAGACTTGGAACCATAAAAATCCTAGAAGAGAACACAGGTAGTAACCTCTTTGACAAAGGCCATAGCAACTTTTTTCTAGATGTCTCCTGAGGCAAGGGGAAAACAAAAGCAAAAATAAACTACTAGGATTACATCAAACTAAAAAGCTTCTACACAGCAAAGGAAACAATCAACAAAACTAAAAGGCAGCCTACAGAATGGGAGAAGACACTTGCAAATGACATATCTGATAAAGGATTAGTGTCCACAATCTACAAAGAACTTCTAAAACTCAACACCCAAAAAACAAATAATCCAATTAAAAACTGGACAGAAGACGTGAACAGACATTTCTCTAAAGAGGACATATAGATGGCCAACAGACACATGAAAAGATGCTCAACATCATTCATCATCAGGGAGATGCAACTCAAAACCACAATGAGCTATCAGCTCACACCAGTAAGAATGGCTAAATTCAACAACACAAGAAACAACAGGTGTTGTTGAGGATGTGAAGAAAAAGGATGTCGTTCTCTGTTCATAGGGATGCAAACTCGTGCAGCCACTGTGGAAAATGGCACAGAAGTTCCTCAAAAAGTAAAAAATAGAATTACCCGGTGATCCAGGAATCTCACTACTGGGTATTTACCCAAAAGATACAAAAACACTAATTCAAAGGGATATATGCACCCCTACGTTTATAAACGCATTATCACAATAGCCAACATATGAAAGCAGCCCAAATGTCCATTGATTGATGAATGGATAAAGAAGATGTGGTATATATACACAATGGAATGAATCTTGCCATTTGCAAGAACATGGATGGAGCTAGAGAGTATAATGCTAAGCCAAATAAGTCAGAGAAAGGCAAATAACATATGATTTCACTCATATGTGAAATTTAAGAAACAAAACAAATGAGCAAAGAGAAGAGAGAGAGAGAGAGAGAGAGAGAGAGAGAGAGACAAATCAAGAAACAGACTCTAAATTATAGAAGACAAACTGATGGTTACCAGAGAGGAGGGGAGTGGGGGGCTGGCTGAAATAGGTGATGGGGATCATGGAGTGCACTTGTGACGAGCACCTGGTGATGTATGAAAGTGTTGAATTACTATATTGTACACCGAAACTAATATGACACTGTATGTTAACTAACTGGAATTAAAATAAAAATTTTAAAAACCAAATGAAAAACAAAAAATAAAATAGATAAGACTACATCAAACTGAAAGTTTCTACACAGCAAAGGAAATCATCAACAAAATGAAAACTCAACCTACTGAATGAGAGAAAATAGTTGCAAATCATATATCTGATAAGGGGTGAATATCCAAAATATCTGAAGCACTCATAACCCAACAGCAAAAACACCCAAAAAAACAAAACAACAACAAAACAATCTGATTAAAAAATGGGCAGGGAATCTGAATAGACATTTTTCTAAAGAAGACATATAGATGGCCAACAGGTACAAGAAAAGATGCTCTGTATCATTAATCATCAGGGAAATGCAAATCAAAACCACAATGAGTTATCATCTCACACCCGTTAGAATTGCTAAACTCAAAAGACAAGAAATAACAAGTGTTAATAAGAAGAGGATGTGGAGGGGCGCCTGGGTGGCACAGTCGGTTAAGCGTCCGACTTCAGCCAGGTCACGATCTTGCGGTCCGTGAGTTCGAGCCCCGCATCGGGCTCTGGGCTGATGGCTCAGAGCCTGGAGCCTGTTTCCGATTCTGTGTCTCCCTCTCTCTCTGCCCCTCCCCCGTTCATGCTCTGTCTCTCTCTGTCCCAAAAATAAATAAACGTTGAAAAAAAAATTAAAAAAAAAAAAATAAGAAGAGGATGTGGAAAAAAGAAAACCCTGTGCACTGTTAATGGGAATGTAAACTGGTGTAGGCACTATGGAAAACAGTACAGGGGTTCATAAAAAAATTAAAAATAGAACCACCATATGGTCCAACAATTCGATTTCTGGGTATTTATCTAAAGAAAACAAAAACACTAACTTGAAAAGATACATGTACCCCCCTGTTCACTGCAACATTATTTACAATAGCCAAGATATGGTAACAACCTAAACATCCATAGATGAATGAATGGATAAATATTCAACCATTAAAAAATAATGAAATCTTGCCATGTGAAACAACATGGATGGACCTCAAGGACCTTATGCTAAGTGAAATAAGTCAGAACATAAATACAGTATGATCTCTCTTACATGTGAAATCTAAAAAAACAAAAACAAAAACAAAAACTAGAAACAAAAACAAACGTGTAGATACAGAGAACAGACGGTGATTATAAGAGATGGAGGGTGGGAGAAATGGGTGAATTGTTTTTTTGTTTTTTTTTTTTTAGTTTAAGTAAACTGAACAAAAATTTTATTAAAAAATTCCTAAGTCCAGGCCTATGAGACACAGGCATCAGTGTTTTTGTAGTTCCCTGGTGACCAATGTGCAAACAAATTTGGGAACCGTTGCACTATTTAAAAAAAAAATTTTTTTTGTTAATGTTTTTATTTTCGAGAGAGAGAGAGAGACAGAGACAGAATGCTAGTGCAGGAGGGGTAGAGAGAGAGGGATACACAGAATCTGAAGCAGGTTCCAGGCTCTAAGCTGTCAGCACAGAGCCTATTATGGGGCTTGAACTCACAAACTGTGAGATCACGACCTGAGATGAAGTCAGAGACTTAACTGACTGAGCCACCCAGGACCACTGTGCTATTACTAAGGGAATTCTATGGGTGGTATTGCCCATTTAAATATTATTCACAAACTGCTGAAATATTGCTTGAAATAAGATTGGCGGAGCAGGGGGGGTGGGGAGTGGGAGGAGGCAGAAAATCATCTTCCTCAGAAAAGAATTTTCCAGGCTCTCTCCCAGTCCAGGTAAACCACTCCGTCCCTGTGGACTGTTGCCAAACAGGTCCTTCTGGAAGCAGCTAGGTTTAGAAGAGGCTAGGTCTGAAAATATCTGGAAGTCTCAAAGTATTATTACCTGTGGGAGAGTCTGCATTGTGTGAATGGAGGCCTCAATGCTTGTATTCCCCATGAAAGATTTATTTGAGGATCCATACTCAGCGACAGCCTGAAGGAAGGTAGCAAGCACAAAGCAGTTTACTAAGGACAGAACACTGTCAAGAAGGGACAGTGAGCAGACCCAGAGGTAGCAACTGCACCAGGATTAGGGTTGTCTTTTCTTTTTATGTTTGCATAGGTTATGGGTCATAGCTAGGTCAGTCTCTAACTGAGGTCGTTTCCAACCATCTAAGGGACTCCTCCTGCCAATTAGGAGGACGAGTTTTGGGCCCTACAAGGTTCCTGCTGGAACTGTCCTGTCCATCTCCTCCCACAGGGGCAGGGTTAAAATCACAGTGTAAATACATTACAATGACACTATAGGTTACTCTGGGGCAGAGGCTGAAGAGGAGAGGGCATGTTCTGCACCTGTGGCTCTTGATCTGTTAGCCTTGGTGTCTTGGCGGCCACAAGGCCAGGATGTTGAAGGGTCTTGGGAGCCACAAAGTCAGGATGTTGTGGCCCCAGGCTTCTAATGTGTACCCTATTTATCACCATCCTTGCCTCCGATACATGTCTAACTAACTGTCTACTCTATCAGTACCATTTAAAACAGGCATCCCAGTTTTGTTTTGTTTTTGTTTTTTTCTATTAAGTACCCATAGCTTTCTAAAACTTTGAGTAAATTAAGTTCGGAGAGATCAAAAGTTCCCCATAATGGCCATTGGTGTTTTTTTTTTTTTCTTTTTTAGTTTATTTATCTTTGAGAGAGAGCAGGGGAGGGGCATAGAGAGAGGGGCAGAGAATACCAAGCAGGCTCATCGCTTAACCGACTGAGCCACCCAGGCACCGGTGCTCTAAATTACTTTTGGTTAAGTCAATCCACTTAGTTTATAAATGTGCATGCAGAAGGACCATAGTTTTTAAACACAAAACCAGTCAGAGTCCCACTAAGGGCAAGGAAGGGAGCAGCACTCTCAGAGCATTTTGATGACTGCAATCCCATTACTAGGTTTTTCTCTGGTGCAAAGGGAAAAACTCCTAAACATCACAGTTTCATCAGTAGCAGCTTGGTTCCAGAAGGAATCAGAGTAAAGACCGTCACAGTTCCAATAGGAACAATCCAGTCCCCAAAAGAAGTCCGACCAAAGGTCAAAGGAGCACTTTCAAAGTAAAAACAAAACAAACAACAAGGGCATAAAACAGATCCTAATAAAGCCTGGAGAGTGCAAACACAAAGCGCAGAGCCCCAAATCCAGGAGGAAACTTACCGCAAACTCTAGGGTCAGCGAGAAAGCAGTGAGCCCAATTGGCTCTGTGGGTGCTGTCGGGTTTGTTCACCAGCCTCCGAGTTGCTGGGGATCTCTTCGCACCCCACTTCTGATCACCAAGTAAGTTAACCTTACAAAACAAAACTGCCAGCTATTTTAACAGCAAAAATGGATTTATTGGGGGATAGCAGAGAATCGCAAGCCACAGCACACACTCTCCCGACAAACTATAGGTAACTCCCTTCAACGAGAGGAATGTTCCTTTACAGAGGAAAGGGGAAGCTCGGCTGTTATAAACAGAAAGTCCATTGGTGGAAACTGGGAGTTCAAAGTATAGTGGCTTTTCATTGGCTGCATTGTTGCAGTCTCTCATTGGCTGGGCTGTTGCCAGGGGAGGAGAAAGGCCTTCCTTCTTGCTGGGATAGGAGTGGCCATGTGCAAGGTCCTTCTCTTCCCCTGGGTCTGTAATTGACAAGTCATAGGACCTGACAGCTCACCTTGAGGGCTTCCCAACTGCATTCTAAAGATTTCCTTTTATTACTTTTCACAGAGCATACTCTAATCTCTGCCATTATTACAGGAAGAACTCTTAAAAAGGTTAATCATAGGTACTGGAGAACCAACATACCCAGAAGAGAAAAACATGGTTTTAGTGTTATACAATAAGAGTAAAAGTAATTGCAACAAATTCTACAATTTTCTGGATTCTAATTCAAATTGAAGTTTACAGATTTTCCCTTAACTTCCTTCAATTCATACCTGGTCTCTTTAACACTGGAAATCTTGGCTCCTAACAACATTAGCATAGTTACTTTTTTTTGGTCCTAATTTACATCAAACAGTTTCAAAATAATACTGTGCATTTTAACAAGAAATATACTAAATGATGTTTAAAGTTTCTTTGAAGTTTCATTTGTTGTTAGAGTATGTTCCATAGTGACATACAGTCTGAACTGCACTTTTTTAAAATGTTTTATTTATTTTTGAGAGACAGAGCACGAGTGTGGGGAAGGGCAGAGAGAGAGGAGACACAGAATCCAAAGCAGGCTCCATGCTCTGAGCTGTCAGCATAGAGCCTGACCTGGAGCTTGAACCCACAAACCATGAGATCATGACTTGAGCTGAAGTCAGACGCTCAACCGATTGAGCCACCCAGGAGCCCCTGAACTGCACATTTAAAAAAAATTTTTTTTTCAGGTTTATTTACTCATTTTGAGGGAGGGGGTTGGGACAGAGAGTGAGGGAGAGAGAGAGAATCCCCGAGCTGCCAGCACAGAGCCCAACTCAGGGCTGGATCTCAGGAGCCATGAGATCAGGAGCTGAAATCAAGAGTCAGACACTTAATGGACTGAGCCACCCAGGCGCCCCTGAACTGCATGTTTTACAAAAAGGTTGTAGTAAAGGCACCCATAGTGACCAGTAGAAACCTTCCCCCCAAATTGTTTTAGTGTTGGCATGATATAGCCCACACAACACAAGGAAGCAAAATTTGTTTTTCCAGGAGCCTTGCTGTCTATCATCAGAGAGAGAACAGCCCTGTGAAGGCTTGGGCTGAATTATCAGAGGTTGCTTACCACTCTTGCCAAACTCTGAAGTCTTGTTAAGGAGATTTGTACCTGTCTCCCAACCTTCTCATCTTCCCTCTCTCCTTGAAAAAAATCAGAAAGCGGGTATTCTGAAGTATGGGTCTCGAAGTACACATTTAGGTGATTGTGTAAACTTGAAGTGTAGCTGAGGCACAGGGGTGCAAGGGCACCTGGCTGCAGGGGTCCCAAACCAGGTTTGGCCATTTGCTGCTGACAAAATCCAAAGGCAGAGAAACGGGTGGTGGTCAAACCAGAAATAAATTTATTTCAGTGAGGCCAACACTTGGGAAGACAGCAGACTAAGCCCTCGAGGACTGTCTCCAAAGTACCAAAAATACTTCAAGACTTATATAAGGAAAACGTGGGACAAAGGTCTGTGGGTGCGTGCAGATAGGCTGTGACCTTCAAACCAACCATTGTCTTGAGGTCAATCACATGGGGTGTGGCTGGCAGCTGGGCAGTCCCTATTGCCTGAGGGGGATAGGTTTTAGGTCTTCTGCCGGAGTTAAAAGATAAGCTAGAAAAAATTTAATCAGTTAGAAAGTTTGAAGTCAAAATGGAGGTAAGTGCTGTCCTCTCTCCGAAGCTGGGAGTAGGTGCAATTGACTGTTAGGAAAAGTGTAACGTGAGTGGGTGCAGAAATCGGTGTAACACAGACCTGTAAGACCAGGAGGAGTCAGACATCTCAGAGGACGGGAAACTGGCTGGTGCACAGAGTTGTTGAGTCTAGGAAGGGAGAAGAGGTTTTTACCATACTCCGAGAAGCACTGTGGTGCCCCCAGAGGTAGGTTCCGTTACCCCGAGAGCGGTGAGTTCCCAGAGTCCAAACTGGCATGCGCTTCACTCGGCTTCTGCTGGCGCTCACAGGGACACCCAGCACAGAGCAGGATGGCCTGGCCTGGAGGAAGTCCCTTGCGCAAAAAGGTGCGATGTGAATTTGGAAGGCGGATGCGTCCCTGAGGGGAAGTGAACGCGAGGCAGCGAGGGGGTGGGAACTAGGTGGTGGTGGGAGAATGATGCCACGCCCAGAACTGGGCTAGGATTCCCCGCGGGGGCCGTGCTTCCCGGCCCTTTCGTTTTGACTTCTTCCCACACCCTGGGACCGCGCAGGCGGCCAAGGAAAGTGTTGCCCAGCAATCGCAGCCGAAGCCTTCGGTTCCCGCCCCTCTGCGGCGGGACCTCCGCCTACTCCTACCTCGGCCGCCCCGCCCCGCCCCGCCCCCCGCCAGTCTCGGGTCTGGCGAGAGCTGGCGCAGTTCGGAGGCATGGAGGGTGTCGGAAGCAAGGAGGGCGGCCTGGGATGCGCCGTGTGCGTGGTGACCGGGGCCTCCCGTGGCTTCGGCCGCGTCTTGGCCCCGCTCCTGGCCCGGCTGTTGTCGCCCGGCTCTCTGATGGTCCTGAGCGCCCGCAACGACGAGGCCCTGCGGCAGCTGGAGGCCGAGCTGGCTGCCGAGCGGCCGGGCCTGCGCGTGGTGCGGGTGTCCGCCGACCTGGGCGTCAAAGACAGTTTGCAGCAGCTGCTCGGTGCCGTGCGCGAGCTTCCCAGGCCCGAGGGGTTGCAACGGGTGCTGCTCATCAACAATGCGGGTAAGACGCACGCCGGCAGGGGCGGACTCCCCAGGGGAGCCCTAGCAATAGTGCTTAATGCCCCTGCCTCTTCTCGCTCCTTCTCACTTTCCCGAACCGCAGGGAACTTTTTTTTTTTTTTTCAACGTTTATTTATTTTTGGGACAGAGAGAGACAGAGCATGAACGGGGGAGGGGCAGAGAGAGAGGGAGACACAGAATCGGAAACAGGCTCCAGGCTCTGAGCAGTCAGCACAGAGCCCGACGCGGGGCTCGAACTCACGGACCGCGAGATCGTGACCTGGCTGAAGTCGGACGCTTAACCGACTGCGCCACCCAGGCGCCCCAGCCGCAGGGAACTTTGAAGGTGACTGTTAGGAATCAGATAAGATGTCTAAAAATCCTGGTTGTTTCAGCAAGGTATGGAGGAAGACTCGGTACCATCGGTGCGGTTCAGGCTTACTCTCCCCACCCCTTCCCGTTTCAGGGCAAATTTTCCAAAATGCCTGTAGAACATTCCTGATCTTTTCCTTGTTCCGCGCCCTCTGGCGGAGGCCTGAGTCAGGGCATGAGGTCTTCCAGCAGAAGTAAATTACCAGTTTTTCCAAATGGCCGCCTGAGTTCTACCCCCAGGCCCAGAGCAGGGCATGCACCCTTTCAGTTTCCAGCTTGGGATGAGTGAACAACCCAGGTGTGTCTGCAGAGCCGGAAAGAGGGAGAAGTCTTCAGAAGCACTAGGGAGATTCCTCTAGGTTTGGATGGGAGGGGGGTGTCTGGAGGAACTTGGAGAAGGCTGGGGGAAGAGAAAGACCCATCTGCACAGAGTGATTCCTATGGTCTGGTTTTCAGGCACTCTCGGGGACGTATCCAAAGGCTTTGTGGACCTGGCTGACCCAGCTGAAGTGAACAACTACTGGGCTCTGAACTTGACCTCCATGCTCTGCCTGACTTCCAGCATCTTGAAGGCCTTTCCAGACAGTCCTGGCCTCATCAGGACTGTGGTTAACATCTCGTCCGTCTGTGCTCTGCAGCCCTTCAAGGGCTGGGGACTATACTGTGCCGGGAAGGCAGCCCGAGACATGATGTTCCGGGTCCTAGCCACAGAGGAGCCTAGTGTGAGGGTGCTGAGCTATGCCCCAGGTAGGTGGGGCATTACCACCATCCCTGTCACCCAGAACTGGCTGGGTGGTTCCCCTCAGGGGTGGGCAAAGGGCCTAGTCCATCCCCTCCAAGAAAGTATCCACAGAGTATATTGTCCCTGAATCATTAACCATCACTCCTTAAGGGAAATACAGACTCCCAGCAAGTGAGAGGTGAGAGCTAGCCAGAACAGGGAGTGGAGTTGGGAGTTGCCTGGACTGGACAGTGGGGAGGGGGGTGGGCAGAAAGTCTGAGAGACTAGAGTTTGAGAACAATTAGGGTTTGAATTTCAGGCCTGTACCACATTTCCTTATGTGAAACAGGGAAGATGCTACCTGTCTCACAGGGCATTTAGCAGAGGGCTACAGAGGAGTTGGAACAGGGAGAGAACCAGGGGAGTATAAAGGGCCTGATTATCAGCGTATATAGGGGCAGAACGGTCCGTTTGCTGACTTGTTGGCTGTGGGAACAGAGTGGGGAGGGAGGAGACAGGGATGGAGGTTTTGAGCCTGAGAAAAGAGTACTTCATTAATAGAAATGAAAAAGGCAGGAGGAGGTGCTGGTTGGACAGGAGGTGATAAGCTTGCTGGTAGACATAGTGGTCTGGAAATACCATGTTTGCTGGGCATTGGAATTTGTGAGTCTGGAACTCAATAGTGACAGAATGACCCTGACCCTTTTGGTGACCCCCTTTGGTGACACTAACCACCCTTGTCAGCCAGGATGAGGTATTGCCTGTGGCCAGACCTGACTCCACCACTCTCCATACACACAGCAGGGGCCCCTGCCTCAGCCATGTCACCTCAGCTCCTGCACTTCATGCCCTAGGTCCGCTGGACACAGACATGCAGCAGTCGGCCCGGGAGACCTCGATGGACCCAGACTTGCGAAAAAGGCTGCAGGAGCTGAAGACAAAAGGGGAGCTTGTGGATTGTACGGTGTCAGCCGAGAAACTGCTAAGCTTGCTGCAAAAGGACACATTCAAGTCTGGAGCCCACGTTGACTTCTACGATAAATAAGCCAATGCCCTTGGCTCCCTGGGGCTTTCTTCCCCCTCTTTCAGGCACACCCAGGAGCCCTATGCCTCCCCCACATCCTGCCACATTGGTACTGCCAATCCTGCCTTACCCAGATAAGCACTCATGTCTACTGTCCTGCCCCCAGAGCCAGCCAGCATGAGGGCCTTGGGTGGCCAGAGTCCTAGTTCTCAGGAGTGTGTTGACTGCCCTGAGTTAGGGGAAGCTTGGGGGAGAGAAGTTAGGGTTACTGGTGTTCTCTCTCCCCAGGAGTGGAATTTTAGGGGTGGGAAAAGCAGCACAAGAAGCCGAAGCCTTGAAGAGAAAGAGTTGGGTCTCATGGCCAGTCCATGGCTGAGCTAATGTCAAATAGGAGGGTCCATGTTAGATTCCCAGCCTGCAGGGGAGGGAGGACAGTGCAAGTTTGGCACACAAGGATGCTCTGTGCTCATGGTAGCAGGACCTTGTGTTGAACTTCATGTCTTCATTCTCATGCCTCCTCCCCCCAGAACCTGCCATCTGTCCCCCAGATGGAGGGAAGAGGCTTCTGAGAGTTTATGTACGTGTAAAAAGCAGATACAGATAAAATGTGGATTGTCCTTTATTAATGCCTGCCTTCTCTGACACAGGGCCCATGACTGACTCCTGGTTTGCTGGGCTCAGGGGTGTTCCCTAAAGCAATTAACCCAAACTTGGGGAGTTGCCCTTATATCCAGGGGCATTGTCTTGGGAGTATCTGCCTCTTGTCACTGAGCACTACCCAGTGGCAAGCTCGGTTCAGAGACAGACATGCCCAGATGCCTGTTCCTCTATCATGCTTTTACCTATATCGACCCAGTCTTTACTACCCTTTCCTCATCTTGGACCTATTCAAAGAATATTTAGGGTTCAGGGCCTGACTCCCAGCTTCCCTGGCCCTCTTGGATTCCCAATTCTACCCTTTGCCTACATGACAGTTTTCTGAATGGATCCCATCTCCTCAGGGTGCTGTCATGGCCCCTCCTGGTAGAGTCCATCTGGCCCATGGTCCCAATCTTCAGTGGGGTGGGCTTGGGACCAACATGCCTTTGGAGGAGGTGGGCAATATTTGAAGAGAGGGAAGCCCTAAGAAATTAGGTGTGTGACCAAACCCATCCTTCTGCCAGTCTGTGGATATAGGATGTGCAGCTGGGAGCTCCACAGTGGTGGCAGTCTACAGCCAGCCAACCAGCCCCTCGCCCCTGGCGCATATTTAGGAGGAGAGCCCATGGTCCCTGCCAGCCAACTCCAGGACTCAGCCCTGCGACTTGATGGTGTAGGAGGGAGCTCTCTTTGTTCCTTTTCATGCACAGCAGAGGGCGCACTGAGGCAGTTTCTCCGGGAGAACCCTGAGTAGCTCATCTCTGGAGCCCAGGCTCTGGGCTGGAGCTGGCAATGCCCTGCTAGTTTCCCTAGGAGGGATCTAGTGACTCATGCTCTTTCTCTGCCCAGCAGAACATTTGCCTTCACTGGAGTCAAAAGCACTGCATTCATATCCCTGTTTTGCCATTTACCAGCTGGTAATCCAGGACAAATTGTTTTCTCTTGTGTTTTGGTTTCCTAATCTGAAAAATGGTACCTCCCTCAAAGGGTCATTGTGAGCACTGAATGACCTAATGTTTGTAAATGGTCATCACAGTGCTAGCATCACAGTAGGTACCCATAGATTTGGATAGTATGTATTGCCTTTTAATCTCAAGGTCCGGATCAATCTGGAGCCCTACTTGCAGCCCACATGCTGTCCCCCTTGCTGACCTACAGCAAGAACTCACTGTTTTGGACCTCAGTGGGGCTGGACTTCAGTCTGGACCACTGGTTCTGGACTCACCAGACCTATGGGAAAATGCATGACACTTGAAGTCAGGAACCCTTGGTCTCACTTCCCACTGTAACAGCACAGGGCCCTCCTCCCTCTGAGCTTCTCTTTCCTTAGAACAGATGAGCTCTAAGATTCCTTCCTGCAGGTGGGGCCAGGCCAGCCTGGGCTGCCCCTTCTGTCTGGTGAGGGTTGGGCGATCTCCTCACCTGGCCCCTTGCACCTGTGGGGCTGTGAGACCCGTCAGCGCCCGCATAACCCTAGTGTAGTTGCCCTATCAGGATTGTTTCCCTCTCTTCCCACCAGGCTGGTTGGCCAGGACTTAGTGAGGAGTACCACATGTCCCCACGAGGTGGCGAGGCTCTCCCATGCCTGATACTTGTCCTCTTTGAGCCCAGGGATTTAAGAGCGTTGGAAACAACCCCCATCTCTCTTTCTCCCTGCACTCTAGGATGGAGAACTCTCAGGGCTCCCCAGGGAGCTGGGGTCACTCTCCCTGGCAGGCCTAAGTCCTCCTTGAGTCCTCACGGGCTCTGACTACAGGGATTTCCCAGACCTTGCTCCTTGACCCGGACTCAGCCTCCCCAGTTCTCCCACCGCTGGGGGAGGGAGACTGTCTTGCCAGCCTCGGAGGGGGGGGGCAGCCATCTGTGTTCCCAGAGTGCATGGCCTGGCGTTGGCTACCACACGCACGAGCACATGCAAGCACACACACAATACATGTCTGCACATGCCCAGAGTCCAGCTGCAGGGTTGAGCAGGGCCTCAGATTAGCCAAAAACCAAACAAGATTTCTCTTTGTCTCTGGTGTGAACGAGCTGGGCAGATTTTGGTTTTGTGTTTAATACCCTGAGCTGGAGGCCAGCAGCTGGCCTGTGAGGGGCAGGGGAGGGGAATATTCCAGGCCCACCCCAAGGACATCCAGCACCTCTGTCCATGAATGTGACCAGCTGGGACTAGGCTGTTCAGGAGCATCCTCCCCAGCCCCCAATTCATGTTCTTCATCCCCTGAATACAGTGCAAACTGGTGCCTGAGTCCATTGTCAGCCAAGCCTGGAAGGACCTGGCTGCTCCCTCCCTCCCCACTCAGAACCACTCCCTGGGGACATGCTCCATCCTAACATCTGCCCACGTCTCACTTCAGGGAGATGGCCCTGGGATACTGCGTATGGCCTCCTTCACCCACAGTATCTCCCCACAAACGTGGCCTCCTATGCCAACATGTGTTTGCAGTAATTCTCACTCATGTACACAGCCCTGTGTCCCGGGGTGCCCAGCTTGCTCCGTCACCATCGAGGTCCTGTGTGGCGACAGAGAGGTGGGTGAAGAGCACTTCCAGCCCCTGGAGTGGACACGTCATGGGGTGACACCCCTCCAGCTCCCACAGCGTCTCTCCTCTGGTGTTTAAAGGAGCGGCCACTAGGCAGTGTGCAAGGAAGGTAGCTGAGGGTGCACTCTGAGCCTCTGGGGCCGCCTGGGGGAGGGTTCAAGGGTGGCCCAGGAGCCATCCTTGCTCCTCTACCCTAGCCCTGAGCTTTTCTGCCTACAGGCTGACAGGCAGGGTTGAGGGATGGATGTTCCCTCAGACTTCTAACGTATAGCCCAGCTCCTCACTCTCACCCTGGAATTATTGTTACTTCCCAGCAAGACTCCCTTACCTTGCTTTTCGTCTCCCATTTCATCCATCATGTACTCTCCCTCAGCCCTAATGGCCCTTACTGTGAACTGGGAGAGTTCTGGACTTTTATTTTCAGGCAGAGGTTGGGGGAAAGGAGGGGGGAGAAAGGGAGGGAGAAAGAAGTTCCTTTTTTCCTTTGAGGGGATCCACTTCTCAGGCCCACCCCCCAGGTGACCCCAGAGGCTCAGCGCGATTCCTCAGCTAATTAACCTGGAAACTGCCTAGTGGTCTCTTAGCCCACTGGCCCATGTCCCCCATCCCCCACCCAGGGGCAAGGGAAGAGAGGACCCTGGCTCCCATTCCCAGACCTGGTGCCTCCTCTTGGAGCTGCAGGAGTCTATCTGGCCCATACTCTGGTTCAGGTCTTGGTCCCATTTCTTCAGAGGCTTTTCCTGTCCCCACCCTGCCCTTCTAAACCCCAGCTTGACCCCCGGGATCCAAGGCCCAAGGCTCAAAAGGCTGTATATATTCCACAGACCTTACTCAGACCTAACCCACTGAAGCCCTGTTGAGAGAGGAATGAATGAATGAACGAATGAGTAAAGAGAGCGAGCAAGCGAGCCAGTGAATGCTGGAGTGGCTCGCTGCCAGGTGTATAGTGAAGCATTTGAAGTAGCTCAGGTGTGATGATGGTGCCTGGGAGTTAGGTCTCTGCTGACAAACTCCCATCAGCCCAGGTATCCCTACATGGGGGTTCAAACACACCTTGAATTCCTCCCTGGAACCCCTAAAGGAAAGCCCAAAGTGTGTATTATGGAAGTGGGTGGGACTGGCCTGTGTCAGAATCACCTGGGCAGTTAAAAAAAAAAAAATCACTTTCTGGGTTCCTGGGTGGCTCAGTCAGTTAAGCATCTGACTCTTGATTTTGGCTCTCAGGTCATGATCTCACAGTTCATGAGTTTGAGTCTGACAGCACAGACCCTGCTTGGGATTCTCTCACTCCCTGTCTTTCTGCCCCCTCCCGTTTGCATGTGCACGCTCTCTCTCAAGATAAATAAACTCAAAAATATATATTTAAAAAAATCACTTTCCCGTTACTCTTCCTTCACCCCAGATTCCAATTCACTGGATCTAGGTGCGTCCCCACATGCACTAAAACACTGAAAAGTGAGTTGTGAAAAGTAATTGATTCATTAATTTAAAAAGTGAGCTGTAAACCTTGTAAACCCAGGTGGTATTTGGCAGAGATCAAAGAAGGCAGCTGCTCAGAAAAGGGAAGTTTAGGGGACAGAGTCAGGGTTAGGGTGGGGGCTAGTCTGAAGTCAGAATTAAGGATATGGCCAGGGTCAGGGTCACTGTGAGTCCAGATTTAGGGTTAGCACAGAGCAATGGCTAGGTTCAGTCTGTGATGGGGGGTGGGAATACAGAAAGGGAGAAAATTTTGCAGTATTTTGGGAGGCAAAAGGGGTCTGCACTGTTAGTGGTTAAAATATTAATTTGCATATAAATGATGAGTGTCAGGATGAGCTGGCTCATTAGGAAAAGAAGGCCATGCCTGAAGACCAAGGTTGAGAGGCCGTTTTCTTGGGCCCAGGATAGCCCCAGCTCTGCCCACCCCATTGCCCTGGGCAGGAGCCCTGTGCACAATGCAGGGACATCATCTGGGACAAAATGGGCTTTAAGAGTCCATCCTTGTGGCCAGCCTGGGTAGGACAGGAAGCAAAGTGAAGACGTTGAGAGGAGGCAAGTCTCCTCTCCTCACTGGAGCATCCAGGCCAAGACACAAAAACAGACACAAGGCACAGTGAGACTGAGGTAGGGTGAGCAGGACAGCGAGAGCAAGAGGGAACAACACAGGGAGGAACACAGACAGAAAGATTTGAAAATATAGTAAAGGCAGATTCAGATGGAGGGAGAGAGTCTGAGAGAAGTCACACACTCACACACACGCATACACACACTCACACACGCTCGGGCGTGTGCTCACGAAGCCACCCTGAGCCTTACTGGAAATAATCCCACATTCAACGCTGGGGCCTCAGCTGCACAGGCAGTGCCGAGCTGTTACCTTGCACATCTGTCAGCTCCAAATGTAGAAGCTGTCACAGGGGTGTGTGTGCATGTGTGTGTGTGTGTGTGTGTGTGTGTGTGTGAGAGAGAGAGAGAGAGAGAGAGAGAGAGAGAGAGAGCATGTGCGTGCCTGTTTCTCCCACAGAATTCTAAGCCCTTAGCCTGGCAGAGGGAGATCCCCAAGAGGCTCTCCAGAAGGTCCATACCCTAGGAAGCAGGCTGTGCTTCCTTCCCATCCTGCACAGGCAGAGGCCCAGGGGCTGCCCAGCTTTAGGAGATAGCCCATTGGACTTGGCTTCTGTGGCCGGCCTTGGCCACTCTCAGCCATGAGGTCCTGGGCCATCGAAGAAGCTGGGTCTCCTCATTTGTCAAGTGGGCATGTCAAGTAGCTGAGCCCTCTGGACCTAGAGGGGCAGAGATGAGTGCCTGGCTTCATGTGCACCAGTCACTCCTGGGACTTCAGGGATTCTTTTCAGCCTGCTTGTTTTAACCAGGAATTCCTTCTGTTGGCTGATTCCTGACTTCCAGGGATATACCCAGCACACAGGTTCCTCTGGGGACACTGAGGACATTGCCCTCCTCTGGCCTGCTCTTTTCCCAGCTGCTTTCCGTGCAAGACCCAAGGATGCACCTTGAACACTGACTCCGGCCTGAGAACCTCTGACCCGGAGCCTCCAGGAGCAGAGTGTTGGCACAAAGCCCAAGGACGCAGGGATACTTAACCGTTTCTTGTGACGATCCTTGGGTAGAACCATGTGCTCTTTCTCTCTGGGGACACTTTCCAGGTTTTTGTCCCCCACTCCTTATGAGCCAGGAAGTTCTTTTTTGTATTTGCACTCTGCCCTGCTTTAATCCAAGCTTATCACAAAGGCATTTTACAGCACTGAGGAAGAGGCCCCAGAAACGATCCAGAAGGGAGGGCAGCCTTTTTACTCTGAGTCTGAGAAAACAGGGCCCATGGCCGGAGGGCGTAGCCCCTGGGCCTACCACAGTGCCATGCCCAGTCAGGGGGGCCTTCTCAGCCACACAGAACTGACACTTTGAATATATAGAGAGTACACAGCCCTGCCACTCATCCCACAGACTAGCAGACGTACGGTTGACCTGCCCCATCTAAGCCCACCCTGACCCCCCGGGCCCATATTCCCCTCTTTCGTCAGATCCACCATCCTTTCTGCCCAAAGGTTGGACAGAAGTTCTAGGTAGGCTGTGGGTGTTCATGTCGCTCAAGCAGGGGGTTCTGAGAGAAGAGATGAGGTCTAAACCCTTGTATGTGTGGCTCCAACCCTGTTTTTTCAGGAAGGCAAGAGGCCATTATGGGGAGTGTGTTCTCTCCTGGGGCCAGAGTCTGTGTGCACATATATGGATGTATATGAACCACACATGGGCCTGCTCTGGGCCCCAGCCACGTGTGTGTGTGACTGTTTGCCACCTTGGTGTTAATATTAGTCATACAGGTGCTGGAGCATTTGGCTTTGCTTATGCATGGAGGGGGGTTTGCATAATTGTGTGTGTACCTTTATGTAAGTGTTTTGATGTAAAAATTGCCAGATAACAGTGTGTACACGCCAACGTGGGTTTGTGTGTGTGACTGAATGCACATACCTATGACGAATGTGATGAATGGGATGAATGTGAGTGTACCTGTAAACTACCGTGAGCGCACGTCCCCATTTATAGCTGAATAAACGGTGGGTTTGTATGTCGAAAGCATGTATGCGCACAATGGCGCGCATACATGTGATTATGTGTGGTTGTGGGTAACCACACGTTGTGTCCCTGGGTTGCTCTCAGTTTATCCGTGGGTGCGCACGGGTACACACGCGACGGGGCGTTACCTTACCTCTCGAGAGCGAGATTTCACTGGCACGGGGATGCGTGCGCATATCTGGGGGTGATTCTGACATGGTGCAGGCAGTCCTGGATAAAAGGGTATGTACGGGCCTGTGGCTGAGGGACAACAATTGTGTGCTGACAAACTCCAGCCACCCCTTAAGCCACATCCAGTGAGAAGACAATGTGTAAATGTGCTTGTTAAATACAAAACACAAGAGCCACAAGAGGCCAGGTCCCCAAGTGGTAGGGGTGAATCTGCAAGTCTCTCTCCCTCTCCCTCCCTCGCTGGCTTCGCGCCCCTCCCCTGCGCTGGCTTCGCTCCCTCACACCTAAGCCCAGTGGTGTTTTGCAGTCTTTCAGCTGTTACCTCAGTCCCTCCTCGCCTCATTCCCGATTCACTCCGTTGCTATAGGTATGTTTGAAACCCCAGCGTGGTAGATTTTAATTAGTCTTCCTACAGATGGCCAATTAACATTCATTACTTTTGCCTTGAGCGATTAATTATGAGTTTGGATAGAAAAGGAGAGAAGAGGAGAGAAGATGGGCAGGTGAATGAAAGGAGAAAAGAGAAGGGGTTTGATTGGAGTCTGGGAGTTTTACACAGAGCAGGCTGCTGGGGGAGAGGGTGGGAAAGAGCTGTTTGAATCCCCTCACTCCCAGCGGCCTCCCGGCCTCCCTCGGCCCACAGCTGCTCCGGGCCCCTAATCGGCTTGGCTGGCCCAGCCCTCCAGGAAAATAGAGCTCACACCCTTGTCGGGGCGTCCCTAAGCCTTTGGTGTTCCCTGACCCCAGCCCCTTTCATAATACCAGCCCTCCCGTCTTTCGTGCCAGAGCTGGGTGGGAACTATGTCAGGAATCGTCTAAAATGCAGCACATGACCCAGAAGAGAGGCTCGGCTGGCAATCACTCTTTCCTAGAATTGTAGCAGCTCATTGTACAGATGAGGAAACTGAGGCTAGACAGGAAATGACCCCCAACCCATGCAACTCAGGAGGACAGGCCAGCTCTGTTGACCCCTGGCCCCATTCTCATTCCGCTGCAACCAGGGTGTTTATAAAGACTCTGTGCAACGTTAAACGCAACCATCTGGAACATACTTGCTCGAATCAGACAGAAGCGTTCTTCAAGGTTTCAAACGTAACTCACATCCTCCAGTGTGCACCCAACTGCCGAATGCTCGTATGGTTTCCCAGCTCATTAAAACACTCCCTGGATGATGTTGCCCGATTTAAGAGCTGTAGCTATGTTCCTAATCCTAAATTCACTCCAGGAATGGAGGATAGACTCCTAAATGTAAACACTGGTCTTTTGGGTGGTAGGATTACAAATGATTTTTGTGTTTCTCTTTAAAATCATTTGTACTTTTTACTTTCTCTAGCACAAATGTATTACTTGAACAATTTTAAGTGTATAAACTATGACTATGTGTTACTTGAAATTTTCCCAAAATCTATTTGTAGAAAGAAGAAAAAAGGAGTCCATGTTACTTTATGATCTTCTTAAAAAGACCATAAATATTATACACATAAATTTTGACACTGGTTATTGCTTGAGTTATCACCTGCCTGGATTCAATTTGCAATTCTGCCACCTGCTTAAACTGTGTCTCAGTTTCCTCATCTGCTAGGTCAAGTAAAAAAGAATACCCATCTCACAGGGTCGAGAGGATTAAATAAAATAATGCACGGAAAGTCTTAGTGTGTTGTGACTAGAAAGAGCTCAACAAATATTAGCTATTATTAATAACAGTATGATTTTTAAACGATGATATCTGAGTAGTATGATTTTGAGAAGGGTTTTTTTTTTTTTTGCTCTTTTTCCTTTTCTGTATTTTGAAATTGTTCCATAGTGAATGCACATTACCTTGGTAATAAGAAAGTAATAAGAAAGACAGAGAAGGAAGGAAGGAAGGAAGGAAGGAAGGAAGGAAGGAAGGAAGGAAGGAAGGAAGGAAGGAAGGATAGATGTATTTAGTCTGCTCCAAGCAAATGTAGTTCTACTCTTTTAAATTTCTATTAAATTTGGGGGTACCTGGGTAGTCAGTCGGTTGAGTGTCCCACTCTTGATTTCGTTCAGCTCAGGTCATGATCCCAGAGTCATGGAATCAAGCTCTGCATGGGGCTTCTCGCTGAGAGCGGAGCCTGCTTGGGATTGTCTCTCCCTCTGCCCCTCTCCCCTGCTTGTGTACTTTCTCTCTCTCTCTAAAATAAATAAAATGGAAAAAAGTTAAAAATAAAATTAAATTTAAAATTCCTACTAAATTTCTACCGTCTTACTCATGCTGTAGTGAGTGCAGTTATATGGCCTATATCCCCTGGAGATCTCACACCATGACAAATGTCTTTACCTGCAGGAAACACCCTCCTTCTCCTTTCCTGGGTAGCTAAATCTTCCTTATCCTCACATCCCTGGCAGCCTCTCTCGGCCTGTCCCATTCCTTGCTCAAGCCTGGCTCCAGGGCCTCATTGGGTCTCCTTTGTTTGAGGGTTGTGTGGGTCACTGTCGAGGTACCTGGTGAGTGGGAAAGGGAGCCCCCAGCCTTCCCCTCAAGGGCCCACCACATGTCTCTGCTGGTCAGCTCCCTTTCTCTCTCTGTCTCCTGGCACACTTCTTCTTTGCACCCTGTGACTTCAGCGTGCATGCACCCTGTGCCCAGGGCCTAGGCCCATGTTTAATTGCAACTTCCCTCTGCCTCTCTTATTTACATTTCTGAGGGTGAGCCCCTTTCTAGGTCACCGGCCAGGATGTGGACTGGCCCCCGTGCATTGCATTTCCATCCTTGATCTGATAAACCGTAGAGTGGTGGGGCACTGGGCAGAAGGTTCACACAGTACAAAATATGGCTGTTTGGGCCAGAGTTTCCTAAGATGGGGGTTTGCGTAGAACAAGAGAAGGTTGGCATCTTTGATACTGTGCTCCTGCCATGGGCTCCCAAAACACCTCCTGCTACCCACACAACACCGTTCACACTATACCATCGATGTCTGCTTTCTTGTCCTGCTCCACCCAACATGCCCCATGCTAAGCTCCATGACAGGGGCAACCATGTTTGTCTCGCTCACTGCTTTGTCCTCAGCACCAAGTACGATCCTTGACGCCTAGTAAGTGCTCGGTAAATATCTGTTGAATATTGGAAAAGTACGCCGTATAATCCCGCCATTCTGTATATTTATAAAGGTCTTCTAGAGATTCAAAAGGTGAACACATGTTATAGAATCATTTGTGAGCTTCAGACTTCTCTGGAGAGAATTGGCAGAGCCAGGTGATTTAGATTTAGAGTAGTCAGGGAAGCCTTCTGGAAGTAAAGCAAATTGCACTGAAGGAAGTGAGATGGGGCTTCCAGCGCAGCAAGAGAAAGCCTGGCTTAGCATGAGGCTCCGGCCTTTTTTGTTATTCACGTCTGAACTGCCAATCGCAGTGTCGGCACTGAGGACATCAGGTCAGGGCCTGGAGCCAGGCTCCCAGGAAACAGGGAACGGGAGCAGCAAGACTGAGGCCTGAGCTGCAGGTGACATCAGGGTGGGAAGGGCAAAGCAAATCCACTGGTGCGACGGAGGGGACAAAGTCTGATCTCTGGAGAAAGAAGAGGATCTCCAGAAGCTGCCAGGCGGCTCGTTAGGATAACGAGGGGCTTGCCCCAGCTTACAGAGAATCCTGGGCTCACTACACCTGAGCACTAATGTGCTCATTAAAGGAGAGTTGGCTCCCAGGTGCTGGGCTGGTAGGCCAGGATGCTGCTGCAGCGTGGGGCAGAGACGGGGGTCTCCCTCGACGAGGTGGGGGTGAGTGGGTGCGCTGCTGTGTGGGAGAAGCGTCTCTGTGCCTTCGCGGAGGCGGGAGAGAGGACAGCTGAAACCAGAGGCTCCCTGAGCGTCAGAGGAGTACTGGGAAACCAGACAAGGAGTGGGTGAAGGGAACCTCTTCTGACTCTCCTTTCTCTTTGGGGCCATGGAATGAGGCAAAAAGGAAGTGAGGGGGGCCTGAATTTCTGGTGCGGGAACCCAGGGCAGCAGCTGCCTTGTTCTTTTCGTGCCGTAGTCCCAGAGAGTCCTAGGCTCTTGCTCTATGCCTTTCCCAAGTTACATGAATGCAAGTGTTCTGCAAGTGGTGCATGAATGCAAGAATGCAATGCATGAATGCAAGTGCTGGCCCAAAGACTCCAAAGGGCCATCTTTAGGGGAAGGAAGATGGGGAGGACTGCCTGGGAAGAAGTGAGACCGGAACAAGCCTTGAAGGTTGTGCAGGGTTAGCATTGGTGGGGAGGAAGAAGTCATGCTAGGTGGCGGAAGTCTCGTAATCAAGAACACCAGGGGGAGAATGGGCACGGTGTGTGGGACGGGGACACAAACTAACTGGGTATATTAGAGAGGACTGAATGAGGCCAGATGACAGATGTCTTTGAGGCACTCCGGCTGAGGATTTGGGGCTCACATGAGCTGCCCTCCTGGTGATGAGTGTCTACATTATCAGGCCCTGTCCTCAACATCAAGCTCCCGAGACTTCTCAGGGCTTTCTCATGGTCTTCCTCCAGGCCTCTCCCCAGCAGCTGATACCACCTACACTCTGGCCACCTTCTGAGGGTCTGGTAAGAGGCTGACGGTCTTCTCTTGCACTACCTTCCACACTCATTACATCCTTCATCTGGCCGGATTTCCTAACTGTCCTTTTATCCTAATTAACCCATTTCGCAAGGAACTCGGTGACCATGCCCTGTTGGGAAACGTGAAACGAGGAACATAATGACTGCTCTCAAGGACTTAAGAGCTGTTCAGGTGGAGACAGACATGATACAGGCTGTGCTCCTCACTCTAAGTACGATAGACCTTTGGGTGGATGCCAGGATGGCTCGGGGTTCCAGGCATTGTTGCCACCTCCCTGCTTTGCTATGCTCTCTGCCCCTCTGTCCACTGCCAAGTGTCATTTCTCTCTGGGTCACTTAGTTCAAATGCCTGAGAGAGAATCTCATTGTTTGAGCCCAGCCCAAATCAAGGTCATCAGCAAACTCATGGTAACCACCTCAGTCCTATCAGCTATGGTCAGTAGGATGGCCACACAGGCCCAGCAGGCAAGTGCACCGAAAGTTCCTGTACATGTTTAGCTGTTTCTTCATTGAATGTACTGTTCCGCAAAACAGTGTTTCTGAAACTTGTTTCATTCTGCTGTTATTGGCTTTTGGAAACACAAATTTAGTAATATGGCTGCAATTTATTGGAGATCAATATTTATTATAAATTGTTTATCTGACGTAGTAGGGGAAATATACTACCTGAGTTACCGTGAACCTTTTTTCCCCCTCCAAACAATTTTGTTTCTACTTTGAAACCTTTGGGGTTTACTTTTTGGCATCATTTCTCTGTTCTGTCCCAAATGGCTTTGAAATACTTATCGCTTCTCTCAGATGATAAGCCATGAAATTTTGCTTCTAACTTTGATGGCAAAGAGAAAAACATCTGTAGCTTCAATTAGAAGCTCTTTAGGGGAAAAAAAAAATGCTTGGCCCATTGTTTAAAATTAGCCAAAATTTGTAAACTTGGGGCGACTGGGTGGCTTAGTAGGTTAAGAGTCTGACTTCAGCTCAGGTCACAATATTGCAGGTTTGAGTTCGAGCCCCGTGTCGGGCTCTGTGCTGACGGCTCAGAGCCTGAGCCTGCTCCAGATTCTGCATCTCCCTCTCTCTCTGTCCCCCTCCCCCACCCTGCCACACTCTGTCTCTCTCTCTCTCTCTCTCTCAAAAATAAACACTAAAAAAATTAAAATTTATTAAAATCTGTAAACAAAAGGTGAATTCAAATTTGGAAACCAAAGTCAGCCAAGACCTCACTGGACCAGCCACCGGCACATTTCAAGAATAGCTTGAAACAACTCCTCACGTTTGAACAATCTGCAGAAGTCTCTTGATCACAACAAACAAGCCAACGTGTTTCCAACAACCTTGGAGCTTCCTGTAGGTTATGACTTCACTCCGTTTACAAATGTTTTGAAAATTTGCCAGCTTTCCAGAGATGCATGAATAGTGTCATACAAAGAATTGACAGACTGAGATCACTGCAGAACTCTTTCATATCCCGACAATCCCAACACCATTAAATCCCCAAGACGTGCATGACAATGTGTGTATAAAGCTCTTGGCTCATCCTCTGTAAACGTTGTAGCAACAACATTACATCTTTCACTTATGTCAAGCTCCTGTGTAGACATAGCAATGCAATTTTATTCAAAACAGCTTTCATAATAATTCAGTGTAGGAGCCTCCTAGTGATCTTAACCATACCCATGGTGCCCTTGAATGTCTGCTTAATGAAGACGGTTTGGGACATTTTCTGCAGGAACCTCGTATAGACTAAGAAGTTGGCATTCTCACACCATAAGTTGCCTTATTGTATCTCATGAGTAGTTTATGAGAACAATGTCCATCTTTATTATTTTATTAATAATTCTAAATGATTACTATGTTCCAGGCACAATTCAAAGCGCTTTACGTTCATATACTCATTGAGTCCTCTCAACTGACTAGACGGCAGGTTCTATGATTTATTCCCATTTTTCAGAAAAGGAAACTGGCACTGAAAGTTGAGGAACTTGGCCAACGTTCACAGAAAGTTTGCATTATTTGTAGAAACCAATTTAAGTTAGTTGTAAGTTCTCTTTATATTTCTCTTTGATTTCCAACTCAATATATTTACCCTCACTCACAAATGAGATTCCCTATACCCTTGGTAGACACAGTTTTTCCAGAAATAAAACGTTTTCAACTTTGGATAATTCTACTTTCCTCATCAGGATTCAGGTAATCAGGCAATAGTTAAAGACAATGACACTGAAAAGTAGATATTTATGACAAAACTACACCAATACAAATGCATTTCCCACTTTTTCTGGTTTTCTGAAATTTTCCAGTAATTTTTTTTTTACATTTTAATTGATCTTTCATTCCTGATTTTTTTGTTAGTGGAACAAGCGGAATGGGCAACAGGATATCTTTTATCATGCTCTGTTCCATCCATCAACAATCCGATTGTAAAGCTTTTAAAAGAATATTTTAATTCCCTTGAAGTTTTCGTACTTTGAGGATAGTTTTGGATCCACAAGGCCTATTGCTTTCCTTCATAAATTTCAAACCACGTACCGAATCTCGGCTTTGAAACGTGTTACTCTCTGTATCAACCTATCAACCCTGATTAACTCTTGATGGTGAAAATACTTGATTACTCCTCACAATACTATTGGCATCGTAATTGATGGACACTCTCAGAAATTTTTGTGAAAAACAGAAACTCAAACTTTTGTTTTGACATCAGTTTTTAAATTCCTGTGGCTTAAGTATTTATTTAGAATTGCTCAGTGATTGTGTTCCATCTCCAGGAGGAGAATGCCAATGACAGATTCTCTAACACTTCTTGTTATGACACTTTCCATGTTTTCTCAGCTACTTTCTAACCAGATTAATGTCCCAAAGCAGGGCTCTTTCTGCCTAGTGATGCACTGCCGTTAGAGCCTACATACCACGGGTTGAAGACCTGTCCACTGACCACAGTTTTTATTAAGAAACTGTTTTATTGTTACTCAATCACCTTTCATCCATAGATTTTTCATTCATAGATTTTTAAAAATTCTATTTTTTCCTCTTTTACTAATTTTGAAGTGATACTCTGTTTCTATTCCTTTGGTGGTGACCCTAGACATCTTATCAGGCCTACTTGATTTCCAAACTCTAAAGTGAATCTATCTTTGCCTTCCTTCAGAAAATTATGTAATCCAAATGTGCTTTAACTTGGTCACCAGTCTGCCCTATCTATGTGCTACTATTGTTCAATATTTAGTCCTACAAATTATACAGGAAGCTTAGTGTTTTATTTGGTGTTTTATTTAGTGTTTTTATAAACAGTCAACATTTATATTTGGGAGAGGAGGTGTTGCTGTTTTTATTTTGCCAAATAGATTTTAAGAGACACACACTACTTGCTTTTGTCAGTGTTTTGTTTATTTATTTATGTATATATGTCTTTGCTTTTCAACTTATTTTTTATTGTGGTAAAATACACGTAACAGAAAATTTACCATCTTAATGATTTTTTAAGTATTTATGTACTTTTTTTTTTTTAGGTTTTAATATAAGCTCCTTTTAATGTTTATTTATTTTTGAGAGAGAGAGAGAGAGAGAACGCGAGTGTGTGCACACGGGCACGCGGGAGAGCATGGGCGGGGAGGGGCAGAGAGAGAGGGAGACACAGAATCCAAAGCAGCCTCCAGGCTCTGAGCTGTCAGCACAGAGAGCCTGACATGGGGCTTGAACTCACAGGCCATGAGATCATGACCTGAGCTGAAGTCGGATGCTTAACCGACTGAGCCACCCAGGTGTCCCTTTACTTATTTTTGAGAGAGAGAAAGATGGGGTGGGTTGGAGGGACAGAGAGAGAGACAGAGGGAGAAAGAGAATCCCAAGCAGGCCCTGCACTATCAGTGCAGAGCCAGTCACTGGGCTTGATCTCACCAACTGTGAAATCATGACCCAAAGCCAAAATCAAGAGTTAGAGGCTTAACTGACTGAGCCACCCAGATGCCTTTTAATGGGTTTTAAATGTACATTTCAGTGGGATTAAGTACATTTGTATTGTCAAGCAACCATCACCATTATCCATCCGTCTCTAGAATTCTTTTCTTTTTGCAAAGCTAAAACTCTATATCCACTAACCAGTAAGTCCCCATTCCCTCCTTCCCCACAGCCCCTGGCAACCACCATTCTGTTTTCTGTCTTTAGGATTTTGACTATTCTAAGGACATCATATAAGTGGAATCATACAGCATTTGTCTTTTGGGGATTGGTTTGTTTAGCACAGTGTCCTCAAGGTCCATCCATTTTGTAACATATTGCAAAATTCCATTCTTTTTTAGGGGCACCTGGGTGGCTTTCAAGGTTTGGTGATTATGAATACAGTCTTTGTGTGAACATATGCACTCATTTCTCTTAGGTGTATACCCAGGAGTAGAATGGTTGAATGGGTATATTTTAACTTTATTTAAAAGTGCCAAATAATTTTCCAAAGTTGTACCATTTTCCACACCCATGCTAGGTACTTTTTAGTTTATTTTTAATACTGTTTTTTAGTTTTAAAATACACTAAACATAAGTATTTCATAGTCTACGCCTGATAATCCTAATATATGCTGTCTCTGCAGGTCTGATTCTGCAGTTTGTAGTTTCTTCTAATTCTCACGGTAGTTTATATCCCCGTGTATTTTGTGATTTTTGATTGTGAGTTCATCTTCCTTGGAACTTCGTCTGGGGGAGTATTTGAAGTTTGGCTTTCAAGTACATTCCTCTAAAAAAGGAGGATAAATATACTTATTTGCCTCTGCCAGTGGATACTAAATTCTCAGCTTGGAATCTTTTAGGGCCTCCTAAAATTTCTGGCCCTAAATCCAAGCAAAGTGAGGCTATGGTTAGGAACTCTCAAGAAAATATGTTTTCTTTTTTTTCCTTTCCACACAGAGCCAAAGCTAAGCCAAGCACGTGTGTCCACCACCTCCCTTTGTGGGGGTGGAGTGTTTTCTCATTCACTCAGCTAAGATGTCACTTTTCAGGGGTCTCTGATCTGACTTCCTGTCTCAAACTTTGTGCCCTGTCCCTCTCACTTGTGGCCCTTTAAAACCCAAGCCCTGTGCCACCACTGAATGGGGGTTTGTTCCAACACAGACTCCAGCTTCAGAATCCACTTCCTTGGCTCAATTCAAGCTTTCTATAATTTCTGGGCATTTGAGGATTTTTCCTTATTTTTGTGCCAGCTCTGCCATCATTCAAACAGATGTTTTTCAGACTGGCAAAAGATTGATAATTGAAGTTGAGTGATAAACATGTGGAGATTCATTATACCATTCTCTACGAAGCATGTTTGAAATTTCACATAATAAAAAGTCCTTTTTTTAAAAAGGAATTCTCCATAGAGATTCATAGTGAGATATTTAGAGGTAAAATATTAGGATGGCTGTAGTTTACTCTAAAATACTTTAGAAGGACAGGGTGTCCGGGTGGCTCAGTCAGTTGAGCGTCTGACTCTTGATTTCAGCTCAGGTTATGATCCCAGGGTTGTAGGACTAAGTCCTGCATCGGGCTCCACACTGAGCATGGAGCCTGCTTGGGATTCTCTCTCTCTTCCCCCCTCTGCCCCACTCCCTCACACTCTCTCTTAAAAAAATAAAATAAAATAAAAAACAAAAAACAAACCACAAAACAAAAACAAAAAAACAACTTCTGAAGGAAAGATATAAAGCAAAATGGAAAAATGTTAATAATTATAAAATCTGGGTGACAGGGCATATGGGTGTTCATCATACTATTTTGTGTACTTTTAAGTATGCTTGGAAATTTTTATAATACAAAATCAAAGTATGATAAAAGGATTCTTAGGCATTCTGTACTGGGTCTCTGGACATCTAGTCTACCATATTATTAGAAACAAATATGACATCACATTGAATGATTGAACTTACAAAGAAAGAATCCACCAATGACCCGGCCAAATTGTTGAACGACCGAAGAAAAGGAAGAAATGTATGTACAACATTGCAAAGCTGTGCAGATCCAGATATGAACAAACTTGTGTGAATGGACAATTAGGGAAGTGGGAAGGTGAGCATACTGGCAGAACACCAAGTCAAGTCGGGATGGGCCTGCCAAAGTGTCCTGTCATTGAGCTTAGTTTTCATTGCATGACTCAGTTATTTGCTGGTTGGTAGCCCCATCCGTGTAATAGCAGGATCTAGCTTCTTCCTCTCAGAGTCCAGCCTCCCTGGTTTGGGGGAAGGGGGACTGTCTCCCAGCTCCAGCCCAACTCTCACCTGCTCTCTAAGTGCCTCCAGTCTAGCCCCTTTTGCTGCCTTGCAAGATGCCTGTGAGTCATCATGTCCTTTCCGGAACTTCCAGGCCTTGCCTGGAGCCCCACTAGGACAATCCACTACTACATAACCATCTGACAGGAGTAAGTGGGCATTCAGCAGAATAAATAGCTCAGGGTGGCTTTGGCAATTCTGGTCAAGACCCTTTGACCAGTGGGAAGTGAGGATAGAGGCCCCCCCCCTCCCTTCGTTTTCCACTTCTATGGAGAACTATTTGAATAAGAACACATCCACACTGTCAAGAAAGAGCCTGAATTTTCAGGGACAGAGCAGCCTAGACCCATATGTTGAAAAGAAACATTTCCTTGAATTAATAGTAATCTGCAAAGATAACATCTCATTATAGAGAAGATATTTATATTGTTATGCAAAACACCGAGACACTGAGCCATGGGCTCCTTAATTGCTCCATTTAAGAATTAAGTCTTTGGTTCATCTTTGCAAGAACAAGGCATCCATTGATCCAGAGGAAAGAGATATTTGCTCCAGTTCACACATCTTACCATATAGAGAGACAGTGGAAGGTTTTCATTTATAGTTCTCCCCACTCAAGACGTTAGCCAATTACTGGACAGCTTTCAACTTCAAAGTGTCTGGGTTTCCTTTCCCATTAATCAGAGGCTCTGCAGGATAAATCTTCCAAGGTGAGGCCTAGATCTAACTCCCCTTTCATGGCAAAACCTCACAGGGCATGAACTGGTTCTTTTTTGTGCTCTGTTGTGATGAAATTTTACATCATTGTACTGTTGCAGAATAAATATAATCTTAAATTATGTTTTTCGAATTCATATGTCAGTCAACAAATCTTTGATGAGCACCTATCGCCAGGCAAATGTGCTGGTGTTGGGAACACAGCAGCAAAGAAAATAAATGAAATTCTCACAAAGTTAGCACCCTATATAGTTGACTTCATGTACTTTTTAAATGTTTATTTATTTCAGAGAGAGAGAGAGAACATGAGTGGGGGACAGGCAGACAGAGAGGGAGAGAGAGACTCCCAAGCAGACTCCGTACTGTCAGTGCAGAGCCCAACATGGGCTTCAAACCCACGAACTGTGAGGTCATGACCCGAGCCGAAATCAAGAGTCAGGCGCTTAAGCGACTGAGCCACCCAGGCGCCCCTTACTTCAGGCACTTTTGCCAATTTCCTAACTCTCAGAAGTTGGACTGACACATGCTGTAATGTTTTTGAGCAAGGTTTGGAGTGGGAAATGTGTAGGGCATGCACAAGAGGCACAGAGAGCGAGGAGTCCCTGGATGCACAGCGGTGGCAACATTGCTACAGTTGGGGCTACCCATGGGTGAGCAGAGGACAGGAGGTCAGAATGGTAGGCACGTGCTCATGGAGGGCCTTGAATGCCAAGATAAAAGCTTGAACTTTATTAGACATAGTGACACTAACAGTTAGTGCTTATTCGGTTCTTAGCCTATGCGCTAAGCGGTATACACGAACTGCCTCATTTTAGTTCTCTCAACAACTCTCCAGGTACTATTATTATCTCCAGATTACAGATGAAAAACTGAGTCACAGAGGTAAAGAAACTTCCCTGGGTCCCACAGTTGCGTGAAAACATTTTTACATGGAGTTGTGTCCTAGAAATCTGGCAGCCTTGAGTCAGATGAATTGCAGAGAGGAGAGACCACAAATAGTTATTGTAAGAGAATCACCAGAGAAAGGTACCAAAAGCCTGAAGTAGAACGGTAGCAGGGGGAATGGGAAGAAAGGAATGGATGCAAATACTGAGTGAATGTGCAGGGCACTGGCAGAGAAGAAGATTTCACAGATGCCTCCTAGCTACTGAGACTAGATGTCCTGGAGGTCTGTTATTAGAAGAGGCTGAGCCAGGGAGAGACAGATTTGGTGTAGAGGATGTTGAGCTCAGTTTTGGGGTACAGTGAATGTCTAAGGACCCCCAGGAAGGTTACCTCACAAGCACTGAAAATTAGCAATTTGATCTGGGAAAAAATAAAGAGTTGGTGTTACAAATCCGTAAAGGGGTTGCACCAAGGTATTAGTTGCAACAGTGGGAGTAAAGGTAGAATAAAGATAGATGATGGATGATTAGATAGATAGATAGATAAATAGATAGATGAAGGAAGGAAGGAAGGAAGGAAGGAAGGAAGGAAGGAAGGAAGGGAGAGACAATGGTGCCTAGTGAACACCCACAGTTAGGAGAAGAAAGGGGAGCCCATGGAGGAACAGATCAGAGGCGGCAGATCCAGACAGGTACCTTGTTAGGAAAATGAAGAGATGAGAGAGTTTCCAAAAGTCAAATGCTGAAAAGCCCACAGCCAATTATAACTAAAAAAGACAGGAATTTGGAAATAAGGAATCCTGATGATCATTTCAGAGAATGATCAGAGTTTAAGAAACCCTTAAACTCTGCACATGGGGGAACAAATGGGTACATTACCAGAGGCCAAATTGGCAATATGGATCAGAAGAGTTAATACCGCATATCTGGAAATTATACTTCTAGAAATTTATATAGAAAAGGAATACTCCTAGAGATGCAATAAGATACAGCTATGAGGCTGTTGGTCACCATTTTGTTTAAAATCCTGAAAATTTGTCAACAGCACAAACAATGGGGAATATTTAATGGGTACAAAGAGGATTGTAGTTGGTTATAAAGAAGCAGGTTACAACACTGCGTATGTTTCTCCCACCCCCATTCCCCACCTTTTAAAGGAAGGCAATATAGAGAGAAATATGGAAGAATATACTGCAAGAATTTCATGATGGTTTTTTCTAGGTGGTAGGATATGATAATTATAAGATCTCTGTTTTCCCTTTCTGCACACCCATTTACCCTCCCTCCCTCCTTTGGATTACCTATATCTACTATAACAACTCTGTCCAATAGAAATATAATGGGAGCCACATATGTAATTTTAAACATCCTAGTAACTACATTTAAAAAGTAAAAAGAAACAGATAAAATAATAATATATTTTCTTTAACCCCAATGTGTCAGTGTCATCATTATAACATGAAACCAACACAGAAAATATTAATGATATCTTAGATTTTTCAAAACACTCAGCCTTCCAAACCTGGTATGTATTTTACATTTACAGAATATTTCAATTTGGACCATCCACATTTTAAGCACCCGATGGCCACATGGCTTCCGTATTAGATAGCAAAGCTGTATAAAATTAACAGCTAACGTTTATCAAGTGCTTACTATGTGCTAGGAACACTGATGTAAGCCCATTGGGTGGGGATTATAACTCGTTCAACAACACAAAAACTCCTTAAGGTTGTTAGGATTGTTATTGCCTCCATAAGCATATGTTGCTATTGTCATAACACCATGGTAAAAGTTTGGGAGCTTTGCACGCCATTTCCCTAATGGGATGGGGGTGGAAGCCAGGTTGCAAAGGCTTATTGAGTCGAAGGGAACTGAGGCAGATGCAGAGAGACTAAAACTTACTCAAAAAGTTTGGTGGTGAAGAAAAGTTAGCAGAAACTAGAGGACGGAAGGCTTTTTGTGGGACAGGGAGACCCAAAGGCAAACTAAGCTAAAGAGGAGGGAGGAGGATGAAAGGTAAAAGAGAAATGGCTGGGGATGTTGTTAGACCAAGTACTCCACAAGAGTGAGGGCTCTGTTGGATAAACACTGCCTGGCCTGTGCTGGGGGGGCTATGATGGACACCATCGCTTCCCAGCTGAGGGTGGAGGTGGAAGTGTAGCCTGGGAGGTGGGGGGGCAGACCCTGGTAACTCCCTCCTGCAGGTGAATGCCAGAACAGAGTGGAGGCGGTGCTTCCCTGGGGGGAGTTGAACTGAGTGGTGAAGAATGAAAGTTACCCAGCAAAGCAGCAAAAAATGGACGGGATATAGACTTGAAAAATACTTGACTATAAGACCAGGTGACTGGACGAGAAAGATGAGAGAGTAAGGATCTGAGTTCCCAAGCTTCCTGCATGGCCAAGGGCAGAGATAGTTAACATCTTCTGAGTGGCTGTCTGGAGTCACACATTGGTCCTGTGCACCACATACTAATCTCATTCATCCTCACAGAGGTCCCATATAGTGCTTCCCATTCTGCAGATGTGCAAACCGAAGCAAGATTATTGGCCCCAGTTCTCACCATCAGTAAGTGGAAAAGTCAGAATCGGAGCCCAGGTTGTTCCAGAGATGGAAGGAAGGAGGAGACAAGTTGATGAGGGCCCAGAGGTAGGATGGGTGGTCCAAGGGGCTGGGCAGGCAGGTGTGGAATGAAAGGTAAGCAGACATATGGGATGGTAGGGCCCTCTGGCCTGAGGAAGGCACCGATCAGTCTTTGGACAGAACTCAGCAACTGGGGAGGGACGACAGGCAGGTGGAAGGGAAGGGCTGGGGAACAGAGGTGGGAGAAGGGGTAGGAGGTTTGGTTTAAGGTGGACTGCTGTCCACTGGTGGAGAGAGGAGGCATTTATGTACATGATCAGCTGCGGGTGGGAGAACTTGGCAGAGACTGGGCAGGTGAGAAGGCACAGCAAGAGACAGGGGCCAGGTGGAGAGCATTGTTACTCCAGAACACAGAGGCAGAACACAGAGGCAAGCTTAGAGACCCCCTGAGGGTGACAAGTTCTCTTCACCTACTGCAGAAAAAGCGACAGTAGAGGAAGAGGCCCTAAGAGGAGCAGAAATAGAGGAAACCAGGTTAGGGATAAATATCCACACAGGGAGGGGAAGGATGGAGGGAAATTAGAGAATTACCAGAGAGGAAAGCCAGAGAAAGGAGGCTTGGAACAGGGAAACGGGAGGGAGGGTGAAGGTAGAACTGCCATCATCCAGCACACCCAGCACACCAGCAACCCATCCCTAACCCAGAGAACGCCTGTCTTGGGAGTTAGCTGCAGCAGCAGGGTGGGGACGGAATGGGAGTGAAACCCGAGCCAGATCACTGACCTGTCCCAGCTCAATGGAGACTGCGACCAGACTCAAGTCACTGGTCCTGTGCAGTCTGTTTCTTCATCCGAAATATGGGGTTCATGACAGACAGCTAGATGTCAAAGGACTCCGCAAGCACCAGGTCCACAAGGGAAGGTGTTATTATAAGGCCTATCAAGTTAATAACAACAGGTATCCTCAGAACCATGCAGATGACAATAGATGTGGCCAGTGTAGATGCCAAGTCTAGAAATGAATGGCCCGGTAGATTCCAAGCTCCTCTACCTGCCCAGTGTAGCGAGTTCGCGGCCAATATCCAGCCTCACGTTGGGGTAGGAGGCGAGGGCCTGCGGTTAGACAGATGGGGTTCGTCTCTGGCCAGGGGCGCAAGGCCCGCAGCAGGGTTAAACTTGCTCCGGCTCCTGTCTTCTCCGTGGCAGCCCCCTGTCGCCGCAGAGCACAGGCCCAGGCAATGCTTATCCAACTGAACCCGCGTCCCCGCGGGGATCTTGCTCCAACAAAATACCCAGTCATCTCCTTCTATCTAAAGCGAAAATCCCTTCGTTCCGTGCCCTTGCCCAGCTCCGCACACTTGCCCCCTTAGTGGTGTGGCCTGCTCAGGTCGCCGCTCGGCCCGGCTGAGCTTCCCCTTTTCCAGGACTGAAGCTGGGGCAAAGGAGGAGGGGGAAGAAATAAATGAAAAGTCGGGGTGGAGGGTGGAGCAGCGAGACAGGGAGGGGGATAGACAGCCTGAGACATAAACGGGAGAGAGACAGAGAGACCTGTACAGAGCCAAAAAGATCCGGAGAGGTCGCAAAAGAGGCACTGGCGCTCGCCACGGATTCGTTAAGGATTCCTTCCGCAGGCATTTCTGATGAGGCTCCGCCGCGCTCGGCCCGGGGCTGCCCGGGACGCGAAGGGCTGCAGGGTGCGGTCGCCTCGCCTCACTTCCCCCCTCTCGCCGCCCCCTCCCCACCTCGCCCAAGGGGGCCGGAACGGCGTCGGCGCGCGGGGGCTTTTCGGCGCAGTCGAGTGGAAAATAGACTTTAACCCGCTTTGTGGCGACAGGGGCGCCCGAAGCGCTCTCCCGGACCGGGGCTCCCGGCGCTCAGGCGGGCCACTCCCAAGACCCGGCCTGGAGTCCCTGCAGAGTCACGCGGCACGCGGAACCCCTGGCCTCGGGGCGCCGGCAAGGCCTAGGCCGGATCTGCGCACCCGGCCACAGCCGGGCCGCCCCGACAGACCCCGGCGACGGCGAGGAAGCGAAACGCGCTGCGGTCCCCTCCTTGCAGTGCTCTGGCAGGGTCCGGGTCCCAGCCTCCCCACCACCGCCCAGCGCCCTCCTAGGCCTCCGTGCGGTGTTTCCTGCGGCCTGGAAGGCCCGGGTGAAAAAGTTTGCTGAGTACTGGTTCTCTTCACCCTCTCACCCCCAGGGAATTATTGCAAGAAATGGAAACCTGACGGAGCAGAGTCGTCCGCTGCTCCGCGGTCGCAGGTGGAAGGTGAGGGTCAGGGGAGGCCAGGCGGCCGCTGCGTTCCCGGGATGGCTGGGATGCATTCTTGGAGACAGGGTCGACTGCTCGGCGAGCTTCAAGTTAAGGCTCGAGGCCCTGGCCTGGCCCGCCTGCACCTGAGCCCCACGACCAGAGAAGGCGAGAAAAGCAGATCGTCCTCTGCTGAGGCCCGCCGTCCCGGTGCGAGCAGACCGCGGTGGCTGTGGCTGGGCCAAGGAGGTGCTTCCGAACACGGATTTGCTGCTTGAGGTCTGCAAAGTGACCACTCCGGTGGCTCTTCTCGCGCTGTCCCCGGCCTGGCCCCTGGGTGAAAAGAACTGGGCGTCCCCTTTCTGGAGCCGTCTCCCATAACACTCAGAAAACGCGAAACCTCACGAACGAGGGCGCGGCTTTCAGACCCGCGTCCCAAGAGACAGATGGTGGGGTGAGCGGGAGGGTCCTGGAGGTCAGGGAGCTTGTTCTCGGAGAACCTATTTGTTGGGCAAAACCCACCCACCCTCCACTCGGATCCAAGTTGCCTGAGAACTGAAACGACATCCCAGGATGAATTGGAGGGGGTTCAACTGAGTTACACATCGGGAAGTGGGGCTGGAGATTTTCCCAAGCCCCAAGGCCCCTCGGACGTCTTCTTCGGCTCTCGCGTGGGCTGAGGTGGTTGGAGCGGTCGCCAGACTCAGCTAAAGGGCAGAGACGCGAGGAGAAGCTTGTGGCAAGGGGCGGATGAGGGGTGGGGGGGGAGGCCTAGATCGCCCAGCAAAGGCTCCAGTCCGCTTTTTGCCTCCGACTGCTGGCTCCTTCCCCACCCGCCGTCCCTCGCCCCGCCCCGCCCCGCCCCCCACCTTGGGGCAGGTGAGCGGCGGCCAATGGGCGAGCGCGGGGCAGGTGCCGGCTAACTCGCGCCTCGCAGAGCAGCGGCCGAGGCTGAGCTGGGCAGTGCTGGGAGGACCAGGGGCGGGGGTCGGTCCTGGCTGGACTCGGGAGGGAGGGGGCCGGGCTCAGCCCCCAGGCCGTAGAGACAGCTCGTAGCCTCGCACGGAACCCGCGCCAGTGCCTGCGCCGGGAGCTGCCCGCTCGGCCCCAGAGGCCGGCGCGCCTAGCTGCGCGCCGTGGCCCGACTCCGCGTTCGCTCGCTCGCACGCCCCTCGCCTCACCGCGCCTGGCTCGCCGGCCGGGTCTGAGCGCGGGCGGGCGGGCGGGGGAGGTGAGGGGTGCTGGTGTGTGTGCATGTGCCTGGCTGGGTGCACACCCCGCACGGCGGCGGCGCCAGGACGCGGAGCGCTCCCCAGAGCCCAGCTGCCTCGCTCGGCTCTGGCGACCGCGACCATGTTCCAGCCCACAGCCAAACGCGGCTTTACCATCGAGTCCTTGGTAGCCAAGGACGGCGGCACCGGCGGGGGCACTGGCGGCGGGGGCGCCGGCTCCCATCCCCTGGCGGCGGCCGCCTCGGAGGAGCCACTCCGGCCCACGGCGCTCAATTACCCTCACCCCGGCGCGGCCGAGGCGGCCTTCGTGAGCGGCTTCCCCGCTGCCGCCGCCGCCGCCGCCGCCGCGGGCGCCGGCCGCTCGCTCTACGGTGGGCCCGAGCTTGTGTTCCCTGAGGCCATGAACCACCCCGCGCTGACCGTGCACCCGGCGCACCAGCTGGGCGCCTCCCCGCTGCAGCCCCCGCACTCCTTCTTCGGCGCCCAGCACCGGGACCCTCTGCACTTCTACCCCTGGGTCCTGCGGAACCGCTTCTTCGGCCACCGCTTCCAGGGTGAGTGCCCATGCTGTGCCCGCTTAGGCGGCCGGCCAGCGCCCACGCTGCGGTTGCGCGGGGGAGGCTCGGGGGCGCGCGGGGCTGTTCAGAAGTTGTTGAAAGAAGGCTGTGGGTCGGCAGAGGCCGATCCCCGAATGTGGAAGAGCCGCGGCGGATCCATACGCGCTACCGCGGTGTTGGGTTCCCTTCCAGAGAGCCAGGTTGGGACCTCCAGGCTTTCCCAGAAACGATGCCGGTCCGGACGCCAAGCCCGGGCGCATCTTTGGAGCCTCTCCTGATCCTCCCGCGGCCTGCCAGAATCCCTCCCGGCCGAGCCAGTCGCAGTCCAGTGAGCGCAGCGCTCACGGTTCTCCCTCCGCCCCAGCTGGACCTGGGACCATACTTCGCTTACACATCCACCACCAACTCCCAGATATCCGCCCTCTCTGGCGCGTCGGAGCAGGGCAAAGTCTACCCGCGTGCCCCGGGTCTGTGGAAAGAAGGGGCAGCAGGGAGGGCAAACTGGAGAGTTAATGTTCAGTGTGGAGTGTTCCACTGTCTTGGGGTGTTTCTCAGCAACCTCGACCCGACTTCTCCAAGTTACAAGTGCCTCTCAGACGCAGGGTCGGGAAGGTTTGCAACAGCAACCGGCTTCGTCCGCCCTGCGCGGACTCTGGGAGCCCGCCCGGCTGCTGGGGGACCGACGGCAGTCCTCCCAGGCAGGGGGCGGGGGCAGAGGACTTTTAAGGTCATAGGCAGGCTGTTCTCCCATCTCTGCACTGGGCAGTGGGTTTGCTAATGAAGATACCCCACTGGCCTTACACACGCACACACACGTTTCAATTATCTGACTTTTCCGAAGGAAATAGAGTTGCATTTGTTGGAGTTCGTTTTCTTCCTTGAATTTGTTAAAGTTTGTTTCTCTTTTCTTGTCTTTTTTTTTTTTTAAGAATGGCCTTAATTTGTGAAGTAATTGCTTTAGTTTCCAGTTTTATTTTGTTAGTGTGGACGGGACTGGACCTCAGCCTCGTGAGGTTCTATGACTCAGAGCTAGGTAACCCGGCTTTTAGTGAAACAAATGAAAAGGATATGGCTAGAGAGAGCTTCGGCTACCAACCTAATCTGACGATAAACTGCGGTCTACACAAAGTAAACCAGATGCTTGGTACCATTATTTAGGTAACAGAAGAAAAATGATCTTTTGAAGCTTTGACTATAGGTGCTTCACTGTTTCACCGAGAGCCGCTTTCCCGGTCCTGCTTTGTCAATTTGCTTAGTCCCATCTGACCAGTAGATATTGACCCAGCAGATCCCACAAAATAAAAGAATGTAATTACTTGAACAAGAATTTTTGTGGGCAGACTTGTCCCCCTGGGATTTCAAAGATTTGCCCAAATCATCTTGGGGGCAAAAAAAAAAAAAAAAAAAAAGCCTATGGTGTCAGCAGCTTTGGGCATGAAACTTGTCAATTACAATCATTGTTTACTGCTATAAATGAAGTTTTATTCAAAACTGAGTAAACCACTTCGGTACTCCGTGGGGCCTGGCCTGGGTCTCAAAACCTGGCACCCATGGGCCGATCTGAGAGACGCGGCTGCTTTTGAACCGTCGGAACGGGGCACAAGGGGCCCGTGGTTAGAAGGATGGTGCAGGGACAGGGACTCAGAGGAGAGGGCAGAACCGATCCTAAGCCCTGTGGTCTCTGTTCATCCGATGGTCTCTGCAGCTGTGCCCTTGGCTTCGGACCCGGGGCCCCACGCCCTCCGCTCTGCCTTTCCCGCCTCTAGCCTCGTCCCCGCGGGCGCGGCGCGCTGAGGGCCGGGGGCACCTCGCGACAGATCCAGCTCTGAGCATTCCCAGCCAAGCGAGGCCAGATGAATTCTCCGAAAAACCTTCTCAGAAATTGCCGCCGCTCCCTGAGCCATCAGTCCCGGCGGGCACGTTGTCGAGTTGCAAAAACGGTTGGATTTTTCTCTCAAGAACCGTGTCTGGACGCGGAGATGGAGCCATGCGTGGCCGAATTTTTGAACTCGGAAATCCGTTGGACACTGAAGGACTTTTCGGACGCTGACACGTTTCGGCTTTGGGTCCGGTCTTCATCGCTGCAGCCCGGTGCGCGCCCCGGCGGCTGTGAGCCTTGCGGTCCCAACGGGGCCTTGGGGCTGCGGGCAGAGCCGTCCCAGGCCCTCCGGCGCCGCGTTTTCTAGAGAACCGGGTCTCTGCGATGCTCATTTCAGCCCCGTTTTAATGCAAGAAACGAAACCCTACACGAACGAAAAGGAACATGTCTGCGCTCGGTGCGCAGCGCTCTCGGGCAGCACGGGCCCGCGCGCAGGCAAGCAGCTTTTCCGGCAGAGCCAGGAGGTGGAAGAGGCAGAGCCCACGCGGGATGTCTGGATCAGGCGTCAGGATCCTGAAGCCGGTGGCCTTCGAGGCCTAAAGGGGAGGAGCCGGCGGAGACGCGGAGTTGGCCGCACTTCGGTGTTATTACCCGGACTCAGGAACTTTCCAGGCCAAGAACAGCGTCCGGAGGGGGCCTGGGAAGCCCCAACCCACTGGGACCGGCGTTTGCAATGGGCCGGTGCATCAAAGGGCGCCTTTGTTCCGGCAGGAGGAGGGGGAATGAGGTTATCTCCGCAGTTTGGCCGGCCTCTCCTTCTTGTTGCCCCGGGCTCCTCCGCCCAGCCAGCCACCCAGAACCCCGGGCCGGCCCGGGCCTCTCCAGAAGAGAATGCAGCGTCTGCCTGGGCACTTCGGATCCCTAGCTCCCACCTTCAGCCACCTCACTCCTGGGAGTCTCTATTGCCAGTCATTGCCTTGGAGGGGCCTGAAGTGAGAGGCCGGAGCAAAATGGGCTGGGGTTCAGTTCCTCCTGGCTCCAGGGAAGGCTAACTCAGCCCCTCTCCACTTTTCCACCTATCCTTGTCTGAAACTGACAGCCCACTCCCACAGGCCAGAACTACTGCATGGAAACAGGCCACACTGCACCCCAGCCCCAAGCTTGTTCTGTTCTTGTGGTCCAGTTAGGGGGAACTGAAGCTGTGGTTGGGACTGTTGAGGCCCCCTACCCATAATGAGAGGGTACCAGGCACATAGGCACCTAAGGCATCACTGTCCTTACAGAAACATAGAGCTATTGATCAGTTTCTCAGGATGGTTAGTTTTGCACTAAACCACCTCTTTCTTATAGGGAAAGGCCTAGCTTCTTTTGAAATCCAATCTGTCATCACTTTTCAGCATCTTGAGTAATTTTCCTGCCCCTTGCTTCTTCGAGGTTGGGTCAGAAGGACCCCCGTGCTTCTGCACATACAGAATACTATACATATGCTATCTGCCCCCAACAGAACATTACAATAAACCAAGCAGCCCAGCTTTTCCTAAAATAGCCAGACTTGAGGCAAAGGGACATGCGTATGTCAGGAGAGAGAAGCTTGTTGCTTCCATCTTCCACTTTGGGTTTATAAAGACAAAGACAGAGAACTTCACCGCACAAGTGACCCACACACACTCCCAGAATTACAAAACAGCCATCAAGTCACACACACTGAGGCAGACTGTAGTTCTGCTTTCTCAGCCACAGACTGCCCTAGGCACCCCTGCACCCCATTCGCTCCCACCTACAGGGTCTCTCCAGGCTGCCACCTCACTTTTCACTAGCCTGGGTCAGTTGAGCTGCTGAGGCCAAACCCTGTGAACTCTGAGATGATCAAGGCCTTTTCCCTCTCCAGATCACTTGTCCAGAGGAAAAACCACTGTTGGGACTTCACCCAGGCTCAGAACAATGCTGTGTTTTGAAGCAACTTAATATCAACAAGAAGTATTTGCTTCCCACTCACCTCTCCCACCTTTCCCTGGCCTAATCACACTGGTACCCACTTAAGACTTTAATTCTTATTTCTACTTGGATCAGTCTCCTCCTTTCTCTCCTCATTATTCCTCTCTTCCAGACCATCTCCCCTGATCATCTGTCCCCTCCACCACTACCAGTTAAACTGCCTTCAGTCAGGCCTAACAGCCCTCGGCCTGCTGCCACCTTGAAGGGCCCACTGGGCAGGCTGTCCCCCTCCATCCCCCCTATGATGTGATCCCACTCCCTTTTGTAGCTGCACAGATCCAGCCACTTGAAATGGATAAGTGATTGTCAGGGGACTTTATCTCCCCTCTAGCAATCTTGTTCCACAGAAAACCTCAGCAATAAAGTTCACCTGTGTAGGTGTCCAAACTCCAAGGACCCAAGTCCTCCAAAGAAAGTAATGCCAATCAGTATCCGCCAGCAGAGGGACATGAACAGTTACCTGGAGAGTTTTAGCAACAACATCTCAATTATATGACCTTACTTCACTTACAGAAGTGTTTCCAGAGATGGGAGATCTCAACGGAGATCCAAACAATTATCTTAAACAAAACAACAGGTCAAATTGGGTAAAACCAGTGGCCATTTCTGAAGAAATTAATTGGATCAGTCAAATCTCAACAGCTAACTGTGTGAAAACATTCCATCTAGGGCTCTGCATTGTCAGTGGGTCAGGGGGACTGTTATGTGCCACTGCATGAGATCCATGGGTGATGTAAGGGCCTGTTTCAAGCCTGTTAGCATGTGCAACCAAGCCAGAGATTGTGTGAAGGCCTAGTGGGGGGTTTATTGAGACTGAAGCTGTGGGTGGAAGCTTATTTTGTCTTCTGTAGTTCCTGACCTAACCACCCGGCCTCATTGAACCCAGTGTCAGCCCCTCCTCCTGCAGGTAGGAGCTGAGTTCCCATGATGGCCAACATTTGCCAAGGGACAATCACACTCTTTGAAAATCCTGTATGGTAGATGGGAGAAAAAGACAGTAGGGAGGCTGGAGCATATATTTACACACGCCCATGCAGAAACCAATATATCTATATCTATATATATTAGAGAGAAAGATGACATCTAGATATTTATACACGTGTTTCTTCAGCACGGGACTATTCAGGGATGAAGCAAGGCCTTTTCCCACGGAGAGCAGTAGGAGTCTCCTGTGGGGAGTGGGCTTTACCAGAAGGCCTGGGGGAAAGAGGTGGGGAAGGGGGAGGAAGAAGCCTGACCTTAGACCTTCAGGAGTTGCTTGGACGTTGACCTAGCTGCTGGCCTATTTTTACCACTTGCAAGGTAGAGCCTGAGCTTGTTGGCAAGAATTTTCAAAGGGCTAGCAGCCTAATCATTTAGCTGCAAGGCTGGTTTAAACAGGTGTGAAAAGAGAGTGCCTTGGGTACCTACCTTCTAGTTCTTGAAAATGTGTTTGGCATGAGGGTGTCACTTTCCTGACATCCAGCCCTGTCTCTACTCTTGGCTTTTCTGAGGGAAATAGGACAGGGCAAAGTGGACAAAGAGAGCTAAAGGACTTTTCCCACCCCATGGCCTCTTCCGCTGCTCCAGGCGCTGTGGATTTGGGCCGGCTGGCGCCTCACTAGGCCTGGGCCCTCCTCCTGGCCCAACGGAGTGATCCGCAGCTCTGCTATTCCACCCCTCCCGCGACTGACAGGGTAGCACTCTGACCCTAACTCTCCCCCCTAGGTGTCGGGGGAGGACAGGGGATTGGACTTTAGGAAGGCGCGGCGAGAGGGAAAGGGAGAAGTGGGGGCGGGGAGTCAAGGATTGGAGAGGGTAGAGAAGCGCCGAGGGCGTTTGCTAGCCGGGCCAGAGGGCCGGGGTTGGCCGGCTCCCGCGGGCGGCCCGGCGGCGGCCCGGCTGCGGCTCACGGCGCCCCTTCTCTCTGTCTGTACCTGCTGTGTTGCCGTCGGCGGCGCGGCCGCAGCGAGCGACGTGCCCCAGGACGGGCTGCTTCTGCACGGCCCCTTCGCTCGCAAGCCCAAGCGGATCCGCACGGCCTTCTCGCCCTCGCAGCTCCTGCGGCTGGAGCGCGCCTTCGAGAAGAACCACTACGTGGTGGGCGCCGAGCGGAAGCAGCTGGCCGGCAGCCTCAGCCTCTCCGAGACGCAGGTAATAACCACCCCGCGGGCCTCCGCGCTCGGCCGGTCAGCCCAGGGGGGGGGGGGGGGGGGGGCGGGCAGGTGCAGGAGGAGCCCGACTCTCATCCCCGCCTTCTCCGGAGCTCTGTCCCACCCAGTTCCAAAAGCCACCACGGCCTCTACCCCGCGGCCCTCCAGCTAAACCAGTCTTTAGAGCCCCTTCCCTCCCGCTGCGCTTAGCCTCGCGGAGGCCGCAGGACTTCTGTCAAACACTAAGTACCACCAGGAGGTTGGAATCAAACCACTTCCCCAGTCTGCTCTGCAAGCCCATAGGAGGTGCCAGTTTATCAGGAGGAGGCAGGGCGTGGAGCCCCACGCCCCAGTCACTCCTGAGCTGCCCCTGAGTCCACTGGAGCCGTCTCAGTCCTGTGGTTACTGCAGCCCTTCTCCCGCCACTCTTCGGGGGTGCTCGCAGTTTTGTGGGATGGCCAGACCTTTCCCACACTGGCTTTGCTGCTTGGGCTTTTCATGGGCAGAGCTGGCGAAGGCGGATGGGATGTGTGGAGAAAGCCCACGTGTCCTCAGGCTGTAAACATCAGAAGCAGAGGAGATTAGCCAGGCCCGACCCTGCTTGGGGTCCCAGGGTGGCACTGATCTCTGCGCAGACAGGGCTCTCAAAACTGGTAAACGTTTGGGCGCGCAGACAGGGGATGGTGCGAAAGTAGAGTCTGGGAGTCAGGGACTGTGTTCAAACACTGGAAGGGCCGTTGGGCTGGGGAAAGGAACAAACTCCATGGTGTTGGAGGGGTTTTGAACTGGGTGACATTATAAGAGTGTTTTTGTAATGGATAATTAAGAAAAGAAAAATTTTAAGAACTAGATTGGAGTTATAGGGAGGCAGACTTGGGTTTGTTATGTGTAAAGACGTCGCCATAAATAAATGCTGCCTGGAAGCACCGCCTAAGCTCTTGGTCCCTGGGAGTAAGACTTGCTGGAGGGGCTGGCCGGTGCCCTGGAGGCGGATTTCAGGGTCTGAATGGGCCTCGGGAGACCTTACTCCCTTATGTCCCTGACAGCTCCCAGATCTGCAAATGAGAGAGGTATGCTTGCCCGCTTTTTATCCTCCTCTCCCCTTTCCTGCTGGTCTGGCCCCTACTACACCACTGCCAGCATCCCGGATACACCATCCTGGTCCCGGATCTTGAGGGGGCAGCCTGGGGTCTCCTTGGAGCAGTGAAGATAGGAAGGGGGCTCAGACCCTAACTGCCTCCCAGTTCCCCTGGCGGACATCACCCGCCGGTCCTCGCGTCCCATTTTGGCATCTATTGTCTCATCTGTCTGATGCCCCCATTTAATCAATGCATTACTCTGGACTCCACTGCAGGACCCACGCTTTTTCAGATTTGCTAGCTGGGCTGTTCTAACAGCAGAGATAAAGCTTATGATAGAGTTAATTTTTAAAATGTTTTAAAGAAAGATGTTAAAAAAACAAGTTAAAAAAATAATACCCCCGTTCCCTCCTGGGAGTGTTTTAAAATTATTGTCTAAAACAAGGTGTTAATTTAAGAATGGTGTTTATAGTTAACATCATTTAAAAAGTATTAGTTATTAAATTTTAATTGCATAAGTGTAAGAAAACAAAATGGTTTATAATCCTCCCACCCACAGATTAACACTTGTTGAAATAATGTCAATGCTTTTAAACTTTCAATTTTTTAGCTCAGTGAGAGGATTTTTAATTAACTTTCTTTCACACCAAATCTAGCTGCCTATTTGCTCCTAACAATGCCAGTTAGTAAATGTAATGATTGTTTCTTTCATTTTCATTATGTTCCAAACACATTTAAAACAAAACCCAGATAGACTAACATATCCAGCATCACTGTCAAAACTCTTATGTCTACTCATATTCTATCTATAAGTGAGCTGGTTTTAGCATATGGAACAAGAAACCACAATAGAACTATGGGAGGTTTGAGCCTGAGAAACCTTGAGCCTTAAGGCTCATCTATTCAGGTGAGGATTCTGGGAAAGAGACACCAACTGGGCAGAGCTCCCTAGGCAGGCAGTTTGGATTTCATTATCTGTGTGACCCTGGGTGAGTTACTCAACTTCTCTGAGCTGTGATGTTCTCATCCAGAAGATAGGTTGTTTAAAGATTAAAGTCACCTAATATGAACTCAAATAATATTAATTCTCATCCCCAGTCCTTCCCTTCCCTTTGTTTAAAGTAGTGTATCAGGTTAGTGTTACAGTAAGTCCCAAACCTGGGTTTCCTGACTTAGTCCAGTGTTTCTTCTGCCTCATCCAGTCTCCTTCATCATCAGAGCTTTCTGTCCCTCTGGTACTTATTATTTGGATTTATGCCATATATTTAATTAATTGTCCATCTTTCAGTATTTATCAGGCAAACTTACCTGTCATTTCCAGCTATCAGCTGTTCGTCAAGCGACAGTCTCTCTCATCAGTTCCCTGCCATCTATTTCTACTGTCAGTACCTACATTCGTCTCTCAGGGCTCTCCAATCCATCACAGATAGCTGTTTTATATCTAGCCACGCACTTCTGTCTGCTCTCATTAAACTGCCTCTCCATAGCTAGTTAATTTATATATTCTATTAATTATAATCTTCCTAATAATAGCTCTCATTTACCCAACTGTTGATTATTTCCTTATCATCTGTTCTATCTTCTGTGTATCTACCATCCATCTCAAGCTTCCATCTCTGCAGATCTAGTTAGCTACTGACAGATGCATGTTCAAATATCTGCTAGTGCTTACCTGTCATGTCATCAGCTCTGCCTTTGTCTTCATTCTGGGCCTCAGTCTGCTGTATCTGTAAGATTTAATGAAATCAACTCCGTGGTTCTTTCCAGCCCTGAGTTTCTGGCTCATCTATATTCTACTTCTCTGTGTTTCTATATAATGCTTCCTGCAAGTTCTCAGAGCTCACAGTACATCTCCCATATATCATAATACACATAGGACTTTGCTGTGGTTTAATTATCTATCATGTCCAAATGTCACTCTGTGGACTGGCTAGATCTATTGCACCAAGAAATCTTAAAATACAGATTCCCAGGCCCCATTCAGGAGATTCTCTTAGGAGTTCCAGGATGGGATCCAGGAAATGTTTTTAAAACAGCCCTCTGGGTGATTCTGGTGAATAACAGGCCAGCTCTGGGAGCCAGAGGTCAAGCCTTCTTGTTTCTCTCTATACTGTAGGGTCCAGCTCAATGACCAGCAAGGCATAGAGGCTTCATAAACATGTATCAAATGAATAGGCGAATTTCTCTTGATTGTACTCATATCCATGTGTTAACTTTATCAGTCATTTCCCTTGCTTTCGGCAGTCACTGACCCCTTCCTGTCCCTCTGTTTTCTATCTTTCCCTTGCATTTTAATCTACATGATCTCATTTTCTCCACCAGTTCATGGATAAAACTTCTGGGAGAGTTAAGGAAATCAACGTGTGGGTCTTAACCCAGCCAGAGCTCGGGGGTGTATGCATGCTCAAAGCTTTAGTATGGAGTGTTGGCAGGTGGGAAACCTGGGCTTCTTTGTTGGGGGCAGGTTTGTCTGTTTGGTTGAGAGAGGGTGTTTGTACTGGGATGGCAGTGGATCAATCCAGGAAGTGGAGGGAGTGGTCCTGGGAAAAGGGCTAGTTCTCCCCTCTGGCTCTAATTACTTGCTCCTCACTGCTGTGGTGCAGCCTCAGCGTCTGACCTCGATGACTGAATGAGGCCCATTTAAGCTTCAGTCTGGTGGCACAGACCCAGATTTGGGTCAGATCAGAGCTGTGAGGGCAAGTGTGTGTGTGTGTGTGTGTGTGTGTGTGTGTGTGTGTGTGTAACATGTATGTGCCACAGTGTGGAGCACAGATGAGCAGTGAGATGATGCCCAAAGGTCAGGTGATATCATACATACACATGGCCCCGACAGCAGCTCGGGTGCTTATGTGCATGTGTGGGGTGACACGTTAGTTTTATGGGGAATGAGAGAAAGCATTTGTTTGCTCCAGGCTGATCAATTGGTCCGTGTTTCCAGCTGCCCTGTCTGCTTTGACCAGTTCAGCAGGTGTTTCTTCACCTTTTCCGGCTTTGAGTTCACTTGAGCTATGAGGGAAAGGAGTGTAGAAATGGAGTCTTTAGCCTTGGAGATTCCTCATTTGGTGGTGGGAGCAAAATGTAAAGTGTGCACACTTATGGGATATGCACAGGGTGAGTGACCGGAGTCCCCTTGAAGTCACACCGTGACTGAGGAAGATAAGGGGAGACCTGTATGGGTGGAAGGCTCCCAGGAGACCTCAGGCCCAGAAGGCTCAGTGGGATGCATAGGATTCTAGGTTGGTGGGAAGGAAGGGGAGGGTTTGAAGTGGGTGAGTTAAGATGGAGTGGGAGCTGACAAGTCTGGCCACCATCTTGGGGCCCAAGAACAGGTAGGGAGTTCTTAGAAGGAAGGAGTGTATAGTTACCTGCCTATGGGTTTTTCCCCCAGGAGCATGGTAAGGAGACTTCCTGGGGCCCCTTCCTGCTCTGAAAAGCTCTGTTTTGGGGGGGACAGATGAGAAGGAAATATCAAAATGACTTGAATTTTAGGGAAAGGTCAAGAGGCCTTTGTTGCTAGCTTATTGTTGGTTCTGAGATGGACTCATCCCTTCTTCAAGTCTTGGCTTTTCTCCAAGAATTTCTGCATCATTCATGTTCCAGGAGTCCAGTGGGAGGCAGGACAGGGCAGGGGAGGTAAGGCAGACTGGAGTGGTTCTCCAGCGCCTGGTCCTGCGGAGGCGGATGAATCTTGATGTCTCTCTGAGAGTGAGGGCAAGCATCCAGGATGGTCGGACAGAGGAGGAGACAGGAAAGCTTAGGAAGAGTTAGGGCTATGGTTGATGGGGAGTCAGAGGTGGCTTCAGTTTGGTGGGGTGAGGGCTGAGCTTCATGACATTGGGCTTGACCCTGTGAGTGAGAGTAGCTCATATGATCAAATAGTAGGAAATGGATCCCCAGTGGAAAAGGCTATTATCTCGATAGGGTGTTCAAACTCCTTGAGGACAAGTATTTGTCTGAAAGTATGCAGGCAGGAGCCACAGACTCTTCCATTTGGGAGGGACTAAAGTTGGGGACTAGTAGAAAAGAAGGGTCCAAATCTGGTTCATTCAAATAGGTTATTCGAAAGTAAAATCTGAAACAATTGGCTGGAGCTGTAGTTGGCTTGTGCGTTAGTTCCTTTGTCCATTCATTTGTTCGTTAATACATACACACCTTCATTCATCAATGCATACATACATCAATCAGTCCTTTAATACATTAATGCATGCATGCATTCCTTCATTTATCCACAGCACTTTCTTCGTCCTGTTTGACTCATGCTGACCCTTGTGCCCCCCAACAATAGGTCTTTCTCCCTCCCCCAGATTCTCCCTAGAAGTGGTTAATCCAATTCACAACATGAAGAATTAAGAATTGACCCTCTTGGGGGAGCCTGGCTGGCTCAGTCGGTAGAGCATGCAATTCTAGATCTTGGGGTTCAGTGTAGAGATTACTTAAATGAATAAAACTTTTAAAAATCTTTAAAAAAATTAAAATAAAAAAGTTGACCCTCTTGTAGAAGTGTCCACTGAACTAAACCCATCTTTCCAGCAATTGCACTTCCCAAACCCATTTTCTGATTAGATCTCAATTCCCTCCACCATTGATTTTCTTCAGCTTTCCATTTCTGACCTAGGCACCTCTTGCCAAGAGCAGAGTGCAGGTCACTTCACCTCTGCCCAGCTTGCTGAACAGACTGGAACATGCCCACTGGGACTCTAGAGTAGACTTATACACTGCTTTGATTCTCCGGGTTCTCACAGCCTGATGAAGAGACAAAGGTTCAAGCAAATAAATTAACCCACTGCTGGGGTCACTGTTGCTGCGACAGGGAAAAGTACTAAGGAAGTACAGATGGGCAATAGGGCAGGCCCAGCCTAGGAACATCTGAGCAGGAATTTGAAGGCTAAGGAAGAGTACCCCAGGTGGGTAACTCAGGCAAAAGTGGAGAATCTTGGAAGGATCCGGCTTACCTGAAAAAGAGACATTCAATGGGATGGGGACTTTGGAGACCACAGGGAACCTCTCTCCAAACCCAGGAGACTCAGAGATGGGGGAGGGATTCCTTTAGCCAACATCCCAACTGTGTCTTTGAGGGCTCATGTGCAGATGTTCCGGGGAGGCAGGTGCAGAATAGGCACAGCTCTCCCAGAGCTGGTAGCCTTTCTAGGGCCTCTGTCCTCTAGGGTAAGGGCTCCGGGGTGACCCCAGAGGCTGGGTTAGAGAGGTTGATGGGATGTCACTCTTGTCTCATACTACACTCAGAGCCCAGTTCTTCTTCTTTTTCTAAGTAAAAAATAACTATTAACTGTTGTCAGTAATGCATTAAAGAAAAGTCAGAAAAGTGGAAAGAAGAAAGAAATGTCACCCTCACTTTAGGTACATTTCCTTCTAGTCTTTTTTTCCCCATGCATAGATTTTATTTTCCATGGTTGTGATCACACTGTGCCCAAACTGCATCCTGCCATTTTCACTGATATTATGAAGTCAGAAGCATCCCCCTGTTATTACAGTCTTTGTAAACAGCATCTGGTCACTCAGCCTAAGGCTGTTCAGAAGATAGCCAGTCTGCCTAGGGAGAGAGTTTGCATCCCTGTTTCTAAAAATCTGCCTCCTTGACCCCAGTCGTTTTCATGGAGAAAATATTCCGAATCACCTTTCATTTGGGTGTGCCAGGAAGCTGGCCCTTGCCTGAAAACATATCCTGCACCTGGGGTTCCACCCCTGGAAACTTTCCTTCTTTGGGCCAGTGTTGTGAGGCGAGGGTAGCAGGCTGGGTCCATCCATCCTTCCTGGAAGGAGACTTGGGAGTTGTGTGGGAGGGAGAAGGTGCAGGAAGGGCCCTAGGTCCTGGTGTTGCCCAGGGCTTCCCCGGATTGCCCCATCGCTAGGCTGGGCACACTTAACCCTTGGCCAGCCCCTTGGGCTCTCAGGAATGCTGCCCCAACCCTGCATCCAGGCCTGAGTCACACACAAATGCCTGGCATAGGAGCTCACCCACCTACTGGCTGGTGTAGTGTCAGTGGGCTCCACGACAGGGGGTGGGGACCAGGCTGGCTGCCACGCAGTTCTGCCACGCAGAACCACCCAGGGCCTAGCCAGCCTGGTACCCAAGGAAAGGTGGTTATGGAATCTAGAAGTCTTGTACCCAGAGCATCTACCATTCTCCCTTGTCTACCTGGGGTGAGACATGCAGGCGACAGGTTTGCACCTTACCCTAGAAATGAGGGAAGAAGATCCTCCTCTTACACCATCCACCAGGCCAGGCACCTCATCTCTTCCTGTCTCTGGCTGGCTGCCCCCACCCCCAACCAGTGCTCTAAAATCAAGGGGTAGGGCAGACCCTGGGAAGGGTGTGCTCTTAGGGGAAGCCTTGGACTGGGTGAGTTCCACGAAGGGGATGGGGGTAGTGTCTGGGAAGCATGAAGGTAGAATGTCCTGGGCAGGAAACTGCTCCCTATGCCCAGAGGCCAGGCCTGCTTGCTTTTGGCTGCCACTGCCTGGCTTTATGGCTAAGACCTGTGCTTCTCAGCCATTCTCAGGGACTAGGGGTTGGACTGGGTAGTCTTCTGAGGACTGCTCCTGGCCCCACCCAGGGTTCCAGGATCTCCCCTCAGCAGTAACTGCTGCTGCCAAAACCAAGGTGCTCACCATCATTCCACACACATGACTTACCAGTCACCACTGTCATGGACACCACAGATCACCCAGCTGCAGGTGAGAGCACCTGCTTGCTTTTTAAATGAGCTGTCATTTTCAGGAAACCATCCATGCCTTGTAACACTGCCATCTCTGCATCACCTCCCCAGGGACCCTCTGGAGCAAAGGCCCAGGAGGTGCCCTGGAGGTGCAGGGGCCCCCAAAAACATCTCTCCTATGGATGAGGGACTTAAGCCCAGAGAAGGGAAGGAACTTAGCAAAGGATCAGCACCCAGACTCACCTTTACTAGCTCTGAGGATGGGGGTGCTGGCCTGGCTCTGTAAGGCCAAGTAAAGAACTGTATGGTCAGGAGGAGCTGACAGACTGAGTGAGACTTTCTCCACAGTCCCCAAGCACTAAGACTAGTCAGGAAGCTGGGACAACCCTCCTAGATCACGCCCACGAAGATGTTAAAGGCTGTATCCTGGACACTGATCACATGCTGGGGGAGGTGGGAGAAGCGAGGGGTGATTAGAGATGGGACTAAGACACTTCGCAGAGGCTTTGCATTGCAGACCTGCTCCTCCCTCTAAGCACCCCGCAACCCATCACAGAAGATAGTTGTCCACTGTTTGAACCCTCCCCTTGTCAGGACTCTCAATGCCTGACACAGAAGTGGGGAACCCTCTATGTTTAAAGAGGAGCTCGCCTCTGTCCCCTGTGATTTCTCCCATGTGACCTGTTCCCATATTTGGATAGGCTACAGAGGCCAAGGCTTTGGGGGCAGGAAGTTTAGAGCCCTGCCCCAGGTGGGGCTGCAGACACTGCTATGTCTAAGGAGGATGAGGCCTCATTGGTGGATTTCAGACTACCCTGAGGAGTTGCCACATGAGGGACCAGACTTCCCACCTGTCCAGCTCTACTTCTGATGTGGGATGGGGGTAACTCCACCTGACGTTGCTCACAGGGTCCCCTGGAGAGACTGACCTAGATGGTGTGTGAGTCAGAGCCTTTTGAGTGGCGGGGTCCGTGACCCCAGGCATGCTCTGGCTATTGTGAGCACTGCTCTTGGTGTGGACATCATCTCCTGGTCACGTAGCCATGTCCGCTCTGCCTCTTTGTGCTGCAAAGAGCATAGGGTGGCCCTGGGAGGTGGGGCCCATCTCAGGCCCACAGGGAGCTCATCAGGACTCATGCGATGGCTTTTCATATATTCTCCCACTTACTGTTCATCTCTGCCTCGTGAAGGAGCAGTTATTCTCTCTTCTCTAGAAATGGGTAGGGACCCAGGTCTGCTGGGCTCCAGAGCCTGGGTTCCTCCCTTCTGCCATGCTGTGGCTACAGGATGCTCGGCAGCTCCATGATTGCTCCCTTCCCTCTGTGATAGAGGGATGGGAAAATGGCTCCTCATGACCCACTGTGTCCTCTCCCTGCCCCACCTCATTCGCATCTGGAAGAGTAGTCTTCTGGACCCAGCAGGTGGCACCTGGCCAGAGGAGAGGACCCTGGTCTTGGTTTCCCCAACTGGCTCCCAGCTCAGCCTGGGTGCTGAGGCCCCAGTACCTGTTCTGGGGGCCTCCTGGGTGTTTCTTACCTCTGCCCCTCCCTCCCTGGCCCAGGTGAAGGTGTGGTTCCAGAACCGGAGGACAAAGTACAAGCGGCAGAAGCTGGAGGAAGAGGGGCCTGAGTCTGAGCAGAAGAAGAAGGGCTCCCACCACATCAACCGGTGGCGCATCGCCACGAAGCAGGCCAACGGGGAGGACATCGATGTCACCTCCAATGACTAGGGGGGGCAGCCACGGATCCATGAGGGCAGAGCATCTGCTCGCTGCTGGCCAGGCCCCCGGGTGGGCCCAGCTGGACTCTGGCCGCTCCCCCGCCAGGCTTCGGGGAGGCCTCGAGTCACGGCCTCACAGGGCTTGGAGCCTGGGGCTACCACTGCCAGAGGGACAAGAAATGGGCTGGCTGAGGCCTAGGACTGCTCAACCTTCTCCTCGGAGAGCCTGCCTGCCTGGGCGGGCCGCCAGCCACTGCAGCCTCCCAGCCATTCTCCATTTCTCTTATCTCCTGTTTGTTTTGATGCGTTTCTGTTTTAATTTATTTTCCAGGCACCCGCTGTAGTTCTTAGTGATCCCCTTGTATCTCCCTTCCCTATGGGAATAATAAAAGTCTCTCTCTTAATGACATGGGCATCCAGCTCCAACCCCAGAGCCTTCGAGCCTGGGTGGCGGATTCCGGCTCTGGGGACCAGTGGGGACCAGCAGAGCAAGCTTGTGCAGTGCCTTGGTGGTCTCTACCCTGGTCTCTAGCTCCCAACTGTACAGCAAGAGAAATGGAGGCCAGACATAGGGAAGGACCACTCTGTGTCTTAAGGGAGGCTATTCTTGGGAGTTTCCAAGTTTGTTGAGCGGTGGGAAACAGGCCCATGTGGGTTGTTGGAGAGAGAGAACATGCATACTTCTGCATGCTGAGAGACTGGTGGCTCCTCTAGTTGAGGAGACACTTGAGGAAAAAGGGAGACTTGGGAGCTGAGGGGCGGGGCACCATTCACAGAAGTTGACCATGCTAGCCCCGGGTCCTAGCTTCACCAGGATGCGCACCCGTCCCCGGAGAACTCCTCTGTGTAGATGAAAACTTCCGAGATGGGGCATAAGGCTGAGCCTGTAACCTGTCCCCACGGACACAGGGCCTCCAGCCAGGAAACAGCAAGGAAGGACCCAATAGAGCTCTGTAGTTCACCTGCTCTTCCGCTCATCGACTTGCCTTTCCTACTGTCACACATCAACGTGTCCTTCATCCTTAAAAGCAAGACCTGTATTCCTAACACCTTTCTCTTACAACGTCCAGACCTGTCTCCACTTCTTCACCTCCCGTGAGCTAACCTAATGCTGATGCCATCACCAGTCACCAATCACTGCCACCCCTTGGGGCCAAACTCAGCTGCCTCCTGTCTGGCCTCATCTACGCCCTGATCTTCTGGCCATTCCCTCCTTGATTCTCGTTACCCCTCCCTGCCTTATTCCAGTACCTCTGACACTTTTACCTCCCGCCTCTCCAAGCCTTCCCCAGTCTCATCCGTGCCTCATCGCCCCTGTCCTCTGCAGGGTCATTCCTTGCTCCACCTGCCTCTTGATTGTGCCCTCTGCCTGGGGCTTCGCATCCATGTCTGGGACTTCTCCTGGCTCCCTGGACTCTCTCCAGCCAACCTCTGCCAAGCTGCAGAGCCACCTAGCCGGCTGCTCGCGTCTGCTGCACTCCAGCCCCCTTGGCACCTTGAACCCAACACACTCACAGCTGACTCATCTCCCCACCTGTTCTCTTCCAGGCTTGCCCACCTTGACAAACGGCCAAGGTTTCTTCTACCTTGGGAAGCAGTGTACATGGCTCCTGGGGGGGTTGGGAGGAGAGGGAAGGGATGGTAGACATAATGAGGTTTATGTGGATTGCCAAGGATGAGGCCGCTTCAAAGGAGGACCTCCATGCTGTGGCTAGGGTTCTCTTCCTTGAGCCCAGACAGGACTGTGTCACATCCTTCCTAAGCCCCCTCCCCTGCCCCACTTCCTTCCCCGGCTTGACCTCTCCTACCTCGCTCCTGGTGCCCTTGGCTTCAGTCTCATCCATGTCACCCCTGTCCCCCTGTGAGCCATGGGTTTTGCCTGTGCTGTGCCTTTACTTATGCTCCTCTAGGCTCCTGGAATGTGTTGGGGGCTTGATTAATGTTGAAGTCAATGTTGAAGACTTGCTGCCTGGGGCCCATGCAGGGATCCAAGCACAGAAGGTCCTTTTGCCGAGCCTGTCAGCATCTCACTTGGGTCCAGTCAATGCTAGAAACCAAAGGGCTTTCTCCCATCTCAGTGCCCCTCTGCACCCCGTCAGCCAGGAAACACATTCCTGGCATCTTGAAAGTCCTCACCTTGGGGTGGACACTCTCACTGCCAAGCAGGTGGATAACCTCTGGGGAGCATGTCCACACAGGTGGGGTGAGGGTGAGAAGGGGAGGCATTCTTTTGGCACCAGTGGGGGCAGGGGAATGGGCGAGCTGTTCCTCTCAAGATTCTGTCACTTGGTGGGGGAGGAGGTACACGAGGATCACAGCAGAGCAGCCCCTGTCATCCAGATAAAGGGCTGGAAAGGACCCAAGGAAACCTGCCAATCTTCCTAGGCCAGGCCTGCAAGGGGCGGGCCGGGAGTCCCCACTGCACTCCCACCCACCCCCCCGTGTTGTGCCTCTCCCTGCAGACGGTAAATATTGGTGTTGTGACTTCATTAATAAAGGCTTCTGTGAGCCTGAAAAACATGGAATCAGGATGAACTATTTTCTGAGCTGCCGGCTTGCCAGGTTTGCTAATTTGGGAGTTTTTGGGCCCTCTCCAGGGAACAAACCAAAGTTTCTCTCGAAGAGACACAGATGCAGCCGGGAAGGGGAGAAGAAGCCGAGGAATGATGCTCCCGGCCCTCCCTCGACTGCTCCTTCCTCTTGGAGATCAGGGCCCTGCAGGGGTGAGGACAGGTGGACAGGGGCTGCTTGGCCAGGCTTTCCACGAGAGAGCCTGGCTATGTCACATCGCCTCAGCTGGGCTGGCCTCCCAGGCCCTGCAGAGTCAGATGGGCTGAGGTACTGATGACGCCCGTAAGAACCCCATGTTGTATGTGACTTAAGTAGCGGGAACGCAGGTTCTTCGCTCTTGTGGCCCAAGCCACGCGCCTCAGCTTCGGGGAATGCTCTTTACACTCTGCCGGGCCGCGGAACTTTCCAAGATTAGTCCCCACGGCTCCGCAGCGGCATGGCTGGTGCTCTCAGCATCTCTGCACTTGGTTGTCACCAGCTCCTCCTCATGGGTGCTGTGGCTGCTTCCCGTGGGACTACGTGGAACCCTCACCTCGTCAACTGGGTTCTGCCCAGGAGGGAGCCAGGCGGCACCCCCACCCCACCCCCCACAGGCCTCTCCTGGAGCCCCTGCTCTCGGGCAGCCCCGTAGGGGGAGGGGCGGGGAGGCCAGCAGGCTGAGTGGTGCAGGCCCAGCCAGCTTTCCTGTCAGACAGGCGCTGCCAATGCGGAGCCAGACATCGGGAACAGGTTTAACCAATTACCCGAGCGCCCCATCTGCTGTCTGGGGTGTGTGTGAGGGTGAGTGCATGTGAGGGTGTCTGGGAGTGTCTGGGAGGGCTGTGGGCGTGTGTGCGCGAGTGTGACTGTGTGGGTGTGTGTGGGCGTGCGGCTGTGCACGTGGGCGGGGTTGCTGCCTGTCCCAGTCGTACCCCCTCAGTTGTCAGACTGTGGTTACCAGCTCATGGTCTTCCTGTCTCCCCGAGACCTGGGGGTCTCCATGAACAACCCACCCGGCACCCCAGGCCCTCATTTCCTATTCCCCTCATCACCACTCACTCTCAGGGCTTATGAGAGGCCACAGTCACGTGACCCCTTCTTTCAAACCGCACCTTCAGATGTCCTTCCCTATCAAACCACACGTTCTTGCCACTCACTCGTTCAGTCGTCGCCTATGTCCATGCTTTGGCCTCATAACGCGCTCCTGGCCACGGGCCCCTCTGTTGTCTCTCTGACATCCCCTGGTCCCACTGCTCCTTGTTGCACCTGCCTGGCACCTGCAAACTTGCCTGAACCTGTTTCCCCACCTGCCCTTGCAGCCGCGTCTGTGAGGACATCCCACGAGTGTGCTGGATGGCACCCCTTGAAGTCCAAGGTCCCAGCCTCAGCTGAGGCCTCACTCCTGTTGATAAATCCACTCTCATTCTCCACAGGGGATGTCTCAAACAGTCTCCCTTCTGCCCAAACCTCTTCTGCTTACCCTCAACAGAGGACCTTATTTCCATCTCCAGAAAAAAATGAGAAACACTGCAAGGGAACACCTTCATATCAACCAGGGGCCAGGAAGAAAGAGGTAGTCCCTTCAAATGGGGCAGTCTGAGGAGAGTTGGATAAAGGAACAATTCACGAATTTTAGACACCTGACAAGAGATGTTGTAGCGCCACAAGGCTAATGACGATGGCCCACAGCCCTGGGGCCCGAAGAGGCAGGGGCAGGAGCAGTTACCAGAACTCAAGAGGACAGATGGATGGAGATAGCCCCAGATAGGAGCCGCAGCCTTCGTGAGTGGGAGGCCCAATGATGCAGGGGAGGCCCGCGGAATCGACCCCCCAGTGTCACCCTCCTCGAATCCCCAGTTTCCCACTGGAGACTCCCAAACTTGCCCAATGGCAAGTCCATACGAGTAGGCCTCCCAGACAGAGAGCGGATAGAGAATGGTGCAAAGTATACCTGGAGGGGCCAGGCAAGCTAGTCTCTCACCCTTCAACCTCCCTCCCTCAGATCCACACTACCTGCATCCAACCCATCCTCTCCACCTGCTTCCTGTTACCCCTGAGACCCTTCTCTCCTCCCGGCCAGCCCCCCTCCGGAGACCTCACTCCTCTTGCCTGTCTCCCTAGGCTCCTCCCCTCTCACCCATTAATGTCTGCAAGCCCCAGTGTGCCTTCTGAAGCCTTCCCTTCACCCCCACATTATGCTGCAGCCACTGTCGTGTCTCAATGCCCAGCTCACAACCCAGTCTCTTGGAAATCCTTTGTTTTACAAGTTAATTGTATACTGGCAGCCAGTCGGAGACATACTCACTTCTCAGCCCATGGAGATCTGGCTTTTGACCTGACCACACTCCACTGAGACTATTCTCTCCAGGTCCTTCCAAAGGACGTGCTTGGTCTTCGTCTTCCTTCACCTCCCAGCACCTATTCAGTATGTGCACAGCCTCTCCTACTGGAAGCATTCTCATCTCTTGTCCTCTGGGGTGCCACGCTCTCCTCATCTTCCTCTTACCCCTGGCATTAGTGTGCTCAGGCAGTTTACACAACAGAAGTACATTTTCTCACAGTTCTGGAGGCTGGATGTCTAAGCTCAGAGTACCAGCTCAAAGTGGGTTGGTTTCTTCTGAAGCCTCTGTTCTTGGCTTGAAGATGGCTGGCTTTGTGTTCATCTGTGTCCAAACTTCCTCTTCTTATAGGGTCACCAGTCGTATTGCATTAGGACCCACCCACCTGAGCTCGTTTTACTTTAATAACCTCCTTAAAGACCCTACCTCTGAATACAGTCGCATTCTGAGGTATGGGGGATCGGGGCTTCAACATTTGAATTTGGGGGGACACAGTTTAGTCCATAACACCCTTCTTATGGCTGAGCTTTTTAGCAGTCTCCTGTCTTGGGCCAGGCCTCAGAGGTGGGGGTTCCTGGAGGTTCTCTCCCAGGTCTTCCTGTTCTCACCCCACATACTCCCCCTGGGTGGTTGCCACGGTCCCTTTAGCTCCAGGTGCTCAGTAAGTGGCTAACACGCCAAGCTACGTATCTAGTCTCCACCTGCTTCCTGAGCTCCCGACAAGCACATCCGGTTGTCCCGACACCTCGACTTGAGTACCTCACAGGGACCTCTAATAACTTGTGAAGCAGAAGGCCTGCAGATTTGTTCTTCCTTCTGTTCCTTAACTGAGAAACGGCACCACCATCCATGTCCTCGGCTGCCTAAGCCAGGAACCTGGGGCCATCTCTGACTTCTCTCGGCCACCCTCTCCACCACCAATCACCTAGAGCTGAGCAATCCTGAATCTCTTCATCCTCTCCCTCACCTTCCCACCCCCTGGTCTAGGCTCCGTCTTCCCTCACCTTGACTCTCCCCTGGTCTCGCCAGCAGTCTTGCCTGTGTCTACGATACACTCCATTCTGTCGCCAGATGAATCCACTTCCCTACTTAAAGCCTCCAGTGGCTCCCAGCTGCCCCTTGCCCTGCAGCAGCTGGCCCACTTCTATTTCCAGCATCTTGTCTTGCCCCACCCCATTCCCTAATGCTGAGCTTCGTGCGGTTCACCCCTGGACTGAGTGAGGGCCCTGTTGTACTGCCCTTCGCTCTGCCATGCTTCCGTGTGGAGAGGAGAACTGGCTCGGGGGGCCAGGGGGCTGAGGGCAGCCTCCTTCCCTCATTTCCTCGCTGAATTTGCATGGGGCACCTGGTGCCTCTGTCACTCATTTGTCTTCCTTCTCTTTCTCCTTCCTTCCCTTTACCCTTCCACAAGGCCCAGGGAACTGGGGTGAGGTGGGGCCCCAGATTCTTGCTCTGGTTGAGAAGATGTCCTTGTCAGGAAGGAGTCAGGCTCTGAGCTTAGATCAGGTTGCCAGCGGCTACCTCAGAGTGGGACGTGAGAAGTGAATGAACATTTTTCAGCCACTGCCCAGGAGACTCCTGGTACTGCAGGGAAGCAAGGGCACATGGGGGTTAGGCCTTTCGGGAGTGGCTGACACTTTTCTGTTTGAGGAGCTAATCAGCGGCAGGGGTATGGTGAGATGGCAGGAGCAGCAGCAGCTCTGGAAGACTGAGGGAGCTCCATTCTTCAAATTATCCCAGGTACCCCAGGGCCTTGAGAAAGAGTCACTCATCACTGTCCTCATCCCCTAGCATTCTGACTTTCCTTCTAATCATGGCCTGAGTGGGAGGAGGGAGGCCCTAGGGGCCAGCGGGTGGGGATGGGGCCAGGGAGGCCACATTCCTGGAGTGTTAATGATCTCCGGGCTGGGCAGGAGCTGAGCCCCCAAACCAGCTAAAAACAACAAACAGCTCCCAGGAGGGATTTGTGTCTGTCCTGAGAGTCAAGGATTTCCGCCCGGATGGGGGCTGTGGCCAGTGGGGCTGTTAGCAAAGAAATTCCCCAGAGACCAGAAGCCCCATGACCTAGAAGTATCACTTTGAGAACAGACCCCGCCCCCATCCCTTTCCTGCCCCCCCTCCCCAAGCCTCCTAGAGGGGCCCAGTGCACAGGTAAGGGGAGGCAGCCGTTCTCTTGACACCTGGCAGGCAAAAGTGAAGAGTCGGGGTGCATTCCTCACCTGGTCTCTCCAATCCTTACACCAGCCCAGCGAGTGATGCTTGTTCTTGACATTTTATAGCTAAAGACACCAAGGCTCTGTTGGAGAAGATGCTCCATAAACACCTGACCAAATTAATGGGTGAATAAAGGAAGTGACTGGCTAGAAGTCAAACACTCATGCTGGGGCCAAGCTGGGGCTGGCACCTGGGTTGACGTGACCCCAGCCGTGGACCTCACCTCTACAACATGGTCCCCCTGCCATGGGAGGCCATCAGCTTCTCCCTGCAGGGGTGGAAGATGCTTAGAGGTCCAGGAAAAGAGTTCGGGCCTCACTTCCCCAGGGATTCTGGGGGCTTCCTAGAAGAAGAGGGGCCAGAACTATTAGGAGGTGGCTGAGGCCTGGCCCCGAGGGACTGTGGGGAAGTTAGGAAGGGGCAGAATTCCTGGGGCTAGTGCCACACACACTGTGGATATTGGTACCTTTGTACTTGGCTCACATCTTTCCTCCCTATGAAGACTCTCTGGGCTCCCAGGCAGTCCAGAATGACCCTCCCACCTGCACTCCCCTCTGTGTCCCCCGGACAGCAACAGTATGAGATCTACCAACATCCCTATCTACTCAAGTGCCTTGCGGTGGGGTCTTAGTGAGTGCTCAGCAACTTTTCTGTAAAGGGGGGGGGGGTTCCTTCTGTAAAGTTCAACCCATGCCCTCTGTCCAACTTCCTGCCCTCACATGCTCTTCCATCCTTTCCTTTCCCCTTCCCTCTGGGCCTCCCAGATGGCCTGACCCCTCCTGGAGCCTGGGGTCTGCACCTTCCTCGGGGGGCTTCCCACAAAATCCTCAGGCAGCCCTGGCCTGTCCCCACTGTGTTTCTGTACCCCTAATGCTCCCACCCACAACCCACAAAGCCAAGCCCTGATGCTTTAAATCCATCATTTATTGCCCACAGCTCATTAGTATTACATAAATCACAGAGATTGAGAAATTTTCTGAGAAGGTTAAAAAGACACTGCAAAGTCCCCTTGGTGTGGCCAAGGCATATGTGCTCGTGCCTCACTCACACCTGGCCCAGGGCTGGAAGAGCACTTGCCCCTGTCCTCTGGCCCTTCTGCTCTCAGGACCCCACTCTTCTCCCAGGCCAGGGGCTCAGGACAGAAAACAAGCCAGCTCACAATCAGGAAGTAGAAAGGGGGCTATCAGCCACCTTGACCCAGCAGCCGTCTAGACATCTTGGGCTTTTGGCCCCTGCACCATCAGATTATTCTCCGGAATGGGAGAAGGACATCCCCGAGCCTCAGAGAATGTTTGAAGTGACTAGAAGAAGGTGGGGGTGGGGGGTGGGGCAGTACACCAGGGCTAGAGAACCAGTTGTAGGTATGGCCTGGATTCTGGCGCAGCCGGACCAGCCACACCCTAGCTGTGGGACCTAGCTCAGCCTCCTCCCCAGTCATGAGCCAGTCTGCCCACGAGGCCTCCCTTCCTCTGGCCTCAGCAGAGTGGGTGATGGATATTGGCCAAAAGGTTTCCCTTATGGTGTTTTCTACAGCCGAGCCAGGGCTTATCTTATCAGCACGACCACTGACCCTCTGTCACATCACCCTGAGCTGTATTATACAGATCTTTTGCCAACCCCTTTCCCAAGGAGGAGTCCCGTTAGCTCACCTGAAGTTGCATTTGGGAGCATGACCAGAAATCATCCAGGAGACAAAGTAAGTAGGTTATGAGATGACAAGGCCACAGGGCTGGGGCTGGGGTGGGGCTGGGCCAGGGCAGCCAGTCCAGAGAGGGAGCTGGAGAGACCCCATCTCTACCACATTTCCAGAAAGGGTGGGAGTGGGGCTGGGGTGGGCAGTTTTGGTCTCAAGGTAAAGTGCACACAAACAAGGTCCAATGAGAGGTGGGGTAGGGTGAGTTTGAAGAGAGCTTTTCAAAAGGGGACCCAGAAACACCCAGCCTGTCATTGGCACGGTCACATTATGGCAGGATTGGCTCAAAAATACTTGCCCCTTTTTCTCTGCTGTTCTGTTCTCCCTACCTGCTCTGTGTTCACCCCTTCCTGACTGGTAGGGGGGTGCTGCTCCTCAGGAGAGTGGGGGGCCCTCAGGGCAGCATTCTGCAGAAATAGCAGGGCCAGGCTGGGAGGTCCTCACAGACAGCACGGGGTTCTGAGGGGGTACATGGTGCCAGTGCCTGTGGAAGACCCACCTTCCCACAACCACCCCTGCACAGAGGATGGTGAGAGCCGCCCATGGCCACAGCCTTGCTGCCCTGTACTAGTCTTTTCCTGCACATGCCTGTGTTCAGCCAGGTCTCTCCCCAGCTGGAGTCACCAGGGAGGTGAGGAGGCCATGCGGCTGCATGTTGAGGGCTCCATTCCAGCTGGGGGCAGGTGAAGGGTACAATGGGGCCCATGCTTCCTCTTTGTTTGCCCTGTTCACCCTCACCTCGGGTCCTGCTGTCTTCTGCAGAGCCCCTGCAGGCCTCTCCTTTTCTTGGCTTGCCAATGGGAAGAGACAGGAGCCAGCAGCAAGTGGCCTCGGAGGCCGGTGCAGGGTGAGAGGTGGCACGTGGGTGTGGAGCCACACTTAGGCCCAGCCACCCACACTGTCTCCTCCTTCAGAACTGAAAAGGGGCAAAGATCAAGTGTTCCCAGGATGTGGGTTCACATACAGAAAGTCAAGGTCTAGCTCCTGAGGCCATTCCCAAAGGGGCCTGCCCCTTTCCCAGTTCAGTGTCCACACTGGGGATGTGCCTGGGATGACCAGCATCTGAGCAGGACAGGCAAAGACGAGGTTAGCTGGAAGAGTCGGTGGGAACGCCCTGATCCAGTCCTCTGGTTCCGGATGGGGAGTAGAGGCTCAGAGAGGGGAGCAGACTTGTCCAAGGTCACACAGCCCATTGGTGCCACAGCCAGGGCCTGCAGTTCCTGGCTTGATGCTGACTCTCAGATTGGTACCTAGAAACCTGCCTCTGCACTCAGGCATAAGACCCTCCCACTCGGGAAGCAGTAGGATGGGGCAGGAAGCCTTGGGGCCTGAGAGCCCCCCAGATGGAGGTCGGTCCAGCTCCAGCTCCAGCCCCATCCTCAGCCCCACAGCCCAGCTTCCAGCCTGGTGACTAGAAGGAGGGTCACCCTGCAGAGGTCAAAGTGCAGGCCCACAATTCCAGCCAAACATCATTCCTTCTTGGGGCTTCTTGCCTGAAGCTGGGGCCTCGAATGGATCGGGATTCCATGAAGGGTGACCCCAGCCCCAGGCACTGGGCTTTGTGCAGAGGGATTGGTTCTGCAGGTTGTAGCATGGATGAAGGCCAGCCACACTCAGAGTCAACTGCCCACAGAATCTTCCAGAGGCTTCCAGTGCTTCTGACTCCCTGGGCCACCTCCTGAGGACCTCAGTCATAGCTGCTTCCTCCTGTGAGGTGTAGACTGCCTCCCCTACCCCCAGCCCAGCCCAGCCCAGCCCAGCCCAGCTCAGGGAGCCATTGGGCCCAGCCACCATGATGTCTTGAATCTACCAGCCCTTCTGCCAACCCAACCAGCCCCCTGGCCTATTCCTACTGCCACCACTGGTCCGCTGCCGCCATCTGGGCCACTGCAGCCAAGGCTCAGACTTGATTCAGATAAAAAACAAAAGAAAAAAAAACCCAAAGTATAAAAGGATCCTAAGTCTATCCCGTGGGCACTCTACAATTTTTCAGCTTCACAGATAATTGTGCTGAGTAGAGTTTTGACAACCCCACGTAAGGCCCAGAAATGCACTTGATTATTTCTTATAGGAAATGTGTCAGAATTCCTCACCCTTATGTTAACATGTGAATAGATTAGTCTCCCTACCACTGTGGGTCCAGTGCTCCCCCAGGTGGCCCAGGACCGGTGGGATCAGCTTGCCCCTCCCTGCAGGTGCAGCCGGGAGACTCCTTCCCGCCCCCGGCTCCCCGGCCTGGATAGCACTCCATCCCCAGGCCGGCCGGCCACCACTCACAGCCCCTTGTTGTATACCACCGTCCGACTACTCGTGGCCCGGGCAATTTCAGGCTCTAACTGGGACGTCTCGATCTGAGGAGAGAGTGAGAACAGAGAAGAAAGGTGAGGGGGGACGGGTGAGTGTGGAGGCTGGGAGTAGCATTAAAACTACCCTGGTGCCCAAAGTTCTCCCCCCCTGCCGCCTACTGACACATCCTCCTTTACCGCCCTCCTGCCACAGTATCCCTTCCTGGCTCGGTCTTGTGTCTTCCTCTGACGGTGTGTCCGTGCAGGTGAACGTCCCACACTCTGACCTCCTCATCTCCCAGGGCCCAGTCTGCTTCGTGGCACACACCCACTCCCACACCCACTCCCACACCCACTCTGGACCTGGTCCCCACCCAGGGCTGCTCCACCCACACTCCTGAAATCCAAACTCAACCTTCTTGGACTCCACAGTCCTTATCCTTCCAGCACCCCACTCACTATCCCTATCTGTTTTTAGACATCGAAGACCTCAAGCCCCAGACTCCCTACAGCTCAGTCTTCACACCCACCCACTCCAACCCAGACACCAGGGGCTGTCGCTCCAGCCACTCTCTAGCCCAAAGGTCCTTCCAGCTCTGACTGGCAGAGGCCCAGGTTTACAGGAACTCAACCATGCTCTTGAACCTGACTTTGCTGGGCCCCCACAGTGACCAGCAACCCGCCTCCTCCCAGCCACTTTGCCCAGTCAGCTCCTTTCCTCATTCTCCACAGGGGTCACCTTAAACCTTCTCCGCCCTCCTTAGTCACTCTGCCCTCAGCCCCCGACTCTTCCTGAGCAGAAGAGCCTTCTTCCTACTTCAGAGAAAAAGCAGAAGACAACAGAAGAAGCCCCTCGGCATCCCCCCATCAAACCCATGAACTACCTGTCCACGCTGCTCCACACCTGCCCTCCTGCCACCCCTCCCCTCAGAAGGCAGAACCTCCTGGGGTCCATCTCCCCCATGCCTACTCCGGGAGCCCACTCCCAGACTCTCCTGCTGTCTCCCACCTTCACAGTCCACTGACTCTCGACCATCAGCGTTTCAACACTGACAAGAACTTCTCATCTGATAAACTGTCCCGTTAACCCCACGTCACGCTCCAGCTACCGCCTGGTCTCTCTCCTCCCCCACAACCAAATTTCTTTAAGGCACTGTCTCAGGTGGCCTTCTCCACCTCTTCACCTCCCACTGACTTTTCAACCCACAGCAAATCTGGTTTCTGTTCCCACCACAATCCACAAAAATCCTTCTCTCCCAAGTCACTGCCACCCTGCACTTTGTGACATCCACTGGACACTTCTCAGGGTCACCGGGGGCTTTGTCTGGCTGGGCCCTCTTCCCTGCACAAGCCCTGGGATGATTCCACCCTCCCGGGGACTCCCCAGATCTGCGGGTTCTCCAGCCATGTTTCTGCCCTGAGTCCTGGGCACGCAGGGGCTGTCTACTAGACCTTTTCATGGATGTCTCACAGGCACTTGAACTCAACCCGAAAATCGAAATCGGGATTGAAGTCACCATCTGCCCCTGTCCCAACCCGGCTCCCCACACCGTCATCCGGTGATGCTCTGGCACCACCTCACCTCCTCTTTCCTTCCTTCCCCTCAAGTCTCCGTCTACCCCCACCTCAGACAGTGCGAGCCTTCCCAACCACAAGTTTGGGCACCCCTCTCGTCCTCATAAAATGGCTCAATAACCCCACTGTCCTCAGGGAACAGTCTCGACTCCTGCGCTATTCAGCCCCTGCCTAGCCTCGCCCTGCGCCTGGGGCTGGAGGCACCGCACACGCCTACTTATTGCCATGCCTCAGATACCGGGCTTTCCCCACCCTGGTTCTTTGCCTGAACTGCCCCTCTGTCACCGCCTCTCTCCACCCCCCTTGCCGGGCTCCTCCTTGGGCTTATCTTCCACATCTCAGTTTTAGACATCTTCTTCCCTCCTCCAGCCTGGGTGTGGCCACTTCCTGGGACCCCCCACAGCTTCTGGCACTTTTTGCATCTCAGTTGTATCACTTGTTTCTGAGGTTGACCGTCCACTCGTCTTCCCCCTCTCCACTTTAGACTGCAGGCTCCACAAGGCAGCAAACGTGATGTGCGATCGTGTTCATCCCTGCACCCTCAAGGCTCACTGCCAGTGCACAGGAGGTATTCAGTAAGTGTTGAATAAATGAATGGAAAGAAGGGAGGCAGAAGGCACTGGGAAATAAGGTCCCCCTGGAGGCTCTACAGCAGCCCAGATGTTGGTCTGCAGCTCCAGGGACTTAGCCAGTAAGGATGCCTGAGGGAACCTGAAAGGGAGGTGCTACTTCAGTGAGGGGGGCCTCGGCATGATCTCCACCCTAGGCAGAGTCAAGGAAGTGCCGGGCCTTTGTGGCTTAGTTCAGCTGAACCTGGTCCCAGGTACCTGCTGTATGTCAAGACAGGGCAACCCTGAGAAGTATGCAGAAGGCGCCATAGACCAGCCCTGCCTTCAAAGAACTCGGTCATGGCCAGACCGGGCATGTCAGAGGCCAAGAAGGAGGGAGTTCAGTGTGGACTAGAGCCAGTGGGCATAGTGGAGTTTCTGGGGAAGGGGAGCCCTTCCCCTGTGGTCCACGGTACCCCCATACCCAGGCTCTGGCCACTGAAGAGGGCCAAAGAGACAAGAGCTAGGCTCAGGGCCCAGGCCTCTTCCCCACCCCCTCTCCTCAAGCCACCTCTTCCCTCCCCACCCCTGCCGGCCTCCGTGTCCCCTCCACCTCACCAGCTCCCCTCGTCCCCATGCTGCCACTGACACAATGCACAGCGCCCACGCTTAAAAATCTAAATGCTTTTGAAAATGTTTAACCTAGTTAGACAAATTAGCAAAAATTTGTGCAAAACAATTTAGGTATTTAAAATATTCAATGTTTTTAAAAAACTGGAAAACTGTTCTTAGCTTTCAGCTGCAAAAACCAACAAAATATAACATCCCAGCAATCTTACCATGAGGTGTAACATAACCCTTCGGGAAAGCTGTTAAACAGCTACTGAGGCATCCTGGGAAATAGCACTTCATTTATTCAAATGCACATATGTCAGGCTTTTGCACCATATGTCATTCCAAGCTATTTACAGTAATAATTAAATCTTAATCAACGTTTAACCTCTGTAAAATGTTTGAAGAATCCTAATCACCCTTCAGACTGCACTAATGAAGGAGAAATATATAAACATAAAAGGAAAATGATGCACAGATATCACACTGGAAAGAACAGTAATTGCAAAATTGTATTTCTTTTAAATATAATCAGTAAATGATGTAAAGTAAGCCAAGGAGTATTTTAAGTTAAGACATCTTGGATGTCAGAGGTGTGAGCAGCTAATTTTGTTCTGCTACCCATAACAGATGTAGCATATTTTATTTTAGTGCCATTATTAGCAACTTCCCATGCCGGCTTTCACTGAAGCACCGAGGCCCGCATTAAAATCGGAGAGGCTGCTCACCACCACGGTGGAGGACCACGGCCGGGGCCACGGCCCACTCGACCTGCTCCCTGGAGGGTGCCGGCCTGGGTGCAGACCAAGGCCTCATCCTCCCCACGGGGGCTGTCCCTGACTCAGGTCCCCCAGGCTCCTCGCTGTGCCGAGGGCAGCAGGTAGAAGGGATGCAGGGGGGAGATGCGGGCAGTGGAAAGGCTCTGGGGAGGGGTAGCTGGTTGAGGTACTCAGGAGCAGAGGCTCGGGGACAGAGTGGCCTTCGGGGCTTTTTCTCTCATTTCACATTAACCAGCCCTCACGTCAGACGTTTATGGCTGTCAACTCCATACACCAGGGCTGGGCACACAGAGATGGACAGGTGAGATGGACAGTCTATCTCATCCATGCCCTTGAGTAGCTCACAGTCTAGGGGAGGAGTCATCTATGAAAGCACACGGATCCCAGAGAGACAAGGTGCCATGGTAACTGGGGAGGGGGTGGGGGTTACCACGTATTGATGAAAGGAATAAGGAAGAAAGACTTCTCAGAGGAGGTAGGCTGGGAATAAAATGGAGGATTTTGATAAGAGAGGGCAGGAAAAGCATTGGCGGGCCAGCACGGCCCGTTTGGTGTGGGCAACGTTGGGCATGTGGGGAATGCGGCAGGACGTGGAGGTGGGGCTGGGATGGGCAGGCCCTTATGGGCCACACGAACGTGTCAGTGTGGGCCATGGGGAGCCACGGGAGGATTCTGAGTGGGGGTGGGCCATGATCCAGACTCCATTTTAGAAATGTTTCTCTGGTGGCGGTGGATGTGGAGGATGGATCGGAGGGTAAGTGAGGGGGCAGCTGTGGGAATAAGAGAGAGGTGCCAGGTCCTGCCCTATGATGCTGCCGGCGGGGCTGTGAGGAGGGTGGCACTGAATCCTTTCTGAAGAGAAACCCATAGGAGTTGATGACCAATCCCATGTGGGGGTGAGAGGGAGGTGTCGAGGATGACTGTGCGTTGGATGACTCCTAATTCTAGCTCGGGAGCTGGGGTGGCTGGTGACGCCGTTCTCAGAGGCAGGGAATGCGGGAGGGGGACGGGTCAGGGTGGGAGGGTGACAGGCTCAGGCTTGGTCATGTTGAGTTCCCTAGGCAGAGAGGCCAGGGAGGCAGACAGCGCATGGGTTCGGGAGCTCTGGGCAGGGGTCTGGGTGGGAGAGCAAACCTGGGATGTGCAAGCACAGCCGGAGGCCCCAGGGTGGGGGAACTTGCCCAGGAGAACAGATGGAAGGGGAGGGTGCCAGGCCTGGAGAACAGGCAAATTTGAGGGGCGGCTGAAGGGAACAAGCCCATGATGGCGGCCTTGAGGGACCAGCCCAAGGAGCAGAAGCAGTGACAGGGGGTGCCAAGGCACCAGGCAGCATGGATACCAGGCACAGTTTTCTGAGTGGTCCCAATGAGGGCTGAAAGGCTTCAGTCTTCACAATGGGATTTGGTGACTTCTGGAGTCCAGATTTCCTACCCCCAACTCAGCGCTGACCCCAGGCACAGACTCTCACTTTCATCCTGGGCCACTTCAACTGGCTGTCCATTAAGACTCCTCTAGCCTTGGCTGGGGCTGGGGCAATGGCGGATCTCACGGGCGTCGGGACCATTGGGGATCTTTACCGCTGGGCTCAGCGGGAGGCCCCCACAGGGAAGACCCCTGTGCCGTTTGAAGATCACCTCTCTGAGGTGTGGGGGTCCTGGGTCTCCTCCACAGCTATCACATCCAGGGCTCTGCTGATAAATGGATGTGATTCAGATACAGAGTGCCCCGCTGCTGCCCCAACCAGAGACAGAGACAAAGGGCTGTGCTGTTGTTTTGGGGGCACCCCTGCTGCTCAGGGTGGGGGGGCTGATGGATAAGAAGCAGAAGCTGGCTTTATGTGCCATGTGGGCAGCAGATCAAATGGTGTGTTGGCCACAGAGGTTCATGGGTGGGTTGTGGAGTGAGGGAGTTGCCAAGGCCTGGTAAGGGGAATGGGTGCAGCAAGAGGGGTCACCAGTACCAACCCAGTAAAGGCTTGATGGCCCAGGGTAGTGGGCCGAGGGCAGGGCTTGGTTCTGACCTCAACAAGCTCTGAGGGGACTCCTACAAGGAGAATGGGATGAGTAGAAAGGGGGCTGGGCAAGAAGTGGCCATAGGGAGGAGGGGTGACCTAGTTCCAGGCTGGCCTCAGGGGGCAGGCAAGAGCCCCTGGCTCCCTCTCTTCATCTGGTAGACACCTCTCCAGGTACCTGACAGCCAGTTAGCAGGGGATGGGGAGCCAGAGCCCTGGAGGGTGGGGGCTGCAGGGACCAGTGAGAGAGCTGAAGTTATCAGCTGTCTGATAGTCCCCCACAAGCCCCAGAACTGGTGGTGCCAGGAGGCCGTGGGCCTGCTGGACACACACCCGCCCTGCCCAAGAGAGTGCCGCCCAGCCACTGTTCCCTGACCCTGAGGTACAACCTGCACCCTGGCTCCCAGAGAGCCTCATCCAGGTGCCCCACCCAGCCAGACCCTGCTGCCCCTCACAGCAGATAGTCCCTAACTTTTAGTTGCATTGAAAGTCGGAGGCAGAAAACATGAATCATCATGTCCAGAAACCCCCAGCCCCCCTGAGCACCCCAAGGCCCAGCTGGCCCCACAGTGCCCTAGAGCAGCCTGACTGGGTCTTCCTTGGTGGTGCGGGAAGGGTTAACCCTGAGCTATCTGCCTCTGTCTCCCGGCTCATTATGGGTGGGGGGCCCGAGTCAGGAATGCATTTGGGGCCACCGCTGCCTCTGCAGCCTGGGAGCACACACACCTGCAGCCAGGCCGGCGGATAGTTTACATATTTGAACCTGGAGCTAAGGTGCCCAGACACAAACAGGAAACTGGATCCCTGGCCTGTGCCCCATTCTCAGGGGCTTTTACCTACTACAAAGAACTTCCTCCTCCTTGCCTTTCTTCTGGTGGCTTTTCTGCCTCCTTTTCAAAGGCATGGGGCTGGGGGGGCGGGGTGTTCAGTGTGACCCTGTGACATGGCTCAAAGCTGCCTCCTGCTCCTGGCCAGGGTTCTGGGCTTCTGAGCATCTGCAGGTGGTGCTGACATTGACACGGGGTCCAATGCCCAGGCCGGCACCTGACTGACCCTGTGTGTCTGACGCCTCTTTCAGGTCTAGCACGTAAGGGGCAGCACACCCCACGCTCTCTCTTCAGGGCTGAGCAGGCCTCAGGTCCTGCTTAGGCACACAAGTCCAGGCCCCATCTTTCGTGAAGCTGTCCCGAGTGTCCTAGAGGGCAGAGGTGTTAGGACAGCGCTGGAGAGCAGCTGAGGCTTGAGCCTAGACCCTGTGGGTCAGGCCTATGGTTGCTGGCTTTTGGCTCCCACTGCTTTCCCAGTGAATGTCAGATTCCTTGGCTGGATGCTAAAGGCCTTCTGGGACCTTCTCCAGGTTTCTCACCTACTGGCTGCTCTCCATTTCTAGTACACCGTATGTTTAGCCTTTGAGGCCCAAGTCTAGCTATATCTTAATCCTCTAAGGCTGCCTCCTCCAGGAAGCCTCCCCTGATCTTCTCAAACCAAATCCATTGCCCCTTGCATTTATTTCCATCTCCATCACATCCCCAGTTGCAGGCAATTTGTTCACTAATCATCTATGAACACAGCAGTCCCCCACCTCACCCCAGTTCAAGCCGGTAGGTCCTTGGCAGAAGTTGAATCAAACTGAACTGAAGGTCCCCAAGTGTAGGGATCCCGTCTCTACTCTTCCATCTCCCCTGTGCAATGTGCACCCAGTGGAGGCTCAGACCCCCTCCCCATTTTGGGGCTTTGTACTGTTCCTGGGTGCCCCCTGGTGGATCAATCTCAGAATCCTTCTCTGTCCTCCATCTTCTCAGCTTCAAGGCCTCAGTTTCCCCATATGTGTGGTGGGAAGATTTTCTACTTCCTGGGACTGACATGAGGATAATATCAAGAAACAGGTGAGAGAGTTCTTTGGAAACTTGGAAAATCCATGTGATGCTGCATAAGGAAGGAAGGACTCCATGGCTATCCTAGAGCCCAGGCCCAGTCTTGTTCACGGGTGTCTCCTCATGGCTCACAAGGCTGAGCCCTTGCTTGTGCACAGGCCAGGCATGTTCTATGCTTCGCACATATTGATGCTTTTAATCCTCTCAGCGGAAGCTTTGCACAACCAAGCCTCCTCCCTCCCTGTCCTGAATTCAGCTAGGCTTTCTAGAAGGTCCTAGAAAGAACCAGGAGGGACAGGCTGAGAGGTGGCCCTGCTGGAGGATGTCACTGGGGCATGTGTGTGCATGTTCATGTGTGTGCTTGTGTGTGGGCCTGTGTGCACATGCAGGTTTGGGCTGGGGGTGTGGGGAACAGGCAACGTGACAGGTGGCGTTGGCGTTCCTGGGCTCTGAGTGGCTTTGCCATTCCCATCCGTCCCTCCTGGGGGGTCCTGTGGGCAAACTCCAAGAAAGCAGCGGGCGGGGAGGCGGCAGATTTCTGACGGCAAAAATAGCCCGCTTTGGAGTTCAGTAGAGACTGATTAAACCAGTAAATGAGAAAAACCCCAAACAAACAACTCCAAGGAAAGTGGGAGATGGATTTGAGATTAGAGGGAAGAGGCCCCTGCTCTGGGAGAAGGTGAATGTCTGTGGACTCAGGAGGGACACAATGCCCTCTAGACGTTGCCTCTGGCCTCATAACAGCACTGCAAAAGCAGGAGAAGCAGGAACCGGGGTAAGCCCAGATGAGCCACACTCTGTATTAGGTGTTGATAAAGAGCTCTATTTCTCAGCCCTAGGAACATCCTTATGTGTTGAAAGAGGGAGAAAGGACTATTGTCTCGAGGTAGTAGATGGGACACAGGAAACACATGTCACCGAAGTCTACCTATGTGAGGTGAGACAGATCCTAGTGTGGCTCATCAGAGAGGACTTCCCGGAGGAGCGGTCATTTCTAGAACAGCCTGAATGTAGACCTGAGCTCATTCCCAATTCTTCCCCATTCTTGGTTGGGCATTCAAATGCTTTCCCAAGAAAAAGAGAAAGAGAGGGGAAAGAGAGGCAAGCTGGGGTAGATATTTGCTTCTGGTAAGTCACAGCTTCCAGCCAAGCTGGTTCGTGAAAACTACCATTTTCCTCAGAGCTGCTGATGGGGAGAGAGGTGGTAGAGGTTCTGCTGCCAGGGGGGTCACCCATATTCTCTTCCCAGACAGGGAGGGGGTAGGGAATGAGAAGGGGGTGGCTGAACTTGACGCTCAGGTACCTCATCTACAGCATGGATGTGGCCTCTAAGAGCCACCCTCTGGGGCCAGGGTGACTTGTGGTTTGTGAGTGGTATGAGGATGTGACAAGGGCCTTAGCCTTCTTCAGAACATGCCTTCTTCTAGTGCCCCGGACCCTCTAAGGCTGAGGTAAGGAGAGGGTAGGCTGAGTGGGGGTGGGGTTGGCAGGGCTGACATGGGAGGCTCTGAGCAGGAAGCCTTGAGGGCCTCTGATGATGTCTTTTCTTCCAGTCAAGGTGTTTGGCAGAAGCTGGAGGGGCAGGGGAAGGTGGGAAGTCCTCTGCTGAGCTGTCAGGCAAGGCCAACGAGCAAAGGCCAACCAACCAGCAACTGCAGGGCATGCCAACAGAGCAAACAGGTGCTCGCTACTGGTGAACCTGACTCCTTGCCTCCCACCTGGCATGTGGTGCAGGGAAAAGAGATGCACACACATTTAGAGAGCCCCCTAGCCCTATGGAAGAGCCCACGGTTCTCTCCTTCACCTGCAGCCAGCCAGAGGCACATAGCCCATATTTTCTGTGCCCCCACTCCAGTCTCTATTGCTGCTGGGAGGCCAGAAGAGTCAAGCGAGGGTCCAGGGGCCACAAGGCAAGTTCCCAGGAAGGCCAGGCTCTGCCCATTAGCCATTTGGCAGCATTCTTGAGCCACGCCAGGCCCTCGGAGGTGGCTCTCAGAGGGCACACTCGTGCTGCAGACAAGACACCTGAGGGTCAGATGGGGTCAGCATCTGACTCAAGATTGCATGGCCTGCTGTCAGCTCTTCAAACTCCAGAACAAGAACAAGGGCCTGGTCTAATGGTTTTGCTTCCAGAATGCTAATGGGCAGAGCCATGAAGAAACATACTTCCACCACCCTATGGCTGGGGAAACTGAGGTCTTTGAGGTTAAGACCAAGGTCATATGGATAGTTGAGGCTGAGGGATGCCAGCCTCTGCCTCTGGAGGAGGGTGGGCCTGGGGGATGTGGGGTGACCGCCAGCCCCAATCCCACCTATGGACAGGGCAGAGCTCTTAGTGGCCTCTATTCCCCAATGCCTCACTCATCCACAGAAAAGCCCCACCTTTTCCTGTGGACACATTTCAACCTCACCAAATCAGCTAATTATTGACAGTTGGTGAAGAGGAGATTTCACTTTTTCCTCCTGTTAAACTGCTCCTAATTAGTTCCCTGTTACCACGGCTGGCTCGCCCGCCCGCCGCCCGCCCGTTCACGCAGTAATCCCGCTGCACAGTGCCTCATTAACCTTTTGCTCCTCTCCTGCCGCCTGCCAACAAGATGAAGACAAAAACAGATTGTCAAACAATGGCTCCGGCTTGTATGTGCAGCCCTGTTCCCCAGCCCCCGAGCTCCCAAGGGAATAGTGGGGAAAAGCGAGGGGAATGGGGTTGGGGGGGGGGGCGGAAGCCGGAGAGGAATTGAGGAAGGGAGAAAGAGGCACAAAGACAGAGAGACAGAAACAGGCAGGGACACGGGGAGAGGACTTGGCCAAGGTACTGCTTCTTGCTCCAAGGAGACATGAGGTTCATTAAATGGGATTGGAAACTCTCCCAGGTGGGGAATGCTGGCTGTCAGAGTTGGAGGGACATTCACCATCCCCTGGTCCAGCCTCTTGTGGCAGCAAAGGCTGTGGGCATGAAGACTGGACCCTGGACATCTCCCTCTAGGGACCTGGGCCGCAGGCACAGAGTGTGTGTGTGTGTGTGTGTGTGTGTGTGTGTGTGTGTTTATGCACATGTGTGTCTGGGGGAGGACAGAGATGACCACATTTGCTGGAACCCAGAGCCCCAATCTACAGAGAGGACTGTAGGGTGGCCAGACAGGCCACCACAAATCAGGCCCCACATGCCATGGTGGCCTCCACAATCCATGTGACCTTGAGTTGCCTCTGGGAAAGCCCCAGCACAGTCCTCTGCTTTATTTTCATGTTACTACACCACCACCTGACATTTGTTGTTCACTGGGTTTCTGTCCATCCCATCAGAATGGAGGCTGTCTGATACCAGGGGGCTATGACATGATTCTCATAATTACAAGAGGAAGGGAAAAGCAACCCAGCATCTATGGGGTGGGAAACAGAATCTAGGTGTGGATGGGTCCATGCCTGGGCACAGCCTGACTGAGACAGTCTTGTCCAGTGCCTCACAGCCCTAATCTACAGGTCACAGGGTCACTCACTCCCTGCACGGTGACCAGCCTGCGGTCTGGAAGGAAGGCCAGACTTTACCCCCCTGTTCTCACACTCAATTTCCTAAGGAGGTTCCCTGCCCTACCTGCTGGCCTACTAACAACCCTCCCCCTGCCCCCAGTTCTGGGGTAGAGATTAAAGGCATAAGAGGTGGTACCTGAGTGGCTCAGTTGGTTAAGCCTTAAGCATCCAACTCTGGATTTCAGCTCAGGTCATGATCTCATGGTCCTGAGATCCAGCCCCGTGTAGGGCTCCGCACTGGGTGTGGGGCCTACTTAAGATTCTCTCCCTCTTCTCTCTCTGCCTGTCCCCTGCTCTTGAGCACAGGCTTTCTCAGGCTCGCTCTGTCTCTCTCTCTCTCTCTCTCTCTCTCTCTCTCTCTCAAGAAAAAAAAAAAAAGTTTAAAGGCACAAACACCTACTCCAGAGGGTCCCTGTGAACATGGACAGGGACTCCCCATGAAGGGTAGGAGGGTTGGCTGAAGGTGCTGGAATGTTCATAATAATACATTATCAGGGAGCCATCTGGGACTCAGACTTGGGCCTTCTCATTTTATAGAGATATAAATGTGGGCTGAGGAGGGACATAAAATCCTTCCGTGAGTATGGAGCCACCATTACCACCTTTGGACCTTGGGCAAGGCATGCCTCAGTCTCCTCCTTTGTAAACACAGAATAATATTGACTCCTATTTCATAGGACTGTCATGTCCTAGTCTCCCATCTCCCCTCCCCCACCAAGCAGGCCGCTCTAGTTACTGGGCCCAGGGCCGTGCCTTTCTGCCCTGGGCTACGTGCATCCCCTCTTGTACATTCCTTCCCCCTACTGGCCCTCTCCAGGCTCCCACCCCCATCAATAGAACACCCAGGGAGTGCCACTTTCTTTACTGTTCTTGAATGGTTTCCCATTCATGAGCTTGCTTCTCTGAACACAGAGAAACTTGACTATCATTCACTTCCTAGATTGCTTTGCCTACACACCCAGCTGACAGGTCCCCTTGCTGTAGCTCACTCTGCGGAGAGCCCCTCCTCCTTGAAATGACCTTGTCCTCAGGGTCCATGGTGGTGCTCCATCAGGGTCCTCCCTCTGCTCCTGGCTGCCCCTGCCTTTTCCTGATGCCTTTCCTTCCTCCCACAATGACCTCACCCCTTCCTTGGCTTCAGTTCCCCCCAGGCACCAAAGGTTCCATCTCCAGCGAAAATCTCTTCCCAGAGTCAGAGATGTGCACACCTAACGCTAATGCTCTAGGTAACATCCCTTAAGAGTCAATAATACCTCAGACTTGAAGGGCATTGGGAGGACTTGATACAACAAGGGATGCACAGTTACCAACATGCTGACAGGCCTAGTAGATGCTTAGCAAATGGTGGATATTATTATTGTTTGCAATTTTAATTTTAAAATTAGCACCATTTTAATAGGCAGAAATACTAATTTGAAATGAGCAGCAAAACTCTCTCCCAGGGATTGAAGGGAGGATTGAAGTTCTTTCCTCAACCTCTGGGGTTAGTGGGTTGGAAACTCCACACCAATCACTGCAGGCCAACCATTCTAGAAACAAGTTCCTAAACTCTATTTCCAAGTCCCCTAATTAATTAATTGGTGTTCCAGCTATTACTCCTGTTGACAACCTTGGTGACTCTTGGCAAGGATGGGTCAGCCCAAGCAAGTCCAGACTTATTACGGCAAATCCCACTGGCTTCTGGGATGTGAGACATGATCCCCATACGGCAGAAGCTGTACCTCATTAGAATTAATTGGAAGGATGGATGGAGGGAATGAGGTCCTCTCAGCCAGTTGGCTGATGGCCTTGCTGCCACAGGTCGCAGATTGGCCTCAAAACAGCTCATAAAGCCCCCAGGCTTGCCTACATCCTAGTGGACTTGATGCAGGTGAGGAAGGGGCACTGAAAACCACATCCCTACCCTCCTTTCTCGAGAGAACAGACTTCTCATGCCATGATTACATTCTTCCCAGTCTAGAAAAAAAAAAAAAAGGCTTGGGTTTCAATGAGAGGGACTTTGGTCCATTTCCATGCCTGTTTGAGGCAGACATGAGGGAAGAGAGGAGCCTGAAGCTTGACAGGGAGCCTCTGTGAGGGCAGACCTGCTCACTGAGACCACCTTCTGCAGCTAGAGCCAGAGGCTTCGGTGGGTGGACTGCAGCCATCTCTCCATCATCTGCCCCAGAGGAACACCTGCCAAAGGCCCACTCCTAGGCTCTTCCCCCCAGAGTAGGGTGGCCCCTGGTCCCCCCGTCTCTCCACTACCCCAGTGCAGTCAAAGTGGCTGAGGGAGGAGAGAAAATCCTACAGAACAAGTAGATGCAGCATGGCCTGGGAATGGGCCTCTGGGGGTTCCTCTCATATCACCGCCTCGCTTCTGTGACGTTGGTCTGGTCCCTGGGCTGCTCTGGGCCTCCATTTCCCCAGCAGAGCCAGAAGGATGAGCAATCCTTCCAACAGGCCAGTCCCCGATTCTGTCCTGTGAGGCTTCTCTGCCCTAGGTCGCTCCCCATGCGACAGGTAGAGATAGGAGACCTACCCGAAGCTTCTGAACACAGTGGTGCCTACGAGTGTCTCTGACCCTCACCTAGAACTGCAGACTTAGCGTGACTGTACAGAGAGATGCAGTCACTTTGGCGAGTGCTTGGCACAGCCCTTCCAGGACGGGGATGCCAAGACCACCGAGAAGTGCCCTCTCTCCCACCTTCAGAACTTCTGGAGCCCTTGGCTCCATTCAGAATCTCCAAACATCAGGTAACGGCTTTTCAGCTTTCATGGGGGAAGGGGTATCCCCGGCTTCACAGCAAGGCTGGGCCCTGAGGGCATGAGGGCGTTCCTGGCACATATCACACACCAGGCTTCCCACCCCAGTGTGCCTTGGGCCCTTCAGGACAGGAGCCCCACCCCATTCTGGTTTCCTTCTAAATCTCTGGGGCTCAGTGTGGGGAAGTGACTCTAGTCCTCACCCTCCTGGGACCTCAGGGCTTGGGGCTGGCTCACTACCTCCTACTTAGGACCTTGGGTCTTCAGGGCCCACAGTCCAGGCCCCTCAGTTTTACCTTTCTGGCTTCCCTCCAGGCACCTGCCCCCAACTCCCACCTCTCTCAGGACTGAGCAGGATCAGGCCTGTAATCGCAAACTCGTAGGTGCCAGTCTGTGGCCACAGCCTCCATCTGCCCAAGAGTTCAGTGACTCCAAATACCACATTCATTCTATGACCCCCTTGGGTCTGCCTTTCTGTCAAACCTTGCCTTCCCTGGTCAGCTTACTCGCCCATCTTCACCCACCCAGCTAAGATTCCGGGGCCTGCCATTCCTCCTGATGGCTTACCGACTCCCCGAATCAGCCAGCCAGATGAAACCTGCCGAGTGAACCCTGTGGCCCTCTCAGCCCCGGCTCCTTTAGATAGACAGGCCCTGGCCACGCCCACAGACCTGTATCCTCACAGCAGACCTGGTGCACTGCCCACCCAGATTCTCTAACTTCCTTGGTCAGCTGTCTTTCCCATTCTCCCTCCGAATGTCTCCATAGTCCTCAAACCTCTGGCCTCCCCCTCCTCCACCCTTCGCCATCCTCTCTGCTCGGTCAGGAGGACACGGAAGCTATCAGAACAACTTCCTTAACCTCCCTACCCCCCAACACAATCCCCAACTGCATCTCTCTCCATCCCCACTCCTAAAGTGGGGAGCAGGCTCTCCGCAGCCAAGGCAAATCCCTTGAATCCCGGTCTGTGCTCTGCCCCGCCCCCACTCCATGGACTTTGCTCTCCCCATCTTCCTCCTCCCTCGGTCCTCTGCTTCTCTCCTGGTACCTTGCCTTTTGTATTTACACAAGCTCCCATCTCTTTCATTTAAAAAAGGGAAAAATAAGCAAATCAAAGCCTCCCTCGATCCCACATCTCATTCCAGCTGCAGGTCTATTTCTGTTTTCCCTTAGTGCCAAGCCCCCGACAGAGCCGTCAGCCCTGCCACCCTATTTCCTCACCCCTCAGCTGGGCCCACTCCTGGGGAGAGGGTTTGCCTTCATCATCTGGGACACCAAGGGACACTTCAACTTCATGGGGCTCAACTTCTCAGGAATACCTGCCCCTGCGGGCAGCCCCCCCCCCCCCCCCCCACCGCACTTAGCTCTGAACTTACCAAACTGGCTGCTGGTCTGTGGATGCCACTCCTCCCCAGGGCCTCTTTTCTCCACACACTCCCTGGCTTCCATCATTGTTTTTATGCTGGTGGCCTTAAGTCCGTCCCTCTAGCCCAGGCCTCTCTCCTGGATTCCAGGCCCAGAGCCGACTTCCCACCGGGCACCCCCATTAGCACATTCCACAGGATCCTGGAACCTCACGTGTCCATCCAACTCAACATGCCCTCTTCCCTCAAACCACCTCCCTTCGTGTCTCTATCTTGTTAAATAGTGCTCACGTCTGCCTCGTCGTTCAAAAGCAGCAAGCCGGACGCACACCCCGTCGGCTCCCGTCCCTCCCACCACATGCGGTTCTTCATAGACCTAACTTCCTCTTAAAGGACCCTCTTCTCGATGCCCACTTTCAACAGCCTGGTCCAAGCCGACACCATCTCTTGCTGGATGCCCACTGCCTCCTGATGGCTCCTTCTACTCCAGAGCTCCAGCCCAGGCTCTGGGAATCTGCAGTCCTGCATTGCACGGCCCTTCTGATGACACCTACCTTTTCTGCTTTGGCTCCCAAGTCCCCACCTCCACCTGCCCTGGGCCCCCTTGCCTGGCCCACCCTCTGCCCGTGATGCAGACTTTCCTCGGCCCCTGTAATGCGCTGTGTGCTGCCTCCTCTCAGAACCTTCACCCCAGGTGACCACAGCCTACATGTCCCCTTTTCCCCCTTGCACCTGGCCAACTCCAGCTCATCCTCAAGGCCCCATGAAATGCCACTTCCCTCTTAGGCTGGGTTTGGGGCCCCGCACTGTCTCCTCCCATGTCCGGCTGGACTTTTCCCTCCTAACAGTCCTCCCCCTTCATTTGCTAGTCCCTTTTTAATTGTCATGCTCACTGCTTGGCCTTCAGCTCGGGAGAGGTCAGGGCCTGAATGTGTCTCCTTTATGGCTCTAACCCCAGTGCCTAGCTCAGGGATAAGGAGTCAGCGCTGAATAAGTATTTGTTAATAAATGGCAAAACTGTACCCACCCGTCCTGCCCTCGAGACCTTCCCCACACTGACCTCTGACATCTGCGGGAAGAGGCTGATGGCCAGCGGCAGGGCCAGGCCGAAGGCTGCCAGGCACACAAGGCTTTGTACAGGGAGGAGCAGCCGGGGGCGCGCCTGCAGGAGAGCCGTCCTGTGGGGGAGAGAGGAGGGAGCTCCATGAGACCGGAAGACAGGGTGAGCTGCTGCTACCCACCATGCGGGGTCCCACTCAGCGTCCCAGGGCCAGGCAGCACGGTCCTGGGCCAGTGCCAACCCATAGCTAAATAGTCGTGGTGGAATTCTATCTTTGGAGCCTTCCCCAACGGCACCCTTTTCCCCAGGCTCTGCTCTGAAGGACATTGCTGGGGGAACTCTCAATCATCCATCGTAAATGAGTACTTGTGGGGCACCCATCCCACCATGCGTCCAGCTCTGTGCAAAGAAGGCCACATGTGGGGGAGACAATAGAGGAGGCTGTCAGCCCCTGCCCCTGGGGAGACACACAGCAGAGAAAGATGGCCCTCAAAGGTGGCACATAACGAAGCACTGAACAAACCAGAGTAGGTGCCAGGTCCAGGGAAAGAGACAAACCTCACACACACACATGCACACATACACATACACACATGTGGATACAGGCACATGCACACACACATACACATAGCCGGGAGGGGATTATCCTCTTCCGCGTATGGGAACAGAACACACCCCAGTGACCACCTGGTCCACGTCCAAGAGCCACAGAAAAGGACAATGACTTGCCCAAGGCCATGGCTAAGTCTGCAGGAGGCAGACGGGGCTGCTGCCTGGACTCTTGACTTCCTGCGAGTGCTATCGCTCCCGTGCTGCCCCCAAGTCCTGCCCGCAGAACACTTTGCCAGCATCATTGCAGCATGTCACAGCTGGCACCCTCCCCCCCCATCACCCCCTGCCATGACAAGCTTTGGAGGTGGGATTCTGGGGCAGGAGAAGTGTACGAAAACCCTCCCTCCAGGCTCTGGGGCCCCAGCTCCATGATAGAAACAAGGTCTCCGTCTGGAGACGGGGCCATGCCTGCTGGCCAGTATACCTTTACCTTGTTGCCCATCAGAACCTCACATTTTGTATAATCCAGCAGGCCCTTTAGTGGAGACCACCAGGCATTCTACTTGGGGAGGCTTGGGGCCCTGCGCCAGCAGGATGGGTGACTGGACTATGTTGGGTGGGCACTAAATCTGCTTTCAGTAACTGTGTCAGCGTCCTCATGACTGACTGGCTCCTGGTGTGAAAAGGATATAATCAGGGTCTTGCCCCTCTCCTACTGGAACAGGGCTGGCTATGACCACAGGCAGGTGAGAGGCTCTCCTGGAGGCAGGCTTCATTGTGGGGGCAGGCAACTGCTCCCCCACCCCCCCCCACCCCCCCCCCCCACCTCCAACCTTCCCCTCCTGGGACAAGAGCTCCTGGCTCTGAGCAGACAGCAGAATTGGGAGCCACAGTTTTCAAACTCTGGTGTCTCGGTAACTGCTAAACAATGCAGACCCCCAAGGGCCCCTTACCCCCATAAGATCTCCATTCAGTTGGTATCATACCTGGGAATCTGTATTTCAAACAACCTTCCATGAGTCTAAAACAGAAACCCTGGCCTAGGATGTTCCTGCTAAGGCACAAATAAAGCTCCACTTATTTGTTAATTCTATGCAAATAAAAGGCCTGGACACAGTAAGTGCTCAGTGATTTTGTGTTATTATTGCTGTTACTGTTCTTGTTAAGTGCAGGAAGGAGGGAGGACCCTAGGGCTACCCTCTAGCCCTTCCCGCTGGCCCAGACCCCAAGACCTGTCCAGCTGTTGAATTAAGACTGAATTGAGAGAGGGCAGTTTCATAGGAGTAAGAGCAGGTCAGGTGAGCCTCATATCCTCCATGGACTCAGCCCTAGGCCTCCTGGCTTCCATGGGAGTCACAGAAGGGCCAGGAGTAAGGCTGAAATGGGCTCTGAGATCTTTTTAACTGAGATCAACTTCTCCAGCAGGACAAGGAAGTGGGGTACCCGGGCTCACTCTCCAGACTTACACAGGAGGCCCCTTGCCTTGAAGAGGCTGTGGAGGGTGGGGCTGCCTTCCTGTCCTGTGGCAGTGACTGGGACCTCAGTCCCTGGAGGCATAGACTGGAGGGTCACCAAGGGCCTGGAGGGTGACAGAGAGAAAGAGTGAAGCTCCCTCTCTGGCAGGTGAGGGGCAGGCCCTGGGCTGAATCCCTGGGCACTCCTGGTGGGGACACTGGACAGCCTCCTTCCACATGGGGCTGTGACCTCAGCTCCTCTCTCAGGGGTGACTGGCTGAAATCTGCACTGGAAAAGGGGTCCAGAAGGCCCCAAGCCTGTGCTCCTGACTCAGGAAGCAGGCAGCCCCAAGACTTCAGCCAAACAGGAACCCCTGAAGTCCCAGCCCTGAGCAGGGAGAGTGAACACAGCAGGACTGGGGAGGGGTGGAGGAGAGGGAAATGGCAGGGAGGGATCGGAAAGGCAGCTGGGGGAGTTGAAATATGCAGATGGAGAGATGTGCGTGTGTGTGAATGCCTGGAGAAAGGAAAGACCCGGAGCCTCGGGAAGGAGGGAGCCTGGGGAGCGGCCTCAGGAACCACTGGGGAGGATGTAGTCTGAACCCCTACCCGGCTGGGACCCCACCTGGCTGGAAGGCGAACTCCAGGGCTAGGGATGCAGGGCTGAGGGAAGAGAGCCATTGCACCTGCCTCTGAGTTAGTGGGATTATGGGGAGGATGGATCTCCCAGCCCAGGGACTAAGACCATCTTCCTCCTCAGGAGGGTAGAGCTGGAGTGTGAGCCCTCAGCCCAAGGGAAGGGGTAGTGGAGAGTGAGGGGAAGGGGTGTGTGTGTGTGTGAGGGGTGCACACCCTCCGTGCTCTGGGTCGGGGGTGGTGGCTCCTCTGCTTCAGACTTGAGACTCGCTCCCTTTTGGTCTCAGAGACAGGGACACCCGGACAAGCTGGGCTTCCACCTCTCTTATGCCAGCAGGAAACCTGGGGACCTTGTCCCCGAGTGCTCCTCCCAAGCAGGTGGGGCTGAGGCCAGAGGCAGAGCCAGCAGGCCCCAGCCATGGCACCACCACACCCGCCCCGCGACAGCTTGTCTCCCCGCAGCCTCCCCGCCACCGCCGCACACTCCCTCAGCACTTGGAGCAGTCTTAGTTTGCACTCCATTAATTTGCAAGTAGGCTGCTTTGTAAGTGTTCTTTTGTCTTCTTCCCCTGGCTGTCCTGACTCTCTCACCCAACTGGGCTCCCCCACCAGCCTTCTGGGCAGAGGCCCCGCTGCTAGCACCCCTGCGTGTGGAAGGCTGCAGGGTGCACGCTGGAGCCCCTGCAAAGGCTCCTAGCCCACAAGGTGGCGAAGCGGGCAGTGCCAGCATTCCCCGGGTGGGAGACCGCAGCCGAGGGACTCTCTCCTCCACTAGCCAGGCCTGAAAGTGCTGGAGCAGGAACCCAGATTCCGTTTTCCTGCCAGGAGCCTCGGCTGCCAGTGCTGTGCGGCTCGGCCCCTCCTACCACACAGTCCTGGGGTTACCAGACAGATCTGAGGTTAGTAAGTCCTTGAGGGCACAAACTGGGTCTGGATATTGCTGAGGGATCCTGGGCTGGACTCTTTCTCCTCCCCAGGGACCCTCTCAGGAACTTCAGAAAAGGACCCACCAAACACAAGGCTGCCAGAACCAAATGGCCTCCCTGTCTCCGCCTCCCTGACAGACTTCTTTGGACTCTGAGCTGAGCCAGGCACACGGCCTCTGTGCAGATCCTAGGCCGGGAGGTTCAGAACTGGAACAATCCCACCCAACTTCCCAAAGCTATTTAAATCCCCAAACCAATGGGACACTAACCATCATTCCACTCCACTCCACTTTCTGCAAACCCAGCTCAGATACCAACTAGAAAGGCATCACAGATGTTTCCCCAGAAAATTCCAGGCCTGGGGTTCAGTAGCTTTGAAGACTGAAGCCCTGCCTTCCTCATTTGCCTGGTGGTCTCCTTGTGTGCACTTGCGGTCACCATTCATGAGGCAGCTACATACACAAGGGCCAGGGGCACCAAAGCCATTGTTCTCCCAGGATCTGTTTCTTTTTGCAACTCCCATACAAGATTGATTTTCTTGAATCCTAGTGCTTAACACGCCACACCCCTGCTCAGTTGCCTCCCATGACTCCCCCTCTTCCATGGTGAGGAAGGGATCATCTCCTTGGCTGGACACAGGGCCCCTGATCAGCTGGCCCCAACAAGCACACTTTGCTTCTGTCTGGTTAGACTCCTCAATTTCCCGCACAAAAGACCCACACCTTGTCCAGAAAGCCTGCCTTCCACAGAAGTCCTACCCTGCTCTCAGAGTCAGCTGCAGCCCTTCTCCTATGGACCAGCCTTCCCTGCTGATGGGCCCATAGTGCTCCCCCCGCCCCCCTCAAGGTCACCTTGGGCTCATTTACATACTGCCCAGTCCCACCTGCAGCTGACTTGTGTACGGGTCATGGCCATCTCTTTTATCAAAATACAGGCTTCCTGAGACCAGGACCCCACATCTGCTTCTCTCCTGTCTCCATGCAGGGCAAGGCCCAAAGACATGCGGATTATGCGATGTGATCTGAAGACCCAAGGCAGCCTGAGTGGGAGGAAGAGCCAGCATTGCGGCTGCGCTCCTGGGCCACTCCTGCCTCTGTCGTTTCCTATTGGAGAACTATAGGCAGATGGTATAACCTCTTTTCGCCTTGCTTTCTTCATCTGTGAAAAGGAAATGTTACACTTACCTCACCATACTGTTGTGATGGTTAAATGAGATCATTCATTCAACAAACACTAAGCATCTACTACGTGCCAGCAACCGTGCTGGATGCTGTGCAGGGCAATAAATGACACGCGTTTACTCGCCTCCACGGAGATTGCATTCTAGTGGGCCAGACAGATGATAGACAACGAGATAAAGTCTGCGATGTCTCTAGGTGCTATGAATAAAAATAAGGCAATGGACAGAAAAGGGAGTACTGGTGCTGTTACCTCGATGGGGTGGTCAGGGAGGGACTCTTTGAGAAGATGGCGTCGGGGCAGAGACCTGGCTGGGAGAGGACTGGCACGCAGGACACGCTTAATAAATGTTAGCTGTTATTACAATTCAAATGGTGGGAATAGGAAGGTCCCTAAACTGATCTAGAGCCCCAGGTAGCGTGTCCCCAAGCCTGTCTTTATGCCCTGAGGCACCCCCTCCTAGGCTAGGCCACCAGGAGAGTGGGAGTGGTCACTGCCTCCCTCGTACTTGCGCGAGCTCGGGGTCTGCCCCTCCAGACTCGTATTCACCTCGCTGCCCCCACTTAGAGCCCTTCCCCGCTCCTTGCCATCCTCCCAGACTCACACTCATCCTCAGAGCCTGCCCAAGCCTGCGTGAAGGTCAGCTCTGGCTCCTCCCTTTGTCCCCTCAGCCTGCCCTTCCGGCGGCATGTCTGTCTTCACAATTCAACGTCCTGCTCATTAATTATAGGATCACTCTATCGTTGCTCATATTGCTGTGTTCCCTTATGTCTTTATAAGATTTGTCATGGCAAATATGTGTGCTCAGAACACGCTTCTGCAGAAGGCAGGGAGGTTAGTACTATCTGTATTTTAAAAACGAGAAACTGAGGCTCAGTGAGGTATTGAGTTGCTTCAGGGTGGATGCCTGAATAGGGTGGCCCCTGCCCCCAAATCTAGTCTTCCTACCACAATCCTCAGACTCTTTTCACAACCGGTCCTGCACTGTGCACCAACAGAGCACAAGTATGCACACACGTGTGCACACACACACACGCACACCCCAGAACTGTCAGCTCCTCAGGACAGGGCCAGTGTTGTCCATCTGGACATCCTTCCTAGCACCTAGCGCAGGGTCCTGCAGAATAGAAGTCCCCGAATGTTCACGGCACGATTCCAGTAACACTGCCCAGGAGTGTCTGAACAAACGGGCAGAGTGGGCTGCCAGCCACTTCTGTCCCCTGCCCTGGGCCAGCTGGTTCCTCCTCTCTCGCACCCTCCTCCCCAGTGGTGGCCCCTCTCTCCTGGCTGCCCCAACTCACTTCTCCAGCATGGACATGACGATCGGGGGGAGCACCAGGATGGGCATGGGGAGGACCACTCGCGTCAGCGCCGTCTCGAGCAGGGCCTGAGGGGCAAGCAGAGGCTGTGGTGAGCAGAGCTCCCAGGGGGTGGGGGAGAGCCACCTGGCGGTGAACCCCTCCCCTGGAGCCTCTAGGTGTGTGTACTGCTGCTAAGCACATCTGGCTGGCTGGAATAATTCATGGAATTGCTCACAAAGCCTTATTCCAAACAACAGAAAAAAGCCACCCCCATCTTCCCACCACACACATTTGAAAAGAGCAGATCCCTGTCACCTGCCACATGTGGGGGAGGGGTGGCAACACAGAAGCGGCCCCAGGAAGGGGCCTGTGCCCGGGGAGGTGCCTCGGTGGCAGGAGCAGGGGCTGGGGAGGAAGCATATGGAGGACTCGAGATGCTCTAAAAACAAAGCAGGAGCTGGAAGGACCAGAGCAAACAGCTGGGGCCTGCTGAGCCGCGTGAGGCTCTTGGTGCTGAAGGAGGACAGAAATTCTGGGATTTACTTCTTTTTTCTTTTTGACACCCCCTAAAGACAAAAATTTCAAAGATTCTGCCTCTCCTGGATCTGGATGAGAGTCTTTCTTAGTGACGAGAGGTCAGCTTTGCGAGCGGGAAATGCTTCTGCTGAGTGTCTGCTGTGTCTCCATATGGGGTTAACTGGGTCCTTGCTCTGAGGGCTCCCCTGGGATTCCTGGGGAGGCAGGGCATGGTGAAGGCAACAGCTCAGAGGCAGTTCTGCACTCTGATGGTCACTGTGGGGAGTTCCTTCAAGGCTTGGGCTCCTGGCCCTCAGAGAAGTGCTGAAGAATGCTCACAGCTCATAAGCCCTGGGAGCCTTCCCCTAGACAGCAAGGGTGAGGGGTTCCTTGCTGTTTGCGTCATGAGGAGAGTTACCGTAGTCGGCCTCCCTCTCGGCACATCAGGGGAAACACTAGGCTTGCATGGGAGGATGGGGTTGGGTAGGAAACTGAGGCCAAATCCCCTTCGATGATGGACAGGTTCAGGGCTGAAAATGTCTTCCAGGAAACTAGGTCTGTCATGATCAGCCTCTGGAAGGCCTGGGAGAAGGTTCCTCCAGTCTTCTGAACAGGTGTGGGAATGATGGGGGGCCCAGCGCCTGCACAAGAACCCGAGGGTACAGTGCCAGCACCGGCACCCCCAGGCCCTCTGCCCCTCACAAGCCTTGGATGGGCACTCATGTTCTCTGAGACCAGTGGGGAGGGGAGGGCTGGGACAAGGAAAGGGTTCTTCCCACCTCAGAGGATTATAGAGAAGGCCTCACTGACAGAGGTGAGGCTTGGGGCCCATCGGGAAAGCTGATAAGGGACAGTGGCTGGAGAGGAGGAGAATGCTCAGGTACTCACAGCAGACCCGCCATGCCATCACTCAGGCTAGAGCAACACCGGCCACTAATCACCACTAGGATGAAGGCTGGGAAAGCATGGGGAGATACACAAGCCGACTGGAATTTTCTAAAAAATTCCAGTTGCTGAAGTAGGTGAGGCTGATGAAATGAGAGGTGAAAGATGGCCTTCTTGCAGCAAGATATTCTTTCCCCAAAGCCCCACCTCAGCCACACTCGGTCCCCAGGTAGGTGCCACCTGCACAAGTGCCCATTAGCACAGAACCACAAACTACCCGCTCCCATACTTCCTCTTCTTGCCCAGGAGGCTCTGAAAGCCCAGAGAGCAGGGCTCTAGGTCCCAGGGTGGGGGAAAGAAAGCTCTGGGGGGGGGGTCTCCTCTGCCCTTTCCAATTAACAGATCAGAGAAGCCAGGTCCTGAGGGGTTGGGACAAGAGATGGGATGTCTTACAGTGGTGACGAGAGGGGGGATGGAGAGAAGGACTGTTCAGGGACAGGCGTGGCTGGGGCCAGACCTGGAGGCCCTGGGCTCATGCAGAAGGGAGGCAGGGTGGGACAAGGAAGGCAGACCAAGAAGACAAAGCAAAGGCACTATGCACAGAAGCCCCTGAGGAACAAAACCCTCTCCCTGTCGCTGGCCTCTCCACTGGCCCCCTGAGCCTCCGGATGACCCACATGTCTGGCTGCAATCTTGGAGGAGCCCACGAGGTTGCCATCACCATCCAGGACATCGATCCCTTCCTCCAGCTCCCCGTACCGCATCAGGACCACGTTGCAGATGTTGGCACTGGCTGGAGAGAGAGAGAGGGGAGCAGGGGGGCAGGAGTAAGAGGGGAGGATGCCATTCTAGCTGGTGGGGCAAAGCCACCGGGATGCACCCAAGCCTCCCCGTCCCAAGCAGCAACAGTCCTGAGTTAAGGGCCAAGTCTGCATTCAAATGTGGTGAGTGAAGGTGTGGTTCTGCTGCCCATCTGCCCATCAGCCTGCTGAGGGATTTGGGAGCCCTTGATGGCCTGGTGAGCAAAGGTGGAAAATAACCTACATGACAGGAGGAAGGGGGCAGTGCTCAGGAGCTAGAGAGCAGAGCTATCAAGGGATAGCTACTTTCCTTTCCTCGGGGGTGGGCCTGGCAAGCAGGCGAAGTGAGTGCCCCTCTGGGAGGGCTCCCTGGCTTGAAGACACCTCACCAGTGCCTGATGTTCCACCACCAGCAGCTCAACCCCTCGGGCTGCCTTTCCGGGCATGTTCTCGAAATGGCAGCCCCCCACCTTCAGCCCTTTGCTCCTCAGAGTGAATCGGGTTCCCAGAGATCCGCTTCTCTGACTGCGGTGCCAGAGCAGGCGGGAACCTCAGCACTCACCCAGCGCCGCCCCCTCATCATATGGATGGAACAGTGAGGCTCAGGGGAGGGGGGTGACTTATCTGAGGTCACACAGCAAAGTGGGACAGAGCTAATCCTTTGGGTGCCCTGGAGACGGGCGGGTTCGGGGATAGGGGGCAGGGGTGGGTCAGGGGGACCTAAAGGCCGACCTTCTCACTTCACATGGTTGGGTTCCCTCCCTTGGCTAGGAGATCATGACAGACCTAGGCTGAGGGGAGGGTTCCTGGCTCCTCCGTTAGACACCGGATACCAGCATTTGGGGGCCACCCGTCAGCTGGTGACTAGCCCCAGGAGTGTCCCTCTGCTCCTCTCGCCTGGAACTCGTGGAGCTGGACCCGGGCCTGGGGCAGGGCTGGTGTGGTGCTGACCTTGCCTGACCTCCTCCAACCCTGTTCCGGGATAAAACTGGGGGGACTTGAGGGTGGTGGGCGGGTGGGGAGTGGGGGGTGACAAATGTGGAGGCCGCCTGCTTCACTCCTCCCCCAAAAGCGCCTTGCTGTGTTTAAAGTTTTAATTTTTGCTAATTAATGTCAATTAATTTTGTATAATGAGTGTTTAATTTTGGGGAGTGTGTGAGCCTGGGAGCGACTGCAGTTCTGGGCTGTGAACGCTGATTAGCATCAACACCTGCTGCTTCCCCACTCCCTCCAGTGGGGGGGCACTAGGGTTTGGGGAGCCGCAGGGCTGCAGGGCCTAGTGGGCAGGTGCAGTGGGAGGAGGACCACAGATGCTCCTGGTGCCCGAGCCAAGGCTGGGGAGCCGGCGGTGAGGGCGCTTGCAGCTGGGGGACGGGGTTCTGCAGGTGAGGGGCGGCTTGAGACCCTGGGGGTCTCTGAGCCTCAGTCTCTTGTTTCAATAAAGTGGGGAGGTGGAATAAACAGAGGGAAAGACCGAGAGGCTCTGCAGTCTTTGGAGAAGAAAAGCAGGAGACCAAATACAGTTTTAACATGTATTTACAGCACATATGCCATCTCTGAGGAGCTCTCGTGTTTCCACACGACTCTCAGGCACAGTGGTAACCACGGGCAGACCTCTTCTGCACTGGGTCCCTCCTGTCGTCACAGCAGGCACGCTCACCTGACTTACACAGCCAGGGGCGATCTTGTGGACCTTTGGCGAGCTTTGGAGACATTTCTGATTATCGCAACCTGGGGCTGGGGGGTGCTACTGTCATCTAGTGGGTATTGACCAGAGGTATGCTAAACATCCTACAATGCACGGCCTCCACAGCACAGAAGTATCCGGGCAAAAATGTCAGTAGTGTTGACGTTAGGAAACCCTTATCTTAAACACGTCCAGAGATTGACAGTAGTAGGAAGGTGAATCTGAGGTAAAGGAGAAGTTGGGAGCCTGGCTCTGGGGCCAGCTGGGCTTGAGTTATAGTCCTGGCTCTGAATCTCCCCCTCCTGACCTCCAGAGGTGAGCTCCTGCCAGCCTTGGACCCTCCCAGGGTTCAGGTCCCGGAAGGGTCCCCAGAGTGGCCTCGGGAAGCGGACACCTGGCCTGTGTGTTAGTGATGTGCCCTCTAGTGGCGGCAGGAATACTCTGCACCCCTCACACCTCTGGGGCTACCAGGCTCCTCAGTTCCCAGGAGACCCACAAAACCACTGGAGAGGATCTTGGGGTTCTCTGCCCTGAAAGGAATCTATCTCTGCCCTCTGAGAACCCCTTACACCACTGCCACGGCACCACTACACCACCACCACCACGGCGGTAAAGCCAAGGCCAAAGGAATGTGGTCCAGGCAAGGAGCATCTGCCTGAAGTCAGGAGCCACCGGCTCACTCTGCAACCGGAAGCAGCCGCCCTTACCAGCCTTCCCCAGATATAAGAAGAGGTGCTGCGCTCAGCCTCTCTATGGGATCTCTGGGCACCGGCTGAGCTCACATAGATGTCACCCTCTGCACCCACTCCCCCACCAGGTTAGGGGAAGCCAGGGACTGCTGAGACATCTCTAGCCCCGTGCCGTGTGTGTGCCCAGGCAGAGGAGACAAAGACAAGAGTATTTGGAGGCGGTGGTCAACCAGCTCCAGGCTCATGGTGGCATCTGCTTGCTCGCTGCACTTTCCAAATGTAAAATGAAGCCACGGCAGATAGAGCAGGACTTCGGTTCAAACACAAAACCACTTGGCATGAAACATAAAGCAGGAAAAGAAGTGAAAACCCAGTGCCCCTCCCCTCAGACAGCCCTGCCAGGACAGTTTGGGCACGATAAAGCTCTCTCCTTATCTAAGCTGCCTGGATGGGAAAAAAGGGAAAACCCTGAAAGCCACCCTAAAATGGTGGCACCCCCAGGCTCCTCCCTCAGGACGCCCACACTTCTCACTGCCTACTCAACTGGCACACGCCCTGTAATATCTTCAGTTGGTCCATTTATTGAGCACCTGCTGTATACACAGGTGACTAGCCATCCTCATCTTTGAGCAATGAGAACACCAGGCCGTTTCAGTGATTTCATTTCCATGATCTCGTCCAGAACTTCCATTTCTGCCGCATTCCTTTCAAGCCTCCCTGGTCCCTCCCATCCCACTCTTGGCAAGTCCAGCTCCCAAGTCATGAGCACTGAGAGCCTAAGCAAATGAAAAAGAGAGAGAGAGAAAGAGAGACCAAACCGTAGGCCATGGGTCTTCTTTCTAGCACACCAGCAAGATCTATTATTGACAGTATCAGCAGGTTAATTAAGCAGTCTGTTAGTGATAATGTTAAGAAAGCTGGCACATTTTCAACTCAGATTGGCACCATTCAAGACTCAGGCATAACTGACGTTGGAGAAGCTATGCTAAGAGATGTCATGGGATTAGAGAGAGAGAGAGAGAGAGAGAGAGGAGAGAGGGAGAGAGAGGGGGAGAGATCGCTTCACGCTGATGGCAAGCTCAGTGTCAAGTCCCGAGGAAAATATGCGCTTGACTGCTGCAGATGTTCTCACATCAGACCCATCGTGATGCAAAATCATGCAGATTGTGAACAGCTAATGAAGCACCCTGTGTAAAAGGGACAGCATGGGGAAGAAGAGCAGTAGACAGAAAGGCAAATGTGCAAAAAAAGTTCTCCAAAAGACGACTACGGGGGAGTGTGCCTCTGATCTAGCACAGGAACAGACACATAGATCAATGGGGTTAATAGTCCAGAAACACACCCACCTGTAGGGGAAATGAGTTTGCAGGAAAGCAGTTCTATCAACTCACAGGAAAGGACCATTCAAACACGAAGGTGAAGCAATGGGCTATTGGGTTATTCATTTGGGGAAAACAACATATCTTAACTCCTTGGTTCTAAGATGGATTCCCCCATGTTTTAATGTTTTAAAAATCCCAGTGGGCCTTACAACGGACATCGGGGTGGGGGAGAGGAACCCTTACCTGCTCCCCACCACAACTGCCTGTGCGTGTGTGAACTTTGCCACGTGGGGAGGTTCGTTCAAGTGTCACCTCAGCTACCCAGAGCAGTCTGCACAGAATTTGAACTTAAACTTAGATTCCTAATTGTTGCCTAAAACATCTTTTTAGAACTTACACTATAATGGAGCACGGACATGAAAAGTTATTGTACATGCAGAAGATCGTCTGCCAGATACCAGGCAATGCAATTAAAGGCAGCAGAAATTGCCAAACCATAGATAGCTACCCTAAAGAAATGCTTGCCCATATGCACAAAGAGACATTTACAAGGATGTTAATTATAGCACTGTTTGTAAGAGCAAATAATTAGAAACAACCTAAATGTCCACCATTAGGGAACTCACATGGGAAGATCTCCAAAACAAACTTCTATGAAAAAATGCTACCGAGTTGTGTACAGGATGATTTACTATATGTAAAACCCCATAATTGGTACACACGTACTGTGTGCCCATAAACCCACAGGTAATGTTTTAGAAGGTTCACACCTCACACAGTGATTTCCTTGGGAAGGGACCTAAATTTAGGAATTAGGGGTTGTTGAAAGACTTCCACTTTTTTTTTTTTACCCTGTTTTTCTAAATACCATTTGAATTTTTACAATGAGAATAGAATCATGTTTTACTTGTCTAAAAAGTGAAAAGAAATTGCCAAACTTCCTAAAGTGGATCATAAAAATTTGACAGCCAGCAGGGATCGGTGCGACCTATTCACCGTTCCCACACTTCGGTATCTGTATGTGAGGAACTTCCTAAAGAAGCTGATTAACTTCAGGAATAGTTTCTCCTTAAAGTAAAGGAAAAAAATGAAACCACAAGTATAAAACCAACTAGGAAATGCAGACAAAAAATTCGCAAATTCTTTTACATGCTTTCAAAGCATACTGTCGGTTTTAAAGTGGCCAAAAGGGTCAAGATTACAAGCAGGGTTACAAAAAGCACTGGTGGCCGTGACCCTGTGTTTAACAACCGATGTCCAAAAGAGAAGTGGAAAAAATGAGGAAGGCTCAGACTCAAACTCTGTGACATCGAAGAAAGTGACTTGGATTGAATGTGTAGTGAAGGCTTGTTTATTCCTCCACACGAACAGAAAATACAGTCCTCTCCTCTTCGGAAAGGCTATTACATTAATGCCCCTATAACTGAGGCATCTGAGCATTGAGAAATACGGCAGTCAATATCTATGAATCATATTATAAGAAATGGGAAACTGAGAAAATGTATTCTATGTGACAAAGAGCCGCTACTACTCATCAATAGAAGGTCATGGTGACTGACGCCCAATAACTATTCTACCCCCAGAGGATTAGTCTTAACTAGTTGTGATAATCCTTCCCTTGCCAGTGATTGATTGAGGAAGGGACATGTGGCCAACCCTAGCCAATGACAGATGTCTGCAGGGGACTTCTGGGAAAGGTCTCCTCTCATCCAAGAAGCGGCAGCAGGGACAGACAGCCTCCTGTCCTCTGGGCAGTGGTGGGTCTGAATGTGGTGCTTGGAGTTGCTGTTACCATTTTAGGACATGAAAGGGGCTAGCCCGCAGATGAAGCCCCTGGCAGAGCACAGAGGTGGAAGGAAGGGCCATGGGTGCCTCACTCGGCACTCGCCCTTTGTGAAGTAATACATTCATTTTTTTTATTTAAAAAAATTTGGGGGGGGTACCTGGGTGGCTCAGTCGGTTGAGCGTCTGACTTCGGCTCAGGTCCTGGATCTCACAGTTCACGAGTTCGAACCCCGCATCGGGCTCTGTGCTGACAGCTCAGAGCCTGGAGCCTGCTTCAGATTCTGTGTCTCCCTCTCTCTCTGCCCCTCCCCTGCTTTCACTCTGTCTCTCTCTCAAAAATAAACATTAAAATTAAAAAAAAAATTTTTTAAGTTTACTTATTTGAGAGACACAGAGACAGCACGAGTAGGGGAGGGGCAGGGAGAGAGGGAGACAGAGCCAAGCAGGCTCCACACTGTCAGTGCAGAGCCCGATGTGGGGCTCGACTCACGAAACCTGTAAGATCATGACCTGAGCCGAAATCAAGAGTCAGGCGCTTAACCGAGCCACCCAGGTGCCCCAGTAATACATTCATTTATTAATTCAGCCAGTTTGAGTCCGGTACTTTGGGGCAAAACCATTCATAAAATGTATAAAGAGCTTTAGCAGTTATTAAGAGAAAGATAGTCATTGAAATCACCCCAAAAATATTCGAGTAGGAGTTCATAAAAGAAATAGTAAAAATTCAATGAACACGAACTCAATCTTATTAATAGTCAAAGATAGATTTTTTTTATCTAAAGAAAAATCAATCTGGCAGGAGTTCTTTGGATGTTTTGGAGGCTAATCCTCATTGGTTAAATGGCTTACAAATAGTGTGTGGCTTGTTTTCTTACTTTGTAGATGGAGTCTTCTGCCATATACTGTAACATGTACTCAAATAAGCAGTCCTTTCCCCTCTGGTATATACTTTTTGTGTCATTGAGAAACTCTATCCTTCCCCAGTGTTCATTTATATTTTTTTCTAGAAGACTTAACATTTTACTTTTCACATTTAGGTCTTTAATCTATCCGGAATTTATTTTTGTGTGTGGTATGCAATAGGGATCTCCTTTTTTTCTCTCCGTTCTATTTGAAAACCCAAATGCCCAATACAGTCAAGAAAATATTCTCAATCACCCTGGGAATTGGAAAAATGCAAATTAAAGTGAGAAAAGAACCATTTCAGATGGACAAAAAATTTTCAAGATTGATAACACCAAATGTTGAAGAGGATGTAGGGAAACAAAAATTTAAGCCTTGCAGGTAGGAGAAAAGAGCCGGTATGCTCATTTGGCAATATCTAGCAAAGCTAGGTATGTGCACGCCCTCTGACGTGGCCATTCTATTTCTAGATTAGTGACTGTCAACACTGGTTGCACGACTGAAACCAAATCTGAAGTAGGGTCCAGATCTGTGCATTTTTAAAAGCCCCTGCCCCCTGCCCCCCCACCAGGTGGCTGTTTGAAAACCTCTGCCCTGGGGCGCCTGGGTGGCGCAGTCGGTTAAGCGTCCGACTTCAGCCAGGTCACGATCTCGCGGTCCGTGAGTTCGAGCCCCGCGTCGGGCTCTGGGCTGATGGCTCAGAGCCTGGAGCCTGTTTCCGATTCTGTGTCTCCCTCTCTCTCTGCCCCTCCCCCGTTCATGCTCTGTCTCTCTCTGTCCCAAAAATAAATAAACGTTGAAAAAAAAAAAATTTAAAAAGAAAACCTCTGCCCTGGAGAGGCTCCCAGTCACGGGCACAGAGACACATGTGTGTATAAGGTTGTTCAGTGCAGTACTATCATGGTTGTTAAAAAGGATAAGTTGAGATTTTATGACTGCCCTGTAAAGGTGTCTAAAACTTACTGAGGTTAAAATGCAGTTTACAGAACAGTATACATGGTATGATCTCATTTGTATTAAATATATATTTATATATGCATATTTATATTATAGATAGAATAAATAGAGATTCCCGCATTTTTAGAGGCTTACTCGAATTTGGAGGGATATACACCAACTTACTTTGGAGAGAGAAGTAGGGTTGTTTAACTTTATAAAGCAATCATGTATTATCAGGAAAATAATAGAACCATTTTTATTAAAAAAAAAAAAAAAAGCATGACTGTGGTAGCCAGGAGATTTGAGCTCCCATTTGGGTCCAGACTGACATTGGACAAAGCTTTCCCCACTCTACTTCCTCTATCTCTTTCCTCTTTTGTGGGTTATTATGTGCACACAGTGAACAATTCAAATCTCATAGAAGGGTAAATAACAAAACCAGTCTCCTTCCAACCCTTGACTCTTAGCTGCCCCTTGACCCTCCCCAGAGACAACACTCTAGCCAGGTTCTCATGTCTCTGCCAGATACGGTCTATGTATTTACTAATGGACACGTATGTACATCACGACCTGAAACACACATACACACACACTCATGCGAATCACACCAGAACACAGCCCCATCCCTGCCTTTAGAGGAGGGATGATTATCAAATAGGGATGGATACCTTAATATTTGCTTGATTTCACGATATTCCCCAATATTCCACCTGAAAAGCATTGCTATATGACACAGTTTTCTTTTAAATAGCTTGAGAATTTGGGAAGAGGTTCACAACCCATACTAAAGTGTCACAAACTCAGGACTGGGAATTTGGGGATTGAAAAATCAGCCTGTAAATAGGTGTAGGCTGACTCTCAAGTTCAGGATCTCTTTTTTTTTTTTTTTTTTCAACGTTTATTTATTTTTGGGACAGAGAGAGACAGAGCATGAATGGGGGAGGGGCAGAGAGAGAGAGGGAGACACAGAATCGGAAACAGGCTCCAGGCTCTGAGCCATCAGCCCAGAGCCTGATACGGGGCTCGAACTCCCGGACCGCGAGATCGTGACCTGGCTGAAGTCGGACGCTTAACCGACTGCGCCACCCAGGCACCCCCAGGATCTCTTAATAAAAGATTCCTGCTAACACATTCGTCTGGAAAACTCCCTTTTATCACAGCTGCTTCCTAGCTTGAAATTCTTCAGCGGTTGGTTCCCTGTTAACCATAAGATGAAGTCCAACTCTAAGCTAACATCCAAGGTCCCAAAGGCCCTCTGCCCTTCCCTTTCCTCAACAGGCCAGGCCCACCCCAGCCAGTCCCTGCTCCTCCCACATTCATAACCCCCCTCTCCTGCCTTGTGCTTCCCACCTTCTCTGCCTCTGGATTCCTCTGCTATCTGGATTTCAGTAATTATGAAATCTCTGAACTGGAAAGCCATTCATTCAATAAGCATTCACTGAGTGCCTACTATATGCCAGGTCCTGGGCAAACTGCCCAGAAACAGGTGACTTGATCGCACGTGAGAGCCCCTCACAGCTTTTTGGGCCCGGCTGCTACTTGGACACTTCTCTAACTGAGGGGTCAGGCAGCTCATTGCAACAACAGACTGTCAGTTTTTCAGAAGATCCTGCTACTTTCGTTGGGCTCCTGCTTATCATGTGTGGAGCATCTCTTGATGTGTGGAGTCCAGAACTAAACAGACTCCTTTGTTCTGGGCCACACCTTGAGCAATCTTAGATCCTGCACCTCTTGCCCATGAATTCACAGTCACTGCCAAGTTGCTGTGCCTGTTCCTTAAATGTAACCCACGGTTACGCATGACCAAGGCAGTTATAACTGAAGGGGACAAGACTGAAGACAGAGCCCCAGGACACACCACTGGAGACTTCCCTCGGGCTAACTACTCATGTCCTCTTGAAACCTGATACACACTGGGGGCCCATGTCATTTCTAGGGCGGCTCACGCTTATGGCACCCAGCCCAGCCCACTTATCCTTCCAGATCCAACCCAGAAAGGTTGGAGAACGTGCCCCGGATGACCTGGAAACGTGGCCCATTGGTCATCCACCCTAGGCCTGACAACTAAACGTGTGGAGGACAGTGAAAACGTTATATAACAAAAAAGAACATTCAAGAAACAATTTTAAAAATGAAAAAAAAAAAAAACAAAACCAGAATAAACGTCCAAGCAGCCACAGAATGTGGTCACCGATGTCATTATGGTGGGCCTCCACTATGGGTGCCCAATTTCAAAGACTTTTTATCAAAGCACTCATTTGATCACTGAACAAACCCACACACTGAACATTGTGTGCCAGGCATAGCGCGGGCCTGGGGGTTGGGGATGAATGAGTCTTGGGGAGCTCAGAGTCTCATAAAGGAGGCAGACTCAGAAAAAAAAACAACAGCAACAAAAAACATGCAATTCCAGGTCACACACAGGCACACATAGGGTGCTGTGGTCTAGCCCTGATTGGGCCTACCAGGGAGGGCTTCTTGGTGGAGGTGGTGTCTGAGCAGAGAAATGAAGGCAAGAGAAGGCAGAGGATGGGGGCTGAGGTAATGGGAAGTGGAGATTCCAGGCAAACAGGGCCATGTTCAAAGGCCTGGGACCAGTGAGCGAGGCAGACGGGAGGTTGAAGATTCACCACAGCTCCAAAGGAGTATGGGCAGGGACTAGGTCAAGGAAAGGACAGAGGAGCTGAAGGGCTGTGGACACCACATTATCACTGACCTGGATGGAAGGGACAAACGTCATGAGGCCCAGCCACAGATGACACAGGTGCACCTCAGGGGATGAGGAACTGAGGAGGTCAGGACCAACCCTCTGGGCTCAGGCACATTGCCGTGGCCTCGGACGAGGCAAGCAGGGAGGCTTGAACACCAAGGGAAGAATAGTAAAGAAGGAATCAAGGACACCAAGACCCACGTGGCCTGGGGGTGAAGGGGAGCAAGGAGGTGGGGTGAGGGCAGACATGTGAACAGAAGACCTCCCAGACACTGCCCAGACATCCTGAGGAACGGACTCCCCGGTGAACACAGAGATTTTTTCCTGGTGATGAAATCAGCTGTGACATTTAATGCAGGGGACTGCTGTAGACAGTGCAGGAAGAAGGCGTTTCCCGGCAAAAGGATGATGAGGCTGGCATTTTGGCCCATACGCGAAGGTTATTCCCCCCCCCGCCCGTGCAAGGAGTCAGCTGGCAGGTGCTGAGGCTCCGGCCTCCCCTGAGGGAGCTCAAAGCCCACATGGGGGTCTTGTCCCCTGCTGGGTATGGATTCAGTCAAGCAGGTAGGGGTGGGGTGACCTTCAGGACTTCCTTCCCTGACTCCTGCACATGTATATGCAGAGCCCGGTATGGAGATTTGCTTGCCAGGTGGCACCTGGGGATCCCCACCTCTCGGCCCCTGGCTAAAGGCCCTGCCCCACACATTCCTGATGAAATGTGCCCATTCCTCTCACCAGTGCCCCCTCGCAGCATCCGCGACCTTGCATGCCTCCCACTGGCCACTCCTGCCAGCTCCCAGCCTAAGGCCTCAAGAGAAGGCTGTTTGTGGGGTCTGCCTGCCCTGGAATGGACTCTGCTCATGGAGACTGGTGGGTGGACCTGGGGGAGGGGGGTTGTTTTTCCAATGCCTCCTCTACTGACCTTTAATTACACTGTTTGCCCAGCTCCCCAAACCATTAACTCCCACCTCACAGCACCCATCAATTAATGGAGGGCCTCCTCCGAGCTCGAGCTCCTGAACACAATTAAGCGTGACAGTCCACAAATAAGAAAGAACTGGAGAATTAATTAAGGTCTAAACAAATTAATTACCAGTCCCCAATCGATTCTGATGCCAGCACACATGCTCCTGGGCTCACCGTCTTTCCTAACATCTCCATGTATAAATAGAAACCGAGATTTCCCACATGATTGCTGCTGTGGACCGGGGCACAGCAAGGCTCTGAAACCACCGTGAGGGAGAGAAGGGCTCAGTGAGTGTCCTCAGGGCTTCCCACGTACTCAGCACACATGCGTGCACGTACACACGCACAACCCTAGCTAAAAAACCAGGGTGAACCTGGAGGTGGGGTGCTCCTGGGGGGCGCCTCTGGACCACATGCCTCAGTTTCGCGGCTGCTTGGGTGAGGGGTTATCCAAGTGGGCTTGAAGTAGCCTGGGCTGGGCCTTCAAGGCCTGGGCGGTGGCCAGCTCAGAGAGTCTGAATTTTTTTCTTCTGGGAAATGGGGATGGCTCGCCCTGCCTTGGGTCCTCCCAGAGAGACAATGTGGGGAGTGAGAGGCCACAGAGGTATGCTGGGGGAAATGTGGAGAGCTGTGGAGCCCCTACAAACCCAGGGAAGGCCTGCAATGTCTGTCACACATGTTCCAGTGGGAAGGGGCTGAAGTGAGGTCTGGTCCAAAGCCAGAGAGGGGTAAAATCAGTGGAGTCAGGTGGGGGAATGAGGTGTCCTGTGCCCAGAGTCTCAGGCCTCTCTCTTGGGCAGCATGGAGGGCCCAGTGAAGAGAGGTATCCTCTCAACCTTCCAGATTGCAGGCTGGAACAGGGCAGAACTCACTGGGCAGCGCAGCGGGAAGAAGCAACCGGCTCCTGGGAGCCTCCTTCCCTGAGGGAGGGAGTAGGGATATGGCCTCTGAGCACAGGGCACACAGGCCCTTTCAGGACCCTCCCTCACCATGAAGACCCCCTTCTGCTCTACACACCACCCCCAAGCCCCCACACACATCCCAACAGCCAGGGCTTAATCTGATCACTTCCACTTGCCTCAACCTCCTTCCTGTGAGCACTTAATGGCTCTGTGAGTCCTGTCTCCCCATCAGGCCAGGGGTCGGAAGGGACAAAGAACCCTCTACAAGGTAAAGCAAATCCTGAGCAAGCTTCTTGGTGGCCTTAACGATGGCTTGGCCTAGTCTGGTCTAGCCCGCCATGGAAAGCAGGATGAGTGCCTGGAGGGACCTAGGCCCTGCCTGCATGCAGTGAGCCTTACAGAAGATGTCTAAGCCTGAGAACAAGGTGAAGGGTGGCCAAGTGCAGGGTCTGTATGATGGCCCGAGAGGACCAGAGGTTCAAAAGCAGGTGAGGGGCATGCCTGTTCATCTTGCACACCACCGTGTCAACAGCTACCCGGGGGGTTAGCAGGTATCCGTTTGCAGATGGGCCTGGGAGGGCATCGGGGCCAGGGAAGTGGAAGCCTGCAATGCGGACAAGGAGAGACAGGGGCCAGGGGTAGAAGGGAGGCAGGCACTCAGCTAGGACTCGGGCAGCAGGTCTGAGGAAGCAGCCAGAAAGGATCTGCTGCTCTCTGGATCCTGGCAAACTAGGACTATCAGGACTACAAACGGCATTGTGTGCAACCTGTGCAACTGACTAGGGATATGTGGGATCTCAAGACAATTTGACAGTGGCTGGACCCACAGGCTCCTCTTGGATTAAGACAGGAGGAGAATCAGGCTGGAGCCCAAAGAGGGACAGGTCCTAAAGTCTCGGGTGGGCATGACAGATAGGGTCAAACCTGAAAGCAGGGACCCTCCTCCTGAAGGAGCCCCAGAGGTTAAGACCACCCCCAAGGTCATCCAGCAAGATGAGTGGCAGAGCAAGGCTGGAACAGGCCCCTGGCAAAGTCCTTGTCTGAAGCTTGGCTCAAGGACAGATTGCATCTCGGCCGAGTCCCAGATCCAGTCCAGTGCAGCTAAGAGCTGCCACCTTCTGAGGCTACATCTGACCCTCTAGCCCAGAATAGCGAGGAACGCAAGATCGGCAGCCTTGTTCACTCAATTAGGCCCCTTAACAAAGTCAGATCTAAAGAGTTATTCCATTAGTGGCCCATGCCAGAAATAGCTGGGAGTTCATTAAAAGTGTGGAGTTGCTAAGCAATTATCTGGGTCAGCTGAGGCTCAGACGGGCAGTTGGTCCTGGGAGTTCATTAGCCTCTGGCCAACGAGGAGGCGGGGGCGGCCAGGTAATGATCTCCCACCTTCTTACGGGGCTCTTTAGGTGCTCCAAAGCACTTTCCTGAGAATGGAATCCGGTCTGTGGATTCCCACAGAGCTGTGGCCCTCCCACAGCTCTGGGCTGCAGGAGGGTAGGTATCAGTGCCCCCATTTTACAGATGGGGAAGCTGAACCCTGGAGGTGAATAATGAGATTGGGACCATGAGCCTGGGTCTGACTCGGGCTGTTCAGACTGAGCCTTGGCACCTGGGAGGTGACGGGACCTGACACCACTCCTGGGCCGGCCCCTATCTTTGTCCTCTGGCATCAAATGGGGAACTCGTATCATGGTTCAAGCGTATACTTCTCTTTAGACGACTAATCACACACTGCTTCGTGCTTCTTTCAGTGTTGTTTCTTTTTAGTTTTTAAAAACATTCTGCTATAGGGCCCTCTCCCCAAACAAAGCATGGGCTTCTTAAGAGCCAGGCTGGGCTTGATGAGCTGGCCGGGGGCATCTATTGTGAGCTCAGTGGCTCCAAGACCAGCAAAGACTTAGCTGGAAGCAGCGAAATCCCCTCTACACACACGCATGCACAATTGCCTGAATATGAATAATACGAGTACGTGGGACTCACTGCTGTCGGCGCAGAGCCCGCTTCAGATCCTCTGTCCCCCATCTCTCTCTGTCCCTCCCCTACTCATGCTCTTTCTCTCTCTCTCAAAAAAGAAATAAACATTAAAAAAAAAAATAAAGGGATTATATTGGGATACATTGCCAAATATTTTTTCAATTGTGATACAATCATAGGTGTGCTTTTTAACTAACGAATTAAAAAACAAGACCTACCAGTGGATTGAATCAATATCATAATTTTGAGTCAGTGTGGCACATAAACGGTATTTTAAAACCTCTGTAACAACTGTAACAGGACGTGAAAGTATCCGTGATTTCTATTGGTGACAAAGTCACAGCTCTTGCTTGTTACTGTTGTTTGCTGCCTACACCCAGTGGAAGGAAATGTTAAATTTCAGCTAGAGGCTAGTGTAGGTATTTTCCCCAGCCAAGTTCATAGGATCCCCTGCGTTCTATCTACTGGTCCTGTGGGGGACTGGGGCCCCAGGTTAGGTATCCCTGAGCTAAAAGCAGAATCCTGGTCACAGAGCTTGTCAGCAGCGCCCCTGTCACCCTCACTTCTGTCTACACATGTTTTGCTCTAGCTGCCCTCACCAGGAGACCCCCAATGTCAGAAGAAGTCTGGAAAGGCATCCAGTTCCCCAAGAGCCCTGCAGCCCCACACACCCAGGTGTGACACACACACGCCTGCACACACCCCTGCACACCTCTGCAAGGTTCAAGTCTTACCTACAGCGGGGAATGGCACAAATCTCTGGACAAGAAGACGGGTGGCTGGGGTGAACTTGTTGGCTTTCTGAACCAGGACATTAAGGCCCACCTTAGAAAGAGAAAACAGAAAGTTCATGATGCTGCAGCGGCCTGGCCGACTAGGGCAGGGGGGGCAGGCTGGGGCAGGAGCAGAGAGTGAACGGCACTGTCTTCCCCTGAAGTTGTGCCCCAGACCCCAAATCCTCAATGTCATCTGGGGCTGCCGGGCTCCAGGGTCACTAGTCAAAGCATCACTGCCCAGTCATTCCAGTTAACCAGCCCACGAAGAAGAGGGTGAGGAGAAAGTCTCAGCTACACACACACACGCACACACACACACACACACACACACACGCGCGTGCACGCATGCATGTACCACACACACACACACACACACACACACACACACATAACATCTTTTAGGAGGGAAAAAGGAAAGATTGCTGTTAGAAGAACACATAAGCCGCAAGTAAATGAAGTGTGGGAACCCTCATTCCCACCTCAGCCTCTAGGAACCCCTTTTCTGAGGCCCTGCTATGGGCTCAGGCACAAGCCTAACCTCGAGAGCTCAGGAGAAGGAGATCCACACACCTGCCCACAGGTGACTGTGGAACTAAGTAGAGCAGCCGAGAGCAGGATGGGGGTGCAGTGGGTGACATCCTGGGCTCACTGCCCTCTTCATGTAGACCCCAGCCCCCTCACCCAGCCTGGGACACTGGGCCCCCGCCTCGCCTTCCCCTTGGGCACTCCCCATTCTATTCCATCCCCCATGCTATCCTCTGTTCTAGAACACGTGGTCCAGCCATGTCTACCATGACCAGCTCCTCCCGTGACCTGTGTGAAAAGGTGCCATTTCCTTCACGCAGCTTCCCCACTCCTTCAACACCCCACATTCCCCTTCCGGGAATCCAGTTTACTGCTCCCCAGATGCTATGGGAGCTTTCTGGTCTTGGGGCCTTTGCCCATGCTGGTCCCTGAGACCCGAATGCCTTCCTTCTCTACTCAGTCCACACCTGCTCTTTAAGGCCCACCTCTGAGCTCCACCTCCAATGACTCACTAACAGTGGGAGTCACTGAACCTTTTTCTGCCTCGGTTTCCTTGTCTGTAAAAAGGGACCGTAGTATCTACAACATCCCAGGGCTGTTACAAGAATTTAGGTAGGACCTCCTGGGTGGCTCAGGGGGTTGAGCATCCGACTCTTGATTTCAGCTCAGGTCATGATCTCACGGTTGTGGGATCAAGCCCTGTGTCATCAGGCTCTGTGATGACCATGGAGCCTGTTTGGGATTCTCTCTCTCCTCTCTCTGCCCCCTCCTCTACACGTGTATACACGCATGCGCACTGTCTCTCTCTCTCTCAAAATAAATAAATACACTTAAAAAAAAAAAAGAATGTATGCAAAGTGTTTCACATGAGCTTAGAGCATAAAGGGATCTAAATAAATGAAGCTATGTAAAAATGTAAGCCATGTAGGAATGTTGCCTCTCCCAGGCAGGAAGGTGCTCCCTCACATGTCTCCGATCCCTCCTTCCTGCCACTCCGTTCACGGCTCATGGATGTGATGTCCCAGCTGGACAGGGGAGGTGGACCATGCCTTTTTCATGTTTGTGTACCCAGCATTCAGGACAGTGGACGGCATGCAGTTCTTGCTCAATCAACTGGTGACTGAGGAATAAATGCATGAACCAACAAATGAATGGATGGAGATCAGCAAAGGCTGGAAGGGGGGTTTCTTGGAGGGAGGAAAGGTGGGTTAGGCAGGGCAGAGAAAAGAGAATTTTGGTGGGGAAAACAGCACAAGCACAGGCGTGGAGAGAGAAAAGGCTAGACACGTGGCCAGACCAGAAGCAGATGTATAGAGGCCACTGCTGCCCCAAACTGAGGCCAGAACCAGACTCTGCCCTGGAGGTCTTTCCTGGGAGGAGGGGCAGCGGTGGCTGCCGCAGGACACCTGGCCAAAGGGGGCCTGGGGAGCCTGCGCTCAGCTCTGGCACACCTGGTCACTAGCAGGCCACCCTGCCCCCACAGCCCTGGCTCTGGCCTCAGCCTTCTGAGTTGTTGGAGAAGATGCAGAGCCTTGGGAGGGCCTCCAGGTCTGCAGGATGACTGCAGCAGTCAAAGCAAGAATGGCACGGTGACCTGGGAAGACAGGAAGTGCCAACCTGTCAGCCCCTGGGTAGCCCAGGACCTCACAGAGCCAGGATGCTCCCGGGCAAACCCAGCTTGGGCTCTTGGGCATCTGGTCTGTATTTGAAGCCTCAAGCTGATCTTCAGAGTCTCATCCTTGTCCTTTCCCTGTCACTTGCTCAAGGGAAGGCTGGGAGGCAGGGAGATGTGCGGCAGCTTGGACACACTTCACTGGGACGGCAGGGCAGGCCAGGGAGCTGCTAGCCCACAGTGGGCCCTGCTCCCCTGCTTCCAGGCTGCCCTGCCACGCAGATGGAACTCACCAAGTCGAGGTCTCCCCAGCTCTCAGCAGTGAGTGACTGTCTATTTCTGTGGCCCCCCTCCCCCCAAATGCCAGGGAACACGTTCCTACAGAGTGCAGAGTGGGAAAGTCTGGAGGGAGACAGGATGACACAGGTGTTGGTGACGGAGAAGAGGAGGAAAGGGGCACGGGGAAGTGCCAGGCCGTGTGCTGAGCACATCGCATGAAATACCTAAATTAAATAGGTATGGGGCACCTGGGTGGCTCAGTCAGTTAAGCATCTGACTTCAGCTCCGCTCAGGTCATGATCTTGTGCTTCGTGAGTTCGAGCCCTGCATCAGGCTCTCTGCTGTCCGCACAGAGTCTGCTTCAGATGTTCTGTCCCCCTCTCTCTCTCTGCCCCTCCCCCCTCAAAAATAAATAAACATTAAAAAAATAAATTACATAGGTATGTTGCTCCTTTTTATAGATTCAAAAAAGTTCAGACAAGTTCCGAGGAGTTAAGTAACTTTACCCAGGGACACACAGCTATTACGGGGCAGGTAAAGCTAGGATTTGAACCCAGGGGTCTGCTAATTCCAAAGCTTTGCTCTTAACTATGCTATTTACTTTCCCTGTAGCTTCCATCTCAATGAGGCATGCTTTAATGTCTAGTGTGCCATTTAAAACTTGCTGTTTGCATAGCAAAAGCTGTCCTGAAAAGACCACGGTTGGGGCCGGGGCCCAGATGAATGGAAGGCAGCTCCCATCAGCAAAGATAGGGTCCTTGATCCAGCCCTGCCTGCGCCCCCATCCCAGCTATCAAACAGAAGGTCTAGGTTCAAACTCCAGCTCCACCCCCGACATCCTTTTGGAAAGATGTGGGACGTGTTGGAGGAGTCTTCCAGGAGGCCAGCAGGCAGCTGGGACATTCCCCTGGCAGCCTCTTGGGGGCAGGCAGGGCTGGAGTGTAGTGGGAGGACAAGGAATAGTGGTCACTGGTTGTAACAAACACTCAGACTTGCCCTCAAGCCTCCCTGGCTGGCTGTTTTTCCCTCTGGCTGGGACTGGCACAGTCCAGAGTGAGTGTTTCAGCCTGTCCCCCCAACTCTGGGTGGGAGTCCGGGGTAGGGAGGAGGAAAGAAGAGAAACAACAATGCCTGGGTTCCAGATCTCTTCTGGCCTGCCCTTTCCCTGAAGCCCACTGGGGTCTTCCCGACATGCTCATTCCTGAGCATGGCCAGCATGCCTGAGCCAAGGAAGGGGCCAGGGACCAGCAAAGTGGGGAGACTAGGAGCTGGTGAGGTCACCCTGCACACCCACTGATGATGAGCTCGAAAGCAGGAAGGTACAAATAAAGGAGAGTAAAGAAGCCACTTATTCCCGCTCCTGCCACAGCCCCCAACTCAGACCTTACCGTCCCAGCAGCTAGGATGGCCACAGCCTGGGAAGGAACCAGGGTGGGCTGCAGACCAGGGTTGTGAGCCCGTCTGTTCTGATTCCTCGGGGGCCCTTTGGCCTGAAACATTTGGTGGAGCCCATTAAAATTAAAAAGCCAAGTGGCTGGTGGCTCTGAATGCCAGCTCATTTTCCCTGGCATGGTGGGTCCTGTTTAAGGGAACCAGCTGGCATTAATGGCACACAACTCATCACGAACAGCAGCTAGCGATCAGAAAAATCTGAGCTAATAATCGGGTTTGGGAAAGATAATGAGATATGGAACAATCACTGCTGAGGGTCCCCCAGGGTCTGTTTTAACAGCCTCAAAATAAGCCACAAAATAGAAATTAACCAAACAGGGGCTCCATTTTGGCAAAGAGGAAAACAAACAGGGTGTGGATTTTGCACACGAATTCCCCTTGTGGTCAGCAGACAGGGGTCCTGGGAGGAGCAAGAGCCCAGGAGACCCCGTGGGACATCAGCGATGACCTAAGGAAGCAGCGGACCGTCTCTGGCCACTTCTCTCCAAGCTCTGGCTCCCAGGCCAGTGGATTTGCCACGGGCAACTGACAGGAACAGAAGAGAGAAGACTGGCCTCCTGACAATCTCCCAAGGTGGGATAAGGGGCTCTGTGACACAAGATCTCCCATGTCATGAGCTGTACGGCTGATAGCTGTCTCCCTAAGCACCAAGGTCCTCCCCAGGCCACCAGCAGCTTCTTTTCTGTGAGGCCAGCGAGGAGACGCTGGATGGGGCTTGAGCAGTACAAGCAGGCTGTGTCCTCCACAAACCTACAACCCCCTGCAGGATGCCTTTATCTGGAGGGGCTTCAGGTGCTCCCCTTTCACACTCCCAGGATGAAGGTTCCCTTGCTCCTCCTCACCTACACCCTGTCCTGTCCCACTGTTAGCAGCTCCTCCTGCCCCAAACCCACGAGTCTTCCTGGATAGGAGCCTCTCCCTTCCCACATGCAACTCGGCATGCAGGGCTACCTGTCCTGTCTCCCGGGTATCCTGAATGCAACCACTTCTCTCTGCTCCTGTCGCTTACCTTAAGCACCCATCTCTTCTCCTTGGACAACTGCCCGCCTCCTAACTCGGCTCCCTGCTTCTGCTCTTGCTCCCTCCCATCAGCTCCCTACACAGCAGCCAGAACGATCTTCTAAAAAAGGGTATCAATTCGCTTTAGCCTTTCAGTGGCTTCTCACTGCAGATAGAGACCCACAGGCCCCCCCCCCCCCACCGCTTGCAAGGCTCCAGCCACCTGCCTTTGCCCTGCTCCTCCCCTGAGCCAACTCTCTCTCTCCTCTCCCTCCCTCACTCCCCCCACCACCTCTCTCCTCGGGGCCTTCAAGCATGGCCCTGCCTTGGCCTCCTCCCTTTTCAGCTTAAATGTCAGACAGCCCTCCTCTTCACTCAGGGCTCCCCTTTTACAGTTTCTCACAGAACCTGGACCTCTTCCTTCCCTGCACCTATCACAGTCTCAAAGTGTATATTGATTTTCCTCCTTAAAAGGTTGGGAATCAAGGTGATACATGTATATTATTTAAAACTGAATAGCACAGAAATATTTTTACCTGTGGCCTCTTTACTAAATATCCATCTCTCCCAGTAGGCCCTAAGTACTGGGTACAGGGCCTGTGTCTTCCTTACTCCTCACTGAATTCCTGCTGCCTGGGGAAATGAGTAGGTGCTTAATAAATATTCTAGAATGCATCATGTGAGTGATTTCTGAGGCAGGAAAAAAAGAGCCGCAAGGGAGATCTGCCTTGTGCAGTCACTGCTAGCAAACAACTCTGCAGTGCTAAACGTTGCACACACAGGGCCGAGTCCACCTGAGCGGAAGGCTCGTCACTCTGCCAGGAGGAGGGGCCTGGAAGGGGTGGCCCCAAGGCCGTGAAGGTTTCTGGGAAAGGGGATGCCTGACTGAGACCTGAAGGGTAAGTAAGAAGCAACCAGATAAGGAACGAGGAGGCTCAGTAGAGCATCAGGGGCATGAAATACCGGGTTGTCTGTAGCCAGCTGTGGACTCTAATAGAGCCTGTAAGGGGACCCAAGGGGTCCTGGAGAACAATGGAGAAGAGGGCATGCCTGAAAGGAGAGATGGCACGAGATTCCGAAATCAGATCTACTCTTGGGTGGTGGATGATAATGTAACGAGATGGTTAGGAGGTGGTGGAGCAAGGGCCGGGGCAGGTCGAAGAATCTTTGAGGTGCCAAAAATGCCCAGCAGAGGGCGCTCGTTGTAGGATAAACTCTTGGCAACCAAGCGGACCCCATGACCCTCTGTGGAGGTCAACTGTCCTGCAACCCCAGACAGCCTCTTGCTTGGTGACAGGCTCAGGAGCAAAGGGCCAAGGTGGCTGAGACAGAGTCATACACAGGCTGAAAGACCAATCAGCCCCACCTGCTTCTGAGAGGGTTGTTTGCCAGCAACAGAGACCAATCCTGATCCCTGAACCGTGTCCTGTAGGGACCTGTTGTCCACCTGCTAGAAAACCAGTTACATCAGACCCCTTACACGTAGGAAGGGGCACAACTTGTCCTCCCCAGAATAGAATAGATGCAGAACCCATATTCACGTTGGACTCACCACTGCCAATATCACCATCTGCAGGCTTCTGGAAAACTTCAGATTCTGCTACAGGGTCCATGTAATGGGCCCTCCAACCCGAAAGCCAATCACAGGAAAGCAGTGAGTTAACATTCTGGTCTTGGATTCTCAGGCTAATGGTCCCTACCTCCATTAGGCCCAGAGAAAGACAACAAGGCTATAAGTACACCCTGGATCACAGAGAACACCCTGAGGTACACCCTGGATCACAGAGAACATCCTTAAGTATACCCTCAACTACAGAGAACACTCTAAGGTACACCCTGGATCATAGGGAACATTCAAGGTGCATTCTTGACCACAGAGAACACTCTGAGGTATAGGTTGAATCACAGGGAACACTCTGAGGTACACCTTAGATCACAGAGAACACCCTGAGGTATACCCTTTACCACAGAACTCTGAGGTACACCCTGGACCAAGAGAACACCCTGAGGTACACCCTGGACCACAGAGAACACCCTGAGGTACACCTTGGATCACAGGGAACACCCTGAGGTACACCCTCAACCACAAAGAACACTCTGAAGTATGCCTTCCACCACAGAACCAGCCAGACTTGGTTCTTGCAGGAGGCAGAACAAGGAGCCTCTGGACCAGGGACAAATATACGCCGCTGGCTCGACTTTGGCCAGAAAACACAGGTGCAGGAACCAAGTATGAAGTTGGATAGTGGGTTTAACCCCATTACACCTAAGGAGCCTTTCAAAAATTTTCTTCCAGTCCCCACTGTTCTCAGGGTACCTGGGGGCAGACTTATCTGCCAGGAGGCATCGCTACAGTTCCTTTAAACTGGAAGCCAAGAACATTGTTTGGCTCTTCCCTCCACCTTAGGCCACAACTGGGAACAGGAAGAAAATGGTGTCTTTGTAGTAGCAGAATAGTGTACGATTAAGCCTGTGTTTGAATCCTGGTTCTGTCACTGGTTTCACCTCTGTGCTTCAGTGTCCTCATCTGAACAACTGAGAAGGGCACCTAAGCAGTACCTGGCACACTGAAGGCATTCCAGAAGTGTTAGGCATTATGTTCATTGTGATTATTTGCCACTCTGATACCGGGACATGGAGCTCCCAGTAGGCAATGGGAACTGGGAGGGGTAGGGGTTCAGCCCAGGAACCTCCTGGGACACCTCCTTGCACTCCAATATCTAGTAAAGGTAAACAGACAACCACTGTATCCTGTTCAGAAAGAACCCCTCAGGGCCCAGACCCTTTGGGAATGGAGAACAGCAATTCCCCAAGAGGGAAAGAGCTCAGCCTTGGCTGAAGGTGAGGGGTTTGAGAGCCAGGCGTGAAGTGTCTCTCATGTACCAAACAGCTCCTGACCAGCATGGAGGACTTCAGCCCTGAGCCTTCCTCTCCAGCCACGGGTCCATTCTCACGAGGGCCTGATGTCCATGATGGGGGTCATCTGCTGGGCCTACCGCCCCCCCCATGACTTCTCTTCCAGCCCACTCTGCCCGCCCTCCCCGCAACGCCCCAGGTCCCTGAGTCCAGCCAGCGCTGCCGGCGTGGCCCCCTAACTCCTGAGTAGGCGCTCCCAGTGTTTCACAAGTGGCTCTGCTACTCCTCAGTTCATTGCCACCTCATCCCCATCACTTCCGGAGTCCATCACAGTCTCCTTTTCCTGCATGCCTCTCCACATGCTGTGCCCTCTACCGGGAACCCTCAACCCTGCCTTCGGCTCTCTCTGGTCTGTCCTGAAGAGTCGGCCTCGTGTGACTTGGGGGCCCTTTCCTTACTTACCACCACACCCAAGGGTCACCTTCATCAGAATTCTGGTTCTACCACAGAATATCCTCAGCTTTCCCTCTCCTCGTCTTGAAGGACAACATACCAATCGGAGTGACCCCCTCTCACCTACCAACTGCCTGCCATATACGCTCCCCTGAAGAGAGTGAGTAGGTCTCACTCTTGTGTAGCCAGGGCCCGAGGGCGGCTGACCACAGAAATACTCAACATGAACCCCCAAATTCAAATACAGTGAGGACTGACAGAGGCTTCCTTTGTTAAAAGACAGCAAACTGTTAGATTTCAAAAATAACTTAAGACAAAATTTCTTTTTTATTCTCGAGCAAGAAGCCAGACATTGCCAAATCTATTTAGAGAGTTCACCAAAAGGCTGCTACCCCTGCACTGGTGGTCCTGTAACCAGCATGAGACTTCATTCGGGGGGCCGTGCAAACTGGGGATCCTTGATTCAGGGGGGTGCTGGCCAAGGTCAGGGCTCTGGCTCTTCTGAGGGAGAGGAAAGGTCCAGGGAGGAGACTGGACTCTCAGGGCCTAGCCTCCACTCCAGCTTGTCCTTAGTCCCTGGGATTTGCCCTCAGCCTGTCAGCACCCCCATCCACGCCGCCTGCTTGTAGGGACTCGTTTTAATTAATGCCAGAGCTGGGCCAACCACTGGGGCCGTGACACTTGTTTGCAGGTCTTCTCCTCCTAACAGGTTCTCCCTGGGAGGGGATTTGTCACTAATTGAAGCAGAGATCAGTTAATGAGGCCGCGGGCCCAGGGTTCCAGAGAACAAGGGAAAGGAAAATAAAATAAAGCCTCTTTCTTTGGAGGTTTTGTGATTTACACACACAAAAGAAAAGCAAGCAAGCTGCAGATTTTCCAAGTCAGAAACTCCGCTCCATCTGCCGGAGTTAGACCCTCACTGTGTGAAGACGTCAGGCAGAGGGACGCCGCCACGGCTAAGACTCGTGGATCTAGGCGGAGAGGGGCCTCCTGAGGCCGGCAATCAATCAGCAACCTAATTAACAATTATTTATGGAGCAGTGCTCACTCCCCCTCCATGGGGGAGAAGACACAGGGCCTGTCCCTGGTTAACTTGTAAGCCAGTAGAACAATGACAGGACAGGACACGGGGTGTAACTGAGTGAGTGTGTGGGAAGGCCAGAAGTTTCTAGGCCTTGGGGCTGTGGGAAGAGTTTGGGCTGGCACGGTCAGGAAAAGCCTCTTTGAGGGCTCTGGAAGGGAGCTGGGATGTCCCAAGCACAGGCGCAACCCCTGGGGGCTGTGACAGCCCAGTGTGAGGCCTCCGGTCCCTGAGGGTAAGATCCTGGCTCTGAGAGCCTGGAGGGCCCCCAGTCCCCAGGAACAGCAGCTTGGGCGTCAGAGGCCCGACCCCACAATCTGGGCTAGCTCAGATCCTAGGAAATGGGAGGGATGGAATGCCCAAAGGGCCCTTGGGTGGGACAGTGAGGCCTGGGGATGCTGAGAGCCTGGAGCCCCAAGCCTATAGGAGGAGGACATCCCACCAGGATAGGGCTCAAGCCCTTCCCAGTCAGGGCTGCTCAGTGGTTTCCTCCCCTCAGCTCCACCCCACTCCACCCTTAAATCTCAAAGAAGGAAGATGGGATTTTCAAGCTGCTAAACTGGGCAGAGCCATCAGCTCCTCTTGTCATGAAGAGCAAGGAGGAGGTGACAGAGTCCCTTTCCTTCTCTCACAAGAGCCGTCACCTTTGCCAGGAGCCCCCCAGAATCAGAGCCTGCCAGTTTGTATGACCCCAAATGAAGTCTCTGCTGGGTTGGGGACCCCACCAGGGTGGGGTTTGCAGTCTCTCGGCGAGCCATCTGAATAGATTAGGCAATGTCTGGCTCCTGGCTTGGGGTAAGGCAACGAGTTGGGAGGGAGCTCAATCTTGGTATGAAGTGGGGATCACTCCCCAACAGGTCATTTGGAGAGGACGTGGTCCACACGGGAGCAGAGTAAAAGAAGCCATCTCAGAACAATCCCAAATCCCTACTTTCCCAGAGCAGTGGAATGAATGACGGTGTAGGGTACAGTGGGTTAGTACATAGTTGTGAACAATTATTACACTTAACGACATGGGAAAGATGAGGAAAGTGGGTTTTGCAAAGAGATTATTATATGTGAATTCTTTCATTATACGTGAATTTTTGAATTTGCATTTTGTAAGTTTTTTCTCACCAATTGCATGTATTTATTGTGTGATGAATAAAATAACAAAAGTTGTGAAGTGACTTTCACCCTCTGGAGTCAGCTATAGGAGACCACCCAGCCAGGATCTAGAGAGTATGATGGGGGCACAAGGGTGGGCTCAAGGGTGGGACCAGTGTAGCCAAGGTCCTGGGAACTTGAGCTTCCACTGTGGCTCTGGCCCAGGCCCCTGCTGTGTCACCTGCCTTCAGCCCTCATCTGGGATCCAGCCTTACACTCACACAGCCAGTTTACAAACCTCCCCTACTTAATAGCTGCTCTATTCTCAAAGTCCTGAGGAATTCAAATGAAACTATTCCTGTCTTGTGGAGGGCCTCCAGGATGCACTGGACATGTAACCACATGACCAAGGCCACAGAGGACAATAGTGCCCTGGGAGCTCGGGCAGAGAGCAAAGGGGAGCCAGCATTTGGGCCAGCCTTACAGCTGTTCCTGAGCCCCTTGCTTCCTGCATCAGCCACATTACTGAGAGTGAGCTCCTCTGAGAAGGGTGCTGGGGCAAGGGGCCCTACTAGGGACAGACGTCCTGCCCTTAGCTGGAATGTACAGCCCTTTGCATCACTCATGGGCACCCCCTCACCTCCCCGCCGGCTCTCCAAAATCTCGAGCACTCTGTGTTAAAGTTTGTGTCTCTCTAGTAAAGTGTCACCAGAATCTACTCTCTTGTCTGCCGAGGAAGCTTGCCCTGGTGGCCCACCCACACAAACCTCTGTCTCCCACATCCTTGCCTGGCCCTGACCTCAGACAGGTCTGGCCAGAGCTGCAGGGGAGAGGGGCAGCTGCAGAGCAGTGGGACAGAGAAGTGGGGAGAGAGTTACTCACAGCAATGGAGACGGCGCTGATGACAGCTCCCAGGTAGCCCTGGATAAACTTGGACGCAGGAGAAGGCTGGAAGGCAGAGACAGATTTCTAGGCCCCCTGGGTGCCCAAAGCTGCCATACTCCACCCTTGCAAACAGCCCCAGCCAGCAAGAGACAGTCCTGCCCACCAACAGGTGAGAAGGAAAAGATCCCTCTGGAAGCCAAAGGGAGCCAGGCTTCCCTCAGCACAGCTCCATACAGGAAATACAGGGCAGGAACGTCCAGGGAGATGCCAAAGGGGCCCACTGCACTTTTGCCCTGTTCTAGAGAGCTCAGGGGCAGACACTGCTGGCTGGAGGTAGACAACAGCAAGGGCCAATGTGGGTCATGTACGTCTGGGGCAAGCATATCCAGTGGAGGGAGGATGCGTGCTGGAAGTGGGCTGAGGGCAGCTGGAGGGCTGTCTAGGTGAAAATGGCAGTGTCCCGGCTGGCTGTGCCTGGCTGGCTCTCCCGGCCTTAACCCATGAGGCCACCGGGCTTCCATGCCAATAGGCGAGGGGTGCTCAATGTTTCTAAGGAAAAATGTAACCCAAGTTGCAACATATAAAATTAAGAAAGAGCTGAGGAACTTGCCTTTAACTATGCTCTGTTATTTTGGAGATGTTTGGTTCAAGGCACGTGAGAGCCATCCAAGCAGGGATGTACACGTGTGGATCACACACGCGAGATGTGGACTGAAGGTTTGGACGGGGGAGGGGGGCGTCCTCAGAGTTTCAGGCCCCAAAGTTCCTACCACCAAGGCCCAGCCACTAACCCTACCCCATCTCCCCCCTAGGTTAGAGGATGCCCACAGCCTCTCCTCCCCAAACTGACAGGCCCCCCCAAGGGGACCTAGACTCCTCCTCCCCTCTTACTGCCTTTGGACAGAAGTGCAGGAAATACAGCGTTACCAGTAAAGCTGGGGCCCAGCCCTTTCCTGGACAAGAGAAGGGTGACAGGCCTCCACCCTGAGCTTGTCCCAGGAGCGCAGGGGACTTTGGGGAGGAGGTGCCAGGCCCCTCAGACCCCTCACCCCTCAGGAGCAGCCCTTCAGCTTTACAGCCCACAGTCTGGGGGCACCAAGGCAGCTTCCAGGCAAGCTTGGAGGAAGCTTTAGGGGAATTCAGTCCCCATGTGGCTGTTGCCATCCTAATCCAAGATCTGGGGATAAGAGTTGCCCAAGGAGGATTCCGCCAACGGAGCTCATCTCTCTCACTGCTTCAGGCACATTCCCATTTCATGGGCCTTCTTCACTTCATGTTGAACAGCCCCTCCCCAGTGGGGCCCTTCCTGAAGGGCTGGCCATTTCAATAAGGTGCTTGGAGAAGCACAATGCTCAACTCAGAGGAAGCAACCCCCGATGGTGGCACACCACCCTGGAGGGAGGTTGAGGGTCACCCGAGCCTGTTCTGCGCGGCTCACCTTGGTAGCGTTCCGGTTTGCATAGTTGACACAAGCGTTGTGGCTCTGGTTCAGCCACTGGAAGGCAAGCGGGGAGAGGAGAAGTCAGGGGAGGCGTGGGAGCCAGGCCTGCACCCCGGTGGGGCCACAGCCTCCAAGAAGACAATGGGATGCTGTGTCCAGCTCACGGGTGGTTCTGTCCATCCCACAAGTTAGCATGACCGACTGTTCCAGTTTGCTTGGGATGGCGCCAGCATCAGTGCTGAAAACCTGGGACACCCCTCAGTTGCTGCCAAACCAGGACACCGGTCCTGCCCATGCCGGCAGTTCATCCCCATCCAGAGACTGTCACCTCTCCCGGAACTGTGGCGTTCACTGCCCCAAACGGGCCTCACTGCCTCTGACACATTAATCCTTATTATATTCCTTACTGAGCCGAAAGCGGACGTGTAACCCCTGGAATTACGGACAGCCGTGAACCTCTTTCAAAAGTATCCCAGCCCGGTGTCTTGCGCCACCTGCCGTGCCCTGATGCGGGCACCGTTAGGAGTTTTATTCAGGGAAGACTCTGGCATTTTTTCCTGAAGACAGACAGGCTTTCTTCCTGCCCAGCTCTCTGTGCATAGACACACACACACAGAGCTTCAACTGTTTTAAGGGAGCCATAGCCTAGGCTCTAAGAGTGGACACCAGGGTCTATGATATTCTCCCACCCACCTTGCTACCTTGGGGTTGGCGGTGGGTTCACCTTCCCCACAGATCTCAGTGAGGCTTATACCAAAATGCTGCTGAGGGCCTCGAGGTCACAGGCCTCTGGACAAGCAGCCAAGGAGCAGCGGGCGGCCACAAATAAGCCATCCTCCCCTCGTGCAAAAATTAGTCACATAAAATGGCCTAGGCATGGGCCGCTGGGACCTGCTCAGCAGCATCTGAAGTCCCGGGGTTCTCCCAGTGGCTTCTGGGTCAGGGCGGGGGAAATGGGGTGGCTTTCCCCCAGGGGCCTGGATGGGAGACCCTGGGGTGGGGAATCATAACCAGCATTTGTGGGGCCCCCTTTCATAGGCCCTCTGTTGCCAGGGACTGTTACCTGCCAGAAGACCGTGGATGCCAGTGTCTGGTTGGGCAAGAGAAGACCAACTACCTATGAGAGAGAAAGAGAGGAAAGACTGAATAAAGCCAAAGGACCACCCTACACTTTTGCAAGGAAAAATGACACAGGCATGAGCAAAAGTAAAGCTGGATCTGTACAAACCGAGGTGGCTGATGTGTACATACAAACTGCTGCCCATGTGAGATGGCACACGAAGGAAGTGGACCAGGTTGCAGAATTAAATTACAGCACAATCCCACTCTTGTTAAAGAAAAGACACCACATCGCACATAGAACCATATACACAAACATAAGCATATATGTATCTTCATGAACAAATCTATAGCCCCACAAGTAGATGTCTCTGGAGGTCACGTTATACAGTACTTTCTCGCATTCTTCTTGAATATTCCTATATTCTTTTAAGCATTGGGCATGTATTATTTCTATAACTGACGGCAGGGGGACAACAAAAACAAGCAAACAGAAGGAACATCTTTCCTTCCACTCAGCTAACCCAGCTCTCTTTCACACCCTCATCATCCAATAGGATTTTTGTGCAGATTAAAATATGATGAGAAAAATCGTTTCAAGGGCCTTAAGCACTTTATAAATACAAACGGGGGGAATTTAGATCTTTTATCTCTGAGCCTCCATGAAGAAAATCTACACCATGTTTAAGCTACTGAAGGAAACATAGATGTCTAATAAATACTTGTCAAATGAGTGAATGAATGAATGGACAAATACACACATATGGCTGAGCACCGCTACATGGGTCTGGATTCATTATTCCCAAAGCCCAAATGTCACCTAAGAGCTAGGCTTGCTGACTTTGTTTTTTTGGTTTAAGTCAACATTAATGGTCTCATCTTGACAAGTGGCCAAACTTTGGACTTCAGGGATCCATGTGTCTCTTTCAAGTTTACCTTTTGAGAGCCTGTGAGCAAAATAACATCTACCAAGTACCAATGCATATGGGAAAAATGTGCACAACCATCCACATATTGACTTATTTATTATTCCTGTAGATAAAATGGCTCTTTGGCAAGAATTTCTGTAAGGAGCAAGTATAAACATCCAATACTATGCAGTAAATCAAATTCTAGACATCCTCAGCAGCATTTGTAAATCATGTTTTAAACATTAAAATGTTTTAAGACAGCAAACACACACACACACATTTATATTTATTGGCCCATATCAGTTTGAATAAAATTATATAATGTAAAGCCATTCCATAGCTCCAATGAGGAATTATGAGATTTTTCTCCCCAAAATGAGATCCCAGTTTGATTTTTCTCTGCAGCAACAGCTTAGGGCATTGGAGTGAGAATCAGGAGAGCTCGGAGCTCAACCTCAGCCCCGTGCCTCTGTGATCTCCAGCTGACAGTGTCTCCAGCAGAAGACAGGCTCCTTTGGGGCTCTGGCTTTCTTACCTATAGAGTGAAGGGGTTGAGCTTGGAGGTCCTACCTTGGTTTAAAGTTCTACTCTTGAGTTCCAAGTAGTAGGTATGAAGTCAAGTGAGATAGTCCCATTGCCTGTAAAGGGAATCACCCCTCCCCAGCCTGGCTGAGAAAAATTCCTGGGGACCCTAGTCAGCCTCTAGCCAGGAGCCAGAGAGCTTCCACAGAGAGGAAGCTGAGCCTAGAGAGGCCTGAAATTGGGAACAAACAATGTGATCCTGTGAGCGTGTGTGTGTGTGTGTGTGTGTGTGTGTGTGTGTATACACACGTGCATGCCTGACTGCCTCCCAAAGCCAGAAGAAGAAGTAAAAGCTGTTATTCACTGTTGAGAACTCAGCATATCATCCCCCCTAATCTGTTGGTTTACATAACAAGTGTGTGTTATGGGCCACGTTGCCTTCCCCTCCTCAGTCTCCCTTACACTCCCTGAACTGAGCTTGGGCCATCAGGAGCATCATAAGGTACAGCTCCTTGGGACTCACTGTATTTACCAAACACCTATTGTCCAGGACACTCACTGCTCATTACATCACAGAATCTCCTTTATGAATCCTCCTGGAGGAAATTTTTCTGGCCTTGGGGTCAGAAATTTATACTTCTGAGCATCTGGTCTGCATCTGTCTTGTAGACGTTGAACAGTTTACTGTGTCTCTCTCTGCACTGACTGTCAAGAACCTCAGGCTAGATCTCCACGGCTCATATTTGTCAATTGTACAAACCATCACCGCATGTATTTTGTGCCCAAACTTCACTCCTGGCTTCTTCCCATTCCTAAACTTTTGTCTCACTTTCGCCTTCACTTGTCTTTTCTGGTGGCAGGCATTGTCTTTGTGTGACATCAAGTCTTTTCCAGAACAAACCACAGTCCTAAACGAAACTGAAATAGTACCCAGGCCTATGTAACACACACACACACACACACACACACACACACACACACACACACAGCTTGTAACCTGTGAGCTTGTAACCTTATTAGCCAAACCCGACCAGCCTCCTGTCCCAACCTCCTGCTGTAACATGGGCCTGATATTCATGCTGGGCACCTCTGACCCCTCATGCTTTCTTAAAGAAATTGAATGATTGATCGATTTTGCTAAGAATTTCCCCTATGTCACTTACCATGATTCTTATTAGTATGCTGGGGCACAGACAAAATAGAGATTGCTTTCTATATTTTGCAAATGGGGAAACTGAGGCTTAGAGAAATTCAGTGATTTGCCCAAGGCTTCACAGCAAACTAGAGAGAACGTCAGAAAGGTCTCCTCACTCTTAGCTTGAGGGCTCCAACTCTCTAATTTTAGGGGTTCCTTTCCCAGCTCATTCGCCTGAGCACAAAGGAAGAGTCACACTCAATGCCCATTTTCAAGTACCTTCTATGCACCATGTTCCGTGGTGCTCCCAATGGAGCAAACAGGAAGAGAGGAATATATGGCACCTAACCACAGTAAGCACAAAGACCAAACAGGAAAATGTATGAGAATATCCTTTATAACATCTGGACATGAAAATGACCAGATGGTTTAATCAGGTACTTGGTCATGTCAAGCCGGTAACTTCTAACATCTGAACAGGACCTAAAGAAGGGAGAGGTCAGCATGCTGTGGCTATCTGCCGAAGTAGGTGGTAGGATGGAGCTGAGCCGTGCGTGCGTGTGCGTGCGTGGGGCAGGGGACACGTGTGCACACTCACAGGAGCAGAACAGCCGAGAGACTGGTCTCATTAGAAGAGGCAGAAAAATCAGCAGACCTGGGGAGGGTGAGGTTAGAAGGCAGTGGAAACCCATGCTGTATTGGCCAAACGGACCCACGGGAACCATCTGAGGCTGAGGCAAGGGGAATAGCGATCCCACTTTCCAGGTCCTACAGTCAGGCTGGTGGGGCCGGGAGCACATGGGTGCCAGCCCCATTCCCTATTAGGCAACACGCAGCACCATCTGCACAGTCCCAGGAGCAAGAGCAGATATTTTATAACTTCCTTTTTTCTTTTTAAGTCTAAATTAAAAATAAATGTTCCTTCAGTTCTCAGATGTATATCTCTGGTGCAACCTGCCCACATTCCCCCACGCTGCCCTTTCCAGAACATGGCAGGAGAAAGGAGGAAAGAGATGGATAGAGAGAGGGAGCCAGTCCACCCGGCTTCAATGCCAGTGGATTGCACCTCTTCCAAGAGGGAAGCGCTTCAGGCGTGGCCGCGCAGACGGGTGGAGAGAGCCCAGAAAGCGGCTGGTACCAGGGAAAGTGGAAGGAGAGCCAGCAGCCAGAATTTCCAGCCCAGCCTCCACCCTATCTTGCTGCAGGACCTTGGCCAAATCGCACATCCAGTCTTTGCTCCCATTTATAGTTCATAACACGGCTGGGGTCCCCTCCACAGCTCCCGCCCCCTGGCAGCTGTCTTCTTCTCACATCTGTCTACTTTCGCTGCTCCCCTTCGCCTCAAGTGGCCGGCCGTAGGCCCCGGTGACTAACATGCAGGCTCTGGTCATACGAAGAGCTGGACTCACATCCTGGCTCTGGTATTTACCAGCTGTGTGACCACACACAAGTTACTTGAGCCCTTGTGCCTCCATTTTTTTTTTTTTTTCTGTTAAATGAGCACCATCCTGGCACCTCTCTGGACGGCCATGAGAAGAAGCAAGGCATGGAAAGAATTCGGCCCAGGGTTTGGTGGGCAGCAAGTGCTCACTAGGTATAAGGTGTCCGTATCATTCCTCTCCTCCTGTCTCATCCTTCTCTAGTTTTTGCCGGTCTCTCCTTTCTCTGAACTCCACAGGCTGCATGACACCATCGAGCTTCATCTTGCCCCCATCTTGTCCTTGAACACAAGCCTCATCCTTTAATAGTGAGCTCCTGAAGGTAGAATCAGGGTTTTTCTCTCTGATGTCCCCCAAAGCGCTCAGCACAAAGCTGGGTCCACACTACACACTGGAAGAACATTACTAATTCATTATTAAGAACATGAATTCTTGGCCAGGCAAAAGATCTATGATGGACTGTGACCATGACCACCATCACCCATTTCCTCCTTACTCCTTGTATTAAAACCCTGCATTGGATGAGGGCACACTCTTGGAGAGAGGGGCAGATTAGTTTTAGGTCCCGATTCTTCACTCCTCCCTGCATCCATGCCCTTGACACGGGAAGAGTATATTTCCATGCTCTTGGCGTTGCTTGGCTTGGACATATATGTCTTGCTGTGGCCAAAAGCATGTGGGAGGAAGTGGCAGTGTGCCAGTTCAGAGCCCAGGCCTCAGAGGCCTCATCAAAGGAGGAGGAGAGACGTTTGAAGCAAAGTACAGTCTGCATTGGCTGACTCCCAGTTGAGCCCAGACCTGCAATGGCACGTAGTACCGCCTCAGTCAAGCACAGTCGAACGCAGCTAGACCCCAGGTAACCACGGACCTCTAAGAACAAATTCTTATGGTCGCCACAGAAATTCTGCGGATGTTTGCCACACAGCATGGAGGTAGCAATAGCTGTTTAAATACAGGGATTGCCACATAGGAAGGCTGCAGATGATGTCCTTTCTGATTCAGAATTCCGTACCATTACTAACGCCCTTGAATTATGCCTTCACTAGTGAGATTGGTTCCTGAGCAGCCCGGCTTATCACTCCACTTGGTGACCAAAAGCTCAACTCTGGGGCTGCCTGGCCAGCCAGGAAGATGGGGGGTTTGTGCCTGAGGCTCATCTCAGGACAGAATCCAGAATGGGGCCAATGGCACCCAGAGGGCAACAGGCTCACACCTTTACTCCAGGCTTCCTCCTTCAGAGTATTCTAACCTCTGCAGAGAGATAAGGTCTCAATGTGGGAGAGGGGCACCCCCAAATATCCTGATCTGCTTGGCTGGAGGTGGGACGCGAATGGCTGAAGATGAAGACAGGAGAGCAAGGCCGCTGGTCACAATGTCCTACGATGCTCAGAAAGAGAGAACTGAGCAGCCCTCACTCCCTCAGGCTGCCGCCATGCAACACAGAGTTGAGCAGTAGGAGAAAGATGTTTCATAAGTACAGAAAATCCAGGGGCACCTGGGTGGTTCAGTAAGTTAAGCATCCGACTCTTGGTTTCAGCTTAGGTCATGATCTCATGCTTCGCGAGTTCAAGCCCTGTATCAGGCTCTGCGCTGACAGTGCAGAACCTGCTTGGGATTCTCTCTCTCTCCCTCTCTCTCTGTCCCTCCTCGCCCTCCTCTCTCTCTCTCTCTCTCAAAATAAATAAATAAACTTAAAAGAAAAAAGCACAGAAAATCCAGAGAGGAAGCACAGTGTGTGTCAAAACAATGAGGTGGTGAAACTCAAGTCAGGGGATGAGTACAGGGTACAGCACTGTCCCTGTCATCTCCACCCCTTCTCTACTCGGCTAATCCCTCCTCATCCTCCAGGTTTCAGCCTAGTTGTCACTTCCTTCGGGAAGCCTTCCCTGACCCTCAAGAGGAGTCAGGTCCCCTGTCATTCGCTCCCTCAGCACCCTGCCTGCCTTCTTGGAGTATTGGTTCTCCATGGTAAGAATCTGTCTGCTTAAAGTCTGTCTTCCTCGAGAACTTCCAGAGGCTTCCGACGGGTGAAACCATCGACATTCACTGTTCACATACCTGGGAGTCCTCACTGGCAAAGCGACAGTCCTCTGGCATCGTACCTGTGTCCTCCATACTGACTCACTCAATTCAAAAATGTCCCTCTTCATTTTTGAAAGACCTGCCACAGGCCCCAGTACTCAACAATTTGCCTGTTTTTTCCTTCTACTTTGTCTCCATCTTCTGATTTATGTGGCTAACGATCTGAAAAGTAACACTTCAGTGCATGAGGGGTGCTATTTAAAGGATCCAACCAGTTAAAGAGAATATCGTTTATCCAATGAATGTTTGTCCCTGACTGGTCAATTCCAGCTTAACTGAGTAACACCTCTGGTGCGAACCAGGCCAAACTGACTGCTGTCGGGTTACAACGGAGGTAGGCCAGGGAGAAATTGTGATTGGCATTTAAATGTGTGAAAAAGCAGAGTCTGGGATGAGGAGGGTTGGGAGACACCGCGAAGGCTCTGGGACACAGCCAAATCCTCACGTGAAATGAACCCTCTGTGGTCTACCCCTCCTCCCCCTGGAGGTGAAGTGACCCACACCTGCACCTTCTGAGGCTTTTAAGTCCGCGTGCGCACATGCAGTGCAGGGTTCAGAGCATAGAATCCAAGCTCTGAATGTCCCAAGACAGAGATCTGGTTTGGATGTAACCCAAGGCCACTGGACTCACTGACTGGATGCTCCCGGTCTGCCCTCCTCAGTCTCCCACCTGGATATGGGAGATTGGAGCCTTGAGTTTTGAGGGTTTGAGAATGACAGGGGGAGGGGAGAGGAGGACAGCAGCATCACGGGGAGTGCAGAGGTGAGGAGGGAGACACAAATGGCCCCTGAGAGAAGCTCGGGCCCGCAAGAGAAAGCTGGCATCTGCGACATTCTGGTAGCCAAGGGTGCAGGGTGCAGGCTGGCAGGTGGGAAAACGCAGAGAGAATAGGACAGGGTTCGGAACACTGGCCCTGCCTCTCCCCAGCCGCACGTGCATGGAAAGGACAGTGCTGCACACCTCTTAGTGGAAACCTGGGAACAGAACTGCCACTTCTAAGCAACCACGGTTGGCGGGGTTCTTCTGGGAAGGTACCCAAGGAAGAGGTAGCATGAACTGCACTAGCCTGGGGAACAGCCTTGGTGCCCTGGCTTAGCCACCATGCTTATGTATAAATTGGGATCTCTTTGCCACACACCAAAGGGGGAAAAGTTCCCATCTTCAAATGTTAAGCTTAAAATAAGACGCTACACGGGTGCCAGTGGATCTGTGAAATCTGCTGACTAAACTGGCACCAGCCTCTGGGAGAAAACCAGCTCGCTTCTCCTGAGCTCTGGAGAGCGAGCAGGGTGGGGGCGGGGTTACTCTCAGGCAAGGTGGGAACAACACGGGGGGTCAGGGCTGGGGATGCTCACCTAGGCAGGAAGCGTGGATGCTGCTTCCAGAAGCATCTCAGTTGAGGCATCTGCCAGCCTTAATCACCCCTTCCCTTCATAACTCAGGGACCCGGTTCCTAGCACATTTGCCAGCACCCCATTTCTATTTTGGTAAGCATTTTAGTGGCTTCTGCATGTACATATTTCTTACGCATTCTATCACACCAGGGGCTTCCCTAAGGTGTGGACTGGAACCTTCACTCCCCTTCAGACCAGGCATTTGCTGAGATGTTCAGTGCTACCACGTGATGGTGGGGGCCTTAGGGAAGCTGATGTGGCTAGAGGGAGCCAGGCTCTGGTAGAAGGCCGGAACGGCCATGGTGCCCCTTCCATACAAGGCAAGGCAGTGGCCCAGGAGGGAATGAGAAAGTGAGCCCTCTGAATTCTTAGCCACGTTAAAGTGCCAGGATAGAAGGCTACAGGTGTGCCTCATCCAGTGGCTCTTTTCGGGACCTGGTCTCTGGGCCAGCTATTCTGAATCCTGGAATATGAATATTTGGGACTAGGAAGTGGGGATTGGGTGAGCATTGCCATTTTGGCTCTGGCTGCCACTGAGGCCTGCTGGGAGATGTCCCAGCTCTCGCTGCCCATTCACCTCAATCAAGTGTTCATACAGATCTCAGAGCCAGGGCACTGTATTCCCATACGCTACACATTTATTCACAGGGGTGCTTGTTCCAGGCTGGGAGAGAATTGGTCCTCATAGGACATTCACAGCATCTGCTTTAGCAGTAAACCCCTGAATAACACAAGAGTGGACGGCACCCAAGTTCCCAGGATGCCTCCAAGGCTGTAGGGACCCTGAGATAACTGACTTGTCTTGGGTAGGAAGAGGAGAGTGGAAATTGATGGGGTGTCCTCAATAACACCTTGTCAACTAGAGACAGTGCTGGTATCCCATGGGTTATCTAGTTCATCCTAGTTGATGGCACCCATTAATTGTGTGAGGATCCAGTTGGCCTCTTATGGGGAAATGAGCCCCAAATTCAACTTCTCTGGTTTGCAAAGAAACAATATTGCTAAATGATGCATCTTTCTTTCTCAAGTGTTGATGGAATATTTATTAAAATTATTATGGCAGATTCTTCTTTGCCTACATATCAACCATTCTTCTCTTCTTGCTTACTAACAGAATTCCTATAGTTGGGAGATTCTGCATGAAATATAAACAAATGTTGTATGAGAGATTGAAGAAGTCTCCATAAAGGGAACTGACTCTGTTGGGAAGTACATTCTTTTACTCTTCCCTTTAATATGGATGTGAACTCTGACTCTTTAATATGCATGGCTAGAACTCTGACAACCATATTGGGCTATGAGGGGATTCTGATGACAGAAGCCAGCACTGAGAATGGTGCAGAAATATGGAAGTCTGGGTTCCTGGTAGCATTATGGGGATCCACTTACCTCCAAACTTCTTTGACATGAGGGAGTAATAAATTATTTTCTTTAAGCCACTGTTATTTTGAAATTTTTAATATGCAGATGGTCCTATTCCTAACTGGTATAATCATATAGTATGCTACAGAGAAAACCACAATACATCTCCAATGGCAGAATCATTCTCTTTGAAAATACAACACAGTAGAAAATAATAAGAAAAGAACACATTTGTAAAAAACAAACCACTTGCAATTCAAAATGTGTTCTTCTGACTACCTGATTAAAGAAGAGTCAAAACAGAAATTTCAAACTTATTTAGAAAGTAAAAATATGGATCACTGTATACAAACACATATTAGATACAGCTAGGTATTAGATATACTCAGAAGCAAATTCACAGCCCCAAGAATTTTTATTAGAAAGAAAGAATGAGCATAAATAAAGTATTTGAGATAAAAAGTAAAAAAAAAACCAAACCAAACTAAAACACCACAAACAAACCAAGGGAAAGAGAGAAAAAGGATATTATAAAAACAAAAGCAGAAATGAATAAATTAGAAGATGAAAATAGAAGAATTGATCAATACATCCAAGAGTTGATTCCTAGACACGAACCTCACAAATCTGGTAATTTTAATAAAGGAGATGAAGGTGACAAGGGGGGGGGGACAGAACTCAAAAACCCATCCAAGGAAAGATTGTTATATTTTAAAATGTCAATATTTAAAACTTCCCACAACAAAGACACCAAATAATGAAGAGAAAATAGCTGGAAGAAGAGATCTGCAATGTATATAATTCAAAGGATTAGTACCCAATATATAAAGAACTCTTAAAATTAATTTGGAAAATACAGCCAATGGAAGAATGGACAAAGGATGTGAACAGGTAATTCACAGAAGAGGAAATATAAATGGTAAGTACATAGATGAAAAGAAGCACAAGCTTTTATGTATTCAGGGAAACAAAAACTAAAACCATAGTGAGATGCTACCTTTCTCCCATCAGTCTGTCATAAAAAAAAAAATCTAAAAATATAAATACCAATGTTACTAAGGTGTAGTGAAATGTAGCCTTCCTGAAGGGAAATGTGGCAATAGCTATCAAAAATGTACATGTGTATACCTATTTACACAGCAAATTCACTTTCTAGAATGAGCCTTTGAGAAATCTTCATACTTAGGTGAGAAGAATTTCACAAGAATTTTTCACAGTGCTGTTATTTCTTTTTTGTTTATTTGTTTTAGAAAGAGAGAGAGAGCAGGCAAGCAGGGGAGGGGGGAGAGGGGGGGGAGAGAGAGAGAGAGAGAGAGAGAGAGAGAGAGAGAGAGAGAGAGAGACTCAAGCAAGCTCCATGCTCAGCATGGAGCCCAATGCAGGGCTCAATCCCACAACCCTGGGATCATGAATTGAGCTGAAATCAAGAGTTGGACGTTCAACTGACTGAACTACCCAGGAGCCTCACAGCACTGTTATTTCTAATAGCAAATAATCAGAAACAACCTAAGTCCATCACTGGGGGAGAGAATATTACTCAGGAGGAAAAAACAAATGAATGAATGAATGATGAAGCAGATCTTTATGTAGCCAAATTACTAAATGTAATAAGCTAATTGTAGACAAATAAGTATACTGTTTTATTTTTAATGGAAAAAATACAAAACAGAAAAGAACGTTTAAATGATGATTCATATATATGCAAATGCCTAGAAAAAAACCTGAAAATTCACATCAAAGTTCTAACAGAGGTTACTTCTAGGAGCAGATTTGGGATTGAGACTTGTCAGAGGAATTTCTACTTTTTTTGCGTTGTTTGAATTCTGAGCTGAGAGAACATATTCATGTATTACTTGTATAACTTTAAAAATATTCTTTAAAAAGTCTTGGTGGTATTTTTGAATTCCAAAGAACATATTCATGTATTACTTGTATAATTTTATAAAATATACAGAGAAGATTTTTTTTTAATCCTGAGGATATTTCTGAACTCCAAAGATAAAAAGAAAAAATACCAAAGGATCCTAAGGGGAGTGGGGGAGGTTTACCTACAAAGGAAAAGAGAATCAGGCCAACTATTGTTCATGTATGAGAGAGAAAAAAAATACATTTCCAGATATGCAAGGACTCAAAAAGTATATTGCCCACACACTCTGAATATTATTCACAGACGTGCTCTAGCCAAACATAGAATGCGCACACACACACACACACACACACACACACACACACACACAAAGCCTAAATAATTGTGAAGTTTCATACAGGTATTAATTAAGCAAAGATTCAAAAATCTGATGAGATTCCAGATTATTTCCAAAATCTTGGCAGGTGTGTAAGGGTAAAATGGTAAAGCAGAGAATAGAGGAAAATGGTATGTTAAAAGTCTCTTCCAGGGCACCTGGGTGGCTCAGTCAGTTAAGCATCCAACTTTGGCTCAGCTCAAGATCTCACAGTTCGTGGGTTCGAGCCCCAAGACAGGCTCTATGCTCACAGCTTGGAGCCTAGAGTCTGCTTCAGATTCTGTGTCTTCCTCTCTCCCTTCCCCTCCACTGCTTGCACTCTGTCTCTCTCTCTCTCAAAAATAAACATTAAAAAAAAAAAGTCTCTTCCTATGTGGGGAGGGTTAAGGAGGTCGTATTTATTATTCAATTATTAATTGAATAATTTATTATTAATATAGGGTAAATATAATAGGACCACTCTACAAAACATTACAGCTGAATAGTAATTAGAGAAAAGTAGGATGTTTCCCTCCCAAACTACTTAAGAAACCAAAGGACCATTGAAAAGGTCACTCTAGTACAAATCAGGAAAGGAAGTGGAAACAATAGCAAAGCTTAATAAACCAACAACAAACTATTTGATGGCTGAGATAAGTAGTCACAATAACCAGTAGCAGAACAAATATGAATGGGTTCCATTTATTATTAAAATTAAAGACAGTGTTTCTCAAACTGAGTGAAGAAGTAAAACTCAGCTACATTTTGTCAAGAGACATATAATACAAAAAATGCAGAAACAAAATGTCACTCATATAAAGGTGTGGGCAATGATTTACAGAGCAAATAAACAAAACAGGAATAGAAACACTGATATAAGATGAAGTAGAATTCAAGACAATATTCATTGAAACAGGGATACTTTGTGTGTGCATGTGAGAGAGAGAGAGAGAAATAGAGAGCTCTGTCACCATGCATCGCTATTACAGTACCATCGACTATATTCCCTATGCTAAATCTTTTATTCCCGTAACTTTTTCATACCATAACTGGAAGCCTGATCTCCCAGTCCCCTTTACCCATTTTGTCCACCTCCCCACCCCCTTCCCTCTGGCTTAACAACAGTTTGTTCTCTGTAATTATAGGTCTGCTTCTGCTTTTTGGTTACTCATTTGTTTTTTTGTTTGTTGTTTTTTTTTTAGATTCCACATATAAGTGAAATCATATGGTATTTGTCTTTCTTTGTCTAACTTATTTCACTTAGCATGATACTTTCTAGGTCTATCCCTGTTATCACAAATGGCAAGATCTCATCCTTTTTATCGATGAGTAATGTCCCACATATAAATATACCACATCTTCCCTATCCATTCAGGATGGACACTTGAATTGTTTCTATATCTTGGCTATTGTAAATAATGCTGCAATAAACATAGGTGTGCACGTATCTTTTTGAATTAGTGTTTTCATTTTCTTTGGGTAAATACGCAGTAATGGAATCATTGAATCATATGGTATTTCTATTTTTAATTTTTTGAGAACCTTCATGCTGTTTTCTATAGTGGCTGCACCTATTTACATTCCCACAATAGTGCACAAGGGTTCCTTTCTCTCCACATCTTCACCAACATTTATTATTTCATCTTTTTGGTTTCAGCCATTCTGACAGGGGTAAGGTGATATCTCATTATGTTTTTTAAAATTTTAATGTTTATTTATTTTTGAGAGGGGGAGGGGCAGAGAGAGAGGGAGACACAGAATCTGAAGCAGGCTTCAGGCTCTGAGCTGTCAGCACAGAGCCCAATGCGGGGCTCGAACCCACGAGCTGTGAGATCATGACCTGAGCCAAAGTTGGATGCTTAACTGACTGAGCCACCCAAACGCCCCTCTCATGGTTTTGATTTGCATTTTCCTGATGATGCATGATGTTGAGCATCTTTTCAGGTGTCTGTGAGCTACCTGTATGTCTTCTTTAGAAAAATGTCCATTCAGGGCACCTGGGTGCTCAGTCGGTTAAGCGTCCAACTTCGGCTCAGGTTATGATCTCACAGCTCATGGGTTCGAACTCTGCATCAGGCTCTGTGCTGACAGCTCAGAGCCTGGAGCCCGCTTTGGATTCTGTGTCTCCTTCTCTCTCTGCCCCTGCCCTGCTCACACTCTGTCTCTCTCTCTCAAATATAAATAAACATTTTTTAAAAATTAAAGAAGATGTGGTTTATATACACAATGGAATACTACTTGGCAGTGAGAAAGAATGAAATCATGCCATTTGCAGCAATGTAGCTGGAACTGGAAGGTATTATGCTAAGTGAAATAAGTTAGTCAGAGAAAGACTGATATCATATGTTTTCACTCATATGTGGATCTTGAGAAACTTAGCAGAAGACCATGGAGAAAGGGAAGGGGAAAAAATAGTTACAAGCAGAGAGGGAGAGAGGCAAACCATAAGAGGCTCTTAAATACAGAGAACAAACTGAGGGTTGATAGGGGGGTGGGGGAGGGGAAAATGGGTAATGGGCATAGAGGAGGGCACTTGTTGGGATGAGCACTGGGTGTTGTATATAAGTGATAAACCATGGGAATCAACCCCAAAAACCAAGAGCACACTTTACACACTGTATGTTAGCCAATTTGACAATAAATTATATTTTTAAAAAATTAAAAAAATAAAAAATTGTTTTGCTTATTCTAGGTCTTTTGTAATTCTCACATAAATTTTAGGCTAACTAGTAAATTTCTACAGCAAAGATCTTGAGATTTTGATGGGATTGTGTTGAATCTATGGCTCAATTTGGAGAAAATTAACATTTTGACAATATTGACTCTCAATCCACAAACAAGGTATATATCTGACTTTACTGAGGTCTTCCTTCATTTCTCTCAGCAACGCATGTAATTTTCAGCGGAGAAATCTTGTATAACCTCTGAAGCATTTATTCTTGCAGATTTTATATCTTTTATGTCATTGTAAATGATGTATAAGGCTTTTTGCTGCTGGTATATAGAGATAGAATTGATTTTTGTATATTGACCTTGTAGCCTGCTACCTTGTTAAGTTTATTTATTAATTCTAGCCACTTTTTGGAAAATTCCTTAGGATTTTCTATGTACACAATCATGTTGTCTTCAAATAAAAGCAGTTTTACTGTTTCCTATCCAAAAAAAAAAAAAAAATGTTGCTATGGTACCTTATAGTTTTAAGTGCTATTGTAAATACTATCTTTTTTTAAACATTATATTCTAGACGCTTTTTATAGGTCCAAAGGCCTATAATAATATTTTATATACTGATCTTACATCCAGACATCTTCAAAAATAGTAGTTCTAATAGTTTGCCTATGCTCATGAATGTTCTTGTTTCTTCCTTTCCAATCCTATTACTACTGATTTATTTTGTCATGTGTTACTGTATTTGCTAGTCTTCCAGGAAAATGTTGGATATCAGATACTCTTACCCTGTCCCAGACATTAAGAATTTACCTTCATCTGTTTCATCTTTAAGAATGTTGCTTGCTTTGGGGTTGGGATTTTTTTTTTTTTTTTTTTTTTTGGATAGACCCTCTATAAATTAACAACGTTCCCTTCTGAATCTAATCTGCTCTTTAAAAAAAAAAGTCATAAATGGAGTTATGTTTCATTTTACCAAATCATTTTTCTAAATGTACTGAGATTATCACATTTCTCCTTTAATTTGTTAATGTGATGAACTCTATTAATATATTCCTAATGTTATCATTCTTAGTAAAAATTGGTTATGACATGTCTTAATGCATTGCTGGATTCAATTTGTTATTTCATTTGGACTTCTATTTGTAATTTCATAAGTGATATTAGCCTACAATTTTTCTTTCTTCCATTTACTTCTTTGGTATTGGTCTCAAAGTGCCTCATGAATGAACTGGGAACATTTCTTCTTTTTATCCTCTTTCTTGAGTATAATGAAAATTGAGTTTGGCTATTGTTTTAAGAGTAGTCATCCAGAGGGGCACTTGGGTGGCTCAGTCGGTTAAGGGTCCAACTTTGGTTCAGGTCACGATCTCACAGTTTGTGAGCTCAAGTCCCACGTCAGGCTCTGTGCTGACAGCTCAGAGCCTGAAGCCTACTTCAGATTCTCTGTCTCCCTCTCTCTCTGCCCCTCCCCTGTTGGTGCTCTGTCTCTCTCTCTCAAAAATAAATAAACATTAAAAAAATAAAAATAAAAATAAAGAGTAGTCATCTGGAAGATCATGGGAGTCTAGTGGTTATGTTTTGTTTGTTCTTTGGTGCATATATTTTTTTTTAATTTTTTTTTTTAACATTTATTTATTTTTGAGACAGAGAGAGAGCATGAACAGGGGAGGGTCAGAGAAAGAGGGAGACACAGAATCTGAAACAGGCTCCAGGCTCTGAGCTGTCAGCACAGAGCCCAACGCAGGGCGCGAACCCACGGACCGCGAGATCATGACCTGAGCCGAAGTTGGACGCTTAACCGACAGAGCCACCCAGGCGCCCCTGGTGCATATATTTTAAACAACTGATTTAATTTCTTGTTATTCATAGTCTAGTCATATTCCGTATTTCCTCTTGCTTGGTGGTCTTTGGGAAGCTGTGCTTTCCTAGAAATGTGCCCTTTTCTTCCAGGTCTTCAGATTTATTACCCCATATCGTTTAATGCATTCTGATCTTTTAAAGTTCCATTGTATATACAGTTATTGTACTTTTTATTCCTAATATTGTTTATTTGCATCTTCTTTTTTCTTGTTTAGTGTTTCCAGAAATGTCTATTGAATTAGTCCTTACACAGAAGTTAGAAATTTACCCTCAAGGTATATCTCTAACTATATCAAAACAATATGCACAAGATTACCCATTCTGGCATAATTCATCATAGCAATATAGTGGACGTAGTCTCAATGTCCATATGAAGGAAATTAGCTGAATAAATTATGCCACTTCCACAAAGTAGACAGTTAGATAGCCATTTAAAAAAAAGAATGATGGGGCACCTGGGTGGCTCAGTTGGTTGAGCGTCCGACTTCAGCTCAGGTCATGATCCTGCAGTTTGTGAGTTCAAGCCCCACATCACTGCTGTTGCTGCTGTCAGCAGAGCCCCCTTTGGATCCTCTGTCCCCCTCTCTCTGCCCCTCCCCTCCTTGCACTCTCTCAAAAATAAACAAATGTTAAAAAGAAAAAAAAAAAAAGAACAAGGAAGACCTGTATAAACTGATGGGCCGTGATTTCTAGAATATGTGATTAAGTGGAAAAAACAATGTGCAAAAGAGTATATATAGAATGCTACCTTTTGTATAAGAAAAAATGGGACCTATATCTGTATCTGCTTATTTTTAGAAAAAGAAATAGGACAAATAAAATTGTTTACCTACACAGGATAGGTGAAAAGGGAAGTGGAACTTTTTAAAAATTTTATTTTAGAGAGAGAGAGAGCACACACAGGGGAGAGGGGCAGAGGGAAAGAGAAAGAGGATCCCAAGCAGGCTCCGTGCTCGGTGCAGAGCCCAATGCAGGGCTCAATCCCATGCCCCTGTGATCATCACCTAAGCCCAAATCAATAGATGCTCAACCAACTGAGCCACCCAGGTGCCCCAGGGAATGGAACGTTTATCATGCCTTTTTATATAGCTTTGGCTTATGTTGATATTTTAGATATTAACAAAAATCAATAAGAACAGAGAAGCAACTAAAACTGAATGCCAACAATAACACATAAACCTAACTGTATATCAAACAAATAACCACACAGAAGAAAAACATTACTTCAAATAACTTTTGACCACAATTCTGTGACTGTACACCCTCAGGAGGATAGAGTCCAAGGACAAAGACAACTTCAAAGAAATCTTGAACTTCACTTAATACACTTTTGGGGAATAGTACTGATATAGCAATTCTGCAATTCTTTCATTTGTGTGCAAGATTTGGTAAGCAAGTACACATATGTTTGTTGGCTTCTCATTCAGGGAGGAGGGGGATATAAATATGAAATGGGAGGAAGGAAGACCTCTGAGATGTTGGATTGGGATTCAAGGTATTGGCATAAACTCATCATTTTTAAGAAGTGGTATTTCCGGGGCGCCTGGGTGGCTCAGTCGGTTAAGGGTCCGACCTCAGCTCAGGTCACGATCTCGCGGTCCATGAGTTCGAGCCCCGCGTCAGGCTCTGGGCTGATGGCCCAGAGCCTGAAGCCTGCTTCCAATTCTGTGTCTCCCTCTCTCTCTGCCCCTCCCCCGTTCATGCTGTGTCTCTCTCTGTCTCAAAAATAAATAAACATTAAAAAAAAAAAAAAAAAAGAAGTGGTATTTCCTAGCTATGCATGCTAAGAGGGCCTAGAAACAATGAGGCTCCAGCAACAGTGAGCACACCTAAGCATTCAGATCTTGGTTTCTAAATACCATTCTTCTCTGAAGAGAATCAGAGCTGTTAGTAGAAATGCATGATTCCAGGACTGGGGCAGAGACCACAAGAAGAGTCTGGAATATCTATACATTGTGCCAAAAAGTATTAAAGTATCAAAGGATAAAGAGGACTTGTCAAATGGACAGAGAAACTGCTTTAAAGGTTTCCTACTGGTCACATTTGGGACAATCTGCATATGAAAATGAATAATGACAGAAGTAAATTGTTATCAACCAAATACAAAAAATACACCCACCATACTTACTGATAATTTAAAAAACATTAAAAGGGAAAGGCAGATGGGAAAACGCTTTTTTACAGAAGGTGGGGTCTGCAAATACACAGAGAAGGAATGAGACCTATGAGATATATAGGAAACTTTCAGACTAAGCCATGACTCTGTTCCCAGTCAGGTTTTCACTCATAGATATACTATCTGTTGGTCATTCTTACCTTTTTTCAGTTTTAGGCTAATACAAAGAAAGCCACTATAAACATTTGTGTACAGAAATTTGTGGGGACATATGTCTTCATTTCTCTTGGAGGAAACACCAACACGTACGGTTACTGACTCACATCATATGTAATGTATGTTCAGTTTCCAAGAGACCACAATACCATCTCACACATACCCCTGCCCTGGTCCCGATCCCAGCTCTAGGATTACACGCTGCATTTCATTGCTATCTCTTTAACACTGTAGGTATAATCCAGGAGAAGTGAGGGAAAATGCCCTCTAAAAGACTTGTACAAAGCAGCACTGTTTGTTGTTCACTCCAAACCCCAGTATTGTCACCAGGACATGCTACTTACAGGGGAGTTTTCCCAAAAGGCTTAGGAAGTCAGAAAATAAGGAGGATGGATAAGTAAATTTTGATATAGTTCTAACAATGTGATATGACACAGAAAGCAATGAAAAAAGAACAAATTAATACTACCTACACCAATATGGGTGAGTCAATATGGATGTCCGTACAGTATGGATGAGTCCCACAGATAATTTTGAGGGAAAGAAGACAGACCAAAAAAAGTACATCCTGGTGATATCCTTTATATAAAATTCAGTAATAGGCAAAATTGGAATATACTAAAGGAAGTCAGAAAAGTGATTCCCTGTGGGGGTAGTGACTGAGGGGTACACGAGAGGTTCCTGAGATGCTGCTAGGCTCTGAATCTAAGTGCAGGTTACTTGGATGTACTTGCTTTGTGAAAACGTACCACACTGTACATTTATGATGAATGCACCCTTCTATACATGTGTTATATATATATATATATATATATATATATATTTTTTTTTTTTTTTTAAAGAGCAAACTTAACCTTGATTCCAAAACTAAACAAAAAGAATACTGAATCCTTTATGAGTTAATTTTAATTTTTTTTAACATTTATTTATTTTTGAGAGACAGAGCGTGAGCAGGGCAGGGGCCGAGAGAGAGCGAGACACAGCATCCGAAGCAGGCTCCAGGCTCTGAGTATCGGCACAGAGCCCAATGTGAGGCTCGAATCCATGAACAGTGAGATCATGACCTGAGCCAAAGTCAGATACTTAACCTACTGAGCCACCCAAGCACCCCTCTGAGTTAATTTTAAACTTTGGGTTTCAGCAGGCATGCTTATTCTCTGACTTCCTAAGCTTTTTGGGAAAAGTCTTTTGTAAGGAGCATGTCCTAGTGGCAATACTCAGCATGGGAACGTGCAGGGACAAATGCACTCGGAGGCTCTGTCTTAGGTGCACATTGGCACACTTTTGTGGAAAGAAGTTCAACAATACACACCAAGAGATTTAAAAAGACATGCATGCTACTTTACCTGCTAATTCCCCTCCAGGAATGAATCTTAAATCAACATCTCAAATATTTATGATATTACTCTATCACATAACTCTATTACGATATGGAGTTATACATTAACACTTTTTTAGAAAAGAAAACCCTTTGAAGGCAGTACTTACAATTGGCGTCCCAAAAGGAATGTAACCTGAGAGGGGAGAGGAAAGGGTCAGGTCTTACAGTCCCATCCCATCCCACTCCACCCCTCAACAGAGGCACCAGAAGAGACCTCTAGACTTGGTCTTGGCAATGGTCCTGATGAGGGAGCTCAGGTCAGCGAGGCAGGAGGCACCTCTAGCCCCCAGGCCTTTTCCCGGCTCAGCCCTCCCCAGGATAGAGGGCTCCCCCGTGTCCCCCAGCCACCCTCTCTCTGTCCCCCTTTGGCCAGACTCTTCTCACTCCAAAACTCAGAAGCCCTCTGCTGAGGGCAGGGCTGCCCACCGCTGGGAACACCATGCACTTGGTGCTACAGTTGGTGTTCCTTCCATGATTTCCTCCAGGAGGCACCGTGTCCCCTGCCCACGCCCACTACACACAGCACGCTGCCTTCAAAGGCCCCAGAATGTCCTCCTTCTTCTCTCAGCTTACCTTTCTAGCACACAGCCTTACTTCAGTTCTGAAAGGGGAACTCTCCACGCACTTGAGATGTGTACCTCTAAGTGCCAGGGGTACTCTTTAAATCTCTCCTACCCTGCCTAAACATCCTCAGTAGAGCAGGCCCCAGGCACTGTCTCCTCACCGCTCGCTTCCCTGGACTATCGGAGGCCCCGTCTGCTGCCCTCCACCTCCCACTGTCAGTGGGTGGCCCTGTGTCCCTGGCCTCTAGCTTATGGCAGGCAGTCAGCTGGCGGGCTGGACAGCAGAGAACCACACTTATCTGGGTTATCTAAAGCAAAGGTTCGCATCCTGACTGTGCATAATTGCGCTTGCACATGAACCGTCACTCTACTGCCCGCATTCCTCTGGAGATGGGCCCCAGGTTTGACTGGAGAATTACAAGAGGATCCAGGCCCCAGGTGAGAGCGCGCTGTGGCCCGGTGCACCTACAGCCGTAGCTGCAAGATGCTCGGCCAGAGGCCTTTGCTACCTGGGAGTTCCTCACAGCCAAGCAAGGAGGGTCCGTGGGCACGCAATGCCTCAGCACGATGAGGTCACGTGGTTGTTTGTTCTCTCACTCACATGAGGTCAGGCTGTCTGGGGGTGGGGATCCTGACTGACTCAGCTGAGAACACCTCTTGATAGAGACTCTTTCTCCAGCCACCTGAGGACTTCTCAAGGCAGCAGCCAACAGCCCTCCCACCCACCCTGCAAGAGTGCCCCAGTGCACTGAGAAATGCCACGCAGTAGGCATCAACACTCTGGTGGGAGTCTGACCTCTGCTGTGTGACTCTGGACAGGGCCTGTGGCCTCTCGGAACTACAGGTAGGACAAACACGCTAGGCCAGGCCCCGTGCGTGCAAGTGTTTTCTGGGCTACTAAGCTCATGCACACAGAGCTTCCCTCTAGTGACCACTGGGCAGGGGCTTCCTGGGGGCAGGGACTCCCTGGGGGCAGGATCTTAGGTCCACTTTCCCACCCCAGCCCCTCTACCACTGGTCTCCACAGAATGGGAATCCACCCTCCCTGTGTGCACAGTAGTGCTAATGCAGTTCATGCATTCTGGAGTACAGGTTAATAGCAGGATCGGACACCAGGGAGTTAGCCTGGGGATTAAGTGCCTTTAAGGGAGCGTGGTTTGCAAGGAAAGAGCACAGTATACACAGGTAGGTGAGAGAGAAGATAGGGCTTGCCGGAAGCAGGTATTATCCCTGAGGCTGCCGCTGTAGGTGGGTGGTGTATAACAGGAAAAGGAGCCCCAGATTCACCTGTGGAGGCCTCCACTGCACCCCAACTGCTCAGGAAGAAAAGGCAGACAGGCACATTTTTTTTTTTAAAGCCCCACAGGTGATTCTAAGGCCTGGCCAGAGACGTGTATGGTCGAGCCAAGGTGAATACGGAGGTGCAAACTGGCCGTGTGTGTAATGGGTTCTGCCCCTCCTCAGGTTGGTGCATCTGGATGCTTCTGCAGCTGTGACCGTGGTAAGCGCCTGAGGCCGGGCAGATTCAGGAGGGTCCCAGGGGCTTACCTGACATTCTAAAGGGCATGAAGATCTTCTCATTGGTATCTGGGTGTAGAATAGCCTGGCAAGAGCAGGGAACAGAGCACAGGGTGACTGTGGGGAGGAAGAGGAGGGAGGGAAAGGAGAGCTCCCCCCGGAGGACTGGAAGGTCAGTCCTTTCTCACCATTCAAGGCAAGAGAAACAAAACATGGGCAGCAAACAGGACTTTTCCTGATTAATGCTCAAAGCTGAATGCAGGTGAGTGGGACTGGGTCCTCTGTCCCCTGTGCCTAGTATTTAGTGGGCATGTAAGAAGGATTTTGTAGAGGAGCCCACAGGGAAGGAGCTCAGGGGCCCAGGAGAAGGCAAGGGGCCTGAGCTCTGGCATTCAGAAACTCAGGCCCTGGGTGTTGGGGAAGAAGGGACGGCAGCGGGGCAGCACGTGGCAAATGGGAGGGGCAAGGCTGAGCAGCACAGCCATGATTCCCCAGGACAGCACAGGGCAAGGTCCAGGAGAGCAGAGAGGAGGGAAGGAAATGAATCCAAAATTGAATTACCTGCTTGATTTTCTGTGCACTCCAGAGCTGCAAGGAAGGAAGGGAGAGAAAAAGGAAAAGAAAATAAAGGACAAAAATTCAAAGCACATATCAATTTAAAGTCTCAAAGCCCCATATTTTAACCAAGAGATCCAGTTCGGAGGGCCTGAGAAGCTCAGGCTGTCCTGACGCCCCCAGGACTGGCAGCATCCCTGGGGCTGTGGCATCAGGGAGTCCAGAACAGCAGAGCTCGGGTCTCTCATGCAGATCATTTTGACCAAGGGTCCTCTGCTCTGGCTGCACTGTAAAATTACTTGAAAAATCCTTCCAGCAATTCTCTAGTTGATTCTAAGGTATGGCCAGGTATGAAGTCCAGATTTCAATGAAGTTACTTTAACTGTCTCCCAGAATCACTAGAGGCAGCATAACACAGATTTTTCAAGGCTGGACAGACTGCCTGGATGCCTGGCTTTGCCACTTCTTCCGCTGAACCTCCATTTCCTCATCTGTAGAATGCGGATAATAGCTCTGCCTCCAACATTGTTAAAGAGGAATAGGAAAAGTGACTGACGCAGCGCTGGACACACAGGAAGGGCTTTATTGCTGCCGACTGCTGTGGGCATTATTTTCCTATTGTTGCTGTTATTATAACAAGGTTATAAAGAGAAGTTGCTTTCAGATGAGCAGTGAGGTCTCTCCAGCACAGCACAGGAGACAGGCTGGAGGGACAGAACAATTGCCAGTTCCTTCAAATGACACAAATGCTGTATTTCATTGAATCTAAGACATCACTGACCCTAAGATACACTAGCATGTCCCGCTAAGAAATAAAAGTATAACATAATGCCAAGACCTCCATCAATTAACAGACTCATCCCATTTGAGAGATGTTAAAGTGTGATAAGATAAACCTTTCAAAAAGAAATCAAGCAAACATAGTCAAAATTTATGGGCAAACCAAAGGCGGGGCATTTTTTTTTTAATTTTTTTTTTTCAACGTTTATTTATTTTTGGGACAGAGAGAGACAGAGCATGAACGGGGGAGGGGCAGAGAGAGAGGGAGACACAGAATCAGAAACAGGCTCCAGGCTCTGGGCCATCAGCCCAGAGCCCGACGCGGGGCTCGAACTCACGGACCGCGAGATCGTGACCTGGCTGAAGTCGGACGCTTAACCGACTGCGCCACCCAGGCGCCTCAAGGCGGGTCATTTTTAAAGGAGCAAGAAGGTATGGGATGAGAGGGAGGAGGTTGCCAGCAGTTGATTTGAGTTTTACAAGAGAACGCTTCATTTATATAGCAGCATTGTCATCTGGAATATAAATTAAGCTGCAGAAGGCTACTGGGTAGCAGAAACAGAAGCATAAGATTGTTATGTTAAAGTTTATGCATTTTACTCACAGCAGAGTCCCTCAAGCCTTAATCGACAGCCTAATTATCCTTATTTTAGATACATTTCAAACATATTTGATTGTCTGCTATTCCAGACCCTCAAAGATTAGAAGTGGTAGATTTTTTTTTTAATAATTAGGGAAAAAGGGGACTGAAGAGAGAAAAACTAAATGCAAAATCACTGTTGGCCAAAGAAGGTGAGTCAGTGCATAAAAACAAAGAGGTAAAAAAAAAAAAAGTGATAAAAGGCAGATCCTCTATTGCTCAGAAAGTGCCTTCATACAGTGCGCCTCCAGTCCCAGCACCAGCTCTGGTGCAACCCCAGGCCCTGTGCTCAGATTCCTGACACCCCATACTCCCCACCCAGGATCAGAATCTTCCATTTCTAGGTCCAGCTTCTTAGAGGCAGGGGCATGCCTGCTGCCCTCCTCCAGTATCTCCCACAAGTGCTGGGCACACAGCAAACCTAAAGCTATTCTAAATTAAAATTCCATTCTAATCTATTCTATCCTATTCTTTTTTTCTTTTTTTTTAATTCTTTTTTTTTTAATTTTTTTTAATGTTTATTTTTGAGACAGAGAGAGGCAGAGCATGAACGGCGGAGGGGCAGAGAGAGAGGAAGGCACAGAATCCAAAGCAGGCTCCAGGCTCCAAGCTGTCAGCAAGGAGCTCGACGCAGGGCTTGAACTCACGGACCATGAGATCATGACCTGAGCCGAAGTCGGAAGCTCAACCAACTGAGCCACCCAGGCGCCCCTTTCTATCCTATTCTAAATGTTTATTTCTTGGAGAGAGAGCATGAGCTTGAGAGAGGGAGACAAAGGATCTGAAGCAGGCTCCTCACCGCTAGCACAGAACCCTACATGGGGCTCAAACCCATGAACCAGGAGATTATGACCCAAGCCGAAGCTGGATGCCTAACTGACTGAGCCACCCAGGTGCTCCAAAATTTTATTTAAAAAAAAAAAAAGTAAAAGATCTCCTTATATAACTCTTATAAAAAGAAAAGAAAAGAAAAAATTCCCCTCGATTCTGATGAACAGCTGGGGTGGAAAACACTGGTCTAAGACATCAAACGACATTACAAAGAACAGGTATTAGAACTGTGTTCAAATCACTTGCTGGATGTGTGATTACTCTGCCTATGTGCCTCAGTTTCTCCATCAGTGAAATGGGTTGTGGTAAGAGTAGGGCAGAACCGTGCTGGATGCTCCCAGCAGTTTGCATTTCCCTTTGGGCACACAGCGAAGCCTGTGTTTCCAGCTTCCCTCATGGGCAGGTGGGCTCATGTGATGGGGTGCTGGCTAATGAACTATGGGTGGAAGTGACATTCACCACGCCTCCACCAGGCCTGGCCCCACAACCTCCCGCAGAGGATCCAGTGGAGGCTGGTGGCAGCAAAGCCACGAGGCAGAGGAGGCCAGGCCCTGGACAATGGCATGTGCCCTGTTCCCCAGCAGCACTGGACTCTGACATAAGAGAGAAATAGACCTTTGTGCGTTAAGTCCCTGAAATCTGGGGTTGTTTGTTCCGGTGCTTGGCTCACCCTGACTAAACAGAGGTCTCAATGAGGTGTACATATCTAAAATACTCAGCCCCTGGAACGTGCTCAATGAATGCCTAAAGTAGAGGAGAAGTCATTCAAATGAGCAATCTATTTTTAAGGGACTTAATTATTTTTCAAAGTAACTTCATCTCGATTGTCTTTATTCCTACAACATGCCTGTGAGGTAGGTAGATTATTTTCAGACAAAGCAACTCGTCTCAGAGAGAATAAGTGACTCAGCCAGGGTCCTCCGGGTTGGTGGCAGGATGGAGATGGGCCCCTGGGCCTACCCGGCCTCTCGACTCATGTTCTCCTGCTCTCCAAGAGCCTCTGGAGCAGATCGCTGCCTGGAGTGGCCAGGGTGACTGCCGTGCCTGAGGCACGAGAAGAGGAGGAGAGTCAACTGACATCATCCCGGGGTCTCCGAACCTCCTCCTTGCAGCCCGGTGGCTGATGCCCCTCGCCAGCACCTGTTGCTCCCCTCCCACAGAAGTCCAGCTGCGCAGCCCAGTGCTTGTAACCCACGGCCACGGCCATGTCCCTCAGGTGCAAGGACTGCCTCCTCTGCCCCACTCAGGAGCGGGGGGCGTCAGCGGCAAGGCCAGGGACCCAGCGCACACAGACATATTCCCCACCCTGCAATGACACCACCACACCACACAGGCCAGTGCCACAGATAAGAGGCGATAACAAAGCCTCACACATAATTCCATGCTTCCCCATTGGGCTGAGCACCTTCCCTCCCTTTAATTATTTGATTCTCACACTCAGAAACCTGCTCACAGCCCAGGTGAAGAAGCCAAAGCTCAGAGCCACCTCCAAAGCCTCAGAGGCAGAGCTCACGACCTCTGACTCAGATTTGTCCCTCCATTCATCCTCACTCATTCATTCATATTTAGTGAACAAGTGCTAGGAGTCTGACACCCTTCTGAGGGCTTGGTACATATTAACTAATGTAATCTCCTCAATAGCCCCTTGGGGCAGGGACTAGTACATTCCCCACTTTATAGATGTGCAAATGGAGGCACAGACAGGTTATGGGACTTGCCCAGAGTCTTACAGCAGCACTAGGATTTGAACCCAAGTAGTCTGGTTCCAAAGTCTCCAGTCTTAACCACCACATGCACCTGTTTCTAAATGTTAGCACACTGACGTTCACTGTTCTCTCCCTTTAGGCATCTATATATTTCAGAGATCTTTCCATGTCACCACCACTCTTCCTAACAGAAACCTTGGATGAATATATTGTAAACCGTACCCTATAAGTGGACTTTTAGGCTATTTTCCATCTTTTTTTATTGTGGAAAAATATACATAACCTAAAAATTTACCATTTTAACCACTTTTAAGTGGCAGGTCAGTGGCATTAAGCACATTCACATTGTTATGTGGACATCACCACCATCCACCTCCAGAACCTTTTCATCCTCCTCAACTGAAACTCTGTACCCAGTAGATCCTTTTTTAAAAATGTTTATTTTAGGGGCACCTGGGTAGCTTAGTCGGTTAAGCGTCCGACTTCAGCTCAGGTCATGATCTCATGGTCCGTGAGTTTGAGCCCCGCATCGGGCTCTGTGCCGACAGCTCAGAGCCTGGAACCTGCTTCAGATTCTGTGTCCCCCCTCTCTCTCTGCCCCTTCCCTGTTCATACTCTGTCTTGCTCCGTCTCTCAAAAAAAATAAATGTGAAAAAAAATTTTTTAATGTTTATTTTAAATGGGGAGCCTCTGGCATCTTCTCGTCAGCCTGTGAAGTAGCTACACTTTAACCTGCGAATTCCTCAACCTTTAACCTATAAAATCCTTAACATGACTTGTCTTCTCTGGGCTCAGCCCATCTCACTCCATGCCTCTGGCGGAACACAAAAGGGTGAGGCCCCAGTCGCACCCTTGGAACTCATGTGGATGTGAGACTTTGGACCTTGCTTGATTTCTCAGCTTGGGCAATGAGGACAGAGCGGGGGTGGGGGAAGCAGTCTGGGCAAGAGGTTGCTGGAACAATGCAGAAGTCTGCTGATTTCAGAAATGGCCAGTGTCTCAGCCGAGCTGCCATACGAACCTATTAGAACCCCGTGTAGAGGCCAAGGGAAGGGGCAGAGGGTGGGCCTCAGAAGGAGAAGCCTTGACTTTTGGGTGTGGAGCAGGGCATACCCCAGCACCCAAAACCCAGATGAAGGGAGCAACCGCCCCCAGTCTGGCTCACTCCCCTTCCCCTCTGCCTCCTTCCAAGCTGCTTCTCCAAACCTCTAAAGGCAGCAAAGACAGAGCCTATTTAAAACAACCTCCAGAAGGTAATTAAACAGAGCCCGAAGGGGATCCTTCTGTAAAGCAAAGGATGCCTCCATAAAACAAACAAAAAAAACTTCCTAATTTATCACTTGGGCCAATCCCATTATTCCTTACCATTAATTTTGTTGCCATGGTTACTCCCAGGTAATATGTACATATGCAAGTCTATGTGGGGTAAAGGTACCCCCCCTCAATCCTACAGATTCATAAAAGGAGAAAAACATCCCCCTGGTAGTTTAGCGGCAGTAACTTCTTCTGTATACGTGCAGCTTCTCAAAAAGGACACACCTTGGAATCAAATCCTGGTCTACTCCAGATCTCCCGCTTGCTGGCCATGTGATTTGAGGCAATTTACTTAACCTTTTTGCACTTCCACGTCCTCTTTTGCAATATGGGGATATGAATAGTTACTTTCAAGGTTATTGTGAAAATTAAAGAAAATTCATTTATTCATCAAATATTTACTGAGCACTTACTATGTGTCAGCCACAGACAGCTCTGGCATTAAGAACACATCAATGAAAAAAATACTGAAAATCTCTGCTTTCATGAAGCTTATATGCAGTGGGGATGGAGGGCACAGCAGTACAAGGTGGGCAGGGTCATTTTCTTTCTTTTTTTTTTTTTTTTAAGTGGGTTCCGCGCCCAGCGTGGAGCCCAGTGGGAAGCTTGAACTCATGATCCTGAGATCAAGACCTGAGCTGAGATCCAGAGTCGGATGCTCAACACACTGAGCCACCTAGGTGCCCTGGGGTCATTTACATTCAGGTGACATGGGAGGAAATACTTGAAGGAGGGAGTTAAGTCATGCAGATATCTAGTGGGAGATTGTTCTGACAGCCAGAACGGCCAGAGCAAAGGCCCTGAGGCAGAAGTGGGCCTGCCCAGCGCGTGTGAGGGACAGCAAAGGAGGCCAGCGTGACTGGAGTGGACTGAATAAGGGGAGACTACTGGGAGACAAGATCACAGAAGGAAGGGGGCTTTGCAGGCCGTGCTAAATACTATGGCTTTTACTCTGAGTGGAAGGCAGGGACACAACACAGTTTGTAGAGAAGTGGTTCTCACCGGGGGGGGGGGGCGGGGCGGGCGGGCGGGGGTGTGTGATTTTGCATCCGGGGTACATTTGGCAATGTTTGGTTGTCATGACTTGGGAGGGGGGCTACTGGCATCTAGTTGGTAGAAGCCAGGGATACTGCTAAAAATCCTACGGTGCACAGAACAGCGCCTACAACAAAGAATTATGTGGCCCCAGATGCCAATAGCACTGAGGCTGAGAAACTCTGGAACCAAGGAACAAGTGACATAATGTAGGTGCTCACAGATTACTCTGCGTGCTGTGATGGGAATGGACAGAGGGGCCCAGGTAGAATAGGGGGACCCCCCAGGAGCCCACCGCAGCGACCCAGCCCAGAGATGCACCTACAGCGCCCAGCACCACACCTAGCACATCCTGCAAATGCTTCAGCTAGGATTGGCCACTTGCCTGTCCTGCGCTAATGGTAAGGGACAAACCGTGGCCAGCCTAGAGGGGTGGGCTCCTGACCAGGAGTCAGAGGTTAGGGGTCCTGAAGGCTAGGGTAAGGAAGGGGAGGTGTCAGCCAAGACTTCCCTTCAGCCACCTTCTGGCAAACCTGCTGACACCCAGAGAAGATTTTGGGTGCAAGTATTTTTAACTCTCTCATATTTTCTCTGCTATTTTCAGCAAAGCCCAAACACAGCTGACCCCATTTCCACACTGCCAGAGGAGGAGACTTGCAGGATCTCTTACACCAGCTGCCCTTTCTCCTTGGCAGGTTGCAGGCAGAATCCACCCTTTCCTGGGGCCTCTGGGCAACCAGTAGGTTATGCTGGGTGCAGAGTAGGCAATTAACAAGGTGAGCTGGTCCCCAGGCCCTGGGGGATGTGGAATGATGGGCAAGAGCAGCCCACAGGGGCTCCCAGAGACCTGCTCTCCTTACGCCTGCCCACTCCAGTAGCTTCCAGGCTGGTTTCCCTAAGGGCACTTACCCTCCCCCTGGCACTCGGACTGATGCTACCACAGTGCACATTCAGGCTACTCCCTTGCTCAAGAGCTTCCAGTAGCTTCCCCTTGCCCCATACAACGCATCTCACATCTCTACCTGGGTTGCAAAAACTTTTGCAGTAAGTAACTTCCCAACTGCCTCTCCAGCTTCCTCTCTCTGGTCTCATCTTCTCTCCCCACTCCTTTCTCTCCTCCACACTCCCTCCCCATCTCTCTCTCTCAATCTCTCTCTCTCTCTCTCAATGTCCACTTCACTTCTCCCTCTTGTCTGTGAACATGGTGGGTCTCTGTCTACACTCTACACTAACCACTGTGTCCCCTCTGTGAGGCCTTTCCTCACTCCCTGCATTCTCAGGACTCTCTCCTTGCTGAGCTCCTACCTGCCTCAGCCACAGTCTTGCCTCCAGCCTGGCCTCTAGCGCCTGCTTCTGTGTGGTCACCTCACCTGTGCTGGGAGCCGGCTGCGTGAGGGCAGGAACTAGGGAGCGCTCATCTCCCCCTCGGGCCCACCTCCCAGAGCAACTGCTCCAAACAGGATGCTCAGCAGATGCCCAGGGCCTGCACTGTGTGTGCGAACTGCACAGGTGTAACTGGGCTGCAGACCTTCACAAATGCCAAGCTCTTCTGCCTGCCATGTTTGCACACATCAGTCCACTCCACAGAGTACCCCCTTCCCTGCCAAATCCACTTTCAGGAAGTGGGTGAAAGATGGGCACTGGATCTAGCAGGCCCAGCGTCAGATCCCTGTTCCACCACATACTGGCTATGTGACCTTAGGTAAGTAATGTAACCTCTCTGAGACTCAGTTTTCTTACCTGTAAAATGGGATTAATACAAGTACCTACCAAATAGGGTTCCTGTGAACATTAACTGAAATGTGCGTAAAGTGCTAATACTTAGCACAATGCCTGGCACTTGGTAAGCCAAAGTGAGTGGCGGCTCATTACCAAGAGGGCATCTTTCATATTTAACCTCACCCATCTCCATCCACAGCAAACCACTGCAGCGACACCCCAGTGTATAAAGCGCCACAACAGAGTCAACATCCAGAAACCTAGTCCAGCTGCCTATGCTTATAGCTTTGCTCTCATCTATGGCTTTTTTTTAAAATAATTTTTTTAATGTTTATTCATTTTAGAGAAAGAGAGAGAGATAGGAGCAAGTGAGGGAGGGGCAGAGAGAGAGGGGGAGACACAGAATCCAAAGCAGACTCCAGGCTCCGAGCTGTCAGCACACAGCCCATCGCAGGGCTCGAACTCACAAACCATGAGATCATGACCTGAGCCAAAGTCAGATGCCTAACTGACTGAGCCACCGCGGCACCCCTTTGGCTTTGTTGTTTAACTGATAACTACAGTCCTTAATAGGGCTCCTAGCACATCAAGTTTCTACTTGTCAAGCCCAAAGGGTAATTTATACATACTTATTTTTATTTTATCCTAAAGACTAATTTTTCACTGGAATAGCAACCTTTTAACAACAGTCTCTGCAGGAATTATCAGCCACCCACCAACAGAAGACCAAACAAAGGCCATCAGGTGTGAACAAACTAGCAATCCGCTTGTATGTACCCAGCGGTGAGATGTCATAACAAGAGGCCAGGCTTACAAGCTGGTAAGTAGGTTACCCTGCGCTGCCTGTGACATCAGGATAGGCCCGCAGGCATCAGGAGGCAGCCACAGGCTTCTGATCCACACGCCTGCAAAAGGACGTCAGGGCAAGCACAGAGCCTAGGGGCAGATGAGGCAGCTGTCCAGACTGAGATCCAGAGCCACCCTGGGCCTAGATATGGCTTGTGAGCAGGACCAGCCTAGACCAGGAATAGGGGACCATCCTTAACTGCAGAATGCTGAGGCTTTCCCAAATCCTGGGCTAATATGTCATCATCCACCCACTCTGTTCTTGTCCAGGGAGGCCAGAGGAGGTGTGGCTTTGTAGATGAGGCCCAGGAAGGGAAGTATTGTGAGAGCCAGGAGGACTGGAAAGGGAAGTAGAGGGAGGATATGATTATTAATGGGGCTGAGCAGCAGGCTCACACCTAGAGCACTGTGCCACCCAGCCATCAGATGGACACTGCAGGCATCACTAACGTGAGCCAGAATTGGGAAGCATGGCTAGTGCCAGGATCCCCCGCCCCACCTCCCCTCCTCCCAGCTCTCTGGGGGCACACTGGGGCTTTCAGGGCAGAAAACAAAAGAGGCCCAGCAAATAGGGCAGGCAACTTTACGCTACTGAAGGGAGTAAAGAAGAGAAATGTGGCCTCACTCCCCAAACTCTGGATGCTGGAGGGAGTCCCAAGAGGCCAACCTCAGCCAGAGGGAGCTTGGGTTGGGAGCAGATGCAGGGTGAAGAGTTGGGGGGCTGAACTCACCCCTGACAGGTCCAAGAGGAACTGCAAGGGTCTGAGGATTACTTTGGCCTAGAGAGGAGATGTCAGGTGAGGCCACCCAGGCTCCTCAGTGCCCATGTCAGAGGGAAGCACTGTGTTCAGGGATGATCTGATCACAGCCTGTGCTTCCTGCTGATAGCAGCACAGATGCCTGAAGATAGACCCTGTCTAGCCAGGCATTGCCCCATCTCCCACCACTCCCTGGGGCCCTGCACAAGGACATCTGGCCAAGGTGCTGCATCAGCTCACATATTTGCCCTCCTTTCAAGTGGCCGGGCCTCAGTCAAGCACATTCTCCCAGACTTCCGCTGTGGGGGGCTTGCTATCTTCGCTCATGATGTGTTTCCTCACCCAGATGGCTCTTACCTAGTACTCCTCTTGGCCATTCCCTTCTCATCCCTCAAATCTCTGGTGGGAATCTCTTCCAGACAGTCTGGGAAGGTTACTCCTTCTTCTGCTGTCCCACAGTATGGTGGTTTTTCATAATCATTGCCTAGATTCGGGGGGTCCATGAAGCAAGATCTTCATCTACTTTCTTCCTTGCTCTCTCCCCTAGGCCCCAGCATCAAAACTGGCCTGCAGGTGCTCCATAAATACATATCACATGAATTAGGTTGGGGAGAGCTGATGGCTGAGCCATCCACCCCAGGAACATCCAGCCAGGTACTAATGTGTCCTGAGGTCAGCCCAGAGCCTCAGCACGGGCTTTACACCTAAAGGTGTTAGAAGGCAAGGGCAGTGCCTCATAGGGTCACCAAAAGAATGGAAGGAGAGACAACAGCAGAGGAGGGACAGCAACATGTTTTTGGAAGGAAAATAATTAAAGGTTTAGTAACTTATCCAGTAGACAAGAAAAAACCATCCCCCAAATGCCTGAGGAAGACATGCTTAGGGAGCCAGTCCATTGCTCTCAAAACACCAGCAAAGTTCAGGTCTTGAAGGTACCAGGTACCACAGGAAAAAAGGGCTAATCATAAGACTAAACACAGGGAGTTGGTCTAAAGTCTGTCCTCAAAGCAATAAGATCCCAAGGCCTTCACCATACAGCAAGGTGACTCTTACCACCCTCACCTATGTTTCCCAGATGCTAGAGGTTTATCAGCCTTCTGGAGAAACTAAATCCAAGTGATCCCAGACTTGAGAACACCAGCACAGTAGAGGGTGGGAGTAATGGAGACTCAAAGCAGGGAAATTAATAAAAGTTTGCAAAGTGAGTATTGGGACTCCAGCCTCCTTCCCCCACTTGTCTTCCAGAATGCAGAGACGTGAGATGGCTACTGTACTCACAACACAGGAAAAGAATTCTATTAAGAAGAATTTAAGGGGTACTGAGGTGGTTCAGTTGGTTAAGCCTCCAACTCTTTATTTTGGTTCAGGTCATGATCTCACGGTTCTTGAAATCAAACCCTGCATTGGGCTCTGCACTGATAATGTGAAGCCTGCTTGGGATTCTCTCTCTCCCTCTCTCTCTCTCTCTCTCTCTCTCTCTCTCTGTCTCTCTCTGTCTCTCTCTCTCTCCTTACCTCCCCTGCTTGTGTGCATGCTTACTCTCTCTCAAAATAAATAAAAACATTAAAAAAAAAGATTTTTTTTTTTTTAACGTTTATTTATTTTTGAGACAGAGAGAGACAGAGCATGAACGGGGGGAGGGGCAGAGAGAGAGGGAGACACAGAATCAGAAACAGGCTCCAGGCTCTGAGCCATCAGCCCAGAGCCTGACGCGGGGCTCGAACTCACGGACCGCGAGATCGTGACCTGGCTGAAGTCGGACGCTTAACCGACTGCGCCACCCAGGCGCCCCCAAAAAAAAGATTTTTAAAAAGAAACAGTCAAAGAGCTCTTGGAAATTAAAATTATACTAGCTGAAGTTAAAATTTCAATAGATATGTTGAAAATAAACTCAAGGAAATTTCTTGCAAAGCCACACAGGACAAAGTGATGAAATGGAAGAGAAAAAAATATAAGAAAATTTAAGTGTCAATTTAAGATGTCGAGTATTTGGCTAACAGGAGTTCCAAAATAAGAAGAAATTATCAAGGAAACAGCGTAAGAAAATTAGCCAGAACTGAGAGACAGGAGTCTCCAGATTGAAAAGGGTCACTAGGAACCCAAAATAACAAATTTTAAAAGAGAAGATCCTAAACATTTCCAAAAAGGGAAAACAGGTTACTTGAAAAGAATCAGAGATGAAATGTATCAGATTTCCAACAGCTGTCCTGAAAGTGAGAAGACAATAGAGTCATGTCTTCAAAATGTCTGTCAACCTATAATTTTCTCCTCAGCAAAATTGTCAATTAAGGCTGAGTGAAGAATTACAATTTTCAGACATAAAAGGACTCAAAATTTTCTTCCCATTTACTCTTATATTAGGAAGCTACTGAAAGAGGTATTCCACCAAAACTAAAGTATACACCAATAGAAAGGCCTGGAGCTGGAAGAGGCGGACACCAGAAAGGAAAACTTCAGGGGAAAAAAATGGAACCGAAGGACAGGAGTCTTCAGATTGAAAGGAGGCACTGAAAATATCAAAGGCTGCTAAAGAATGTAGTAAGAGGTAGAGATGGTATAAAGAAAACTATGCCAATGTGAAAAACTAAGGCAATTATTAACTCCAGGTAAAATACAAAGTTCAAAAGAGAGAAAACAAAAAACAGTAAATGGTATTTGTATAATTGTAATAGTGTGAATACTGAATATCCATAAACCCCCGAAGCCATAATAACTATTTTGGGAGAGTAATGAGGATGGCGGAGAGAAGTGTGTTTTTTATGGAAGTAAATAACAAGAGAGCTGAATCCTCATCTACTATAAATAGATAATACAAAGAACTAGTTGAAAAATAAGACTATAGATAAGCATACTGGTTTGACATACAGATTTCTATGTGAAGAAATAGTTAAAAGTATTTGCTTCTGGAGAAAAAGAATGGGAACAGAAGAGGGATGGGACAACATAGTACTTTTCCTCCAGGTATTTTATTACTATTTAACTTTTTGAACTATGCACACATGTTACTTTGGGGGAAAAAAGGCGTGAAATTAATTTTTTTAAGTTTTTGAAATAAAGTTTATAAACAAAAAGAAAAACTTTAGCAATGTTAACCATCAGTCTCTATAATCATTAAAGCAGCCCTGCACTGCATCCCTCTACCTTTCCTCAAACCAAACACAACCAATAACATTTCACTTAGCTCTAGTTCAAATTCCTACATGATATATAAAAAATGAAATTATAGCATCCTAGCCTAATCCCCTTTATCCTGCCCCATCTTTCCCATCCTCAACCTGAACTTTTGGGTAGTGGTATCCTAGTAAATATTTAAAAATTAGTTATTTGGGGAAGAAAGTCCTGATTTGTAGCATTTGCCAATTTCCATGGTGTAAATGCTCCCACATGGCTGATTTCAAGTTACTTCTCTGATGTCACTGAACGTGGAACTGGGAAGAGATGTACACATCAGCTCCAGGAAACTACTGCCTTTGGGCGTCTCTTGTCTTATCACCTCTGTGCTTCCCCCCAGACCCAGGGTATGAGAGAGAGCTGAGTGTCTCCTCCAAAAAACCAGAAGTCCACATGGCTATGTAACAGTGGAAGTGGATAATGAAGGGAAGAGAGTTGGTTCCGGATGCAGAGAAAGGGTTGTAACTTTGCCCCCTTCCTTCTCCTCCCACCTCCAGTAGAGTTACCTGCTCATTGGTGACCCCTGGGCGCAGGGTCCCATGCTTGTAGTCCTCCAGCAGCTGCACAGCCTCTCTGAGACGTCTCTGCAGGGGAAAGAAAACAGACATTGAGGGGCATAGATCCAAGGCTTCTGCAACTCTTTCACTTGCAAACAATAAAGAAGGATACACTTTAAATGTCCTTCCAAAGGGATGTGGCTAAATGACAGGGGTATAATAATACTATGGAACAATATTTGGCAGTTTAAAAAAGTAAAGTAGATCTGCATGTGATTCCATCTCCAACATATTTTTTTGAGTGAGAAAGTGAATTGCAGAGCCGTATGATGCCATTCATTATACCAAACAAACAAAGCCCACACACACACAGAAAACAATATTTTTCTATGAGAATACTCATGTGTGTAGATGCATCAAAAAAGCTCTAGAAGGAGACTTAGCAAACTAGTGACAGGGGTTACTGTGGGGTAAGAGGAAAGGGTCCAGATTTGGCAAGGGGTGTCAGAAGGAAATTTAATCTTAATTGCAATATTGAAAGTTTTTATAAAGAGAACGTATTTATATAATACTCATAGAATTTCTTTTCAATATTCTAAAAACACCAGCAGAGATTTACATACTAAGAACATACGGCTACAGTAACTGATGGAGAGAGGGAGGGGGGAAAAAGAAGATAGAATTGTATCATTTGTAAGATCTTAAAAGCTAAAGGGACAGCAACAGTGATTGAAGGCAGCATTTACCCACCAAAATATTTATATAAGAATATTCATAGCAGCACTATTCAAATAGCTCCAAATTGCAAACAATCCAAATGTCAATAGTAGACTGGACAGGTAAATGGAATATTACTCAGCAATGTAAAAAGCAAACTACAAATACATGTTACAACATGGATGAATCTCACAGAAATAAAGTGCAAAACGTATTTTCCAAAGATGAACACTCCAATATCTACCACTCCCCACCCTCTTTTAGAACATTCCCACAACCCCATTGAGAGGTAGAGTCCATGTTTCCTCTTGCTGATCCTGGGCAGGCCTTCGTGACTGCCGCCACAAATAGAGTATGGCTGAGGTGAGGCTATGTGACCTCTGAGGCTATGTCATGAAAATGCCTTGCACTTTGACCTTGTTCTCTTGAGATGGTCATTCTCTTGGAACTCAGCCATCATACTATAAGGAAGCCCAAGCAGCTTCTGGAGTGACGCATCTGGATGGGAACTGAGGCTCTGGCCCAAGGCTGCAGCTGAGCTATCAGATGACAGTCAGCATCAACTCACCCACCACGCAAATGAGCCATCTTGAAATGGACTTTCCAGAGCCCCATCAATCTGCCCTAGCAGATGCTGCATGGAATAGTGATGAACCGTCCCCTGCAAGCCCTGCCCAAATGGAAGATCAGTGAGCAAAAGAATTGAGTGTTGTTGTTTGAAGCCACTACATTTTGGGGTGATTTGTGAAAGCTGACATACATAATGAAAAGCAAAAGAAGTCAGATGCCAAAGAGTATGTATAAAGTTCAAAAACAGGCAATGCTAATCTAATCAACCTGGTGGAGGTCATGTTACTTTGGGGGGGGGGGGCAGGGTGTTGACTTGGAAAAGGCACAAGGGACCCCTTTGAGGTAATGGAAGTGTTCAATGTCTTCATCTAAGTGGTGGTTATATGGGTATAAACATAGGTCAAAATGCTTTAAGCCATAAATTTAGGATTTGTGCATTCTATCATATGTATACCATACCTCAAAAAATTAAAAAGAAGCAGATAACATTCATGGAAGGCAGCCTATGTCAAGGTCAGGTGAGGCATCCAGACATCAGGGTTGTCTACTGTGGGCAAAGAAACCCAGTGAAGCTATTCTGTTCTCCTTTTTATAATTTTGCTTGCTTGCTTGCTTGCTTGCTTGCTTGCTTGCTTGCTTGCTTGGGAGTATGAGCACGGGCAGAGGGAGAGAGAATCTTAAGCAGGTTCCATGCTCAGCCCAGAGCCTGACATAGGGCTAGATCTCACGACCCTGGGATCATGACCTGAGCTGAAATGAAGAGTCTGTGGCTCAGGGCCTGAGTCACCCAGGTGCCTCTGTTCTCCTGTTGATAAAAGAATAAGGCTGGCTGAGCAGAGGAATGCAGAGTGACCTCCACAGAAGCACCTTGGTCTAAAGGCAGGATGTAGCATCAGGAAGAGCACCCAGTGGGGCAGGTGGGGTGTTTGCTGAGCCAGCTGACAGGCAGTCCCATAGCACGAGAAATGAACAGCCACCAGCAGGACTAACTGGGAGCCCGGACAAGCCAGCCAGGCCACCCGACCCATCAGGCATGTGTGAAGTTTCTGTGGCCAACACTAGTCTAACCCAGGGCATTGAGGGGCCAGGGAAACTACTTAGGAGCAGCCTGACTGCTGGAAAGTACAGCCCCTCCCCTTTCAAATGTATGGGTATCAATACCAAAATTCCAGAGTCCCTTCCCAGAATCTGTTTCCAAAGTGGAGATAGCTTTGTGAGGGTTTTTATTGGAGGGGGCCCCAATCAATCCATGCTGTTTAGAGAAAATGTCAGAAAAAATGGATAAGCACAAAAAATCACTTTAAATCACTTGTAAACATAGCACTGAGGTAACTACTGAAGAAGTGAGGATGGTTTAAAAAAAAAAGTGAGGATGATTTTCTTTCTAGATTTAAAGCATTTGTTTTTCGGGGCGCCTGGGTGGCGCAGTCGGCTAAGCGTCCGACTTCAGCCAGGTCATGATCTCGCGGTCCGTGAGTTCGAGCCCCGCGTCAGGCTCTGGGCTGATGGCTCAGAGCCTGGAGCCTGTTTCCGATTCTGTGTCTCCCTCTCTCTCTGCCCCTCCCCTGTTCATGCTCTGTCTCTCTCTGTCCCAAAAATAAATAAAAAACGTTGAAAAAAAAAATTTTTAAAGCATTTGTTTTTCAACAAAATGGGATCATGCTGACTGTTTCAACTGGCCTAAGGTCACACAGCTAGAAAGTGGGAAGTTCAGTTTTTGTACCCAGAGTTTAGTCAAACCCTTGCTCTGTGCCCCCAACACCCCGAAAGCCTCCTAGTGATGCAGCGAGCTCTCCCCCCTCTCCCCCCCCCACCCCCCCGACCAAGCCGGCTTCCTCCCACGCCACAGCCTCTGCCACGGGACAATGAATGCTCTACTTTCCAGCGCTGAATGGTGAATGGCCCCGTGTTCTCATTATTTTCCCACTCCAGGGATTCTCCTGAGTTCCTATAACAACCTGGCCACATTCCATCTCATTTGACACCATCATTAAAGGGAGGCCTCCTGCCACAAGAATAAGTTCCAAAGAGCCCTGATCTTGGCATGGGTTGAGGGAGAACTAAATCCCAAGTTCCTGAAGACAAGCCTGAGAAATCAGGACTGGAGGAAGCTAGAACATGCTTTTCTGTTGCTGGGCCTTACTAACCCTCAGACAGGCCCCTCGGTCAGAGGCCGAGGGGTTGGGGCTCCAGGCCCTGCTGTGGGACAGCCAAAGAGGACCTTACAAGATGCCTGAGGCCTGCCTGTTCTGGGGGCTGGGCTCTTCACTATAGAGAAGGAGGCCATTATCTGGGAGACTTGAGGGATGGGAGGAGTGTCTCCCTGCTTTAAACCCTCCTCTCACCCCTATGCATCACGAGGCTTGACGGGAGAGCCCTAGGCACTTGAGGGAAGGGGAAAGCTGAAGGTCCCAGGCATGGTGAACTTTGCAGGAAGTCTTTTCAACCATGAACAAACAGGCAGTCGGGCCCTGAATGCAAAGGCATCGAGTGGCAGATGTAAGGCTGCAGGCCCTTCTCTAGAGCCCTGGGCCAGGGGGAGGGACGGCCAGGTTGCTTCCCAACCTCCCTCATTGGCTTCCTGCCTCTTGCTAACCTGCCAGAAGGTGTCACCTTGAGGTTGTCTCCTTGTATTTGATGGGGGTGTGGTCTCCAGAAGGTCCTCTGGAAACGCTGGCCCCTGGGAGGTCTGCTCCAGGGCAGAGAATTTAAACAGAGGAGAATCCTGGCTCCAAGGGTCCTACCCCAAGGCCCTAAGTGGAAGGAGAAGGAAGCAAGAGGGCAAGCATGGAGTGGTGGCCAGAGAGGGCAGGAGACCGTACTACAGTAATGGGGACCGAGGGACCCAGGAAGGAAAGGACACAAAAAGGAAAGCTGGGGAATAAGTTATCAAAAACAAAATTAATCTTGGGGTGCCTAGGTGGCTCAGTCGATTGAGCATCCGACTTTGACTCAGGTCATGATCTTCCCATTTGTAAGTTCAAGCCCCACCCACATCGGGCTCACTGCTTTCAGCGAAGATCCCACTTCGGATCCCCTGTCCCCTCTTTCTGCCCCTCCTACTCTGTCCTCTCCCTCTCTCTCAAAAATAAATAAACATTAAAAAAAAGAAAAAAAAAAACATGGGGCACCTGGATGGCTCAGTCGGTTGGGCATCTGACTCTTGGTTTTGGCTCGGGTCATGATTTCACTCTTCATGAGTTTGGCCCCACATTGGGTTTTGCTGACAATATGGAGACTGTGTGGGACTCTCTCTCTCTCTCTCTCTCTCTCTCTCTCTCTCTCTCTTTCTCTCTCTCTCTCTTGTTTTCTGCCCCTCCTCCGCTCATGCTCTCTCTCTTTCTCTCAAAATAAATAAACTTTAAAAAATTGGGGGAAAAAACCCTAATCTTTTTTTTGGGGGGGGGCACCATAGCCCACCCTCAAACTAAATGCAGACTGCATGTAATCCCTGCTTGGCTAACAGAGAGGATATCAAAAATGACATAAATGTTTATCATAAGAATATTTAATATATTAAACACATGGTGGCAGTGATAGCAACTGATCAGGATATGAGTAGCACTCAGAAATATTTCACCCTCACATCTGGTAAAGGGACCATCACTGTCTGGGTGGTGCCTGCATGTTCCCACCTCCTGGCCTTGCCCATAGTGTTTGCTTTATCAGGACACTCTTGCTCCCCAACAGTCTATGACCATCCCCAACTATGCTTCCAGGCTCAGAGCCATCTTCTCCATGAATCTTCCAGAAATGTTCTCCACTCCTCTCAATAGTCAGTGCATTTATTTGATCTGCACCTCTCTGAGGTCCCTGACCCCTTAAGCATCCATGTGTCCTTGTTGTCTGTCAGAGATTGCACAGCAGGGACCAGGGGGCTGGTTTTAGGTACTTTGCGGATCCACAGGACCCACTCACCCCTGTCCATCTTAACACGGGCCACACATCAGAGGGATTTAACCAAAAATGAGTGACTGAGGTTGCTGGGGGGAGAGGTGAAAGGTATGGTCAGGGTTAGGAATCCAGGTTCCAAAGCCACACACCAAAGTCCCTCGATGGTGATGCCGGTTTGACAAAATACCAGAATTACAAGAGACTGCACTGTTTACACAGGATGTAGATAAGAATACCCCTTTGCATATATCTACCATAGAACCATCTAGGCCACCTCCCTCCTCTGAAATAACTGGGGCCAGAAAAGGAAGGGTATTTCCATGTCCAGGGTTACATAGGGGTGGGAGGCACCTAGGAGCCTCAAATCCCTCAATCCCAGTTCTGGGCCACTTCTACAAGATATCAGCATGGAAGGGGCACCTGGGTGGCTCAGTCCGTTAAGCATCCGACATCTGCTCAGGTCATGATCTCATAGTTAGTGAGTTCGAGCCCTACAACAGGCTCTCTGCTGTCAGCACAGAGCCTGCTTCAAATCCTCTGTACCCTCTCTCTCTGCCCCTCCCTTGCTCTCTCTCTCTCTCTCAAAAATAAATGAAAACATTAAAAAGAAAAGACATCATCATGGAAGACCCTCCTGTCCTCATAACAATAACTGAAAGAAGGGTCGTCTCCCAGTGAGTTCACAGCCATGCCTGCATCCCCCAAAGTTGACGCCTACTAGGGCAGGGCACCCCAGGCAAGGGTAGGAAGGTCCTTCCTTACTCTCACTCAAAGCCATGCCCAGCCCGACACAGAGAAACTGGAGCATTGAAACATGGGCATTTCAGGCAAAGTGGAGAGTTTGGAAGTCCCAAAGTTTGCAGAACTGAAATAAATAAGTAAATAAACAAACAAACAAAATTAAAATTAAAATTAAAATTAAAAAAACAGCGTCCGATGCCAGGGGAGAATGAACTGGCAGAGGGGGGTGTGCATGAGAGAACGGAGCAGGGATGGCTGGCGGGGAAGCAGGAGGAAGTGGGGGCAGCAGCTTATGTCGCATCATGCCTTGATTGCTCAGTGTCTGATTGTTCTCACCTGGGTCAGTCTTGCACCTGCCCAGGGCAGAGAGCCATGCATTCTCCCCTCACCCAAAAGACTGCTTGAATCATTCTTACCGTGGTCCCAAATGCTGGGACTTGCAGAAGATAATGATTTATAGGCAGACAGGGTCCCAAGCCTTTCTCTTGTCTTCCTTCAGCCTTCCTATACTCTCCTGTTCCTTCCCAGTAGTCCTGGGACCCCCAGAGTTAAACATCTGTGCTGAGATTGGTCCTTGGCTCCCCCACCCCAGGCCACCCTCAGGGAGGCCCCAGGGAAGGGGAAACTGGGGACATATGGGAAGGGGCTCTGCTTTCCCTGTGGCTGACCTCTGATCACCTTCAAGGGGCCCTTGAGAGGTAAACCCATATAGTTCTGGCAGCATGACAGGAAGTATAACCCTTCAGAAAAGAAACCTGTCCAGCTACCCCAAAGAGCTTTAGAAACAATCATGGCCTCCAGCCTAGATAGCCTACTCTTGGGAATTTATTCTAGAAAATAAATGTAGCTGAAGTGAAAAGTGATAGGGTGAGACTATTTTTCTTGGAAAAGCACCGCCTATGCTGTTAGATCTAAGGGTCTAACCAGGGACGGTTATTTAGACTTTAAAACTTGATTTTAAAAAATTGTGGAGACACTTGGGTGACTTGGTTGGTTGAGCATCTGACTTCAGCTCAGGTCATGATGTCACCGGTTCGTGTGTTTGAGCCCACATCAGGCTCGCTACTGTCAGACTGACATCTCAGAGCCCACTTTGGACCCTCCGTCCCCCTCTCTCTGCCCTTCCCCTGCTTGCACCCTCAAAAATAAACATTTAAAAATATACAAATAAATAACTATAAAGACTTGGAAATGAATGAAAAAGGCAAATAAAAACTGTTCAGTGTAATAGTATGCCAAAAATGCATGCAGATAGGCAAGAACTTAAAGTGTATAAAGGTACTGACGTTTGGTTCCCTTCCCTTATGTTCATCTGTTTTGTTTCTTAAATTCCACATATGAGTGAAATCATATGATATTTGTCTTTGTCTGACTGACTAAAAATAATATAAAACCAGAGAGGGAGGCAAACCATAAGAGACTCTTAAATACAGAGAACAAACTGAAGGTTGCTGGAGGGGGTGTTGGATGGGAAGGGCTAAAGAGGTGAAGGGCACTAAGGAGGAGACCTGTTGGGATGAGCACTGGGTGTTGTATGTAAGTGAGGAATCACTAAATTCTACTCCTGAAATCATTATTACACCACATGTTAACTAACTTGGATTTAAACAAAACAAAACAGTATCTTGTCACTGGGAAGCTATCAAAGATCTTATAAACAGGGGCGCCTGGGTGGCTCAGTCGGTTAAGTGTCCGACTTCGGCTCAGGTCATGATCTCGCGGTTCGTGAGTTCGAGCCCCGCGTCGGGCTCTGTGCTGATGGCTCAGAGCCTGGAGCCTGTTTCGGATTCTGTGTCTCCCTCTCTCTGACCCTCCCGCATTCATGCTCTGTCTTTCTCTGTCTCAAAAATAAATAAATGTTAAAAAAAAAAAATTAAAAAAAAAAAAAGATCTTATAAACAGGATGAAAACTGTGTTTACAAAGCTGTTTTAGGTAGAAGATAATGTTATAAATTTTGGCACTCTTTCAGTTTCTGTAAAAATCCCAAAGAGGGAGGGGCGCCTAGGTGGCGCAGTCGGTTGAGCGTCCCACTTCAGCCAGGTCACGATCTCTCGGTCCGTGAGTTCGAGCCCCGCGTCAGGCTCTGGGCTGATGGCTCAGAGCCTGGAGCCTGTTTCCGATTCTGTGTCTCCCTCTCTCTCTGCCCCTCCCCCGTTCATGCTCTGTCTCTCTCTGTCCCACAAATAAATAAACGTTGAAAAAAAAAATTAAAAAAAAAAAATCCCAAAGAGGGATAAATGAGCTTTATGTTTACACTTACATTTTTATAAATAATCAATAAAAAATTGAATAAAAAAAGCGACATTTGGATATTTACTATTAAAACTTCGATTAAAGACTTTAAAATTAGAATATCAGATGTTGTCTAGAAAGCATTTAAATAAATGGGCATCCTCAAAGAGATTAAGGGTACACTTATTATGATGAGCACTGAGTAACAGAATTGTTGAATTACTATATTGTACACCTGAAACTAATATAATGCTGTATGTTAATTATACTGAAAGTTTTTTAAGTGTAGAGAAATATTATGATTAAAAAGTAGTTGATAAAAAATAAAATATAAATGGATATCCTCACTATTATTGAGACTATAAACTGATATGATCTTGGCACAGCTTGGTATAATCTACAGGGTAAACTGGCAATATATATGAAAAGCCTTAAAATGTCTTTCATTCAGAGGGGTGCCTGGGAGGCTCAGTCAGTTAAGCGTCCGACTCCTAATTTTGGCTCAGGACATGATCTCATGATTCATGAGATTGAGCCCCAAGTCAGGCTCTGCACTGCTCTGCACTGGCAGTGTGGGGCCTGCTTAGGATTTTCTCTCTGTCTCTCTCTCTCTGTCTCTGTCTCTGTCTCTCTCTCTCTCTCTCTCTGCCCCTCCCCCGCTCATGCGCTCTCCCTCTCTCTCTCTCTCAAAATAAATAAAGATTTTTTTTAAACATTAAAAAAAAAGTCTTCCATTCAGAAATTCCACTTGTAGGAATTTATCCAAAGAAAATGAAGAGAAATATGGGGAGATTTATGTACATGGATATATACTGCAATACTACTTATAATGGCAAAAGACTTGAAACCACCCAAGTGGTCAACAATAGAGAAAATTATCAAATGCATTATAGAATAACCACAGGATGGATTACTATGTGGTATTAAATATATTCTGTAATGACATTTAATGACAAGGAAGAATGTTCATGATATGCTGCATGGAAAAAAGAGTATATATTCTGTATACATATATGTTATGTAAACATATATATGACTCTCTCTATATATATTCTACATAAAGAGATAGATATATATACACATATTACATAAACCATCCTAATTTTGCACATATGCATATACCAAAATGTCAATGGTGATTATTTCTGGCAGGTAGGATTATGGGCTATTTTTATTTTCTTCTTTAGGCTTTCATATATTCCAGTATTTAGGGATTACTACCAGAATCATATCACATCAGAAGGCATATAATGTCAGTTTTTCATGGCTAATGATGCTAAGTTTGGCCACCTGGTTAAAGCAATGTCCTCTAAGCTCTTCACAGTAAAGGTAACTTTTCCTCTTTGCTAACTATCTTCAGTGCCTCTCAGAACCAAGTCACCAGATGGCTCACGCTGCCCAGGATCTTTCTACCTCAAGAACCTCCAGCTTCCAGAACTACCTCCTCATGTCTCCACAAACCTATTATTCTCACAGGCAAAGAGACCTGTCTAGGTCTCTTCCAGCTGGGACCACCCCACAATCCCTCCCAGAACACCAGCAAAAAGCCCTGGGAGAGAAACAGTGCTCTGTAGGCATGAACCATGGTCTGTGGACTGAGCTCGGCAGAGGGGAGAGTGGCCCTTCTGGTAGTGTCACAGTTCCTGGGGGAGAGCATCAGGTAAGCGACTCTCCTCTCAGCTTCTAATTTCTCATTGCTTCCATGCAGATGGCCTTGCTAAGCAACCTGCATGGACTAGAGCCAGTGAAGGCCTGGATACCCCACTCATGGCCCTTCCAGAGTTTTTAGGGCTTAGAAGATGATCTTCTGTGGGCAAAAACTTTCCAAAAGGCCAGCATGTAGTGTTGGAAAACAGTCCCCAACCGGGATGTAGCAGGGAGGGAGGTGTGGGTCTTTCTGGGAAGCCTTTCAGAATCTTTGATGAGGGGAGGAGGACAGGTGAATTTTGAAAACTATTCCAAAATTACTGTTGTACTGGTTATTTTCCAGTCAGTAAATAGGTAGCTTTGACAAGTGAATTGCTGACAGGGGAAACAGGTCAAAAATGGTTTAGTGATGTACGGGAATATTGGGGCCTTTCAAAATGCAAGAAAGATGTGGCACCAGGAGGAGAGTGGCAAATGAAATGGTCTGGGAACGAGAAGAAGGTGGACTGAAGAGAAAGGAGGGTGTAGGTCCCCTGGCACAGCTGGCATGCTGCCCTGTAGCTGCCCATCTATCCCCAAAGCCCCCGCCTCCTCATGGTAATCTGGGGAGCACAAAGTACCTCCTGACCTTCTGTCGTCCTCCACCATTTCTCAATGTGTCTCAAACCCATCATTAGCACTCCTATCCTTTGAGTTAAGCACTGGCCTCTGCGGCCTTCTCCGTCAAGCAGGTGGCATTTTCGTTGGGATTCATGTTACAATTGTATCCGGTTTTGTGCTATTCTGGAGCTTTCTAGAAAGTCACATCACTTAGGCTAGGTAAGTAGTTTCTCTAGCTTGGTGATTTCCCAAATTTTTGTGTAGTCATATTGATTACTCCTCAGGAGAATCCAGACAGAGCCCAGAGTATAGCAGCCCTGTGCTTTCGAGGCAGTAGACCCAGAGGGGCAGGTAAAGTCAGCCAGTAAAATACTGGAGCCCTTTGTCCTCACTGACATGTTGTTGGAAAGCACACAACAGGGTAATTCTCACATTTAGTGATACTGGACCGCATCCCCCACTGGAGATGGTTCTAAGCCCAGGTGCCCAGAAGGCCTTGTGCTTCTTTTCATCATGGCTTTTACCTCCCAGAGGGATCAAGTCCAGGGTGGAAGCAATCCAATGCTCAACACAGAGAAGACGTGCGGAGAAGTGCACAACTCAAGGCTCAAGACCTTCCTCGGGATAGGTGGGGTCCCGGTGCGGGAGCTCAAGCCTTCTGCCAGCTGAGTAATCTTGGGATTATTACCTGAACGGGGTACAAACTGGCTAAGAATAAGGGTTCCGGAGACAAGCTTACCTGGGTTCATACACTGGCTCCACCACTGGCCAGCACCATGTGCATGAGATTTAACTTCTGTCTGTTTCCTCATCTGTAAAATGGAACTTAGAATAACATCTACCTCGTAGGGATGCTTTGAGTTAATCTGATGAGCTAACGCATGTAAACTGCTTAACACACTGCCCTGCTCACAGTTAAGGGCTTAACAAATATTTGCTTTTTTATATGTGCATGCATTGCTACACACATACAAAGGCTATTAAGACATATGATGGCTAAAATAGACTTGGCAATAAATTTAAATGTGATGATACCACATGTTGGTGAGGATGTGGAACCACTGGGACATTGCAGATGGGATGTTAAATGTAGAGCCACTCTCAACAATGGTTTGGCAGCTTCCTATGAAGAGAAACATACACTTACCACACTTACCATATGAACTAGCGCTCCATTCCTAGTTACTTACTCAAGAGAAATGAAAACATACGTCCACACAAAGAATGCTCATAGTATATTATCTACAATAGCTCCAAGCTGGAAACAGCCCAGGTGTTCATCAACAAGTGGATGGATACACACATTCTGGAACATCCTCTCAGTGGAATACTACTCAGCAATAAGAAGTCATGAACCACTGATACACACACGGCAACGTGGATGAATCTCGAAAACATTACGCTTCGGAAAAGAAGCCAGACACACAAGGCTACGTGCTGTAGTATTCCATTTATATGGCATTTTAAACAGGAAAACAATACAGACAGAAAACAGACGAGTGGTTGCCAGAGGCTGGCAGGAACGAGGGAGATCCACTTTACAAACGGGCATGAGTGAACATTTTAGGGTGATTGGGAGCGTCCTACAGCTTCCTGGTGGTGGTAGATACATGACTGAATCTGTTTGTTGAAACGCAGAATGGTACACATGCAAAAGGTAAACTATACCTTAACAAACCTGACAATACTTACGACAGGAGGGGGCTGGGTAGGAAGAGTACATAAAGGATACTTTCTCATTTAAACACACCTGTGCCATGTGAACTTTTCTAATGAGCATGTCATTTATGTGCTGGGTAATAACTTTATTAGAGTTGGAAATAATAACGATGCGATATATCTACCTTGAAGGGATGTCGTAAGATGCAAACGGAATGAGACAATGTGTATAAAGCATACACACAAGTGACCCCTGGATCTTCTAAAGGGGCCAGGGGCCTCTACTGAGAGTGACATCCAGGACTTACCTCAGTGACAAAGAGTGTGCGAGGATCAATGATATCCAAGAAGTGCCTGAAGCGGCCATAGAAGGATGTCTGGGGAAGGAGGTGGGAGAGGAGAGCAGGTCAGCCGCTGGAGATCATCCTCTAAACCCCATGGACCACACCCCACAGCCTACACTTATTATTGGGGTCCCACAGTCCCCAGGACTCCCCATGTGATGAGTGCCAATGAGACCTTGCTTCTCAGTGACCTGAGGGCCTCCCAGGTCTGAAGTCTTTCTAAAGTCAACCCATAAGGACCATTAAGACACTCAATGACTGTCTCAGCTGCTCTTCAAAAATGCCTCGCATTTTCCTTTCACTTCCCCGAATTCCCTGAGATCCACTCCCAGCTTCCCACTGCTCCCAAGCACCCATGAGCACACAGGCTAAAGGTGAGACCTGGGCCGAGCCCTCTCCTGGCCTTCCCTGTCCACCACAGCCTCCCTGCCTTGCTTTGGACGTCTCCAGTGAAGGAGGGTCCCTCTCCAAGATCCAGCTCAGGCTCTGTCCCCGAGGAAATCTCTCCACGGGCAAAGCTCAGGCATGACAGTGCCCAGCTCACTCCCCTCACACCCTCCTATACCCATAGCCCTGGAGCTGCTGTGAGGCTCAGGACAGGGCCTGCCTGCCCTGGTCTCACCCCAGAGCAGGGGCCCCAGAAAAGCAGGGCTTTGTGCAAAGCAGGCCACAGGCATTAGCGCACAATGAAAGGAAACCAGGCAACAGGCACCACTGCTCCTGGGCCCTCTGCCTTAGGGAAAAAGCCAAGCTCAATGGGAGGTGAGAAGATGCCAAGCTGGAGGACAAAGGGGAAGCCACAAATACCGGGGGTTGGTGCCTCATTACACTCCAGGCTCTACCCCAAATCTGCACTAGAGCCCCACCGCTCCCCCAGCACCGTCCTCTGCATGGTGAAGGAAGCAGATACCTCCACACTCCCTCCCTCCCTCCCCTTGCTCATTAGGACACCAGATCCTATAGCCACCTCCTGCTCCTTACCCTTCCTAATAAAGTCCTGCAATAGTCCCCTGAAAGTCCCCTGCGAACACCAGGCCCCATGCTGCCTCCATCTCTCTGCTCGCTGTGACGCCCCCTGCATGGAGGACCCTCTCCATCTCCTACCTCCACCCCCACTGAGGCGCTGCCGTTCACAGAGCAGGTCAAGCTTCGGCACTGTTCCTAACTAAAACGGTTGCTTCTCGGACCTCTTATAACTCAAATGGTCTCAACCATTTTCCCCACTTGTACATAATGCTCACACTGTTGTCCTGGCAAAATTTCCCCTCTAAGTATCTAGTCTCAAGAAACAGAGACGTTCAGAGGTATGGTAAGATGTGAATGCTGAGGGTGCTCACCGCTGCAGTATTTGCAAAGGTGGATGGTGAGCAAATAACAGTCCAATCACATGATTGAACACTCTACAGCCATTTGAAATGTTCTTGGACATTTATGACATGAAAATAGGCTTCTGATTTTGTGGAATGCATACAAACAGGATAATTCCAACTCAAAAAAATAAGGAGATACGGGGCATCTCAATGGCTCAATTGGATAAGCATCTGACTGTTGATTTCTGCTCAGGTCATGATCTCACGGTTCGTGCAATTGAGCCCTCCGGCAGGCTCTGCGTTGACAGCATGGAGCTTGTTTGGGATTCTCTCTCTCTCTCTCTCTCTCTCTCTCTCTCTCTCTCTCTCTCCCCCTCGCTCTCTGCCCCTCTCCCGCTCACGTGTTTTTTCTAAGTAAATAAATAAACTTTAAAAAGAAAAAAGCCAAGGAGATAAATAGAGCTAGATGGACAGTAAGTGGATAACAAAGAGACAGAATGACATCCAGACCCTGATCTAATAAAACAAACCAGGGTTCCTTACAGAAGTGGCTGATTCCAGGGCCCGGGAAAGGAAGGCACAAGATGAACCTGGTACATCTCGTTGTGTCAGAAAGTAATGAAGTGCCAGCCCACAAAATGATGGGGATGTGTTAAAGGGACCAACGAGGGGCAGATGGACATTGTGTGCCTCTAGATGTGACACCCTGAGAAGTTCACAGTGTCACTCAAATAGTATTCTGGAGGGATTGAATCTAATCATAAGGAGACATCAGACAAACCCCAACTGAGCAGCATGCCATAAAATAACCAGGCTTGGTCATCAAATATGTCCATGTCATAAAGACAAAGAAAGACTGAGGACCTGGTCCACGTGAAAGGACACTGAAGAGACAAGACACCTAAATGTAGTATGTGATTCTGGACTGAATCACAGAAAAATGTCCTCAAGGACGTTACTGAGAGAACTGACAAAATTGGCACAGGGATCATAGGTTAATAAAGGTATTATATCCATCTTAAATTTGTAAATGTAATAACTACACTTGAGGTTATTGCTAGACACTGGATGTTTGTGTCCCTCCCCTAATTCCTATCTTAACCTAACACCTAATATGATGGAATTTTGAGGTGGGGCCTTTTGACACGAATGACACTAGTGCTCTTATAGAATTGACCTCAGAGGGCCCCCTCGCCCCTTCTGCCATGCAAGAACACAGACGATGGCTGTCTATGAACCAGGGCTCAAGCTGTCACCAGACGACGAATCTGCCAGTGCCTTGAGCTTAGACTTCTAGCCTCCAGAACTGTGAGAAATTAATTTCTGTTGTTTACAAGCCACCCAGTCTATGGTATTTATGTTACAGCAGACTGAATGAACTAAGACAGAAATGTAAGAGAATGTCCTCATTCTTATGTTACACTAAGTAGTAGGGAGACAAATGAATATAAGCTACTCTCAAACGGCTGAGAAACAATAGCATGCGTAAGTAGAGAAGGTGGCAATACAATCTGGAAATGTAGATACTTTTCTTTACAGACTGAAAATGTCTTTGGTGATATCATGCATATTTGCTATGTTTCCAGACTTTATGATCATCCGCAGATAAGAAGAATAAAAAAGGAAGTGTGGCAAAATGTTAAAAACTGGTGGATCTAGGCAAAGAGTATAGGAAAGTTCTTTATTCTTTTTTTTTAATGTTTTTAATGTTTATTTATTTTTGAGAGAGAGAGAGACAGAGCATGTGCGGCAGAGGGGCAGAGAGAGGGACACACACAGAATCGAAAGCAGCCTCCAGGCTCCGAGCTATCAGCACAGACCCCGATGCAGGGCTTGAACCCACGAACCATGAGATCATGACCTGAGCCGAAGTCAGAAGCTCAACCGACTGAGCCACCAAGGCGCCCCTGAAAGTTCTTTATTCTTATTGCAACTTTTCTGTAATACAAACTACTTCAAAATAAAAAGTAGAGAATTATTTTAAGTTAGATGAAAATACATTAAAACGTTAACAGAGATTGGCTCTGAGTAATAGGAATATGGATGGTTTTTATTTCTTTTTAAAATGAAAAAAAAAATCAGCATTATATATAATACATAAAAGTAATATTCTATTTTTAAAATATATATTTAATTCAGTCGGTTAAGCGTCTGACTCTCGGTTTCGGCTCGGGCCGTGATCTCACGGTTTCATGAGTTCGAGCCCTGAACTGGGCGCATGCTGGCAGTGCAGAGCCTGCTTGAGATTCTCTCTCCCTCTCTCTCTGCCTCTCCCCCATTCATGCTGTCTCTCTCTCAAAATAAATAAATAACCTTAAAAAATTAAAAAATAATAAAATAAAAACATATTTAATTTAAAATACTATCTAATATATTACTTGATTATAAGCTCCTGAAGGAGGTGGGCTGTTGGCTGTTCTTTCCGTCTCCTCATCCTCCTTGGCTCCTGGTCTCGTGATTCATACCTAGAAGGGGCTCCGGCAACACACCTGTCACAAGAATGAATGAGTGGGCAGGTGAGCAGTCTATGGCCTGGAGGTTGCCTGGAGAGAATGGAGCCCAGGCAGGGCTCTGAAGGGAGAGGACTTGAAAGGGACAAACGTATGGCAGATGGTGGCTCAAGGAAGGAAGAGGAGCAGCAGGGGCAGAGGTGAGAGCCCGGAAGATGGGCCTGAGTAAAGCAACCTCTTGAAGATGGTGGTTGAAGACGTCTAGCTTCTGACTGCCCTGTGGTCTGGCACTGTCTTCACCCTGTCCTAGCCCTGCTGGTCCCCTGTGTCACTCTCCACCCAGCCACTAAGAGAAAGTCCCAGGAAAAACATTTTGCTCCACAGATATCTACACCCTCTTCTGAGCTGGGCTCAGGGAACGCTTCTTGAATAAGCATTCAAGAAGCCGAGTCCATCAAGAAACACAAGTGAATAAATACAAAATACTGTGACCAGAGCTTAAATGAAGCATTATAAGTACAGTGGGGACACAGATGATTTCTCCTTCATGAGTCAAGGAGGCTTCCCAGAGGCTCTGGAATGGGTGGACAGCCGAGTTTACCAAGCAGAGAAGGGTATCAGCAAGGGTTCTGACGCATGAAGGCCAGAGTCAGAAACTGCACCACTGTCAGCCAAAGGCGGGACTGAAGTGTGATAAAAGACATTTCAGAAAAAAGAGGGCAAGGCCAAGAACAGATAGGGTTTGACCGGAATGTTCTGATAATTTTTTTTAAAATAATCACTGTAGGGGCACCTGGGTGGCTCAGGCAGTTGAGCATCCAACTCTTGATTTCAGCTCAGGTCTGATCTCATGATTGTGGGATCAAGCCCCAAACTGGGCTGGCAATATAGAGACTGCGTGGGATTCTCTCTCTTGCTATCTCTCTGCTCCCCCCTTCCCCTGTGTGCGCTCTCTTGTTCTCTCTCTCTCTCAAAATAAATAAAATTAAATTTGAAAAAATAATCACTTTAGTTACCTGGGGAACTAGCTATATTATTGTATTTATCCAATCTATATACATTAAATACCTACCATGTGCAAATAACCAAGCTGAGAAATGCAAGGCAAACAGAGATATAGATCCATCCCAAGACCTAAGCAAATGTATCATCTAGTAGAAATTTTTAAAAATTAAAAGAAAAGCAACTACCAGACTTGTGGTTTTATTCATTCATTCACCAAATAGCTACTCAGGACTTACTATGTGCCCAGCACTGCGCTGGGTCCTGGGGTAGAACAAGGGGTTGGCTGACTGACTGGGGGAATGAAGAAGAACAGAATATGGATAATGCCTTGATTTCTAGTTAGATACTGATGCTTATTAACCAGGACAAGGAAAACAAGAAGCATACTGACTTAGTGGAGGGGAAGATAAAAGTTCTGTATTGGTCATGTGAGTTTGAAATACTTAAAGGGCCTTCCAGATGTAATTTCAATAAACACTGGAAAGACAGGCCTGAGATTCAGGAAAGGAGTTCTGAGTTATAAATCGCAAGCACAGATGACAATGTACTAATCCAATCAGCCTAAGACCCCCAGGGACAAACACATAGTCTGACAAAGTCACATCTACTGACTCACTGCAACAAGGGAGAGGCCACACAGCGGAGGAACCATGGGGCATGTCACCAAACAAAGGGGAAAATAGGGTTAGTACAGAATTCTGGAGAAAGGTAGAGTAAAATTTAAATGACGTGGTGCTTTAATAGTCTCAAAGCAAAGCACATCTATGAGGTAAAGGGTCCATCTAGGTCTATACTGAGAAATGGGCACTGGATCTTGTTTCCTTAGAAACTATAAAATCAAGATAAATATGGAATGTTATGTCCAGAAACTATTCCACTTGGGTTAGTTCTCTAAGTCAAAGTGACTTCGACCCACCTATCAAGAGGTGGATGTTTCATTCCTACTGACATTATTTTAAACAGCAAAGTTTCTGGCAATCTATGATCTTGGAGAATGCGATTTCTCAGCGAGTATGGAAGAGTAGTGTTCAAAGAAGTAAGTCACTGGGAAACTTTATACCCTTGTGAGAAACACTGATTCTTTGTAGAGAGGGGGCTTATAAGTCTGTCCTCCCCAGACTGAAAAATGGCAACAAAGGGTTTTACTTTCTCTGTCTAAGTTAATTTTTATTTTCTCAAAAGTTTTAAATGTATGGGCTTCCTCTCCCCTCCAAAATTCAGCCCCCATCTTTACCCAATCAATCGTGGATACTTTTCAATTCCGTTTTCTTTACCGGAAGAATGAGTCAGCCCAGTGATTCCTTCTCTTTCCCTTCCCAAGAGAGGTGAGTCATCTCATTCTCAGCAGGACCTGCAGCACAGACAGTCTCACCTCTACACCCCCTGGGGAGAGGCGGCTAGGGAGCAGCAGCTGAGGGCCAAGGCCTGAAAGAAACTGACTGTCCTTCTATACCCAGACCTCTAAGTCAGGGCTCTTCCAGATCAGGAATAAAATACGCACTGAACCTATAGCCCAAAGGCAAAAAGGCTGGGCCAGCTCAGTAGTCCTCAGCCAGGCTGCACGACCTGGGTATCCCCAAACAAGGTCTTCCACTCAGGGATTCAAATTCTATTGGCTGGGGTGGGCTCCAGGCATTGGTGTCCATTTAAAACCCTGCCCAGGTGATTCAAATGTGCAGCAGGGATTGAGAGCCACTGGACTAGAAGGTGTTGACCTTGTCCACAGCACAAACCAGCTCCAGGACCAGCCTCGGAAACAGTCACTCTCCAGCCTATAGGATGGAAACAATTAAAACATAACTACCTGCAAGGCATTTTCATCCTGGAACTTGAGTTCAGGCAAACTCCATAAGAAATCTCCCTACTGCCTTCCAACTCTCAGCCCACACACAGCTTTCTTCCTAGAAGTGAAGAGTGCACTTTCCTGTCCAGCCAGCTCCTCCTCCCCCGAGGGAGCCTCGTGCAACCCATCTGCTCTGCTGCCTCAGTGGATTTCTGGATTTCCCATGCACAAACACAGCACACTCACACCCCCAGTCAGCTAGGTAAATGACTCAGGCAAAGGAAGAGTAAAAGGAACTTTAAAAACAAAACACAACTTATTTCTGGATCTGGATAGACTGAAACGCAAATGGGAAGAAGCACATATGTTAGCTCCCTGTCCTAGGACCTGACTTGCCAAAATGGTGTCTGGGCCTGAAGAAAAGAAAAAACAACTTCAGAAGAGGAAATGAGCAGAAAAGGAGGAGGAAAGAGAGCACAGTCAGGTCACAGAGCTTCCCCAGGAGCCGTCCTATTATCTTTCTCCCCTTCACCAAGCAATATGGCGCAGCGGTTAAAGCATGGACTTCAAGTTTATAGCAACAACAGGGGACAGAAGAACATGTTAAATAATACCACAGATCAGCCATCAGCCATATTCAGAATGAGGGACTCTACAAGGCAAACAATCTAGTTTCTTCAACAAATGGGAAAAAAAAAAAAAAAGAGAGAGAGAAGGAGAACCAATAGATTAGAAGAGGTTTATCAGTCAAATATAATGTAATATAATGTATGGAACATATATGTATGTTCCTGATTCAGGCAAATCAATTATTTAAAACATGACATGATAATCACAGAAATGTGAATAGTGCAATATTGTGTCCCCTCAAAAGTCATATGTTGAAGCTTAACCTCCAGTGTGAGGTTAAGTGATGGTATTAGGTGGTGGGCCTTTGAGAGATACTGAGGTAATGAGGGCAGAACCCTCATGAACGAGATTAGTGCCCTTATAAAAGAGACCCCATGGAGATCTCTCTACCCTTATGTCATGCAGTGCTGCAACTACAAAGTGCTGCTATCTATGAACCAGAAAACTGGCTTTCATCAGTTTGCCAGCACCTTGATCTGGAACTTCCAGCTTCCAGAACAGTGAAAAGTACATTTATATTGTTTGTATGCTACCCAATCTATGGTATTTTGTTATAACAGCCCAAACAGACTAAGACAAATAGTAACTGGTTTGAAGATGTTAAGAAACAATAATTTTAGGTGTGTTAATGGTATTGTGGTTATGTTAAAAAAAAAAAAAAAAAAAACAACCCTCTGATACCATGTGAGAAAGAAAGCACTTCACACCTGTGATATTCTTCCCCCAAAATGCATCTTCAGTCTAGCCATGAGAGACAGCAAATTGAGAGATAGTCTACAAAATACCTGACCAGTACTCCTCAAAGCTGCCAAGGTCATCAAAAACAAGTAAAGTCTGAGAAGCTGTCATAGACCAGAGGAGGCTAAGGAGACATGAAAACTAAATGTAATGTGGGATCATGGATTGGATCCTGGAACAGAAAAAGGAATATTAGTGTAAAAAATAGTGAGATCCAATAAAGTCTGGGAGTATAGTTAATAGTAATGTTCCAACACTCAGTTTTGACAATTGTACCATGGTCAGTTGTCAACTGTACCATGAGATGATAACATTAGGGGAAACTAGGTGAGAGTTATACCGGAATTCTGTGCTTTTTGACTTCCATAAATCTACAAATATTCTGAAGAAACTGGTGCAGCCACTCTGGAAAACGGTATGGAGGTTCCTCAAAAAATTAAAAGTAGAACTACCCTACAACCCAGGAATTGCACTACTAGGGATTTATCCAAAGGATACAGGTGTGTTGTTTCGAAGGAGCACATGCACCCCAATGTTTATAGCAGCACTATCAACCAACAATAGCCAAAGTATGGAAAGAGCCCAAAGGTCCATTGACAGATGAATGGATAAAGAAGATGTGGTATATACATACAATGGAGTATTACTCGGCAATCAAGAATGAAATCTTGCCATTTGCAATTACGTGGATGGAACTAGAGGGTACTATGCTAAGCAAAATTAGTTGGAGAAAGACAAATATCATATGACCTCATTCATATGAGGACTTTAAGATACAAAACAGATGGACATAAGGGAAGGGAAGCAAAAATAATATAAAAACAGGGAGGGGGACAAAACATAAGAGACTCTTAAATATAGAGAACAGAGGGCTGCTGGAGGGGTTGGGGTAAGGGCTAAATGGGTAAAGGGCATTAAGGAATCTACTCCTGAAATCATTGTTGCACTATATTGTTGCACTAACAAACTTGGATATAAATTTAAAAATTAATTATTAACTAAAAATAAATAAATAAAACTGGGATTATGAAATACCCAAAGCTTTATTTAATGGGAAAAAAAATTATTCTGAAGTAAAAAAAAAAAATTATTTAGAAAAAGTCCTGGGATGGCTGGGTGGCTCAGTCAGTTAAGCGTTTGACTCTTGATTTCATGGTCATGAGATCAAATCCCACATCAGGCTCTTCACTGCTCTTTCTCTCTCTCAAAAGTAAATAAATAAACATTTTTTTAAGTCCTTATTTTTTACAGCTATCTACTAGCTGGTACAATGAAATGATGGGTTGTCTGGGCATTGCTTTAAAATAATTCATTGGGGGGGCGCCTGGGTGGCGCAGTCGGTTAAGCGTCCGACTTCAGCCAGGTCACGATCTCGCGGTCCGTGAGTTCGAGCCCCGCGTCAGGCTCTGGGCTGATGGCTCAGAGCCTGGAGCCTGTTTCCGATTCTGTGTCTCCCTCTCTCTCTGCCCCTCCCCTGTTCATGCTCTGTCTCTCTCTGTCCCAAAAATAAATAAACGTTGAAAAAAAATTAAAAAAAAAATAATAATTCATTGGGGGAACCTGGGTGGCTCAGTCAGTTGAGCGTCCGACTTTAGCTCAGGTCACGATCTCACAGTTTGTGGGTTCGAGCCCCGAATCAGGCTCTGTGCTGACCGCTTGCTCAGAGCCTGGAGCCTGCTTCAGATTCTGTGTCTCCTTCTCTCTCTGCCCCTCCCCCGCTCATGCTTTGTCTCACTCTGTTTCTCAAAAATAAATAAATGTAAAAAAAAAAATTTTTTTTAATAATTCATTGGTTGGGATTGGAGGCATATACATGAAATGAGGCTAGCCTCACAGTGGCAATTGTTGAAGCTCAGTGATGGGTGGGCTCTTCTTTGACGACTGTCTCCACTTTTGAAAGTCTGAAAACCTTAATAAAAAGGTTGACAATAAGAGGTACCTGGGTGGCTCAGTTGCTTCAGCGTCTGACTTCGGTTCAGGTCATGATCTCACAGTTAGTGGGTTTGAGCCTCACATCGGGCTCTGTGCTGACAGCTCAGAGCCCAGAACCTGCTTCAGATCCTCTTGTCTCCCTCTCTCTCTCTGCCCCTCCCTTACTCTCTCTTTCTTTCAAAAATAAATAAACACTAAAAAAAATGTTAACAATAAACCAACAAACAAGGACTCTGGAGCCAGACTGCCTGGGAAGTGAGTTAATCTGTGTGTGTGGCAGCTCCCTCACCTATCTGTCTCATGGAGTTGTGAAAATTAAATAAGCCAATATGCCAAAAGCCTGGAATGATGCTTGGCTGTTATCATCATCTTATGGGAAGAAAGATGGTCACAGACCAAAGCCCAGCAGGGCAAGCCATCTCTCTTCACCCTCTGACACTGGTCAGTGTCCTTTATTCCCCAGCCCTCCTGCACAGAGAACTTTGAAGGATGGAAAGAAGGGTCCTGAGGCGACTCTAGGGAGTAAGAAGAGAACTCCCTGCACCCAGTCTTGAAGAAAGCGATGAGACTACTTGGGGACTGAGGGTGGTGTCCGTGGCGTGGGCTCTGGGAATTGGGCCCCGGATTATGAACCACTCAGAGTTCAAGTGGCTGAAAGCAGCCAGTGTGATAGGAGAGAGGGGGAAGGAGGGGGTCTGATTTCAGGAAGAAGAAGTCAGCATGGGTGGGCCATGTGGGCTTTTGGGGCCTCTTCAAAAGGGAGGTCTTTATCTCAGAAGGAGGGGAAGCCACTGGAGAGTGTTTAAGTGTGTGGTGGGGGGAGGGGAGGGAGTCACCTGATCAGACCTGCGTTGTTGAGGCTGCCAAGTGAAAGAAGGATGGGATTGGAAGGGGGCCAGAGTGGAAGCAGGGAGACCTGTTAGGCTTCCACAGTGGCTCAGGAGATAGATAATGGCGGCTTGATCCAGGATTCCAGCAGGGAATCCGGTGAATTTGAGAGCTGTTTCAAGAGACGAGAACACTGGGCCTCTGGTTGTGTTTAGAGGGTGAGGGAAAGGGAAGTATGCAGGGGACTCGCAGGTCTCTTGGGAGTCAACTGGGTGGCAGGTTGGGCTGCTCGCACAGCAGGGAGTGGTGTGGAAGGAGCAGGAGGGGGCACGGGCAACGGTGGGAAGTTCCTTAACATGGACAATCACTTGCACTATGCTTTATGCAAGTCACTACGCTGGAGGAGGGCTGCTGCCAAAGCAAATACAACAAACACTCTTATTGCCCTCAAGAGCGGTGCCAAAAACAGATACCAGCAATGACTGGAGTAATCTCAAATGTGCATATATGGCTCCAGCGGTGATCACAGCAAAGGGCTCAGTCATTAAAGCCACTGGGAAGTTCTCAATAACTGTGTGTTGTGTGACTCAATGTCCCAGAACAGGTCCCCGAAAAAGACAACCCACAAGTCTTTATTCAGCACATCACCATGTGTCTAGCCCCACCTCGGGGTAAGACAGAGACAAAGGAGGGCAAGACCAGCCCCTTCTCTCAAAAGATGCACACAAGGGGTGAGGAGAACAAGTATTAGAGCGACACGGACAGACTGTCACTAAAGGCTAACCTAAGAGGATCCCACTTGGGGTGGCCAAAAAGGGGGGTCAGGAAAGAGTCAGTGACCTGGTCCCACCAGGGGTAATATATGGAAGAAGAGAGGAAATGTTTCCAGAGTAGGAGGCCTAGCTGATCCTTAAAGGATGAGTGGTACGTGTGTGGAGGGCTGGGAAAGGGGGCCAGCCAAAAGAAGGGTCATTCAAGTTCTGGGAGAGGCACCCCTGACAGTCTCCTCCTAGACAGCACCCTACACTGGCAGGAAGATGCCAGTCTTGCTCTGACACCTACATGCTGAGATGGCTTAATTTTTTTTAAGGAATTAAAGTCCTGTTTTAAAACAGTGAGGGCATTGTTTTCAGAAGGCTCAGGGGCTTAATTCCTTAAGTATCAGTGAAGCTCGGTGCACCACTTTGCGGGAACCAGTCCCTCTCCCACACAACCACTACCACCAAAAAACAAAACAAAACAAAAAAACCCCACAAAACACACACAAAAAATCCACCACCTCACCGACCTTGTACAATTTCCTTTCTTCCTGCAAACTTCTTTCTGTCCGCCTCCGCTGCCCCCCACCCAAGGCAAACCCAGTTCACTTCAGCCGAGCCTCTTTGCCCTTTTCCTAATAAAGTCCACTTCCTCCGCGCTGGCTGGAGGTAGTGGAGGAAGGAGGGTACGAGGCGGCCCGCAGCGTGGGAACGGCCCCTCCAAGCCTTCAGCACTGGTCGCACGTCCAGGCTATGGGTTCGATCCCCATCTCCGTGGCCGAGGACGAGTTAGTCACGCCCTGTCGGGAGTCCCCGGGTAAAAAGGCCACTGTCACCATGCTCCGAAGAGCCCGACCAGGTCCAAAGAGCCGAGCCCTCGGCGGCGCCAGGGCCCGGGTCCCAGAGACCTTCCTCGGAGGTCGCTCCGGGGGAGGAGCTGAAGCGGGCTCCCAGGGACGCGGACTCTTCCAACAGCCCGCGGCCCCAGGGGATGACACAGCGTTTCCTCCGCACCCGGCTCTCCCCGCACGTCCTCCTTCCATCCCCGGCAGGGCACCAGCCGGCCGACTCGCATCAGCGAATCCCCCATTGGAGGGGAAAGGGGTCGCCAGGTCGCGGGGACCCCTCGGCCCGTGGCCCTAAACCATCGAGCACAGCGGACCTGGCTTGGGGTCAAGGGCTGGCAGCATGACCGCAGGGTCAGACACTGCCCAGGGGCTCCGCCAGCATCTCGGAAAGAACGTCATCCCCACCCAGGGAAAGTTAGAAGGCATCTCCGCCACGCCAACTTGTCATCCAGAGCCGGGCTCGAACTTTCCGCCGCGAGTGGCTGGCTGCACAGCTCAAAGCGACCCTGCAGAAGCCGCTCGGACCCGGGGCGCCCGGATTCCTGGCCGCGACTGTCAGTGGCCAATCACAGAGCGCCTCGGGCGGGAAAGGTGGAGGGCGCGGGCAACCGAGGAGTGACGGCACCGGCGGCCAATAGGGAGCCAAAGTGGGAGTCCTCGCCCACTCTGCTCGCCAATGGGAAAGAGATGGCTGTGGTCGAGGTCCCCGAGGCAGTAGCTGCAGGCTCCCCAGTAGCCGCGGGTCGGAGGACCCCAGGACTAAAGGGGATTTGGGAGAGGGGTGTGCCGCCCTCCCTGTGCCACCCGCCGACCTTCAGACCATAGCTCCGTCCTCACCTGCTGGAAGCGAGGTTTGCCCAGCTGGAAAGGAGGTGCATCGGTCGAGGTGTTAGCGGCACTAGCCGCCGCCGCCGATGCTGTAGTCGCTGTATCCGCCATGACCACTGACGCCTGCAATCTCCGGCCCTTTTAAAATGTCCCTCCTCGGCCCCCGCCACAGCTGCTTCTCCCGATTGGCCATAAGCAACCGCAGCGAGCCGGGGGCGCAAGGGATTGTGGGGAGTGTAGTTTTTCTAGTCACGGCGCTTGCCAACCCTAGACTGCGGAGAGTTGAACTGACTCAAACCCGATCTCCGTTCCTGCTGCCAGTTCTGAAGGGCTAGGCAATATGGGAAAAGCGTGCGTGTACGACTCTAAGGTCCCGATAGGGGGCCACAGGGCTCCCCCTCGCTGGTTACCTGCCCCTAGAAGTTTCACTTGCTGCAGAGGGCGTCGCTCCCGGAGCTCTAGTCCGAAAGAGCCCTACTCAAGCGGGTCCGACCCGGGACCAGATGCGCAAAGGCTCCGGGTTAATCTCGAAAGGCTTCCTGCAAAGACTTGCACTGCGGAGTCTTCATGCAGTTTCTTCTGCCGCCACCCTGCCCCTCCCCTTGTGCTCTCCAGCCATCCTGACACTGAGTACAGGAACATGCTGGGGTGCTTCCCACCTCTGACCCTTGAACATTCTGTACCCAGAAAACTCTTAACTTTTTTGTCTTTGCCTGACTCTGGCTCTCCCGACCTCAGCCTAAACATCGCATTTCCCGATCCATCACCCTACTTCCACAAAATCCGCTATATGCTCCTATTAGTATCCAGCACTTCTCCCTTGCAGCCCTCGCACTTTTAATTATTTATGGCTTTGCCTATGTAGTTCCCACTGTTAGTTAGGTCCATGAGACAGGAAGTATGACCTTTTGATTCACTGCTGAGTCCTCAGTGCCAGGCTTGGGAGGACTACCAACAGGGACTCAAATATGTATTGACTGTGTGAATTAAATAGTGGGAGCTTCAGAGCCCTGGCGGCTTCCACTTCCTTTGCCCAACTAAGGAAGATCCTCCTCAGCCTAATTCCCAGGCAGGAAGAGAAGTGGGAGTGGGGAGTGGGGTTCAGTAATGTTTATTAAGCACTACAAGGACGTTAGGTAAGAAGGAGTGCTGCATATCGTAGAACAGGATGCAAGCAAGAATAATAAACACACTTGTGCAGAACGGAGTAGAAGATTCCCAGATGAATTATCTGGTCAGTGTGTCAGGCTGGCAGGAAGGGAAGGAAGCTACCCAAGAGGGAAGTAGAAATAGTTTTGATCCTAGGGAATCCCACTTTGGGTCTCTCTAGTCTCAAAGTGAGGTGCAGTATTGGCTCATGCCTGCTCATGTCTTTCTGGACAATGCATGATTTGTATCAGCCAGTTCCTCATCCACCAACAAAATCCACAAGAAACAGACGATTCCTAAAGCTAGAGAGAGATTCTAGCTAGCTATGAAGAACCATTTGTATCTTGGATTTGTATCATTTGCTACTAGACTACGTGCTTTCACATTAAGAATCAAGTCTTTTACCCTCTGTATTCCCCCACAGTGCTCAATAAATGTGGGTATCTCGGCAAAGAAAAGACCGAGTCCATGCCACCTGTCAATGCTGTGCTGCTGCCCCTGATGTTAAGATGGGGGCAATGACATCCAAAACCCCATTACCCGCCTTTTCCCCCAGGAAGCCTCCTTCATACGTTTGTCAAAACAGGAACACAATAGAGCCACCTGCAGTATATGAACTTTTTATTCTTCATAAAGTGCTCAAAACATGAAGAACAAGCTCTTTATAAACAGGAGTTACAACTAGGAAGACAAACAGCAAAGCAGAACTGTGCCTGCTCTCTGCCCACCCCACCTGCAACTCTCCAAGTCGTGGCCAGGAGCAGAAACATCCAACAAGAACCTTGGGCTTCAACTCAAAGCTCTTCTGAAGACATCCTTGCCCTGGGCATTTTGGAGGCCCACAATCAAGGATGAGTGGAAGATCAGGGTCAGGGCTGGTAATGAATAGAGCCCAGAAGAATATATAGTAGAGGAGTGCTCCCCTTCCCCCAGAAGAGATACCTACCCAACCCGCACTGACCCCCCAAAAAACCATGACCCAAGATCTGGACACCTGGGGACACTTCCTCAGCTTTGATGAGTGATCGTTAAAGTAGATAACATTACAGGGGCTTTCCCCATGTGTCGGGGCTCCTCTGCTTCATCCTGGCAGAAGACATCACCCACAGAGCACACGTCCTTCCAAGGCTGTCGGAAAGATCCCATAGGCTCTCTCAGGAAGAAGAGGTAATTCCAGACGAGCTCTCACCTCCTCCCTGGGCCAAAAGTATCCTCCTTCAGTACCTCCTTACCCCAAAACTTTTGCTAAATCAGGGCACGCGAGCCACTAAAGGTTCCCTGTAGATGCCATGGGAAGCCGGCCATGTTTTCTGCAAGCTAACCAGGGCTGGGCCAAAAGACAGACACTTCATTTCAAAGTGCACTGCAGCCAAGCCAGGCAAGGCCATGGGGCAGAAGGGACAGGCTGGGAGAGCAGCCAGTGGATGGAGAGGAGAGCAACAAAGGCTTTTTTCCTAAGTATGGGCAGAGTGGGACCTCCCACTTCCAGAATGTAGTTTTTATCCCAGGACCCTCCGCAAATGGGGTTGAGGGAGGAAGAGAAGGTGGCAGGAAAGTTAAAGGAGCAGTGGCAGCTTCACCAGACCCTTAACTGAACTCTGGGGGAGGGGCACAGGGTGCAGCGAGTCTCACCATCCTCCTCTCCCATGTCCGGGGCTTTGACAGATCCAGCCCCATGTGCTCAACAGGGAGGGAGGGGGACACCAAACAGAGAGAGAGAGGTCTGCATCCAGAGGCTCTTGACCCCACCCACAAAAGGCACATTTTAATTGGTTTCCAAAAGTGCAAACCCTGCCGCAGCACAGAGTTTTGGCATCTGGACAGGCAACAAAAATAAAGATGGAGGCTTGATCCCCAAACACAAGCAGCCCAAAGCCCTGAGGCCTGGAGGGGCCCACAGCTTGGAGGCAGGTGAGGAGGTGCTCTCCCCACACTTGCCCCAGCTCTCCATACATTCACACATGACACTCAATGGACAGATCAGAAGAGGAGGGCAGGGCGGGGGGCCTGGAGAACACACATCATCCCCATCCGTCCACGTGGCACTCGTTCTGCAAACAGCTGGAAACACACGAAAATCAGAACACAGCAGAGATGAGACCAGACCATACAGGCTCCTTGCTCTCAAGGGAACAGACATGAGACTCCAGGTGCCCATAACTCCAAAATGGGCAACTTGGTTCCTGCCACAGCCACAGCCCCAGTAATGCTAGGAGCCCTCCAGGGGCTGAAGACAGATGAGGAGGACAAGGGTTTAGCCTTGGACAAAATGACTGACCATTGTTGTGGGGTAATAAAGTATGTCCCAGATGCCACATCAAATTGCAGCTCACCCCTGCTCCCCCTCGAGTACTAAATTCTTTGTTCCAATTCCCTGGAGCCCCTAAAACTAAGGGATATGGAAATAGACAGGTGGGAACGACTGAGGGCTCCCCAAAACACACAAGTTGTACATGGAACCTGATGCCTCCAATGGGAGTCCAAAGGGTCCCCCTTCCAGCAGCCCCACGGAGGCAGAAGGGAAGAGGAGCAAGGAGTGACAACAGAGGACAGACAGCAGCCTGCCCAGGTGAGAGTGAGTTCAGCGGGAAGGAGGGCAGCGCAAGCCCTGTTTGGGCAGTGGGTCCACGCTGACCCTCCCGGGGGCAGGGGTGAGGAAGGCTACTTTGGGGGGCCAGGGGGGATCTGCAGCAGTGTGGGTGAGGTCTCCATGATCCGCACCAGCAGCCGGTCAATGTAGCTCTCCAGCTCCTGCACATGCTCGTCCCGCTGGCTCAGCTCCCGCTCCCGCTGCAAGAGCAGGCCGATGAGCTCGTCGTGGGTCAGGTGGTAGTACTTGGCCGACTGGTCCAGCACACCCGAGTCCTGAGGCCAGGAATGAGAATGAGCAGGGCAGCAGCCTCAGGCCTACCTGCCTGTCCACCCACCAACACCCGGGTTTCACTCCTACAGGCCCCTGGAGCGGCCTCTGTCTCCAGTGCGAGAGACAGCCTAACTGGCTTCAGGGCTCTGGCGTGGGGGACCAGGCCCACTCTTTGCTCCACCCTGCCCAGCACCCTGCTCCTGACCTCCAGGCGCCAGATCTCTCTCCATGGCACCACACATCCGGTCTGACACACCCTGGCATCCTGCCGGGCCTCACCTTCAGCCGCTTGGCGTCCACAGTCTGGCCAACGTGGGGGGCTGGAGCCACAGGCTGAACGCTGCCCGATGTGACGGTCTTGAGCTTCTCCAGCCCACTGCTCAGAGCTGTGCTCAGACTGGAGCGAGGCTGCTTCCTGTCGGGGCTGCCCTCCACAGGGGCAGCACTGAGGGGCTTCACAGGGTGGGGGCTGCAGACACAGAAAGGAGATGCCTTATGAGGAGGGATGGGCAGTGCAGCGAAAACACGGGGCCACCTTCTCTGGGGGGCCAGCGGGTCTGCTGGACACAAACCACCACGTGGTGGTGGCTGTCCCCTACACAGCCAGAGCCTTGGGGCGGCTGCACCTTGCACTCCTCAGCAACTCTCCCCTCCTCCTCCCTCACTGCCTGTGTGCCCTCTCCATTTTACTCCCTCAGAAGACCTGCCCCTTCACAGGGATGGCAGAGGCCAGCCCACAGCATTCTCTGCACCTACAGCCAGTCTTTGCCAGGGCCACCCCCCCCCATCCTCCCCGCCTCTTCCATACTGTAACCTTTCTCTAGGGATCTGACCAACTCTCCCAGTTTCCCAATTTTCCCAGGACTAAGGATTCCCAGGGTGAGGGACTTTGGGTGCTCAAACCAGGAAAGACCTGGCCAAACTAGAACACTTGGCTGCCCACCTCTCTCTACTGGTTGCTTCCCTTCAGCATTTACACAGGCCTCCCTTGACTCTGTTTCTGCATGAGTCATGCCCCACCTCCCCTTCCTCCTCCCCCAGCCCCACCAGAGCATGCACACTGCATTTTGTCTCTGCAAGTTCTTACCTTTCGTGACTCCTCAACCCATCAGAATGGGCCGTTGGCCCCGCCGGCCCATCACAAGTGCTCCTGCTGAGTCCACCAACCCCTCAGTTCTCAACTCACTGACTTCTCTGTGTAGTTCACACTTGGACCACTCCTTCCTTTGGCTTGCTCTCCCTCATTTCCCTCCAAGACCTCCATCTGGTTTTCTGACCTCTGACGGTCTCCTCCTCAGTCTTAACTGCTAGTCTGCCCTTGGATCTCTCCCCTCCTCACCTTGGCTCCCACGACCCCTAATGTCCAGCTCCAGCCCAGACCTCACCCCCGAGCTCTGGCTCACATACAATTGGAGGCTGGCTCACTCCACACCGGGGCCAGTTCAGGTGCATCATACTCCCTTCCATGTCTGTCCTGTCTGTCCTTTTCTGTGTCCTTCCCAGCAGTGGGTGGCTCCAGTCAGACACCTGGGAATCCCTCTGATTCCTCCCCCACCCCACCCCACCCCCACTCAGCTCCAGGACTAACAAAAATCAAGCCCTGCTCCCTCTCATCTTCTCTCACCCCATCCCCTCCTCTCCGAGCCAGTGCTAGCTAAACTTCCTCCGGCTACAACTGCTAACTCATGTCCTCCAAGGGAGTCTTGCCCACCTCCAACCATGCCCTGTACTGCTATGGGACTGTGAGCTAGCTCAGCCTCTCCAAGGCTTAAATAGATCAGATAAGAAAACACAATCTCTAACACGAATGGGCCCTGCCCTTTCCTGATGGGTCTCTACTTCCCCACACACTGCCGACACCCCGGGAAATGTGCTCTTTCTCACCTGCAGGCTCTTATAAAAGCTGTCCCTCTGTCTGGAACACTGGCCCTTCACCTGCTGGCCTACTAACTCCTATTCATGTTTCAAAGCTATGCAAGGCCACTTCCTCTGGGCAACTTTCCCGATTCCCCCAAGCTGACTAAAGTGACCCTGCTCTGGGATCCCCCAGCACCCTGTACCTGTGACAGGTATGCAAACTGCAAGCAGCAGGCCCTCAAATCAACTAACCTGCCCCCAGAATTTGGACTGTTCAGAAGTAGGAAGCAAAATGGCTTAGCCCAAGGCCCTGAGCTCCATTGGAGGAAGGAGTGCCCAGACCCAGAGAAGTCAACTCTGCTACTCAGGATAGGGCCATGGATTCAGTCTCACAACCTGGGAAGAGTGGTAGAGAGGCCAGGCAAGGGGCAGATAGCAGTAAACAACCTATCTCTTCCCACCTAAGAGTTTGCATTAGGGATGGGAACTTAAAAGCTGCTCTAATGCTACCTATGGGCTGTGCCTGGGGAGGGGTGACATAAAGAAACCCTGAATGGGTCCTGGGCTCTCAATCTGGTTGCCCCCACACATAAGAGGGACCCTGGACCCCATAGCTCTCAAGAACTCCCATTTCCTCATCTGAGAAATGGGGATAGCTCTACGTGGCCCATCTACTTCATGATGAAGGAACATGCTGAGTTCGACATGAAGCCAGCCCTGAAGGTAATAAAGCTTCCTAAAGGTAATGAGTATAATTAGAAGTGAGGCTGGAATACAGTAGGGCCAGGTAAGGACGCTGTCATCAGAGCAAGGAAGCTGTAACCACCCCCTCTCCCTCACCACCTACCACTGGAACAGCAGTCAAGGGTAGCCCAGATTCCTTCCCTCCCACTTCTCCTCCATCAGCATGGGCCCCACAGGCCAGCTCTTCATGGGTGCATTTCTGTCTTGCTCACTGGATTGGGAGCTCTCCAGGCATATCTTTGATCTCTGTTTAGTGTCTGACACACAGTGGATGCTCAGTGAATTCGGAAGACTAAATGTATGAGCCAGCAGGCTGGGGGCCCTAGTCCAGGAGCCCGTCCTGCTCCTCAAGACTCTCACCCTGCTCTGTTCAGCAGAAAAAGCAGCCTCCTCTACTCCCTCCACTTCTTCACTCAGGGCTCCTAGAGCACTAGCATCCTTCTGGACTTCACTGCTCCCCATTGACCCCAAGTGATCTGTGTCTCCAGACCTCAGCTCTGGTCACCCCGCACCAGTCAACCTGGTGAGGTCACAGCCTCATCATTCTTCCCCAAACAGGCCAATGCCACAGTGACCACAGTCACACAGGCATCCAGTGTCCACTCAGCACAGTCCTAAGCACATCAGGACCACCTCCTGAAAAGGCACAGATGCAAACCAATGAGGCACCTGAAGGGGCTACAGACCCTTTCTTCTGAGTGAGGGAGTATTTTTGTTTTTCTTCTGTCCTCTAAATAGCTCTTGGGCTTTCTCTCCGACGGACCTCTGTATCGGTCCCTCCTCTGGTTCTCTGCCTCCCACAGCCTGTTCCCCTGGGCCTGCTGCAGAGGATGTGGCCCCCATTTGACAAGTACCCAGCTTCCCTTGCAGCTGAATGCCTGAACTCTCATCCCCCTTCCCCTGCCAGCCCACACTGGCTCTCCCCACTCCATTCTTCACCCCCTGCACCTCTGCTTGCCCGAGGATCCAAGGAGGAGACAGCTTCAGAGCAGGTACCACAGAAGGGCTCCTTTCTTCAAAGCCTCCCCTATCCTGCTTCAGGGTAAAGGAGCCCTTCATCTGCCCCTGGAAGGACTGAGGCTGGAATGTGAACATCCTAGCCCCTGGGCTGCTTTGCCCCCCTCCACCCATCTCCTCCTGCAGTGTATTCTCAGGGTGGCAGCTCACCGCTCACCTGGCACTGGGCTGTGGCTCCTCAGCTGGTCGTGTCTCCAAGGGCAGAAGCACAAGCGGGGAGGCTGGGGTGGTTGCAGCGTGGTCCTCCCCAAGTGGGGCAGGGGAGCCCCCAGGGGAGGAGGCTGGCTCCCCAGGGGGTGGGGAGGAAGAAGTCAGGGGCCGAGCTCCAGGCAGAGGAGAGCATGGAGGGCTGGGCTCCCCATGGCGGTGGCCGGCCCAAGACGGGAGAGGGGGCGGTGGAAAAGCAGGCTCTGGGGGCGTGGGCAGCTCTTCTGGACCAGAGAGGATGGAAGATTCCCTGGACCCTGGAGGGGATGTGGACGGGAGACTGGGGGGGTCTTGGTTCCCTTGAGACAAAAAGGGGTTCAAGGCATCCTCCTCTGACGCCCAGAGGTCAGTGTGTTGGGAGCTGCCTGGCAAGGGCCCAAGCCCCTCTCCCACTGGTCCTTGGCTCTGGGCCTCAGGACCCTCAGGGCTCCCTCCTTTCTCTGGAGCCTCCCGGATCTGCTGACTCTGAGGAGCCAAGCTCTTTGAGTAATGGGGTATGGGGGCAGGACCCTCAGGGCAGCTAGTGGGCAGGGATAAGTAGGGCCCAGACACAGGAGGGCTGGCACCCTCCACTACATCTTCCAGGCCTGGCCCACCCAGCAGGGTTCTGGAAGAATGGCTGTCAGACTCCGACCCAGGGGCCTCGCCCTCCTCCTTGGCCTCCTGTGGCCCAGCAACCAGCATGCTTGGGAGGTCGTCTTCTCCTCCAGTCTCTGCCCCCCTGCTTCTCAGCCCCCCTGCAGCAGCTGCCGTGGCCGCCTCCTCCTCCTCCTGAGAATCTGAGGGTGTGAAGAGGCGTGGTGGCTTGGGAGGTGGCCTGCTGGGCTGCAGTTCCTTGTCCAACACCTGCTCAGGTTTGGGCTCTGGCTCAGGCTCTGGCTCCAGCTCCAGTGGGGGAGGCCCCTCACTCCCCTTGGGGCTCACAGCTTCTGGTGACTCTGGCTGCATCTGGGGAGGAGGCAGCTCATCAGACTCTCCCCGCAGGACTGGTGAAGACATTTCAGCTGCAGGAGAAATGGTGACCACATCCCAAGGCCATGAATCTTCCACTGTATTGAGCTCATGCAAAAGCTGGCCTTCGCCTTGGGAGGCCTCGTCCTGGCCCTCAGGGGCGTCGTCTGGGCCAGGCAGTCTTTCCCACACACTGATCACTTCTGGGGAGCTAAACAGAGACGTCGCACTGTCTGCTGGACTCTGCCCTGCTTCCCCTCCTGGGGCTGGTGGCTCCCTGTCTGCTTCAGAGTCTGAGGCTCTCGGGTGCAGCTGGGCTGACGTAGAGGGCAGGCCGGCCCCTATCGACCCAAGGGGCCCCAGGTCAGCCGTGCTCTTGCTCTGGCGGTCCAGTCCCAAGTCCAGAGGAACCCTGGGCTCCAGCCACACGCTGCTCCCACCTCTTCCTCCTCCCCCAGGGTCCCCCCGGGGCTCAGCTGCCTTCATTGTCATGGCCCCACGGCCTTGGTCTTGCAGCCCAGTCACATCCAGCCCCACTCCTGCAGGGGCCAGGATCTTGCTCCTGGCCTCTGGACGCAGCCTGCTGGCAGCAAAGACGTTGAAGGTGTCGTCCCACTCAGGCGGGGCTTTCCCAGGGGAGGCCAGGGGGGTGGGGCTGGCCCTCGAGGCACTGGGGAGAGAGGGAGCAGGTGAAGGAGAGTTTAGTGCTATGTCGGCTATGAGTTCCTCGAAGAAAGGGTTGCTCTGCATGGAGGTGAGGAACGGGTTGGTGAGACCCAAGAATCCAGATGGGGTGGCTTCAGGGGCGGCGGAGGCGGCAGCAGCAGTGGCAGCAGCGGGGGAGGCGGCTGCAAAAAGGTTAGTGCTTAGCATGGGAGCAGCGGTGGGAGCAGGAGTGGGGGGGGCCGTAGCACAGGGGGAGCAGGGGAGGTGGTGAGGAAGAGCAGCTGGGTCAGGTTCTACCTGAGGAGACACGTCCAGGCTGTGGAGGGAGACAAAACCGTGAGCCTCCTGGTTAATGCCAAGACTGGAAACGCCCCTGCTGAATACCACGCGCCTGCCCCCCACCTGCCTTGGGCAAGGTACCACATGCCTGGTACCTGGGTTCAGGTATGTGAGTCAGGGGACAAAGGGAAGACTCTAACAGGTACATTATTAGGTGCTGCCCAAGGAGGAAGATGCTGGACAGAGCTCATTTAAACCTCATGCCAACCCCAGAGAGCAATAATAATCCCGTTTTACAGACAGGATTCCAGCCAAAACCAAATGTTCTTCACTGGTCCATATGCTGAAGTTTCTACTCAACACCAGACTTATGCCTACAGAACCAATCAGAAAGCACCCTATATCCCTTTAAGGACTGAGAGAGGAAAGAAATACCAGGTGCTTGGAGGGGATGAGGAGACCAGAGAAAGGCCAGGCTTAGCGATCAGGCTGGGTAAAGTAAAGCCCATGCTAATAGAACCCAGCAGGGCGCCTGGAATTCAGACCGCTGAAGCAGATGTGTTCTGCTGACCTCTTGCAGAAATAGGAGGTAATGATGGGGCAGTCATCAAGGCATGATAAGATGTCAATAAAAAAGAACCCACCCCTCTCGTTTCTTGGGGGGGGGGGGGGGAGGGAGGTCCATAACCTGCCCGGATGGACAGCAAGACATCACTGAGGATGTCTGCTGTCAGGCATCCACATGGCCCAGCACCCTGCAGAGGGTGCCATCACCAAGGGCACTCACAGGCCAGCCTTGAGAGCAGCCCTGCTCAGGAGACAAAGACTGGAAGGTGGCAGTAGCAGCAACTCTTGAGTGTCACCAGGGGCCCTCTGGGGTCCCCCACACAGAGAGATCACCGGCTCCCCTGGGAAATCCATCCTGTGGCAGTGAACCTCCACTCCCACGGACACCGACGAACACTTGCTGGCCTCCGGGTGTCCGCTCCAGGGTCCTCTCCGGGAGGGAGCACCCCCTGCACCTGCACCTTACCTATGGTGCACAGATGACTGTAGGGGTGTGGGCTGGGGCAGACTCCGAAACTTGAGTTCTTGGCTTCTCCAGGACAGCCCAGGAGACGGAAAACCAGAAAGGCAGTGCAGGTAAAAAGGGGGGGCCCACACCCCAGTTTTCAGGACTCTGACAGTGGTTTACAGTTGCCTGGCAGCTGAGCCCACCTAACAGGCCCAGACCTTGCTGGCTTCGCCTACTGCCTGGGTCCCATCTTCCAGCCCCCAGTCTAAGCCCCAAGACCCCCATTCCTTGGCCCCTGCCCAGGTGATCATCCCGGGAACTCCTATGTCTCCATCTTCTCCACTCAAGCTGCTGTTTCCCCCAGGGAAACACTGGGGGCAGGCACAGGGGCAGGGGGTGGTGTGGTTGGGGAGCAGAAGCCAGGTTTCACCAGCCAGCTCCCAGCTTGTATGGAATGCAGGTTGGGGTGGGAGGGGCACCTATGGAAGGAAGCCGGTTAGTCTGGAGTTAACCAGGATTCTTCTGGGAACCCAGGGCCCAGACAGAGCTGGGCAGAGGCAGGGCCGGCTTGTCCACAAACACGGGGAGCAAGCAACGGGAAAGAATCCAGTTCAACCAGCAGCAAAGGTGGGCTTCGCAAGACAGTCTGTGAGTTTGTAATCCCAGCCACACTGGCAGGGCACAGCCAGGTCCAAAACTCTGGGATTCTCTTAAGAATCCAGCTTCCAGGGGCGCCTGGGTGGCGCAGTCGGTTAAGCGTCCGACTTCAGCCAGGTCACGATCTCGCGGTCCGTGAGTTCGAGCCCCGCGTCGGGCTCTGGGCTGATGGCTCAGAGCCTGGAGCCTGTTTCCGATTCTGTGTCCCCCTCTCTCTCTGCCCCTCGCCCGTTCATGCTCTGTCTCTCTCTGTCCCAAAAATAAATAAACGTTGAAAAAAAAAATTAAAAAAAAAAAAAAAAGAATCCAGCTTCCAGAGACTCTCCTTATTCTTTTGCCCTATACTAACTCCCCATGCAAGTGTGGCTTCTTGGCCTCATACTATCACCTAGAGATTGGGTGTGGGGTGGAGGGTAAGAGAGTCCCATCGACTCCCAACCCACCAGGCTTCCCAGCACTGCTCTACCTCTGTGGTCCTGACATGGTGAAGATACCAAAAGAGGGCAAATCCTGGGCTCAGAGTCCCAAGCCCCACAAACGTCCCTTCTCCATTCCAAGCAGGCCCCAGGCAGGTGCCTACCTAGGGGACCACAGAGAGCAACGTACCACCATGTGGGTCAAGGCTCTGCCCTCAGCCTGCCCCCCAGCTGGAGCACCCATACCAGACACAGTCCAACTGTGCCAGCAGGAGTCAGCACCCAGGAACAGAGCTACTCTGAGCCACCTCTCTCTCCAGTCCCCTTCGTGACAAGTGACCAGAGGGGTCTGAAGGAAGAGAGCTCCATCAACATTAAATAGCACCTAGCTTAGCTCTGCAGTCCCCTCAGCTTTGGCCTGGCCCCACTCACCCCTGTGGTCTCATCGCAGTCTGGCTGGCAGTCAGAACCGCAGGGCAGGAGACGGCAGAGCAGGAGGCCCAGAGCCCCAGGCTAGGCTAGCACCCTCCCCCACTGGCTCCCCAGAGGTACACACAAACCCATTGGTATGGAACCAGCAAAGGGCTCTCCCTAGGGGATGGGACTCCTAGTGCCAGGCCCAGCAGGCTCCCAAGAGTTGGCGGCACCTGTGAGAACATCCCATCCAACCCTCCCACCCAGTAACACCCCCTCCCCTTCCCCCCCGCCTCTCCCTTACCCTTGGTCCACCCCAGATGCACACTCTGAGGGTTCTCACTTTAGAATTTCCTCTCCCTGCCACTGTATCTGGCACAGACCAGACGCACCCCCACATGTGGTTATCTCCCCAGGTTATGCTCTGAGGCCAGAACCCACGGTGCCAGCCCGCACCATGCAGAGGGGACTTCAACATATGCTGACTTGTCTTCTCTTCTAGGAACAAAGTTGGGGAAAGAAATCAGAGGTCCAAATGTCTCTGCCCCAGTAATCTGAGGGAATAAAGCTTTAGGGCCTGCAGGAACCTTAGGACAACTGGTGGAACCCGCCCCTTAATGCTGACATCCCCCCTTTTCTCTAACAGCCCCTCTACTTAAACGTTGCCGTTGCTGGGCAACTTACTGCATCACCAGGCCACCTCTGTAGCTGGAGGTCAGTTTCACTGGTGGACAGCCCTTCCTTAGGCTGAGATGAGCCGTGTGTCCTTGTTATTTCCACACACTGGTCCCAGAGGTGGCATGCGGATCTGCAAAGGCTCTCCACCAGGCAGTCCCCCAAAAGGTCAAAGCCAGCCTTCGAGGCATACACGCCCAGCCAACAAGCCCTTTAGCCATCCCTCCTAAGGCACGATCTCCTGGCACCCTCCTGAGACTGATGCCTGATGCCCAGGAAAGGTGTCCAATAGAAGGGGCGTATGTATCCTCTCCCATCACCTGAGCACAATGGGGTGACAAAGAGGGGCCTAGGAAGCTGTAAGTGGGGAGACCACATAATTTATCTTCCAAACCAGAATGTTTTTAATACAGTAAAAGGGCAATATTAACCATACCGGGAAAACAGCCACAAACAGGATGGACAGCCACACTAACTCTAGGTCACTGGACACACATCATGTCCCTCATTTACCCCACTGGGACTGCCACTGAGGCGCTCAGCTTTCGGCAGCCACTGCACACTCTAAGCTCATCGGGACCTCGGTGTCACTACTCCTGGTGAGGGGCCGGGACAGATGCACAGACCACCAAAGGCCACCACAATACACTTGCTCCCATGTTGTACCACACTGAGCCCAATTTAAAAACTCTGCATCCAGGGGAGGGTGGGTGATGGGTATTGAGGAGGGCACCTTTTGGGATGAGCACTGGGTGTTGTATGGAAACCAATGTGACAATAAATTTCATATATTGAAAAAAAATAAAAATAAAAAATCTGCATCCAGCACTTGATCCCCTATTGTACACAGGGTTCTACGATTAGTGTGAAGGGGCCCTGGCGGGCGAGTTCCGGGGTGGCCTGCCCACAGGGAGCTTATACTCTAAATGGTCAGAGAGGGATAGACACAAAGACAACCCTGTTTGGCTCTGGTGGGTTGAACACGCTTGTGTTGAACACTCCTGACAGTCCTCCAACACACAGTAAGGAGCTCATGCTGCAGCCCAAGACGCACGGCAACCACGGGGCTGGTGAGCAGGGCTGAGTCTCAACTACCATCGCCCCCCAGGCACACACACTGGTAGGGGCCTAGTGTGACAACCATGGGCCTAGCAGGTGAGGGCCAGGCCAGGCCAGGAGGAAAAGGAGGACCATCTTCTCAGCCCTTCATACCCTTGTTCCTTTTCTTCCAGCCACTGGCTTCTCCAACAGCAACAGCTTTTTTTCTGGAGACTGCACATCCGACTCATACTGCTTCCGGCCTCTCCCTGGGGCACCAGTGCCACGTGGGAGCACTAGAGGGCGCTGCTGCCCTTCCCAGTGAGGAACACCCAGCAGTCTGCAATGGTAGCCCCGGGGGGGCACAGGTGCCCCGAACCTCTGAGCCTGTAGACAGACTCTGGAGCCCCACTGGGGGCCTGAAGCTACCTTTGGTCACTCCAGTTCTGGGTATCTGACCTCATTCTCTCCTCAAAAGCCCAGAGCAAGCCCTCTGGGCAAGTGCCAACATTCATTTCTTCCAGACCACCTTCCTGGCTCTGTCAAGGCCCAGGGCCAGGGTGATGCCGACGGACTCACTGTCCGGGTTTCACACCTGTCCAGATTAGGCCACTTGACCCAAAAAACAGCCTTCCCACCCCACCCAGCCTGGATGCAAGGCCACAGGGCCAGCTCTGGTGGCCTATGCCCTCAAATGAGCCTCCAAAGGGCAGAAATGCCTGGATGGCCTCCATCCTGGTGAGGACAAGCTCAGAATTCAAGGAGAAGGGCACAAACCTCAGCTTTCTCATGTCTATAAGTGAGCCAACTTCTCTGGACTCTGAAGGGCCACTGGGAGACATAGAGACCCAGGATTAGGAAAATAGGCTTAAGCAGGAGTGATGACAACATCAAAGTCATGGCCTGCAGGGGTCTGAGCCCAAAGCCTGGGCACATGAACAGAAATGACCTCATGAGCAATTGTCTGCCCTGGAAAAGGCCCAGAGATGCCCCACAGACAATAGCACTGAGCCCATGGCCTGTGTTCCATCTGACCCAGACACCCTAGCTCCTCCCAGCAAATGCCCTGCCCAGGTCTCCTGCCACCACCTTCCAGACTACCACCCATAAATATCTCTAAGTTGTCACAGGGCTATAGGCTCAGCGTGGGCTTCTGAGACAGGCCCTTCCCCTTTTTCCTTATCTTCCCTCCACTGCAGGTGGCCAGCAGTTCCCCTGGGCTCTGGTGAGTACGGGCTGGGCAGCGGGGACAGAAGCTGATATACCTATAGCAGGGGATGCAGAGGGTAGCATCACCCAGGGACTGCTCCAACCCCCGCCTGTCCATGTGTGAGGCATCCTGGGGGCTGCCAGGCGGCCAGGCCTGAGCCCTCTCCCTGCCCTTCTCCGTGGACTCGAATTCCACTGGGAAAGAGAAAAACCAGGACTGCAGGAGTCCTCTCCCTTCTGCTGGGGAACGGCTGTAGGGCCCACTCTCAACCCTTCCTCATTGTGCCCAGCCTTCACACCCCACCTCCTGCCCACAGACCCGTGGACAGGGGAGGGGCAGGCTCACTGAGGGCAGAAACAGCGGCCCGACCACACTGGCTGGAGCTGCCACAGACACTGCCTGTCCAGGGCCTGCCCCCTTGTGAAGGGGGAGACATCTTCTCCTAGGACCTAGGCCTGGTGGCCCTCCCTACACCCTGTTGGACAATGCAGCAGCCTCCGATGGTCAGAGTGAGGAGTAGTCAAAGGGCCAGTGTGGGCGATTTGGTCATCTGAATGACCAATCGTATATTTCTCATATATATGTGGTCTTCATCCACAGTTTCTGGCTCATAGCTTCCAAAACCCTTGAAATTTCCTAAGCGATAAGAGCATCTTTTAATATTTGGTCTCTTGTCTGCAGTTCCTGAAATGCTTCAGAGCCATAAAAGTGAAATGGGCATCTTGTTATTCGTAACAAGTCCCTTTCTACCATAACTGGGTTTGTGTGGATGAGGTGACTCTTAAAAAGCCCCTAAGGATGGGGGCTGGTTGCCAGTGGAACCAACCATGAACAGAAGGGTGGAACTTTCAGTCTCACCCTCATTTCTGCAGAGGAGAAAGGAGCTGGAAGTTGAGTTGATCACCAGCGGCCAATGATTTAATCATAAGCGCTTGTGTGATGAAGTCTCCATAAAAACTCCAAAGAATGGGGTTTGAGAGTTTCAGGGGCCAGTGAACATGTGGAGATGCTGGGGGTGTGGCATGCTGGGAGAGGGCATGGAAGTCCTGCGCCCTTTCCTCATACCTTGTCCTATGTATCTCTTCCATCAGGCTGTTCCTGAGTTATAGCCATTTATAATAAAAGAGCGATCTAGTAAGCAAAGTGTTTCCGAGTTCTGTGAACCACTCTAGCAAAATAACCAAACCCAAGGAAGGGGGTAGGGAGATGGTCACTGGAACCTCTGATCTACAGCTGGTTGGTCAGTAGCACAGGTGATAACTGGGACTTGTGACAGGCATCCGAAGTGGGCGGGGGGGGGGGGGGGCGGGGGAGTCAATCCTGTAGGTCAGTCCTGTAGGACTGAGCCTATGTGGGGTCTGATGCTATCTCTGGGTAAATAGTGTCAGAATTGAGTTGAATGTAGGACATCAAGCTGGTGTCAGAGAATTCCTTGGATGTGTGGGAAACCAGTCCCCACAGTGGAACCAGGTACAGAATCCTAATTAGTACCAGAACCCTTCTGAGAGCTCTGCCAGAGCCTGAGCTCAAGGACTCCCGCATCGCTCTCATGGGTGGGACTTGGCACATTCACAACAGAATAGCCATCAGCACTTGCCATACCCCAAGACCAAGGATGACAGTGAGGGCCAGAGCCCTAACAGTCTTCATGGACAGAAGGTAGGTCACAGATTTTAAGGGAGTTGTCCACAGCCCCTTGCCAGCCCAGGAGCATAACTGGGGGGGGGGGGGTGAGTGTACGAAAAGAGGAGGGGGGCATCAACGACTTGGCTCCCATCGCTCAGGGGGAAGAGGTCACAGAGCCAACAGGGAACAGCTGGGATGGAGGTGGAGGGTATGAGGTACAGGCCCCGTCCTGCCTCTCCACCTGCCAAGGCTTCCTGGCCTTGAGGCCAAAGGGCAAGAGGTAGAAGTTGGAAAGCAAAGAATTCACACAAATAGCCTTTCCTGCTTTTCTTCCCTTCTCCCCCTCCCTCAGGGGGTAGGCGTGCCAACTAAGAAGCAAGACCCATGAGCAGGAGACTGGACTCCTCAATCCGCAGGGCCCCCAAAGCGCTGTGCCCTTGCAACTCACCTGTGTCCATGTGCCAACACCGAGCCCTGGCTTAGGGAAACAGCACCCTCCCCCAACTCAACCATGCAAAGCCAGAGCCCCAGCAGCCTGCCCAAGGGCCCCATCTGCTCCATTCTCCCTGCCCCAGGGTCCAGGCTGCAAATACCCCAGCATCCTTCCCAAGGAGCAAAGCTGGTTTTGCCAAGGACGTACCTGGGTTTCTGAGTCGGTTCCTTGGCTTCTCTGAAGCCAAACCAGCTACTCTTGGCTTTTTCCTCCCCGCTGGATGAGTGGTGGGGGGAGGCCCCCAGCGTGGGACCCCCCTTCTCCCCCAGAGAGCCACGGCGCCCCAACTCGCTCCGACTCAGCCCCTGGTGGTGGTGGTGGAAGAGGCCCATCCGGGGCTTCCGCTCCTCCTTCCGGGCTCCTTCCTTCTCGGCCACAGCCTCGGAGGAGGCCACCATGGGTGTGGCAACCTGTACTGGCTTTCCCTCTGGGAGCCGGGCCCCCTCTTCCTCTCCAGAGCGGTTGGCCCCAGTGGCCAACACTTTGGCCTGAGAGCTCAGCTCCTCCTGTCCGGGCAGCACCTCTGAGCTGCTGGTGCTGCGGCTACCTCTGCCCACGGGGTCATCTGCGGGCCGAGTCCCCTCCTCAGCAGGCCGGGAAGACATACTGTGCAGGGAGCTGGAGGGTGGGAAGGGCCCCGAGATGGAGCTGCGGTGCCGCAGGGGGGCCTGAGGCTCCTCGTTGTAAATGTGGCTCCCATTGACACAGAGCGAGGAGCGGGAGGCAGCTTCCAGGTGGCCCTGGAGGTCCAGAAGGGATCGGGGTGGAGCCGCTCGCATCTGGCTGGCCTCATCACTGTAGGTCCTTTTGTGGGTGAGCAACTTGGGGGACTGGGTAGCGTCCCTGCCTGTAAAGGAAGCACCCCATGGGGTTGGCAGCAGGAAGAGAAGCCCTGGTTCCTGGCAGGGGGCCTTCCCCCACCACCCTCCTTGTCCCTCTGTTCCCCACCCCCTGCCCTGGGGCGCTCAGCCCTCACTCACCCCCTTCGGTGGACAGCCAGCTGCTACGGCTGGGCGAGCGTGTAAGGAGCTCGGCGCCCGGGCCCTGGTAGGCCAGGCTCCCGCTGGCCGAGGACAGGGTGCTGTCCGAGCCCAGTGAGGTGTTAGACTGCGTCAGGGAGGACTTGCGTAGCTTGTTGCGCAGGAAGAAGCCTTTGGCTTTGCCCATCTTGCCCAGGCTGCCCAGCTCAGGGTCCTCCAGGGCGCTGCTTGGGAGGATGGCGGAGGCAGATTCCAGCTCATACTTCTTCTTGCCCTTCATCTTGTCCTTGATCTTGCTGAAAGGGGACCGCGGCTTGTCCTTCATGGACAGGTCAAACATGCTGGCGCTCAAGTTGTTGCGAGTGAACTGGATGGTGACCTGGATCTCTCCACGTTCCTTCTCCTTCTTGCCCGCCTTGGAGTGCAGCTTGTACCACCTGCGGGAAGGGGGTGGGAGGCAGCTGTGGTCACAGCACAAGGAGCCCGCCCCCCCCCACCAGGCTCCTGCCCTGACGCACAGGCCCAGCCTTCCCAGCCACAGGCAGAGCTGAGAAACTATCTACAGCTTTTCCATGATGAAGGAAACCACATCCTGTGTAGGGGAATCTCCTGGGTGTTACTGGGCAGGGCAGCGGTTACCACTCCATGCCACCCTCCCATCCCCCTTCCCTGAAGCTCAGAGATCCCCCCTCTTCCCCCTCCCTGCATACATCTGCAACTCTGAGGCCCAGAGGGGTGAGACTGGGTGTGGAGAGGTCTCTTAACCCTCCAGGCCCCTGGTATAGACAGACCTACTTACATTTTTCCCTGTTTACATCATCTCCCCTGGCTAGTCCCGGCCAAAGCTCTGCTCCAAGCCACTAGTGAGCCCAGGAAAAAACAGCTCATCCAGAGGCCCAGGGCCAGGAACACATGTACACAGGCACCCCTACCTCATTCACTTACTGACTCATCCGAGCCCCACCAGGAATACCTCTGCAAGACGGCGGGGGGGGGGGCACACTATGGCATAAAGTGGCCTCAAGGAGACCTCAATAGACCCAGGGAAGGGAAGGAACACACGCACCTGCTGAGCATTGTGTGTGTGCCACAATGGAATACAAGGGTTTTCATCTGACGCTCACTCACACCTTACAACACGCCTAGGGGGTGGGGGCCGCCACCCTGATTTTACACATCAGGAGGTCAAGGCTCAGCAGTAAAGTAACTCGTCCAAGAACAAGCAGCCAGGAAGGACAGAGGAGACCGAGAGCCAGGTTTTCACCTCTCCAAAGCCCATGTTCTGCCCACCACACACTTCCAGAGAGACCCCTCACACACATGAGGACTGCACAGGGGAGCGCTGTGCACGGAGCTCTTCCTCTGCTGCCCAAATCCTCCTCCAGACCACTCGCACTCCGAGGAGTCTGCCCGGAGGTCCACCCAGGTCCCTCTCCCATTCTGCTCAGCGGGCCACACCCCGTCCCATCTCCTACAGATGTGAGCAGAGAGATTCTGCAGAGAAACTGAACCAGAAAGGTTCTGGACGTAGGGAGGCCAAGATGGGTTCAGGTGCAGGGCTGAAGATAGGAGTGACTAAAAATCGGCCCCCTTTCTCACACCAACACCCAGAATGTCTAACCTCCCTAGCGTAGAAGAGCTAAACACAACCCTCAGAGGATGTGTTCCAGACAAGTTGGGGGAAATCTCCCAGAAAGTAGAACAAAGATGAGGCGATGACTGGAGGTCAGTCAAGGAGTTTCACCACCAAGTAACTGGAGAGTCAAGAAAGATGAGGGAGTCTTCTTCCATGTGTGAAGGGCTTGGGAGGCCTCTCTCCAATCCACAAGACAGGAAAAAGGCTGAACAAGCTGAAAATCAACAACTCACAGGGAATTTTTAGGGCAGTGAAACTATTCTGTGTGATACTGTAATGGTAAACACATGTCATTATGTATTTGTCAGTACCCGTAGAATCTAAAACACAGAGAGTGACCTCTAATGTAAACTACAGGCTCTAGTTAATAATATTATATTGGTACTGGTTCATCAGTTGTAACAAATGTACCACACTAATGTGAGATGTTACAACAGAGGAAATGGGGAACGGGATGGGGATCAGAGTTAGGGAGTGTATGTGAACTGCCTGTACCGTCCATTTGTTTTTCTGTAAATCAAAAACTGTTCTTTAAAAAAAAAAAAACTGTATACATTTAAAAAAGGAGAGGGGGGGAGAGGGAGGGAACAGAGAGCACAAAGTGCGAGAAATAACACAAGGAAGTTTTCCTGACCTGAAGGACATGAGCATCAGCACACAGGGGCCCATAAGCACGTAGCACGATGAATAAAGACCCAGCCAACAGGTCTCACTGTGAGGTTTCAGAATACCAGGTATAAAAAGGAGAGCCCAGGGGCTGGGTGGCTCAGTAGGTTGAGAGTCTGACTCTTGATTTCAGCTCAGGTCATGATCTCAGGGTCGTGGGATCAAGCCCTGCGTCAGGCTCTGTGCTGAGGGTGGAGCCTGCTGAAGATTCTCTGTCTCTCTCCCTCTGCCCCTCTCCCCTACTCGTGCACACACACACGTTTTCTCTCTCTAAAATAAATAAAATTAAAATTAAATTAAATTAAATTAAATTAAATCAAATTAAAATAAAGGAGACCCTGGGAACTTCCAAATAGGGAAGACAGGTTGATATGTTCAGGAATCAGAGTAACATTGGATCTTCACTAGCAACATTGGGTACATATGGAATCATGCCTTCAGAATTCTGAGGGAAAAGTTTTCCAGCCTAGGATTCTAGACCCAGCCAATCAGGCATGAAGGTACAATGAGACCTGGTAGAGATGGTCAGATTGGTCACTGAAGGGTTCAAAGTCCCGCAGTACATACATATACTACATCCACATATACTCCATACTACCCACTGTCCCACCCACCACCACCACCACCACCCCCAACACTGCACCCCACACACCCCTCCCACACCACACACATACACACACCACACACCCTACAACCCCCCCACATGCCTCAGTCAGTGCAATGGTGGTCACCCCCAACCCTGAGATCTGCCTACCCCACGGCACCAGCTCCCCGAGCTTCTCAGCTTCTCACAGACATAAACGGGTTGGGAGTGGGGCATCTTCTGTATGAAAAAACGTCTTCCCAGGCCACGTGCAGGTGCACCCCTTTGGGAGAGTCCATCATGACTGCACCCTTGTGTGCCCATTATGAGCTATGCGCCTGTCCTGTCCTAGGTGACCCACGCAATGGCCCAAGTGCAGTGAGCCAGGGCCACTGGTTTTCCCTCCTAAACCATCCACCAGGCAGGCTGCATCAGGGCAGACGGTGGCACAGGCAGGCAGGACAGAGGACCCTGCTCAAAGTGTGCATGCACGTCTCCATGCTCTCACAGTATGCAGGGGCAGGAGGAGGAGGGAGAAGTGTGGGGAGAAGAGAGAGAGCTGAGAGATCAAAGGCATGTGTGAGAGGATGTGTCTGGGGGCAAGAGGGGAGGGTTACTAGAAAAACAAACCAGCTTGCATTGACATCCTCACACCCCTACTTTCTCAAGCCAGTGCCCACCCTGAGCCTGACACTCCGACTCTTTAAAGGCCGGGCCCTAGTCACTTTCTCCAAACCTAGACCAGGCCCTATCTAGCACAGAAGATCCTGGGAGGTGGAGAAAAAGAACTGTGTGGACTCCACCCCAAACCCACTAGCTCTGAGTAACTGGAATCGGCAAGTACAGACATCCTTTGCTGGGGCATAAAGGTCAGGGGCCCTCAGTCCCAGCTGGTCACACTCCACACATCGCAGGATGAACAGTAGCTATCTGTGGGGGGTGAGGCTGCAGGGAACAATGACCGCCTCCATTGAGTATTTTTGTCCAGTTTGAATTTTTTATAAGGAATATATATATATATATATATATATATATATATATATATATTACTGTCACAATAGGAAAAAGAGACCAAAGAAAACGCTTGTTCCTATCTTATCTCCTCAGTTGCTTGAGCCACAGAACAGGCTGCTGGCCTCTCCCCTCCCACCCTTCAGATGAAGGGAGCTTGCATCATTAGACCACAGGGAGGCTTAGGTCCTCTGCCTAAAGGATCCTTGTTCCCTGCCCTTCCCTACCCCCACATAAGGTCACCTCTGCTTCTCCTGCTCTTCCCCAGGGAATTTGGGTCTGTGTCTGTCTGTCTGCTTGTCTGTCTCTGACCTGCTTTTCAGGAAGGCCAGGAGTGAAGAGGAAAGACTTTCCTTACCATTTTCTGAGACTCCCCCATCCAGAGCAGAGTGAGGCTGCCTCTGGACCCCAGCCACTGTCACCCATCTACCTCCCTACCAGTCCAGGGCAGGACTGAACTGGACCCTGCCAGGCACCTTGGGTGTCCTGGGACTCAACCAGAGCAGGCCTTCTCCAAAGAGTATGACCCACACCAGCTGGGATGGCAAGGCCACATAACCACCAGCTCCCAGACAAAGCCCACATCCCTCTCCTCGACCCCTTGCTTCTGCTTCCTCCTCCTGCCTATCCAGATGGCCCCTAGAAAATCCCAGACCTGCCAGACCCTGTGGCACACGGTCCACTGGAGGCTAGAAGGCCACAGACATTGCTGACACGGGCTGATGATCCCTCAGTGAAACGATGGAGACTCTCTTTACAGAGCCCCACACGCAGCAGATCCCACTGGGCATCTCATCCCCACAAAGCGGGGTTCCCACGGGGAATGTGCCTACAGGGTCCTGTGGCCCAGCTCCAGTCCCACCTCCTCTAGGAAGATCTCGCAGCTGCCACCATCCTGGGCCAGCCCAATTCTTCCTCTTTCTGACCAGGCACAGGCACTCTGAACCAAACTCACTCCACAACCAGATCTGTTTGCAGTCTGCTCCACAGCTACCTAGTCCTGTCATATTCTGGGTGCTCAAGGTCTCCCTAGCAGGACTGGGTTCCCTGCAGATACTTACTGAGTAACCCCCAGGGTACACAGCTACAAAGTAAATAAATAGCGCATGGCGGTAAATTCTGAGATGTTACAAGCTCTCAGTGATTCCCTGCCTCCACTCCCTCTCTTTTCCCTCTTGCTCCACCCACCCCTTGCTTGGAGCTCTCATCTGGATGCCCATGGCAGCAAAGCATGGTGGCTAAGAGCTGGGCTCTGCATCCTGAGTGCACACCCTGGCCCCCACCACTTACCAGGTTACTTCCCTAAACCTCCGTGTCCTCAGCCATCCAGTGGAAGCCACCCTCTTGGACCCCTGGTCAGTGCGGAGCCAATGCTTCCCATTTACTCTCAGACAGTGTGAGGGTCAAGGTGGGTGGGGCATCTGAAGTCTCCAAGGCCCAGGCAGCACACACGCAGGAGCCGAGGGTTTGACAGTGACGATCATTATCTGGGACTTGTCCCCAGGTATGTCTACCCATGATGGGCACCAACGAGAAGGAAGAGTAAGAGGAAACTCCTTGTCCCTGAAGAGAGATGCACAGCTACAATGCTGCGCTTCAGGAGTAACATACATCAGCGCTTCCCGAACTGCAAAGTGCAAAAGGATCACTGGGTCTGGTTAAAATGCAGATCTGAGGCCACGGACGTCTGAGAGGCTCCATTTCCACCCAGCTTCCGGGGATGCCCATGCTGCTGTGGACCACACGTGAGAGGGGGAGACGTGCGGCACGCTCATGTCCAAGGTTCTGTACCTCCTTTACTACCCACACAGTCCAGGAAGCGGGGTCCATTTTCTCCATTCTGTAGATGAGGAAACTAACCCACAGAGAAGGTCTGTCACTTGCCTGAGTCACACAGCGGGTAAGCAATGGATTGGAACCTGAACATGAGGATGCTGAACTCTCAGCCCACGCCCTTGACCTTTAAGATGTAACATTTCTCATAAAACTGAATGCAAACACTCAGGCCTCTGGACACCCTGTCCAGCAACAGAGGCTGGAAAATTCCTGGACATATACCACAGATGCTGGCACAATCCCAGGAGAATGTCAGGATTCCGACACCCTGGAATGGTCACTGAGGGAACCTTGGGGCTTTGTCCTGTCTGCAGGCCATTAAAACCCTATCTGAGGGCAGCCCAGCCTCCCCCAGTGGCCATCAGAGTCCAGAATTCCTGGGAGGACAGAACCATGGAGAAGCCTTCAAGGCCCCTTGCTCATCAGCCAGACCTCCCACAAGCTCCCTCAGGCTGACAAAAGTTCAGCAGGGCCAGCTTGGACTTAGGACTTGGCACTCAGCCTCTTGCTCTGCCTCCCCCCACACCCCAGGGACAGAGGACAAAGGTGGGATGGAAGGGGTAGGGGGCTAGTTGCCTCACCTGTTCCCAAGATTACGACCTTAGTTACTCCTGTCAGTGGGGCTTCCCGGCCCGCGGTACCCAGCTCTCCACCTATTTATCAGGGAATGTTGCTGGGCTAACAGCTGCCACACACCATAACTGGAAATGCCCAGCACCCGGTGAGCCAACCTAGGGCTGATGTCCAACTCACACATGCCCAGGTCAGGGCAGGTCCTGTCAGAGACCGGGGGCAGTAAGGGCTGTGACACACAGGCCCAGGCACACCTGACTCATTGTCAGTTCTTATCAGCCCCAAATGCAGCTTATGACCCAAATAATGGTGCCCCAGTTAGCCCTCACATATCATTTGTTCAGTCCCCAAACCCAGGACCATCTTTGTCTCTTCTCCCCCACCTCGCACCCCACATCTGAACTTTGAACTCTGCTGGTTCTATGTGCAAATTATATCCAGAATTCTACCCGTGTCACCACTGTCACCCTGCAGTCCAGTCCACCACGATCTCCCCGCTGGACAGGACAACTCCCTACCATCCCTGCTCCACCGGCAAATAGGCACAAAACACCCTGCTCCTCAGAATGGTAGAAAGGTCCCATCTTTGGGTCCTGGCTCCTCTGACGCTCTGCACCACTCATCCCACACTCACCTTCTTGATGTCCCTGAGCCCAAGGCCACTACACTTGATCCTCCCAGATCGTCAGGCCACGGTTCCCTCACTCACTCACATCAGGTGTCCGTTCATCGGCACCTCCTCAGTCTTCCCTAGTACCCCCAGGGCACATGCCTTATTCTGTTTCTTCAGTGTACTTAGTAGTACTGGACATCCCACGTGCGGGGGTGTGTGTGTGTGTGTGTGTGTGTGTGTGTCCTACACAGTACAATGATGAGACGTCTGTCCTCCCCTGCTCTATAGGCAGCAACTGTATTCCGTTCATCTCTGCATCCCCCGCGCTTAAAAACAGCAGACATCTAAATATTTGTTCAGTGAATGAACAAATTAATCTAGGATTTGACTTTGGAACTTATCTGTCCCCATTCACAATTGAATAATTGTGTAACGTTTCTCTCATTACAAACCCATGGGTCTTACCCATGAGACCAGGAGCTCCTGGAAAGCAAGGGAGTGCTCCCTGCCTCCCATCCCCAATAGGAGCCCTCCAAGTGCAGGAGCCACAGGTGCCAGGCTTAAAGGGGACAGTTCCAAAAAGGGGCCTTCTTTAATCCTAACAGCCTTACCCCCCATTTCTGAGTGAAGAATCTCATTCACTTCCTTGGGAGAGAAGGCACTGGGCTAGATCTGGGAAGTGCCCAACCCAGTGAATGGAGGTCGGTGAAGGTGAGGGAGGTTGGGTGTTGACCACATTCTAGCCCATCATTAGGACACTAATCTTATCACCATTGAAAGCTACACCTCTCCTTTATCACTTTTTGTGTGCTGGGCACCATACTATGCACTCAACACTCCCATGATACCTTACTAATCCTCTTAACAGCCCTGGGAGGTGGGTGTGGGGGGCAGACCTCGAGGGTGGGTACAAGCACGGCCTGTGGAGCCACGCTACCTGGTTTAAGCCCCAGCCCCACCACCCAGGACAGGTCACTTAATCTTTCTACACCTCAGTTTCCATACCTACTTATAATGTGGGGGTAACGGATATCCAACCCGCTCTCCTCACAAGACAACTAGGAACGTCAAGTGGGCTATCTGTGGAGCACTCAGAGAATGGGGCCTGGCACAGGAGAAATGCCAGACGAGCGTCAGCTCACATGTTTTTGCAGATGCAGACACGGAGGCACAGAGAAGTCCAATGAGTTAAGTCACACGGTTCTTTTTTTTTTTTTTAATTTTTTTTTTAACGTTTATTTATTTTTGAGACCGAGAGAGACAGAGCATGAACGGGGGAGGGGCAGAGAGAGAGGGAGACACAGAATCCAAAGCAGGCTCCAGGCTCTGAGAAATCAGCACAGAGCCCGACGCGGGGCTCGAACTCACGGACCGTGAGATCATGACCTGAGCCGAAGTCGGACGCTTAACCGACTGAGCCACCCAGGCTCCCCACACGGTTCTTTTCAGTAAGTAGGAGAGCCAGGACGTGAACTCAAGCTCCCTGACTCCAGAGACCCTGACCTTGATCACTGCACTAGACTGCCCCCGTCTGCAAGTACAACCAACACAGAGAGACCCATGTCCCCATGTCCCTGCCCAACCAAGGAATCCAAAGTCACCCTCTTATTTCTCTAGGGCAGGGTTATGTGTTAGATGGAAGACAAGTTACATCTTTCTTTCCCCTAACCTCTAACTGAAATTTAGTATTTCTGCCAATGATGAGTTTTTGCCAACAGTAATGGTATATAGTAGCAGTCAGTACCCATAAGTGTGTTACCAAGAGAAACCAGACATTTTCACATCCCATGACAGTTGTGGCAGATGTTACAAAATATGGTTGATATCCATCACTACTCTGAACTTTAACTTTTTTAAAGTTTATTTTTTGAGAGATCGAGAGACAGTGCAAGTGGGGGAGGGGCAGAGAGAGAGGGAGACACAGAATCCGAAGCAGGCTCCAGGCTCCGAGCTGTCAGCACAGAGCCTGATGCGAGGCTCGAACACATGGACTGCAAGATCACGACCTGAGCCAAAGTCGGACGCTTAACCGACTGAGCCACCCAAGTGCCTCCTGAACTTTAAAGCTATTAGACAACCACTGGACTGCATCACTTAATATAGTGATAACAGACATGTTACTTTAACAAATGTTTCCACATATTGATAAATGTACTTCAATATCATTGGTGTACTTTATATTCTATCCAGTTGAAGGGGTTGTTCTGAAAAGGGGTCTACGGGCTTCACCAGATACCAAAGGGGTCCGTGGGACCAAAAGGACTCAGAACATCTGCTCTAGAGTAGGGAGGGAGCAAAGGCAGCAAAAAAGCAGGTCTTTCCCTCCTGCCCCACTACACAACACCTAGGCTGAGATCTCAAAGCAGAGGACAGGCACTCCTCCCCATTTCCCACCCAGGGGTATGGGAGGGCCTGGCCAGGGGCCAGAAGCTGGCTCAAGGCCTTGAGTCTCTCCAGCGTCACGCTACAGTGCTCAGCCTAACCCTCAATACCCTGCACGCCAGTGAAGGTGACTCCAGAAAAACAAAAACAGCCAAATGCACCTGCTAGCTAGGGAGCAGGCAAGCTTGTTTTGATCATGCCCCAATACCACAATCTCTAACTTCCTGGAGAGTTGCTCCTCACCTGACCTTTCTTTGCTACAGCTATAACCCACCAGGTATGCAGTTTCTCTCTTGTGACTATGGATGCCACCTCAACAGAGACAGGCCTCACTTCAGACTACTGAACAGCTACCACCAGGCTGGGAATGAGGGGTCTTGCAAAGCTGACAGTGGCAGGAATCGAACCCCACCCTCTGAGGCAAATGAAGCGAAAAGGCCTGATGTACTGGCTGGAGAATCTTCCAGAAGGGAAAGTGAGGAGCCAGCACAAAGGAGAGAAAGATATACTGAGCCAGCTCTCCTTTCCTGACTTCACTCTCCCCACGTAGAAAGTTAGTATAAATGGGGGCTACAGGGCTCTGAGTGGAGAGGATTTGCAACCCAGAAAGTAAATGTTGGAGAAAACTGCAGGAGAAAACACAAAAATATCTATCCTTAACATTATCTGCCCCCATATTCCTACTCCAAGCCAGCCATCAGCCATTTCGAGCGATGTCGTACAGAGTAAATCATTTGCCCTGGAGAGAGTTGCAGCCCCAGACACGAGCCGCCTTGTCTCCACCATCCCCAGGTTCATGAGGCCCTGTCATCTCTGCTTTGGCAGGAACCCCCTGATGTGTAAATAACTAGGATCATGCACACTATCATGGGGCAGGGTGGATTTTTAATTTGAAAGCCATCACTACTTGAAAAATAATGGCAAAGAATTGCCATTCCTGCTATTCCTATGGAGAGTGACCCCAGAGTTGAGAGGGAAAGCTCTTCCTTATGCCAGATTCCTGAAAGGTGCAGAAGAAAAGGCAGAGCTGGGGACAGAGGTGGTGCTCATCCATGAATGCTAAACCCACTGGGTGACACGGTGATGGGGAACCATGGTGGCTGGGTCGGACTAACAGGACCCACTGCTCAAGCTGGGCCTCACTGACAGAGAGACCCTGACAGCGAGGCCAGGCACCTGCCTCAGCCACCCCACGTGGAAGGACTCCTTTCAGCAGGTGGGGCATGGGGACCAGGCCTTCCAGACCCAACAACTAGTGCTCAGGGGCTGGAGAACCGAGGTGAAGGGCAACATGAGGAGCTCCTCAGCCAGGGCCACAGTGTCAGCCTCAAGGACAAGTGACCCAGTTCTATCAGGCAAGGGTCTGAGATAGAGGGGGAGGGACAGTCACACTGGGAGGTCTAACCAGGCATAGGATGGGAGCCCTATCTGATCCTGACTCAGCAAACCACCTAGGAAGAAAAAGTTCTGATATCAGAGAAATTTGAATATGGACTCTGATACTGGATGATTATTAAGGAACTGTTGATTTTGTGTGTGATAAGGGCATTATGGTTATGTTAGGGAGCACGGATTCATTTACACTGTCCTTCTGGTCCCACTTGGGACTAACAGTGCATTTCCATTAAACCCCAGAGGCCAGGACACAGGCTTTTTTTCCTTATGCTATGACTGAGCCCTGCTCCTGGTCTCTGAGCCTTGTGCGGACCTGTGAGCTCAGCCCTGCCCACTCATGGCCAAACCTCAGCACAGGGCCTGGCATGTGGGATCCCGGCACTCAATGCCAACACCGTCCCTCTTAATTTTTTTTAATGTTTATTTATTTTTGAGGGAGAGAGTGGGGGAAGGGCAGAGAGAAAGAGGGAGACACAGAATCCAAAGCAGGCTCCAGGCTCTGCACTGTCAGCAAAGAGCCCGGTATGGGGCTTGAACTCATGAACTGCAAGATCATGGCCTGAGCTGAAGCTGGACACTTAACCGACTGAGCCACCCAGGTGCCCCCAACACCATCCCTCTTGGAGGCACAGGGCTCTCACCCAGACATAGGAGGCCTCAGCTAGACCTCCCAACATTTCCCAAGTATGTGCCAGGAACAAGAAGGGAGAGTCCTCAAGTAGCTCACATCTTGGTGGGGAAATAAGATAGCCACATAAATCAGGAACGTGGTCAACACCACGAAAGTGCACAAGCTGCATAGGAAAGTTAAAGGGGAGTACTACAATGATTTCGGGAGGGTGGTGACAGGTAAAGACAGGCAGAAAGGGGCTTTGGGGCACGTAGGAGACTGCCTCCAACACTGCACTTAAGGGCTGTGACTTTATTCTGGGCCCTGAAGAGCACTATGGGGTACAAAACAAGGACCCAGCCTGATGGATGCTGTGCTGTAGGAAGAGCGTGGGACAGCAGGGACAAGGACAGCACAGATACAAGGCAGGGGCGACAGGCAGGAAGCTGACACAACCCAAGGCAGGTCCCATGGCTGGGCTGACCCAAGCAACTCCGTACACCTCAGCGGTTACTTCTCATCGTAAATTAATAAACTGCCATTCTGGTTTATAAAAAGGCAGCAGCAGCTATGCTAACAGTCCAGAGCAGAAGTAAAAAAAAATAATAATAATTTCCTAAACTAGGACAGGAGCAATGGGAGGGGCTAGGAGTGCCCTCCCTCTAGGGCCTCCTTTCCTCCCCTAGCAGTAGGGTGACTCCACCCTGCACTCTCAGTACTTAATGACAGCAGGGACTGCTACTTACCTTTTACCCCCAAACCCAGGGATGGGGCCTGATATTTGGAACACTTTCCAATACTTGCTGGATAAATGAGATGGAATTGGCAAGGACTCAGCTAGTCCCAAAAATAAGTTGAAAAAAAATTATTTTAAGGTCATAGCAGGAAGACAGGAAGGAGATCCAGGTTCTAGTTCTGGATCTACTAAGTGGCTTTAAACCAATCATTTCACCTCTGTAAAAGGGAGCAATAAGAAAAGCCTCCCGTTAGGGGCGGGAGGGGTGCCAACTAAGACTGTCATTACTCAGGGAGCTGGAGGGAAGCTGGAAAACCTCCTCCCCACAGTCTCCTGCATGGGATGCCCTTCCTCCTCTCCAAAACCCCACACAAGCATTCTTCCTCACATACTATCAGATACAATGACGTGTGCAGGGCCCTCAGGCCCATCTTCTGGCTCCCCATGCCCACAATCAAACCCACCCTTTGATTTGGTATCTACAGCAAGACTGTAAGCCAGACGCAGTCCTGGGGCAGGATATTGCCTCTTATCGGCCACGGGATGATTCTTATCACCCACTCTAGAACCAATAGTCCTCAGAGCCCAGAAGCGTCACTTCAAGAGCCGCCCCAGCCTCCGTGGACATGGCTTGCTCAACTCACCTCAGAGCCCAGCCAGGTCCAGCTTCCCTCCTAGGCACAAACATCTCAGCTAGTGCCCCCTACTGCTGCAGGCTCCAGAGGCCTGTCACTGTCAGCTTGCCTCAGACTGGCCAGCGACTATGCTCACTTGGCAGAGGAAAAGCCATAAAAATGCCCAGAGACGAGTCTAACCACCCCCACAGCAGCAGGAAGTGTGTACAGCCAAAAGCACGAGGTAGGGGAAAAAGCACTGGGCTTGCAAGTCAGAGATCTGGCTGCCACTAACAAGTCATGTGACCTTGGACAAGTCATTTCACCTCCTGAGACAGCAGTCTCCACATCTGTAAAAATGGGGGTCACCTTGTCTGCCCACAGGGAAGAATGAAATGAGATGATGCCAGGAAAGCACTCTGAAAAGTAGGCCAAACCACACATAAAGATTTGGGTTCACTGTCTATCAAGGGCCTTTTATAAGCCGTCATCAGCCCCTAGGAGCAAGGTGGCCCAGGACCCCACAGTGATGACTCTGTCCAGGAGGAAGGAGAGAACCAGCAAGATGACCTCTCTCAGACGGTCTTGGTCAAATGGGGGTTGGGGACTAGGAAGAAATTCTACTTAACCACACCCCCTCTCCAGTTTGATCCTAACCCCATATTCACCCAACATAGGAGTGTTGGCTCATAGGGGACAAAGCTAAGCAGTGTCTGTCCCCTCTGCCAGGGTCCCAGTTCAGACACACCATAGGTGGAGATGACAAATAAACATCCTGTGTGGGATGGTCAGTCTGAGCATAGGTAAAACCTGTGTGTGGAGAACGCTGTATTTGTGCAGACAAACATTAAATGCATAGAATAACTTTGAAAAGTTACCCAAGAACTGGCAATACTCATGCCTCTGAAGACAGGAGCTGGATGATTTAAGGTCAGGGCAAAGGAGATTTTTTCATGGCACACCTTCTGTACCTTCAGAATTTGAACCAAGTAAACTACTCAAAGAAATGATAATAATGGGGCACCTGGGTGCCTTAGTCAGTTAAGCATCGACAATTGATTTCGGTTCAGGTCATGATTTGTGAGACGAGCCCCACAGCAGGCACAGCGTGGAGCCCGCTTGGGATTCTCTCTCACCTTCTCTCTCTGCCCCCCACCCACATGAGCACGTGTGGTCTTTCTCTCTCAAAATAAATAAACTTTAAAAAAAAAAACACAAAATAAAACAAAATGTTAAATACTAACACTATATTAAAATAATAATAAATAAATAAATATAAAGTCAAGCTGTTTTGCTAAGAGAGGCACGGAGGAAACTAAGATTGGCTCCCCTCTCCTGGCCCAGCCCCAGAACACTCACTTTCCCTTCAGGAAGGGAAGTCTCCCTCCCAAAAACTCACCCAGCCTCCATCACAGCCTCAGCTATCATTAAAGGACCTGCCTCCCCCAGAAAGCCACCCTGATCTCTCCAACCCTGCTGAATTCACCCTTCTCCTGACCCCTTCCTTCTCTCACATGTGTGTATGCTGCTTTGTAGGTTAATTATCCTTCCTGGGTAAGTCTTGTTTCAAACACATTTTTGCCCTTCTAGGGAAAGGGCTATACATTTCTTTCTCTTGTTTTCTCCAAAGCCCTGACCTAGGCACAGCGGTTGCCTACTAATTGCTTCCTAAATATTGAACAAAAGAAAAAAAAAAAAAAAAGCAAACGACTGCATCACTGTGAGGCACTGGATGGCTCAGAGTGTTCTGTCACAGCAAAACAAGCACGTGATTCTTGAGAAAGGTCAGGAAGTCTTATATCTGGTGATGCTCCCAAGCTCTGCTCTACTGCACAAGCCAATGGGAGCAAATCTCTCCAGGGCTGGGGTGTCCAGGGCCAAGGCAGAGCTTCCCAGGCTCCCCCAAGCTCCTGAGAGACACTCTGGTGACACTGATATCCTCCCTCCCAAAGTCCCACACAACACCTCCAGCCCCTGAGACAGACATAACTGGATTTGGAGCTGCAGATCACACACGCCCCAATCAGCCAAGGCCTCACACAAGAGAAGCAGGCCATGCTTACAGAGCCCCAGAGATTGGCCCTGCGGAGGAGAGAGAAACCTTCAGGAGGGCAGCAGCAGAACCCCCGTCCTATGCAGAACCAAATCATGAAAGAAATGGGGGAAAACTGAGGGGGACAGTATAGAGTGGTGATGAAGAGCACAGAATCTGAAGCTAGGGTGCCTGGGTGCAAATCCTGACCCTGCCATGTATGTGTGCCTTTAGAAAAGTCATTTCAGGGTGCCTGGGTGGCTTAGTTGGCTAAGCGTCCAACTTTGGCTCAGGTCATGATCTCACGGTTCATCAGTTCAAGCCCTGCATTGGGCTGTCAGCACAAGAGTCTTCAAATCCTCTATCTCCCTCTCTCTCTCTCTCTGCCCCTCCCCCGCTCATGCAAGCTCATGAGCTCTCTCAAAAATAAACACTAAAGAGGTGCCTGGGTGGCTCAGTCGGTTAAGCGTCCAACTCCAGCTCAGGTCATGATCTCGCGGTCCGTGAGTTCAAGCCCCGCGTCAGGCTCGGGGCTGATGGCTCCGAGCCTGGAGCCTGTTTCCGATTCTGTGTCTCCCTCTCTATCTGCTCCTCCCCCGTTCATGCTCTGTCTCTCTCTGTCTCAAAAATAAATAAAAAACGTTAAAAATTTTTTTTAAAGAAAATAAAAAATAAAAATAAACATTAAAAAAAAATTTTAAGCGAAAAAAAAAGAAGTTACTTCACCTCTCTGTGCCTCAGTTTCTCCATTTGTTAAACAGAGTAACAATACCTATACCTCAAGGGGCTCCTGTGACCTACAGTAAGTCAAGCCCATAGGACAGTGGCAGCACAAAGAAATGGCTTAGTAAATGATATGCCTCCCTAACAAGGCAATAACAGCCCCCTGAAACAGACTGCTACATGCTGCCAAGGTGGACCTCACAGGTCTTCAGTGTTCGTCTCTTCCTCAAGGAGGTGTCCCTGACCACAGCCAAGCCCAGCAGCTCTGTATGCTCTGAACATCTCCAGTTCTCCCTGGCAAGGCCTGAAAACACAGCACTTGCCTATGGCCCTTTCTCCAAAAATATGCGGTTCATCCTCCTAACAAAGCCATTACCTTCCTGGCATTCAGGCTGGGATATCCATGCCCTCCCCTCCTCTGAGCCCCTCCACCCCACCCAGTGTCCAGACACTCCAGAAAAGCCTGTGGATGAGACTGCTCCTCCAGGCCCATAGATAAGCCCCAAGGCCCCCTACCCTATCCTAGCAGCAATGTCCTTCTCAAACTAAAACCCCCTGGGATGCACACAGGGCCCCAAATGCCTTCTCTTCGTTGGCCCGAAATCCTACGGGCTGCCAGGGCCTAACAGAGACCAGCAGAGCCCCACCCTCCACTGGCGGCTGAGTAGCTGAGTCGGTATCTCTCCCCTCCCCAGCCTCAGCCCCCTCATCGAAGCACTCTTCGAGCTCTGACATTGCAACTCCATGATCAAGGGCTGTGCTTCCCCTCCCCGCCACACCCCAACCCCTGGGTCAGCTGAAGGTTGAGGTGGCCCGTGACAAAGCCCTTCCCTTGCGCAGCTCCTAGAAGTGCTGCCTCCTGGGAATGGAACCTGCGGAGTCCCTGCTGGCTTGCCCTTCACTAAGGAGAGGCCTGGGCCCAGCCCCACACCCAGGCCTCAGCCCGACCAACCGACCAACACTGGGCTGTCCAAGTGCAGCTCTTCTCACTGGCTGCCATCCTTCCTGAGGGAAGAAATAACCTAAGGGGTCCTCGGGCAGCTCACCAAAAGCAAAGTCGTTAGACCCTTCACTGGCAGCACAGCCAGCTATATAAAGGACCCACATTGTAGACTGATTTGTATCACTTGGCTGTGAAAAGGGCCAACGCTTCTTCATGACTACACAATTTTGCAGAGGACTGGCCCTGTACAAGGAAAAACATAGCAAACTGACTTGCAGAGAGTCCAGAGAGCTCCTGTCATTGTGTTCATGATCTGTCCCGGCACAGGATAGGAAGGGCAGGGAAAATGTGGACAAGGCCAGGCTAGTCATCTAGCTTCGGCAAGAGCGTCGTGGCACCAGGGGACCAACAATAACAAGTGCAGCCGGCGGCCCCCATCAGTGGAAAGGGAGAGCCCTCCGGTTGCCTGGAGTGGAGGAGCTGCTGAGTTATGCCTGTCCCCGGCTGGCTTCAGAGAGGAGAACAGGGCAGAGGTGGGGTTCCCACCCAGGGCCAGATGCAGAGGGAAGGGGAAGCTGCTGTGCCAGCCAGGAACCGCCCAGTTGGACGGAGGAGTCACTTCCTACCCCTCCCCTCTGCCCCAGCACCGCTGCTCAAGCAACCCCAAATAAAAACTACCCGTAACTCAGGGAGTGGGAGTCAGACCCTACCCCTCCACCCCCCACAGCCAAAGCAGACTTCCCCAGCAGCTCCACAGGTCTGGGGTTGGAGCAGGAGCCAAAACCAAGGACCCTCATGGCCTCAGCTACTTCCTGAGGAGCAGTCACATCTGTAAACTGGTGGAGAGAAGGCTGCGGGGTCACAGGCACAGGAATGCACAGGCTGTCTGGAGGCTAAGAGATGAATGGGAGCCCTCAAACACCAGCCCAACCTAGGCCAGCAGGCTGCATTTTCCCTCAGGTGCATCTCGCAGTGCCCCCAACCCCACCACTCTCAAGGGGATCTCAGGTCTCCATGCCCAGCCAGGCAGAATACTGTAGTCTCAAACCTAAGCGGTCCTGGGCCACGGGCCTCCACAAGGCCCTCCATAAAATCAGTGGCATGGGTCTGACCAGATGCAACAGAACCTATCAGGGTGCCACAGTTAGCAGCCTGTCCATGGTCCCAACAGTTCTATTCTTTGGGATAAAAAAAAACAAACTGGCCCCGACCCAAATTAAACCCAGACTCAGCCTTCCCAAGGGGCCAGGCTCTAACCATCAATCTAATAGGCCCAGGATGGGTGGGGAGGGGTTCTTTACAGCAGGGACTCTTTTACTCCATACACAGCACCCACTGGAGAGTAGTACCAGGAAGGGTACAGAGATAAAAACCAGAGAGGAAATAGTGGAGAAACATCTCAGGATTTTCAGACTTGTGATGATGCATATATGGCTTTACTGGGGGGAGACAGCTATAATCAGTTTCCTCCTGTATTACGTTAAATTATGTTTTGAGGACTTCCTCTTCAATTATTTGGAAGCCTCCAGTGAAATCCCTCACCTCAAAGAGCACCCCTTGACAAAGGAGCTTCAGGAGCCGTGAAGGCACCTCGCACCAGTCACCATCATCACCATCATCCCACAAGGCAGGGTCCTCAGCATAACCACAACACCCATACTTTGAAGCCTTGCTCTAGGTCTGCAACTACACCAAAGCTTTTACAGACACTGTCTTATTTAACGCTGCGATTCCATAATTATTTTTCTGACCTTTGCAGAAATGAGGAGACGGGTTAAGAAACTCACCTGCTAGGAAGTCACAGAGCTAGGAGTGAAACCCCAGGCTCCAGGTTCTTAAACACTGGGCTGTCCAGCCTCCCCGACAGGGCAGGGGCAGCTCCAGCCCAGGCTGCTGGGGAGCGCTACAAGCTGATCCGAGCCGGGCTACAGCACCGCAAGAGGCCTCCCAAGCCCAGCCCTAGTTCTCAAACCTGGAGCAGCAAAGAGAATGAAGGACTGCAAGGGGTCAGCCTATTTCATCAGGCACTCTCATACTCCTGGATGCACTCTGCCACCCACGGTCCTAGGGTTTTCCCAGGCTCAGGCTCTTCTAAGTTCTGTATTGTTTCCCCCCATCACATGAGAAAGTTTTTTACAGGGCAGGGACATCACCCAGACACTGTTACCAACAACCTCCCTCCACTATCATTGCTCTTCTCTGACCAGCAACCACATCTAGATGCTTTACCTGCACTCTCATTTCATGCCTCACATCAATCTTGTAATAGCCCCATTGGACGGATGAGAAAACTGAGGCACCAAGAGTTTATTTGACTTGCCACAAGGTGGCAAGTTTGAGACTAGAATCTGTTTCTTGCAACTCCACAGCCTCATCATCATAACCATGAGGCTGCCCTTCCCCAGTCAGGTTCTGTCTTGGTGACATAGGGCTGCTATCTACCTTCCACGAGACCACCACAACTGACTGGCTCCTGGAGTTAGAGTGGATGGTGTTCTCCACCATTATTCAAAGCTGAGGAGGCTACACCCTGGTCCTCTCCATCTTGCCCTCTCTCCACTGGGAAATGTGCAGACTCACTGTCTTAACAGCTCACGCCAGGGTGCTCCCAGGATATGCAACCAGGAGTGGCCATTAAAGTCAGAAGTGGGAGGTGGGGACCAGAGTTGGGAGCAGCAGCTCTCACCCTCTGTCAGTAGGCATGCTGTTAGATCCAGCTTACTGGAAGATCAGGCAGATTTCACAGACTTTTCCTCGTCCCACCAGGAGGGCCCCTCTCCTTTCTGCCCCCTCCAGGTTCTATAAATAACCCAGGTCAATGCAACAGAGGAAAAGCAGCTGGTAGGTGCAGAAAGATCCTGGTGAGAAAGAGGACTTCTATAAAATAAATTAAGGCTCCCTTCAGATCAAGGGGTGGCAAGTCAAATTCACCAAGAGGGACTGTCCTTGGCTGCAAACAGGCAGGCCCACCTGGGCCTACAAGCGCAGACAGCTCAGGAAGAACCAAAGACCAAGAAGAAATCAAGAGCAGAAATTGAAAAAGATCAAAGCTCCCCCCACCCCAAGTCACGGACTTCACAGAGGCCTCTCCCCACAAGCCTAGAGACTTTCTGTCTCCCCCTGTACAGGGGTATCATGTACTAGTCTGGTCAGATTAGCTGAGTGGTGGAGGCTGAAGGAGCAGGAAAGAAAGGGGTGGAATGAATTTGGGGACAGAAGCCTCTTCAGGAAAAAAAAGGGCTAAGAGATCCAGAGGAGAGCTTTCTGCCCCACCCCCACAGCCTCCCTCAGCCAGAAAGGAAGGAGAGGACAGAAAAGCGGAGGAAAAAAACAAAACAAGGGCCAAACTATACCACATGATTCCACACCCAGCAACCAAACAGCAGCAACTCAGAGAAAAGGAGAGGAGAAGGCCAGGGGAGGGGGGAGGTGGAGTCAGGTCACAGCCCTGCCCTGAACCTGCCCTATGCTACCCAGCTTCTCATTCCAGGCCACAGAGCCATGAAGGCCCTTTCCTCCACACGTTTTGAAAAACATTCAAGGTCAGATCCTTTCTAACCAAATCCTGCTCTCATATGGGTCTGCACCTGCTCCAACAAGGTTTCCTAGATTTACTCAGTTAGATGCCATTCCAGGTGGGCAAACCTTTTCAGCACCTGTCCCCACCTAGGGCACACCCCTGCCCCCATCCCTTTACCCTCCTCATCCAGGGTCCCTGGGGTCCAGGGGAGGTGTCACCCCAGTTAACCCCTTGAATGATCCACAGCAGGTGCTCAGCCCTAGGGACTGGCTTTCAGATCCTGCCCAAGTCCAAACAGGAAATGGGGCTCCAAGTCTGAAGCCTTGATCTTAACACAGGGAAGGTTAAACACTGCCAAAATAAATGATTAAAAAACACACAGGCCCTTCTAGGTGGAAGTGGCTGGGAGATGATCTCCTGCTGTGCACTAACTGGGACGCTGCCTTCACCTCAAGCAGGACAGGCAGGACACTTGAAGGCTGCCTGAAGGGTTTCCTTCCTTTAATTAAGAGGTTCTCCTGTTTTCAGAACAGGGACACAGAGGGGCAGGGTTCCAGAGGCCATCCAAATACCAGGCAAGAAGCAGATGCCCTCTGCATTTTCCAGATTTGGTGGGGCATCTCGGGTCAATCTAGCCGTCAAGTAGAACACTGCACCTTTCCTTCCCCCACAGGGCGAGGCCGTGGGCCTCTCCACTACCCTGCGGGCCTGGCTTGGGGCAAGCGCCTGCAGTGCCCCTCCCCTTCCAGGAAAGGGAGACAGGCCCAGAGGCCCTAAGAATGGCCCCAAGATTTTCCTTCTTGAGGTTCCCGTGGTGCAAGGGCCTCTGGATCCCACTCCGAACTTTACCGGGCAATCTACTCCTAAGGCTAGGCCACCAATCATACCTCCCCCCTAGGCTACCCAAGGACACACCAGCAGCCAAGCATTGAACGTCGCAAGGAAGGGGATCGATCGGAAGGGGACCCAAAATGCAAAGAAGCGGTTTATGCCCTTGAGCGCGCGGCAAAGGGCGCAAAGCCCTGGCCGAGGTTCGGGGTCCCGCTCCCCCGCCAGCCCCGCCCAGCGAGGCCTTTAACCGTTTCCGTGCTCTCGGCGCCCCTCACTCACTGCGTGTGCTGGGCGCGGCCTGCGCCGAAGACCTCGTCCAGCGCCACCGTGGCCTGGCCCAGGAACTTGTCGACGCCGATGAGGGAGCGGTGCATGGTGGTGAGCACCAGCTCACAGGCGGCAGCGGAGCCCGCGGCCCAGGGCGCTGGGCCCGCGTCGGCCTCCTGCGCCCGCAGCAGGCCGTCCAGGGCACCAGGCGGCAGCTCGAAGGAGCACTCCTCGCGCCACTCCGGGCAGCCCGGCGTCTTCTCCACCACCGACGTGCTGTACTTCTCGCGGCCCACCTGGATCACCGTGTACGCGTCGCTAGTACTGCCCGCTCCCGAGCTCTTGCCCCGCAGCCCGCGGGCCCGCAGCACAGTCACCTGGACGTGCGTGGGTAGCCAGCGGGAGGGCCCAGCCGCCGGCTCGGCGTCCCGCACCAGGGCCATGGCGGGGCAGGCGACAGCGGACGAGGGCCGGTAAAAGCGGGAGCAGACACGGAGACCGTGAGAGGAACCAGGCAGCGGGCGGAGGGCGGTCAGGAGCCGGCTCCGAGCGCCGCCGCCGCCACCACCGGGCCGCCGCAGCTGCGGGCTGGGCTGGGCCGAGCCGGCAGCCGCCTCCCCGCCTCCCCGGCCGCCGGCCGCGCCACGACGTCAGCGCCCCGCCTCTCGCCCTGCCCCGCCCCGCGACCCAGACCCGCGCGGCGGTGCGGCAGTGCAGCGGGGGCACTGGCTGTCGCGCCCCGGCGCTGGCCTCCGCAGACCCGACCGGAGCTGGAGGGGCCGACGGGGACCAAGGGGTGGGGCGTGCGGCCACTGCAGAGGGGTGGGCGGGGCTCCGGCATTGGCCCCGCCCCGGCCTGGGGGCACCCGCGGAACCCCTCCTCGCTTGCGGGAGCGCGGCACCCTCTGCCCGGTATGAAAAGCCCGCTCCGCGTCTCCCGGCCAATCCCAAATCTTTCTTCAAGATGTCCCTGCTCCGAAAGCCCTGCCCTGCAACTGCCCCGGCCCGCCCCTCCTGGAATGGCCATCCTCTTGGCGCGGGCAAGTGGGGGTGGGGCGGGACCCCGCTGCCCCCTCCGTCTCGAGCCGCGCTCCAACCCTCCTCCAGCCGGTCCCTGCCAGGGAAGATGCTGCGTGAAACCAGAAGTGAGTCCCGCTCTGGCACGTGACTGGCCCGCGACAGCGAGCTGGAAGCCGGTGAGCTGCCCCGGCTTCGGACCTCCGCGCGCTTCGGGGACCTACTGATGAAACGAGACCGCGCCGCGGAAGGCGGGGGAGCTGGGCTCGCCCTTAGCGGACACTGCGGTGGGGAGCAGCGTGATGAATAAATAAGTAACGACATCAATATTTCAGCCGGAGCTCCTGCGTCACTGGTTGACGGAAATTATAGGCTCTAATGGGAGTTTTAAACAATTACTTCCACCCATTAAGTGCCTACTACGTGCCTGTGTGTAAAGCCCAGGGGTATGATTTGAATGCTTGGCTTATTATTAATAATGATAACAATGGTTAGTAATTATAGATGCTGCATTTCGGCCAGTGCCGGTCCATGTACTTTATATGCATTACCTCATTTTATCCCCAGAGCAACCTTCTGGGTGAGTATGAGTTTTATTCCTATTTTCCAGAAGGTAAAATTTCAGCTTAGAGAGGCTAAACTGCCCACGATCCATAACTGGCAAAGGTGGAATTTGAATCCACACAGATGACCCCACAGCCTGTACTTTTTAAAATCCTAATTTTTAAATAAAATGTAACACATACACCTAAAGAAAATCAAATAGGACAGAAGCGCTTATGATGAAAAGCGAAAGATTCCCTCTCCACGGCTGGATCCAAAGAAAACTCACTTACAGCCATTTGTGTTTTCAAGCCTGGTGGGTACCTCCATCTCTCTACATAAAATGCTTACATAGATGGATTTATCAGGGCCATTATCTATTGTCTTCCTGCTGTGACAGATAATGTATCTCACAACCATTTCCCTCCCTCAATCTTATGTGATAACCTATTTTTAGTTCCTCTGGCTGGCTACTTTTATGGCGGAAACCTGTATTTCTTCTTGGGAAGACTCTCCACAGTACCCTGTGCTATGAGAGAAGGGTGCCAAAATCCCAACTCTGCCGGCCACGTTCTCCACCACAATATGGATACAGAGAACCAGTACACCAGGCACTGGGGATCCATGGGAACACACACACCACAGGCCTGATCCTGACAGCCTGCCACCTTATCCCTGCATTCTGAAGACTGGGGTGGAGGAGTCCTGGGCACTGAGCCCCATGGTCCAACATCCCTGTGGATAGCACCTATCTTTGAGGCAGCCAGATCTGCGGGTCTTGGCTTTCTGCCACTTCACAGCAATAAGTTCTGAAGATTAAACCAGCTCTCTAACCTCTATCAGCCTCATTTACTCATCTAGAAAATGAGGATAATGATGCCTACTTCAAGCAGTTGCTGAGAAGATTGCGTGAGAAAATATTGTGAAAGATTTTAATGCAGTGGAGACCATCACGGATGATCTCAAGGCATCTGAAAATCATATACAGCTTTTCTTCTGATTATAAACATAACTTGGAAAATGCAGAAGAAAATGAAGGAAATACAAATAGGTCATAATCTCCCCACCCAGAAGTAAACATTGTTAACCATTTGTTGTGTTTCTATCCAAGCTTTTCTCTACACTCTGTTGTTGATGTGTTTGCATTATGCCTGTGAGGCAGCTGTAGTGTAGCTTTGGAGTGGGCGTTGGAGCCCTGGTTCTACCATTTACTTTACATGTATTATCTCATTTACCCCTGAAGACAACCGTTTAAGGCAGGTGCTGTTGCCACCTTCATTTTCACTGATGAAGAAACCAAAGCGGAGAGAGAGCTTGGGTAATTTTCTCCAAGTTTCTAACTGGAAAATTGCAGAGAATGGGCTTGAACTCAGGTCTGAGGGACTACTGCCTGTGGCACTCTGCTCTCACACTAGCTTGTTGGTCATATAAGCACTACATAATTCGGAGTTGATAAAGCAGGAAGTGTTGTCATACCCATTTTACAGATGAAGAAATTGAGGTATAAAAACGTTAAGAGACTTAACCAAGGTTGCACTCAGGACGAAGCCCCAACTTTAAGAATGGATTCCCCAAGGGCTTTGCAAATGAAGACATCTTTACCAAACTGCAACTAACATACATTAGTCACCCTTCTTTAATGGTTCTGTTTAACCTGTTTCCTAGTTCTCTAACACAACTAGACTGCACCCCCTCCCCCCCCCCCATGGAGTAGCAAGGCTGTAGGAAAGGACAAAACAGAACTCAGATGGACTACTCCCTCTCTCCTTCCTCCTGCCCTGGCCCACGCAGTTTGGCAAGCTCAGGCTTCCTGTTGGCCTGGGACTGCAGCTATAGGAGGGCAGTGAAGCCAGGCAGGGCTCCCCTGCAGGTCACTTGGCCCTAGGAGGAAAGGCCGGGTCTTTTAGCTATCTGTGGGTGAGAAAAGAGCAGAAACTCTGAAGACACTGAGGTCTCGACCACCTAGAGATATGTGTCCTCCTCTACAAAATGAGGCCACCAACATCCCCATCCCCTGCAGCCTGCCATGAGGGTTAGACCAAGGACCCTCTGGCTTCCCCTACCTCCCCTGGGGCCGGGTGTGCTCATGCCTTCCTGGGCCTCTCTAGTCCGTTAGGGGATAGTTCTTGCTATAAAAAAGTGGTCCTTTGTGTAATTTCAACTTGTTGCTTCGTTCTACAATACCATAAAAGCCCATTCGCCCTTCCACATGGGTACTTCAAATATCTTTGCCTGGCTCTTCAGTCTACATTTCCCCTTGTTCTTCACCTCCCCCTTCCCGCATCTGTTTTCTAGGCCCCTCACCAGAGTAGAGTCACACAGCCCAGGTTCAAATTCTAGTGCCACCAGTCAGCAGCATTATAAGCTTGGGAAAGTTACTAAACCCCACTGAGTCTCAGTTTCCACATCTATTAAATGAGCCTGATAATAGAAGTCACCTCAAAGGGTTAATAAGAGAGCCATCTTAACACACACTAAGCAGTGATAAGTATTATCATCTTAGAAATCTTTGCTGAAAGCAAACGTTTGTATTTCCTTGTTTCATTTGCATTTCTTCGATTGCCAATGAGATTGAACTTTATTTTTCATTATTAGTCATTTATATTTCCTCTTTTACTGAGTTGTCTATTCTCTGAATTGTCTATTTTCCATGCTCATTTTTCTTTGAAGCCTTAATTTCTTATTAATTTATGTTAGCACTTTATTAAGAATAACACTTTGTCTTTTATATATTTTGCAAATCAGTTTGACCAAAGAGGTTATGTTGTCAAATCCTTGAATTTCTTCCATTGTCTCAAGGTTAAGTTCTTCCACACTCACAGGTCCAATAATATCCACTCATATTTTTTCTAGCTTTTGAGTTGTTTGGCTTTTTCTTTGTTCTTTCATCATCTTTAAATTCTATATACTATTTTAGTGAAAGGTTTGGAAATCTAACTCTCTCTCCCCCAACAGCCGTCCGTTCTTCCCAGTACTTATTGCAAAACACTATCCCCTTGCCATTGGTTTTCTAGTATACATTCTTATATATACTGTAGACAGAGCCTGAACTTTGTTTTCTATTCTGCTGAGGTTTCTATCTTGTTGCCAGTGCCATTCTGTTTTAATTATTGTTGCCTTTTTAAAGCCTTACTACAACAGAAGAGCAAATCTTCACTCATTACTTTTTTTCAAAGATTTTATTGCTATTCTCGCCTGTGTATTCATCCACATAAGCGCTAATTCTTTTTGGAATTGTAAGAGAAATTGTTATGAGAAAAATTAGTATCATTACAAGCAATAGCTATTTAAAATCATGGTATACTCCCTAAAATTTGGAGTAAGACAAGGATGTCCTCTCTCCACTTCTATTCAACATTGTGCTGGAGGTTCAAGCGAGGGCAATTTGGCAAGAAAAATAAATAAAAGTAATCCAGATTGGAAAGGAAGGGTAAAATTATCTCTGTTTGCAGATGACGTGATCTTATAAATAGAAAATCCAAAGGAATCCACTAAGAGACTATTAGAACTAACAAATGGGTTCAGCAAGGTTACAGGATACAGGTTCAAAATACTAAAATCAATTGTATTTCTGCACACTAGTAATAAACAATTGAAAAGAAAAATGAAGAACAATTCCATTTGTAAAAGCATCAAAAAATAAAATATAGGGTTGCCTGGGTGGCTTAGTCGGTTGAGCATCCAACTTTGGCTCAGGTCATGATCTCGCAGTTCATGGGTTTGAGCCCCGCATTGGGCTCTGTGCTGACAGCTCAGACCCTGGAGCCTGCTTTGGATTCTGTGTCTCCCTCTCTCTCTGTCCCTCCCCTGCTCCCACTCTATTTTTCTTTCTCTCAAAAATGAATAAACACTAAAAAAAAAATTTTAAGAAGTTGTTATGGTCAATGTCATTTAGAAAAGCCTTCAAAAAATTAAACAAAATACCAAGAAATGAACTTAATGAAGTATAAAAGTTGTACACTGGAAACTACAAAACATCACTGAAAGAAATTAACAAAGACCTAAATAAATGGAAAGATGTTCCATGTTCTTGGATAGAAGACAATATTGTTAAGATGGCAATCCTCCTCAAATTGATCTATAGACTCAACACATTTTCCAACAAAATCCCGTTATTTTTGCAGAAATTGACAAGCTCGTCTTTAAAATCATATGGAAATGGGAGGGACCCAGAAGAGCCAAATAAATCTTGAAAAAGGACAAATTTAGGGGACTCCTACTTCCCAACTTCAAACCTTATCTACAAATCAGGACAGTATGATACTGGCATAAGGATAGACATATAGATCAGTGGAAGAATTGAGAATCCAGAAAGAAACCCATATATTTATGGCCAATTGATTTTTCAACAGAGGTGCCAAGAGCATTCAGTGAACCTTTTCAACAAATGTGTTGGAACAGCTAGATATTCACGTGCAAAAGAATTAATTGTACCCCTTCCTTACACCATACACAAAAATTAACTCAAAATAGACCATAGACTAAATGGAAGTGCTAAAACAGTAAAACTCTCAGATGAAAAGGGAGTAAATCTTCATGACTTGGATTAGGCAAAGCTTTCTTAGAACACCAAAAGCACAAGCAACCAAAGAAAAAATAGATAAACTAGACTTCATCAAAGCTAAAAGTTTTTGTGCTTCAAAGAACACCCTTAAGAAAGTGAAAAGACAACTTGCAGGATGGGAGAAAATATTTGTAAGTCATACATCTGATAAGAGACTGGTATGCAGAATATATAAAGAACTCTTACAATTCAACAATAGAAAGATAATCCAACTCTAAAAGGGTCAAATGAGAGGGGCCTGGGTGGCTCAGTCGATTGAGCGTCCAACTTTGGCTCAGGTCATGATCTTGCAGTCCGTGGGTTCGAGCCCCATATAGAGCCTGATTGCCTGGAGCCTGCTTCAGATTCTGTCTTTCTCTCTCTCTCTCTCTCTCTCTCTCTCTCTCTCTCTCTGCCCCTCCCCCACTCAAGTTTTGTCTCTCTCTCTCTCAAAAATAAACATTAAAAAAAATCATTTTAAAAACATTTTTTCAAATGATTTGAATAGATATTCCCTAAAGAAGATAGACAAATGGCCAATATGCACATGAAAAGAAATAAAAAACATTAGTCATTAGGAAATGTAAATCAAAACCACAATGAGACACCACCTGAAACCCACTGGGTGTGGAAACATTGAAGCCCTCATTCATACATTGCTGGTGGGAATGTAAAAGGGTGCAGCCGCTTTTCAAAACAGTTTGGCAGTTCCTCAAATTGTTAAATATGGCAGTTACCGTATGACCCAGCAATTTCATTGGAATAGAAATATACAGAAATATATCCAAAAGAAATGAAAACATGTGCCTACATAAAAAGTTGTGCATGAATATTGATTCCCAGATTCCCACCCTAAAACCTACAAACTAATCACCACTTACATTTCTCCCATCTCAGAGGAAGAGGTATTCCTATGTGCTTAATTTCCCTCTCTTTGCTTTGGGGCACTCCAGGTTTCCATCTCCTCCTTCATTTTGGTATTTCTCATCCACTGGCTCCTTCCTGTCATAATATGAATGTGTTCAAGTCCCTCCCAAGAAAAACAGAGAAAATATCAAGCTGCTTCTCGCTGTCAGCCTACACCATGTCCTGCTTTCCATCAGATTTGCTGAAGATGATTTATCCTCCTAGTCCTTATCCCCTTCTCCAGTCACACCCCAAACCACTGCAGCCTGGGCTCTCCATGCCCCCACTCACTCATAATTGTAAAACCCCAAGGCCTTTCTTCAGTCTTTATCTTACTTGACCTCTCTTTGGCATTGAGTAGTTAACCACTGCCTTCTCCAAACTCCCTTCAACTCCACTCTCTGCCTCAGACTCCATTCTTCCACACTTTTGCTCCTGCCTATCCCTCGACCCACTATCTCTGGGTCTCCTTCAAGGGCTTCTCTTCCCCCATTTCTTAACATTGGTTTATTTCTGAGCCCTTTCCTCATTTCACTCGTCAGATTCTCCCTGGAGATTCACCCTTATATACGTGGTTTGATCCACCCTGTATATGTTCCCAATTCCCACAGGTCTGCTTCCAGCTGTCTTCTTTCCTGAACCCCAGATCCACACTTACAACTGCGAAGCAACATCCGTGGATGCTTCAAACTCAACAGGTTCTTAGGAGTTTGCTAAGGCTGCCATAACAAAATACCACTGACTGGGTGGCTCAAACCACACAAATCTATTTTTTCACAGTTCTGGAGGCTAGAAGTCCAAGATCAAGGTGCTGTTAAGTTGGTTTCTTCTGAGGCCTCTCTTCTTGCCTTGCAGGTGGCCGTCTTCTTGCTGAATTCTCACATGACTGTCCCTTGGTCTCTGTGTTGTCTGTGTCCTAATCTTCTGTTCTTTTTTTTAAAGTTTATTTATTTTGAGAGAAAGAGCGAGAAAGACAGTGAGCACAAGTGGGAGAGGGACAGAGAGAGAGAATCCCAAGCAAGCTCTGCACTGACAGTATAGGCTTGATGTGGGGCTCGAACGCAGGAACCATTAGATCATGACCTGAGCTGAAATGGGACACTTAACCGACTGAGCCACTCAGATGTCCATAATCTTTTATTCTTATAAAGAACATCAGTCACTTTGGATTATGGAGGACGGACCCATCCATATGCTTGCATTTTACCTTACTTACCTATGTAAGGCCCTATCTCCAAATACAATCTGAGGTACTGGGAATAAGGTTTTCAACATAGGAATTTGTGAGGAACACAGTTCAGCCCACAACAAAGTTAAAAGCTGCGCTCATCGAGGTGCCTGGGTGGCTCAGTCAGTTAAGCATTCAACTTCGGCTCAGGTCATGATCTCACGGTTCGTGAGTTCAAGCCCTGCACACATCGGGCTTTTTGCTGTCAGCATAGGGCCCGTTTTGGATCCTCTGTCCCCATCTCTCTCGGCCCCTCCCCCACTGGTTCTCTCTATCTCAAGATAAATGAATAAACTTAAAAACAAAAAGTTGTACTCATCATTTTCCCCACCTCCAGCGGCTCCCTCTTCTGTAGTCCCTCTCTTGCTGAACCCCTCAAGGCTCTAACCAGAAACCTAGAAGGTACAGTGTTTCCTCTTCAAAGATGGGACTAAGCAAAGGTGCTCTCACCAAACCTGCAGGCTACAGAGGGCATCTGCCTCTTGCCTGCTTCCCAGATGCCATATTGGAAGAAAGCCATCAAAGACCTACTAGGATTGTCAGAAAGGACTCAGAAGCCAACTTGAGAGGCTTCCACGGGCCAAAGGTGCAACAAATAGAGCATGGCCAAGGATAATAATCAATGGATTGAAATATATTAAATATATTTAAATCCATGACTTCATAATGATTTTTAAATGTTTATTTATTTTTGAGAGGGAGGGGAGGGGCAGAGAGAGAGGAGGACAGAGGATCTGAAAAGGGCTCTGTGCTGACAGCAGAGAGCCTGACACGGGGCTTGAATCCAGGAACCATGAGATCACGACCTGAGCCCAAATCAGACGGTTAGGAGGGCAAATCCTGCCTGGTAAATTGGAAGATGACCCTTTTGTTTCTGTCAGATACCTGAGGAGTTCCAGATGAAGAACGTTGGTCTGGGAGCTGAGTTTTCAAGGAGAACTGAACCTGAATTGCTGTGTAGAGTGAGGATTTCATTTCCCAGAGTCATCTAGTAATCCAGGAGGGAGGGGCAGGTGCAAGAGTTCTGAGGGAGTTGTGGAGCAAGCAAAATTACAAGAGGCATGTGCTTTTAAGCCTTACCTTTGTTATTAATTTATGATTTTAGTGCATTGTGGGCAGATGACATGATCTGTGTGTTATTGATTCTGTGAAATTTATTATAGCTCCTTTTATAGCCAATGCAAATGTTCTTCTTGTGCTCAAAAAGAATACGAATTCTCTCTTGGGTGTGGAGTTCCATTATATCTAATACAGCAAACATATTAGTTGCATTTTTAGATCTTCACTATCTCTGTTTTTTGTCTGCTTGCTCTCCTGGTTTCTGAGAGGAGTGACTTTGCAGTAATACAGGCTGTAGGATATTTATTTAAAAGTAAAAAGATGAAGATTAATATTTAAAAGTTAAACATTTTTTCAAATTGCTGGAAGTGGGGAGAAACAATGAAGAAAACAGACCAGGAAACAAATGATGGAAAGCAGCAAGGGAGTATTAAAAAACAATCTGAAATTATAGGGGCGCCTGGGTGGCGCAGTCGGTTAAGCGTCCGACTTCAGCCAGGTCACGATCTCGAGGTCCGTGAGTTCGAGGCCCGCGTCAGGCTCTGGGCTGATGGCTCGGAGCCTGGAGCCTGTTTCCGATTCTGTGTCTCCCTCTCTCTCTGCCCCTCCCCCGTTCATGCTCTGTCTCTCTCTGTCCCAAAAATAAATAAACGTTAAAAAAAAAATCTGAAATTATAAAAGATGATAAGAGTAAATCTATCAATCTGTATAACAATAACTGAATGGTGGAAACTTGCCAACTCAAAGAAAATACTTTCCGATATGGTTTAAAAATGCAAAAATATGATAGCAATAAAAGATACACCTAAAACAAAGTTGCTCAAGGAGTTTGGGAAAGGCAAATCTCAGTGGGTTTTAAAATAACTTGGGGCGCCTGGGTGGCGCAGTCGGTTAAGCGTCCGACTTCAGCCAGGTCACGATCTCGCGGTCCGTGAGTTCGAGCCCCGCATCAGGCTCTGGGCTGATGGCTCAGAGCCTGGAGCCTGTTTCCGATTCTGTGTCTCCCTCTCTCTGACCCTCCCCTGTTCATGCTCTGTCTCTCTCTGTCCCAAAAATAAATAAAAAACGTTGAAAAAAAAATTTTTAAAAATAAAATAACTTGACATCATTGATTCTCAAGTATATTCGAAAGAGTAGAATATAGAGTGACAAATATTTGTTGAGTGCCTACTGGGTACCAGGCATGTGTTACAAAGCTGCAATGATTCAGACAATGTGGGGTGAAGCCAGAATTCGGCAAACAGTCAGCAGAAACAGAGTGGAGTCTGGAAACAGTCTTTCACTTGCATAAGAATTTAACCTATGATAAAGATGGTATTTCAAATATGTAGGGAAAAGGCAACTTTAACCTCCATCTTTAAAAAAGAACAGTAATAGGGGCACCTGGCTGGAGTGCAGGTTGCAGTCAGGAGAGCATGCAACTCTTGATCTCAGGGTTGTGAGTTCAAGCCCCACGTTGGGTGTAGAAGTTACTTATAAACAAACAAACAAAACACTTAAAAAAAAATAGTGGGGCACCTGGATGGCTCGGTTGGTAGAACATCCAACTCGTGATTTCAGCTCAGGTCATGATCCCAGGGTCGTTGGATCAAGCCCCCTGGAGCTCCACACTGAGTGTGGAGCCTGCTTAAGATTCTCTCTCCCTCTGCTCCTCTCCCCGACTCACGCACATGCTCTCTCTCTAAAATTAATAACAATAATAATAGCAATAAATATTAAACACAGAGTTAGAGTTCCAACGCATAAAAAAATCATTCCCGATAGATTAAAGATATGGACATAAAAACCTCACTCAAGTGACAGAATAAAATATAGGAGTATATATTTTATATTAGGGCTCTACCTGAATTGCTCAAAGAATTTGAATAAACAGTTCCCGGCAAATACAAAGGGCAATTAAACATGAAAAAATGCTTAACCTCACTACTAGTTTAAAATTGCAAATTAGCACAACAGTGGTATGCAGGGTGGGGGGCTGGGCAAAGGGGACACCCTTCGTATGAATATGAACTGGCACAGCCTTTTTGAAGATCAATTCAGCAGTATATACCAACAATTTTAAATGGGTCATCCCTTTAATCTGGCAATCCCATTTCTACGAGTTTACCCTGTGGAAATCTTCACACAGTGTTCAAAGATCTTTGTAGAAGGATGTTCAGTTCCAGGGGATTTAAAACAGCAAACCACTTGGGGTGGAGCCTAAATTTCCATTAACAGAGATGAAGAGGTCATAGCACATCAGAGAAGGCCAGGAGCTGTGTGGGCCACTGAGGAAAGGGGAGCTATGGGCTTGGCTTCTCCCCTCTCAGAGCCAGCCTCCCCACACTGGGCCTTGTACTGAGGAAAGCTTTCCTCTGCAGGGACCATGGTCTCAGCATCCCAGAGGATTTGGACCTTCCCATCCGGAAGGAGCTGTGGTCTCCATGCATGAGAGTTTATGTTCTTAGTCATCATCTTTGCTGATTTCACATTTATTTTGAGAAAAACACTTAAGTCTTAGGCCTTTTGGTTAGGCAAACTATCAAGATACATCATTGGGTGTATCTTATTTTAAATACAAAGGTTCAAAAGAGTGAAAAGCTCTGCATATTTTAAATTGTTGGGGATGGCTGAGGTTGAGAGTGTCTTTGTAAATGGTTCCCTTTCATTCATTTATGGATTCAACAAATGTGGGACCGACAGACACAGCCTCTCAAGAAGCTCCTCTCATGAGAGGAACTCTTGTGAGGGAGACAGTAAATACAAAACCGCAAAAATATAAAACTTCAAGTGACAGTAAGTGCTGTGAGGGGAGAACGAAGGATTTGGGGTGTCTGTATTTGGGGTTCTACAGGGAATATAGAGGAACTTTCTTCCAGTTGGGAGGTCAGGGAAGGTTTCCCTGAGGAAATTACTTTAGGCGAGACCACAGAAAGATGAGGAGTGGAAAAGGAGCCCAGAACAGTTTGCATAAAGAGGGAAGGGTTTGTACAAAGGCCCAAGACAGGGAATAGCTGGGAGATTTATGCCGTTATGAGTTTTAACGCTGGTGTGGCCTGAGCACTGAGTGGGATGGCAAGATGGAAAGAAGCTACCGATTCAGGATCTGTGGGCCACTCTAAAGATCTGTAATTTTCTACTAAGGGCATTGCAAACCTATTTATGGGTGAGGAAAATGTTTCTTTTTAACGAATAATATTCAGAGCAGGCAGTCCCTGCAGTCCTATTTTGGGCAAGGGGGTGGGTATACCCTGGTCAAAGCCATTACCCACAGGAAATTGGGAGGAAGGCCAGAAAGGTAGCCAAAAGAACCTGAGATGAATTTCCTCTTGAGAATGGAGACCACTGAGAGGCTTCCACAGGCATTGCTGAAGCACTTCTGTGAAACTGTTTCATGAGGCTGTGCATAGGCTCCAATCCAGACTGAAGAATCCAGACTCTGGGAGGTGAACTGGCCAGAGAGGTGGTGTCCTCCAGCGGGGGCGGGGGCAGCAAGTGAGCGGGTGTCTGGAAAACTGTGAGTCTTTCTATTTTGATGAGGTACCGATAGTTCATTTTTGCTTTTGTTTCCCTGGCCCCTGGAGACGTGCTGAGTAAGAAGTTGCTGCAGCCAAGGTCATAGAGGTTTTTGCCTGCTTTCTCCTCGAGGGTTTTGATGGCTTCCTGTCTTACATTTAGGTCTTTCATCCATTTTGAGTTTATTTCTGTATATGGTGTAAGAAAGTGGTCCAGGTTCACTCTTCTGCATGTCGCCATCCAGTTTTCCCAGCACCACCTGCTGAAGATACTGTCTTTATTCCATTGGATATTCTTTCCTGCTTTGTCAAAGGTTAGTTGGCCATATGTTTGTGGGTCCGTTTCTGGGTTCTCTATTCTATTCCATTGATCTGAGTGTCTGTTCTTGTGCTGGTATCATACTGTCTTGATGATTACAGCTTTGTAGTATAGCTTGATGTCTGGGATTGTGATGCCTCCTGCTTTGGTTTTCTTTTTTAAGATTGCTTTGGCTATCCGGGGTCTTTTCTGGTTCCATACAAATTTTAGGATTGTTTGTTCTAGCTCTGTGAAGAATGCTGGTGTTATTTTGATAGGGACTGAATTGAATATGTAGGTTGCTTTGGGTAGTATCGACATTTTAACAATATTTGCTCTTCCTATCCAGTTGCATGGAATATTTGTGTGTGTGTGTGTGTGTGTGTGTGTGTGTGTGTGTCTTCTTCTGCACAGTAAAGGAAACAATCAGCAAAACTAAAAGGCAACCAACAAAACAGGAGAAGATATTTGCAAATGACATATCAGATAAAGGGTCAGTATCCAAAATCTATAAAGAACTTAGCAAACTCAACACCCAAAAAAACAAATAATCCAGTGAAGACATGGGCAAAAGACATGAATAGACACTTCTCCAAAGAAGACATCCAGATGGCCAACCATCACATGAAAAAATGCTCAGCATCATTCATCATCAGGGAAATACAAATCAAAACCACAATGAGATACCACCTCACACCTGTCAGAATGGCTAACATTAACAACGCAGGCAACAACAGATGTTGGCGAGGATGCGGAGAAAGAGGATCTCTTTTGCATTGTTGGTGGCAATGCAAGCTGGTGCAGCCACTCTGGAAAACAGTATGGTGGTTCCTCAAAAAATTAAAAATAGAACTACCCTACGACCCAGCAATTGTGCTACTAGGTATTTATCCAAGGGATACAGGTATGTTGTTTCGAAGGGACACATGCACCCCCACGTTTATAGCAGCACTATCAACAATAGCCAAAGTATGGAAAGAGCCCAAATGTCCATCAATGGATGAATGGATAAAGAAAATGTGGTATATATACACAATGGACTATTACTCAACAATCAGAAAGAAATCTTGCCATTTGCAACTACGTGGATGGAACTAGAGGGTATTATGCTAAACGAAATTAGTCAGTCATAGAAAGACAAATATCATATGACTTCACTCATATGAGGACTTTAAGAGACAGAACAGATGAACATAAGGGAAGGGAAGCAAAAAGAATATAAAAACGGGGAGGGGGACAAAACATAAGAGACTCTTAAATATAGAGAACAAACAGAGGGTTGCTGGAGGGGTTGTGGGAGGGTGGATGGGCTAAATGGGTAAGGGGCACTAAGGAATCTATTCCTGAAATCATTGTTGCACTATATGCTAACTAATTTGGATGTAAATTAAAAAAATAAAATCAATAAAAAGCAAAAAAACAAAACTGTGAGCCTTTCCACAAGGGGATTGGTCAGAGTGTGGAAAGACCAACCGTAGTGGCATCTGACCTGAAAAAGGGCTTCGGGAGCCCAGGCGTCCGGGTGGAGGGAGTTGAGGGGTAGGAGAGAGGGAGTGCCCAGACAGGAACTGAAGTGGAGGCACTTGATCTTGAATGCTGGAGCATTTTCTCATACCTACTTTTTTAAGACTTCTCTTTTGTGCCTCATAGTTCACCCCAAGATTTTGGCGAAGTCTGCGGACCTTTCACCTGTGCTGATGCAAATCATTGCACGGTCTGTGTTCGCACCTCAGACTCAAGGATGGCTTTCCCAATGGCCCCCTCCTGCCTCTCTTCTGAGGCCTCCAAGATGCTGACAGCACCTTTCAAGAGAAGGTAGTGGTCCTGGAGCCCCAGGAGGTAATGAATCAGAACACGGTAAAATGGAAAAAACAAGCAAAGTGTGAACATGAGAGACTCCCCGCCCCCAAATATTCTACAAAGGCCAGAAGCTTGACAGACAAATCTGATAATGCAAGCAAGAGCTCTTTAGTCAGCAGAACCCTTACATGACACAGGATGAACTAATTAGGCAGCTTTATGAGTGACCCCTCTTTCCTCTTTGACCCTCTCAAAAAGAAGATAGTTATAATCCATGCTAGTGAGGAAGATGCCACATTCAGGGCCGTGTCTTCAGATGCAGAAAGCTATGGCAACCATTCTATATTAATTTTTTTAATGTTCATTTTTATTTTTGAGAGAGGGAAGGAGAGACAGTACGAGTGGGGCAGGGGCAGAAAGAGGAGACACAGAATCCGAAGCAGGCTCCAGGCTCTGAGCTGTCAGCACAGAGCCCCAGACAGGGCTCAAACTCACGAACCTTGAGATCATGACCTCTGCAGAAGTCAGACACTTAACTGACTGAGCCACCCAGGTGCCCCAGTAACCATTCTAAAGTAGGAGACACAGGGGAGCCTGGGTGGCTCAGTGGGTTAAGCCTCTGACTCTTGATTTGGGCTCAGGTCATGATCTTACAGTTGTGAGATCGAGTCCTATGTCACCCTCCACGCTGGGCATGGAGCCTGATTAAGATTCTGTCTCCCTGTGCCCCTTTCCCCTGCTCACACACCCCCTTTCTCTCTAAAATAAATAAGTAAATAAAGTAAAGTAGGAGGCACAAACTCCCATCTGGCTACAGGATGCAGGCATATGTAGAGAATAAGCAGGCCACAGGAAGACCACAAAGCTGATGGAGCATGACTCAGTTCTGGCCAATTATTATCATATTGATGGGGAAGACCTATGCTGCCTAATTTTCCCATTTAAAAAAAGCCCACATAAATATAGATTATAATGTGAAATTTACAAGTTTTTATGTATTTGCAACTAATTCAAAATTTATAAAATGCATACCAAATCTGTTTGAGGTTGGATATTATATTCATTTCCTATGGCACTGTAACGAATTGCCACCAACTTGGTGACCTGAAGCAGCACAGGTGTATTCCCTTACTGTTCTGGAGGTCAGAAGTCTGACATCAATTTTCCTGGGCTGAAGTCAGGGCGTCACCAGGTCCGCATTCCTTTTGGAGGCTCTGGGGGAGAATCTGCTTCTTCTCATTTCCTAGGTTCTGGAGGCAGTCTGCATTCTGTGGCTCATGACCCCTTCCTCCACCCCTCGCGTCCACATTCTCATCTCTTATCACTGTGTCAAATCTCCCGCTGTCTCCTACTTACAAGGGCATCTGTGATTAACTGGAGGGCCCGACCAACTGGATAATCCAGAATAACCTTCCCATTTCAAGACCCTTAACTGAATCACATCTGCAAAGTCCCTTTTGCCGTTTGAGATTATACTCACAGGTTCCAGGGATTAGGACCTGAATATCTTTGGAGCCATTATTCATCCCATCACAGGTATGTAGTTGGATATAGCCCTCAGATTTGAGCCTATCAGAGATTTTCCTCCAGCTAGAATAAAATATCCCTCAATTACCCCAATACTTTGGTCCCTGAACCTATGATTCTTTTTTTTAACAGCTTTATTGAAGTTTAATGTTAATACCATAAAATAACATATTCATCCATTGTAAGTGTACAATTCAATTATTTTTAGTAAATGTATAGAGCTGTGCAACTATTGCAACGATCCAAATTTAGAACGTTTTCATCACCCCAAAAAGTTCCCTTGCAGGGCTCATTTGCAGTCAGTCCCTATTCCCAGATCTAGCCCAGGCAACCACTGACCTACTTCTACGTGTATAAATTTGCCTTTTCTGTATAGTTCACATAAATGGGATCACACAAGATACAGTCTTTTGTGTCTATAATGTTTTTGAGGTTCATCTATGTCATGTGTGTATCAGTTATCAGTAATTATTCCTTTTAATTGCTGAGCAGTCTTCCAGTGTGAATACACCACATTTGGTTTATCCATTAACCTGTTGATAGGCGTTTGGATTGTTTCCTGGTTTTAGCTATTATGCATAATGCTGCTACGAATATTCATGTACAAATCTTTGTGTGGACATGTTTTCATTTCTCTCAGTAGATAGTTAGGAATGGAATTTCTGGGTTGAAGGGTAGGTTTATTTTTAACTTTTTAAGAAACTGCCAAACTGCTCTCCAAAGTGGCTGTACCATTTTACACTCCTGTTGGGAATGTATGAGGGATCCAGTTTCTCCACATCCTTGCCAACAGTTGTATAGAATATCTTTTTCCCGTTGAATTTCCTTGGCACCTTCGCCAAAAGTAAATTGACCTTACATGTGAAGTCTTATTTCTGACTCTCAATTCTGGGCCATTGGTCTATATGTCCATCTTACTATTGGTACCACATTGTTTTGATTACTATAGTTTTGTAGTAAGTTTTGCAATCAGAAAGTCTGAGTCCTTCAACTTTATTCTTTTTCAAAAATTTTTTGGCTATTCTGGATCCTTTGCATTTCCACTTTGATGATAGAATTAGTTTGTCAATATCTACAAAGAAGGCAGCTGGGACTTGGATAGGGATTACATTAAATTTGTACATCAGTGGGGCGCCTGGGTGGCGCAGTCGGTTAAGCGTCCGACTTCAGCCAGGTCACGATCTCGCGGTCCGTGAGTTCGAGCCCCGCGTCAGGCCCTGGGCTGATGGCTCAGAGCCTGGAGCCTGTTTCTGATTCTGTGTCTCCCTCTCTCTCTGCCCCTCCCCCGTTCATGCTGTCTCTCTCTGTCCCAAAAATAAATAAACGTTGAAAAAAAAAATTTAAAAAAAAAATTTGTACATCAGTTTGGGCAGTGTTGCCATGTTAAGAATAGGTTTTTGGGAATTTCTTAGGAATTTGTATATACAGGACCATGTCATCTGTGAATACACTTTTACTTCCTTTCCAATGTGGGTATCTTTTTTTTTACTTGTTTACTTTTTTACTTTTTACTTACTATTCAGATTTTATATTCTTGAATCAATTTTCATGATCCATATCTTGCTAGGAACTTGTCCATTTCAACCAGGTTATTGAATTTGTAGTATTCCTTTATATTCTTTTTATTTCTGTAGGATCAGTCGTGATTTTGCAATTCATATTTTTTCTTTTTCTTTTTCTTTTTCTTTCTCTTTTTTTTTAAATTTTGGTCAGCCTAACTAAAGATATGTCAATTTTGTTAATCTTTTCCAAAAAACCTAACTTTTTTTTTATTGATTTTTGTCTCTGTTGTTTTTCTGTTTTCTATTTCATTTGTTTACACTTTAATCTATATTATTTTCTACCTTCTGCTTGCTTTGGACTCAGTTGGCTCCTTCTCTCCAGGTTATTAATGTGGAAGCTTAAGTTATTGATATGAGACCATTTTTTCTTTTCTAATATAGGTGTTTAAAGTTATATCTTTCCCTAAAAGCACTGCTTTTGCTGCCTCCCATAAATTTTGATACGTCGAATTTTCTTTTTTTTTAATGTTTTTATTATTTTTGAGATAGAGAGAGAGCAAGCAGGGGAGAGTCAGAGAGAGGGGGGGAGAGAGAATTCCAAGCAGGTTTTGCACTGTCAGCATGGAGCCCAACACAGAGCCTGAACCCATGAACCCTGAGATCATGACCTGAGCTGAAATCAAGAGTCGGATGCCTAGCCGACAGAGCCATCTAGGCACCCCAAGTTTTCTTTTTTATTCAGTTCAAAAATAATTTTCCTTGTGATTTTTTCTTTGAACCATGGGTTATATCAAAATGTGTTCTTTATAAGACACTCCTAAATATACAGAACAAACAGAGGGTTGTGGAGGGGGATGGGCTAAAAGAATAAGGGGCATTAAGGAATCTACTCCTGAAATTGTTGCACTATATGCTAACTAACTTGGATGTAAAATAAATGAATGAATGAATGAATGAATGAACAAATAAATAAAAATTTTTTAAAGAATGTATTGTTTAATTTCCAAGTACTTAGGCATTTCCCAAATTTCTATCTACTTCCAATCTACTATCAATTTAGTATTGTCTAGAATATTAATTTGGGACTATTATGGGTATACTTCCTCTTTTTCCTTTTTTCAGTCTTAAGTTTGCTGTTCTTGCTGTTGTTGTTCAGACAACAGAAATTTCACCAATGTATCAAATCACTCTTACTCTATTTCTTGCAAAGTCTCCTGGATTTGTATCTCTTCATATTTGTGTATTGCCTCCAAAATGTTTTAAACATTTTTTGTTATGAAAATTTCCAAACTTCTAGAAAAGTAAATTCAATAAACATCAATATATCCCTCCACCTATATTTAATAATTGTTAACATTTTGTAAACAACTTGCTTTATATATTAGGATAAACCATTTGGAATCATTCCATTTACCTTTTCATGCATCCTTGCTTTCTGGCACTCCAGAGATGTTTTCTCATGTGGCTCTTTTTATGAGAAGCATTTTGAGAACTTGTTGCCTGAGAATTTTTTTCACGTTTAAATGACAACCTGGCTGGATATAAAACTTCAAGTTCAAAATTATTTTCTTCTGGTACTTAAGAAATATTATTCCACTATCTTCTTACGCCCAGTGTTGCAACGGAGAGATCTAATGTCGATCTAATACTTTTCAATTTTTCTCTTTGGTATTTTTAGATTTTACCATCTGGTATCTTGTGTGGGTTTTCCCTTCTCTCTTTTATTTTCCAGTCTGTAGCCCTTCCAATCTGAAGCCATTCATTCTTTTCAAACCTGGAAAATGTGTGTCTATTATTTCTTCAAATATATTCTTCTATGCATTTTCATTTTTTCCTTCTGAATTCCTGTTATAGATGTGGGCATTTACTTCTACCTTCCTGATCTCCCAATTTTATTTTTTTAACTCCTCATTCTTTTTTTAAATTATTTTTTATTTTTTATTTATTTTAGAAAGGGACAGAGTGTAAGCAGGGGAGGGGCAGAGAGAGGGAGACACAGAATCTGAAGCAGGCTCCAGGCTCTGAGTTGTCAGCACAGAGCCCAATGAGAGGCTCAAACCCATGAACCATGAGATCATGACCTGAGCTGAAGTCGGACACTTAACCGACTGAGCCACCCAGGTGCCCCTATCTCCTCATTCTTTAATGAGTCCTTTTTGGAGTGTTTCTCAAAATGATATTCTCTAATTAATTTATTTTTCATCGGTTATATATCTCACTTATTGTGCTCTTTATTTCAACTACTATCTTTTTCTTACCTAATATTTTCATTTGGCTCTTCTAAACTTTTTCTGGTTTTTGCTTTATAGTGCTAATATTACTTTTGTATATTTGTAGAGCTGATTTGAAATCCCTGGTCCATCTGTACTAATTCTCCTGCTTCTGTCCTCCTGTTTCTTCTGATGTTACATGTGATGCATTTTGCTTTTCTTTTGGTTTAATTTTATGCCTTGAGTGTACCACTACTTAGGCTTGTGGGACTATATTCCCTGAGGGTATTCCCTACTCTGCTCCATACAGCCTTTTGGGGAGGGACAGAAGGCCACTCAGTGTCTGTTAGCCTATTAAGTTCAAGGAGAGAACAGGGACTCCGATCTCTAGTAGGGCACCCCAGGCACCACACAATCACATGGCATCACCTCTGCTTGTCTTCACCTGGCCCCAAACTCCTTGGGGTCTTGGTTTTATTCCTCCCCTCCCGCCGGGCTGGAAGGAAGCTGCCTTTCCCGATTGGAAGGGCCAGCCTGGGGATTTGGAGGGCAAAGAGTAAAGGAGTGAGGATACACTCAAAGACAGTTGTTCCCCTAATTTATCTACTCTTGACCCTGACAGGGCTTTCATGCTGTTCTGAGTTCATTCCCATGGACACCCTGACCAGTGGCCTGAGCCACTGCCTCTGCAGTTCTACAGAGACAGGCAATGTCTGTCTGATGCAAAGGTGTGGGAGAGGCAAGAACAGAAAGTCCATTACTTTTCTTTTATCCTTATGATTACTGTCACCTCTGCCTCAGGCTGCAACTACTCTACACACACACACACACGCACACACGCACGCACGCACGTGCAATTTTGTTCTAAAGAGGCTTTTAGCTCCCCAGGTGTTTCTTCTTTGTTGTTGCTATTTCCTGGATTTCATACTGCTCTCTATAATTCCTCCTATGTTTAGTTTGGAGAGGAGGCCAGCAGCCCAAGTGAATTCTCATCTTGGCAGAATTGGAACAGTCAAGAGATGTCTATTAGTCAAAGGAGAGGTAAACTAGACCATTGGATAGGTAAGGAAAAGAATAGACTGGGCCTAGAGATACATATTTGGGAGTCATCAGGGCATATGTGGCTTTTCAAGCCACGAACCTGGATGAGATCTCTTGGGGAAGGATTATAGATATAGGAGGCACCTTTTGAAGAATATACTCTGGTGGTGCATGGGTGGCTCAGTCGGTTAAGCATCTGGCTCTTGATTTCCGCACAGGTCAAGATCTCACGATTTGTGGGATCAAGCCCTGCATTGGGCTCTTCGCTTGCAGCATGAAGCCTACTTGAGATTCTCTGTCTCCCTCTCTCTGTGTCCCTCCCAACTCTCTCTCTTGCACAGGCTCTCTCTCTCTCTCAAAATAAATAAATAGACATTTTTTTAAAAAGAAAAATATATCCCTTACTGTAAATAAAAGTTTAGATCTGGCTTCTATATCAATCTCTTATCAGTTTGGCCAGTGTGAATCGGTCCTGGTGAGACTGCTCACTTTGGGGACCCCACGAAATTCAAGTGTCTGGCCCAGCAAATCTAAAGCTCAGACTCTGACCTACAGGGTCTCCATAGTTCTGTGCCAAGCCCCACCACCAGACTCCCTCTGTTAATATTTCCTTTATCATTTTAACTTCCTGAGATAATGTGAGCAGCAGAAAAAATGGTGCTTATGAAAATGTTTTGGCAAGTCACAGGGTGTGAACAACCATAAAACACCGAATCATTCTAACTGTAAATGGCCTCTTTCTCTATGAGCAGGCAAACAGGTGTTCACATGATCACAGGAAACTCCAGGACGTGAGGAATAGCCTGTGCACAGGCACGAGATCTAGGAGTCAGGCGACAGCAGATCCTGAGGCGGATGGAAGAGCACTACTGATGTGTTGTAACTGCCTGAGGGGTGCCCAGAAGCTCAGATGGGCTCCGACTCAGCCAGGAAGTTAACTGAAGGGTGAGTGAAAGCACAGACAAAGAAGAACATGCGATCAAAGACAACACATAGGAAAGCCAGAGACAGAAGTGTAGAAAAGCTGAGACCTGGTAGGAAAGGGAGGGCACTTCAGTTCTTAAGATCTTCTAACACTCATAAATCCTCACTGTTCTGTGATTTCCTAAACAGACCTTGTCCCCCAACCCACTCCATCAAGCCATAGCCAAGCTTTGGTCATGACCAAAACCAACCCAGTGTTGATACCATAACCTCTCAATACACCACTTTGTGACCACAACCTCCTGTTCCTCCAGCCCCTACATGCTTAGTCTCACAACACTTGCTCTTCAATCTTATTGAGGCTTCTAATCCCTTGAAAACAGTCAGCAAGTATTGGTTGAGCATCTACTATGTGCCAGGTATGGTATCAGGTGACTTCCTTCCTCATTCCCTTCCTTGTTCAACTGGATTCTAAGAGGCATCACTTCACCCATTTCTGACAGCTCTCTCAACCTGGCCCCTGAATCTCCCCTGCACCCGTCCTAAACAAGGGTCACCATTCAATGTCAATGACCCTGCTCCGTAGTCAGGCCCCAATGCTTTCACCCCCCCACCCCAGCCATCACACACACTCAGAGAAATGAGCCACTAATGCCCTGGAATGATATTCACAGGATGCTTCCTGAACAAATCACCCTGACCCATCTACCCTTCTCAACCTGTTCCTGATCCTTCAGACTCTGTTCCTAGTTTCCTGTTTTCCCGTTCAGGACCATATCTCATCCCTCACACCTGGCTCAGGCAGATGTCTTTGCTCCCAAACTCCGTCTTATTGGAAACTTTACTCACCTGCTCCTATCTGCTGTCTTCCTTGCCCTTCTGACGCTTTTCATAGGTGAGCTTCCCACCTCGATGCTGGCGTCCCCTCATCCCTGCAGCCTACCATCCACCCCACCCGCAGCTCTTCTTAAAGTCATCAATAGCCTCTGGTTGCCAAATTGAGTGGACTCTGCAGTCCTGCCTTGGCCTCTCTGAGGCAATTGACAATGCAGACAACTTCCTTCTTAACAGGGAATTTACGGAAGTAACATGTAAGTATATTCTCATTGTACCAGAAAAAAAGAAGAAATCAAACCATACTGATGTATATAAAGAGTAAAACTCCGCCTTAGCCCCCACCCTACCTAGCTTTCTCCTGCACCATAGGTAACTATTATTAACAGATTGCCTGGAGCTCTTCAAGGCCTGTTTCTATTTATTTGCCTCCATATATATTGACTAGGACTTTTTCTTGGACAATTTCAAATACACCCAAAGAGTGGAGAGAACAGTTTAATGAATTCCCATATGAGTATTAAACAATTATCAAACCTTTGTCAAACTTACTTCATCTTTTCCTTGTGTGTGTGTGTGTGTGTGTGTGTGTGTGTGTGGGTGTGGGTGTGTGTGTTCATGTGCTGCTACTGAAGTATTTTAAATAAATTCTACACTTAATGCATCTCTAAAATATGTCAATGTTTTCTTACAAAGATGTAATGTCATTATCACATTTAACAATAATTCCTTGGATTTCTGTAATAGTAGGTCATATTCAAATTTCCCCAGTTGTCTCAAAATGTCTTTTTTTATAGTTGGTCTATTTGCATTAGGACTCACATACTGAATTTGGTAATTGTGTTTCTTAAATTTCTCTTAGTCTAGAGCAATCCCTCTTTTGTTGTTTTTTGTTTATGCATTTTGAAATTTTATAAATATCATGTAAGTGACTTCGTAGTATTCATTTTATGTATATATAATAATTTACTTAGGTGTTCAGCTAATGATGAAACGTAATCTTACTCCAGTTTTTCGATAAACAATACCACAATAAAAATCACCTCACTGAGTACACTGAATATTAAAAAACACAGATTAGACACAGCTGAAAAGAGAAATCATGAAGAAATTGTTGAAGGAATTACTTAAAACACAGCAAAGAGAAAAAGGAGAAGAATATTGTGACAGAGGATATAAGAGTTATGGTGTACAGAATGAAAGGACCTGTCATTTGTCTAATTGAAATCACAGGGTGTGCCTGGGTAGCTCAGTTGGTTAAGTATCAGACTTCAGCTCAGGTCATGAACTGATGGTTCATGAGTTTGAGCCCCATGTTGGGCTCTGTGCTGACAGCTCAGAGCCTGGAGCCTGCTTCAGATTCTGTCTTCCTCTCTCTCTGCCCCTCCCTTGCTCATGCTCTGTCTCTCTCTCTCAAAAATAAACATTAAAAAAAAGAAAGAAATCATAAGACGGGGTCACCTGAGTGGCTCAGTCAGTTAAGTGTCTGACTTAAGCTCAGGTCATATTCACACAGTTCTTGCGTTAGAGCCCCAAGTCATTGGGCTCTCCTCTGACAGCTTGGAGCCTGGAACCTGCTTTGGATTCTCCCTCTCTCTCTGCCCCTCCCCTGCTTGCACGTTCTCTCTCTCTCTCTCTCTCTCTCTCTCAAAAATAAATTAAATAAATGAGCATTAAAAAAAGAGAGAAATCACAGGAAGGCATTATGGAAAGAATGTAGGAGAAGCAATATGTGAAGAGGAAAAGGAAGAGTATTCCAGAACTGATGAAATATATGAACTCACAACACAGGATGCACCATATGATAGCAAGCAGAATAAATAAAAAGAAATCCACCCCAGATGCTTATAAGGAAACTGAAGAATACTAAAGACAGAGTTGTAAAAGCAGCCAGAGATTAAAGTTTTTAAAAGTTCAGTTGAAAACCTTTGTAGTCTTAAAATTGAATTGGAAACATAGATATGAACTCACTATTTCCTTTTCTTTCTAAATAATAGGTATTTTCCAGCTCTGTCCTCTGTAGAAATGACAACCTGGTAGCAATAAGCACCCTTAACAACCAAAGTTTGCTCTCTAAATATCATTCTCACTAAAAGGAACCAGCGTTCCCTGGAAAAATGGCTGATTCCATATCTGAGGCAGGAAATATACAAGATGGACCTAGGAGATTTCATTGACTCATAAAGTAATAAAGTTGTCAATGACTACCAGAGTAATGCCAAAAGGTTACAGGAGCCAAACTGAAAGGACTAAAGATGGGATAATCTCAGCATCTAAAATAATAATGACTGTATTTTATTGAGCACATTAAATACACAAACTTCCATAATTTGATAATCTCACACACATACCCTTCATTAGTTACCTTGATATGACATCAAGTGCATTTCAATCAAGTAGTTGATGAAAATTTTCTAATAGATTAATTCCAACTAATAAATGGAGAAGGAATGATAGAATTAGGAGGAAATAACCATTTTGTGCCCTCTAATTCAGTAATGGATGCATTTAACATCAAAGTGCAATAACCAAACACAATTATGCTTCTTAGCATAATGCAACTAGAATGCCATCTACGACAGCATTTTGCCAAAATAACCTAAATCTAATCAACTCTCTAGAGTGAACTACCAATTTATGGGAAATACAGGAGCTAGAGGAACAAGTGAGATGACACCATGAGGAAGCAATCAGACAAATCCTGATTGTTGATATTCCACAAGACAAATGGCCTATTTTTAATCAAGACATGAATGGCATAAAAAAGGAGGTGGAGTGGGGCTGTGATAGATGAAAAGAGACTTAATAGCCATATCAACCAAATGCATGATGTGGACTCTGGATGCTGAGTCAAACAAACCAACTGTAAAAAGACCTTTTTGAGACAATCAGAGAAATTTGAACATGCATGAGGAATTAGATGATATTAAGAGATTAGCAAAAATAAAATAAAGCAAAAAATCCTGAGTTATCAACAACACAATCTAATCCTTATGTATATCTGGAATTTGCTCTTTTTTAACTTTTTTTTTTTTTTAAGTAAGCTCTACACCTAACAAGGTGCTTGAACTCAAGGCCCTGAGATCAAGAGTCACATGTTCTACTGACTGAGCCAGCCAGGCACCCATGGAATTTGCTTTAAATACTCCAGCAAAAACAAAACAAAATGCCTCAGGGAAGGGGAGGCAGAATAGAGGAAACACTATTGACAAAATATCCTTAACTGTTGATGCCAGGTGTTGGGAATGTGGAAGTTCATTAAACTCTTCTCTCTACTTTGGGGTATGTTTGAAATTTTCCATAAAAAAAATTTTTAAGGCAATCAGAAAGGAAAGTCATATCACCTACAAGTAAACAACGATTAAGCTGACAAAGATTTCTCAACAGCAAGAGTGGAATACAGAAAATAGCAAAATAATATACTAAAGGATTAAAAGGAAGTAACTGCCAGGATTGAATTATATATTCAGCAAAACTGTCTTTGAAGAATGATGTGAATTAGGGACGTATCTAAATAAACAAAAACTGATGTTTAGCACTAATAAACCTGTTTTAAGGGACTGCTAAAGAATGTTCTTTCAGGAAGAAGGGGAAAATCCTAGAAGGAAAATCAGAGATTCAAGAAGGAATGGTGAGCAAAGAAATCGGTAAACAAGCAGGTATGGTTGCCTGTATAAAATGATTCTAGTAATGTCTAATTCATGTAAAGACAGAATTAAAATAACAAACAATAATGGCATCTGGGAACATGGTATGTCTCTCCATTTATTTCACATTTCTTTTCTTTTTTTATTTATTTTTTTAAACTTTTTTTTTAATGTTTATTTTTGAGAGCGAGAGACAGAGTGTGAGTGGGGGAGGGACAGAGAGAGGAAGACACAGAATCTGAAGCAGGCTCCAGGCTCTGAGCCGTTAGCACAGAGCCCAATGCAGGACTCAAACCCACCAACTGTGAGATCATGACCTGAGCCAAAGTCTGATGCTCAACCGACGAGCCACCCAGGCGCCCCTCTTCTTTTCTTTTAAGCAATGCTTTAGAGTTTTCTCTAAATGGGTGGTGCACTTTTTAAAAAAAGTAAATCCTAGGTATTGTATTTTTTTTTGTTTTTATTGTGCAAAATATACATAACATAAAATTTACCATTTTAACTACTGTTAAGTGTATAGGTACAGTATTTTATAGTTTCTAGTCACTACTAGAAATGGTATGTTTTGATCTTCATGGTTTGTTTTGTTTTGTTTTTGAATGTTTGTTTATTTTTTAGAAAGAGAGAGAGAGAGAGAGAGTGCATGTGCAAGCAGGGGAGAGGCAGAGACAGAAGGGGACAGAGGATCCAAAGTGGGCTCTGTGCTGACAGCAGACAGCCCAAAGCAGGGCTTGAACTCACAAACTCATGAAATCATGTCAGATGCTTAACTGACTGAGCCACCCAGGCACCCCAACCTTTATGTTTTTTAATCACTTACTATCGGTATGTAAAAGAACTGTTGATTCTTGTATGTTGATCTTGTATTGGCCACTTAATTCTCTTGTTAGTTATAATAATTTTTCCGGTATCCCTCTTTTCTGGGTACATAACAACATCTGCAAATAATGATATTCTGGTTTCTTCCTTTCCAAAAATTGTACTTTCTTTGTGTCTTCTTGTCAAAGTAGGATCTACACTACATGTTGAATAATGACAGCAATAAAGCACATTTTTGTCTTGGTCTTACATGTTATAGGAATGACTTCAATATTTTACCATGAAGTTTGTTCTTGATTCCTCGGAGTTTCCTTTTGTTAAGGAAGGTTTTTTGTGTTTGTGTGTGTGTGTTTGTTTTTTAATTTTTTTTCAACGTTTATTTATTTTTGGGACAGAGAGAGACAGAGCATGAACGGGGGAGGGGCAGAGAGAGAGGGAGACACAGAATCGGAAACAGGCTCCAGGCTCTGAGCCATCAGCCCAGAGCCTGACGCAGGGCTCGAACTCACGGACCGCGAGATCGTGACCTGGCTGAAGTCGGACGCTTAACCGACTGCGCCACCCAGGCGCCCCGTGTGTTTGTTTTTTTAATGTATTGTTTCTATTAAGTACTTACCTCTCTAGCTAAGGGCCCCATCTTCTCTCCAGCCTCTTGATTTTATCTCTCTTTTCCCACCCTCTGGACCATACATTGTACAGATCCTGGGACCAGGCTGGCAAAGTCTCTTTTATTTATTTTATTTTTTTAAGTGTATTTATTTTGTGTGTGTGTGTGTGTGTGTGTGTGTGTGTGTGAGAGAGAGAGAGAGAGAGAGAGAGAGAGAGAGAGAGAGAGAGAGGCAGAGAAAGAATCCCAAGCAGGCTCTGCACTGTCTGCACAGAGCCTGATGCAGGGCTCAAACCCACAAACTGTGAGATCATGACCTGAGCCAAAATCAGAGTCAGACGCTTAACAGACTGAGCCACTCAGGTGCCCCCCCCTTTTTTAATGTTTTACTTATTTTTGAGAGAGAGACAGAGAGAGAGAGCGTGCACATGCACTCATGAGTGGGGAAAGGGCAGAGAGAGGGGAGACAGGATCCAAAGCAGGCTCTGCACTGACCATAGTGAGCCCAATGCAGGGTTCGAACTCATGAACTCTGAGATCATGACCTGAGCCGAAGTTGGATGCTCAACTGACTGAGCCACCCAGGGGTCCCCAAAGTCTCTTCTTTAGAGGGCTGGCAATGGGGACACTCATCTACTTTAAAATTCTCTCATCCCTTGTCATCCACCACACTCTCCCTTGGTTATTCTACAACTTCGCTGATATGCCCACCCTCTCTCTTCCCAGCCCCTTAAAAAGATACTGATGCTCCCCAGTCCTCTGCCTTTGGCTTGCCTCGTGCTCATGCTCCCTATGCAATCTCAGCTACTTCAGACATTGCACTTATTGCAACATGACCCCAAATCTGCATGTTTAACTGCCCCCCCGCCCGTCTTCCCCAAAGCTCCAGAACTGTATACTAGTTGCCCAGTACGCGTCTCCCATCGGATATCCGTCAGGACCTCACATTCCACAGGTTCAAACCCCACTCACTTTCTCTGAGTACCACCACACCTCTCCCCTCCTGTATTCCTGAGTTTGGGGTGGCATACAGGAGAGAAGCGTGAAAGGCAGCTCATTTCTCCCTCATACTTGCTCCCCACATTCTGTACCATAGGCGAACCTTCCCATCGGAGCCTACCACACATACCCCGCCCCGCACGGAGCAGAGGCGAACTCAGGTCTCCCTCTGCTGGCGATTTGAAGAACTACAGTTCCTTCCTGTGGCCGCGCTCCCACAGTGGCTGGCCTGAACAGGGCTTGGACTCCAGAGTTTCCGCTGAATAAGGTCGTTTTGCCCCTATCAGCAAGGCTGCCCTTTCGGGAAGTCAGCAAGCGGCGAGGAAATTAGTCATCCCCTCCTCTTCTAGATCCTGGACATCCCACTGCCCCCACATTTCCACCATGCACACCCCCCCTCCACCCCTTTTCCTCGCAGTTCCTCCCTCCTATCCTGGCTCGCAGCCCGATGGGACCTCCCAGAAGACAGAAGCCCCTTTTCTCCTGGGCTCAGCCAGCGGTGCCGGTGCCAAGCAAATGTAAGGTGGGCATGCAGCCTGCTGGACTAGACGCTGGGCATGGAGGGATCTCATCTCGCTTTTCAGCGTGTGGAAAGAAGTGTCCCTTCTGATGCAGCCCTGAGGATATGCAGCTTAAAAGGCACCCTTTCCCCCTGGATGGAGGAGGGCGGGGCTAGGGAAGTGTGAGGGTAAACCCTTGCCAGGTCCCACAGCTTGGTGCCCTGAGAGCAGGCTGGATTTCATTCTCCCATAGCATCTTGTTAAGTAAGGTGCCCTGGGATCACAGCTCTGCTGCCTCTGAGATAGGTCCCATAGCGTCAGGGAGAAACAGAGAAACAACAGACAAAAGAAGATGGTGGAGGGAGGCCAACAGCTTCTCCCGTCATTCAGAAGGTGGAATCAACTAGGCTTGGGGTTAATTAAAGTCATTAATATTAATTGAGTGTCCTGAGTGCCAGGCACTGTGTGGAGGTTGAGGAAGAGGGGGAAGTGACTCCTAAGTCCTCACATGAGAAACTGAAATGGGGACAGAGAAGAAGAGACTGGAGAGACTAGGGGAGGGAGATGATGGGCCCTGTGTGGACAAGCCCAGTGTAGTGAATCTGAGACCTCCAAGTGAGAGGCCCAGAGGACAGCTGACATACAGGCCAGAGCTCAGGCCCAACATCAGACAGCTGATGGGACCTGGTGGGAGCCCCTCACATACAGACATAACTGAAGCCAAGGGGTGAGTGTGTTCCCCAGACAGGGGGTGTAGAACGAGGAGGGAAGAGGGCCAAGGAGAGAGCAGGCCCAAGAGCATTGGCTCTGAAGGGGCCACAGAGGAGCAGGCAGACAGGGAAAAAGGGAGAAAGTGTGTGGAAACCCAGAAGAAGGAGGCAGGGGCCAGCAGCAGGAAGGCCCAGGGTAATAAAGGCCCCAAGAAGGGTCTGTTAGACTTAGCTACAAGGAGACTGGGGGAACGGTTTTGCTGAATGGTGCCAGGAAGAGGTGTACTACAGTGGACCGAGGGTTTGGGGATGAGGAAGGGGAAGAAGCTGTGAATGTACACATTACTGGGGAAATAAGAGCGTTGCTTATTTTCATGGAAAAGACCAAAGCAAGGTCTGGAAAGGGATCAAGGGGTGGAGGTTGAAGATAAAGGACAACAGGGGTGAAAGAGGAGGTAGTATAACATGTGGCCCCAAACAATGTGACCAGAAGTAATCCGTTTTGAGAAGGGATGATAGTACTTAAATATCCAAAAAGGGATTGGTTAGGTCAAATAAATGTCTCCCAATATGGGATTTAGTGCAAAAATAATTGCCCAATGATAGGCAACAAATTGGAACAAACACAACCTCTAACAATATATTTTTAAATGTTTTGTTATGTTTTCTTATCATAAAACAATACACAGGAAATGCACAGTTAAAAACAATACACAGTTATTTCAGGAAAAATCAGAATACACCATCAAACAAAGGCACTTTAGAAAACACCCATAATTCCACGCACCCAAAGTCACTTATACTGGTACTCTTGGTCCCCAATCCTTTCCTGTGCATGTATCATTATTCTGCAAGAAGTGGGATCATAGCATGCATATTAGGATATGTGTTCTTTATAGCTCCTGCTGCAGAGCAAATTACCCCAATTCTTAGTGGTCTAAAACAACAGATATTTACAGTGAATCCTCATTATTCATGTATTCTGTATTTGCGAACTTACTCGCTAAAATTAATTTGTAAGCCCAAAATCAATACTTGAAGTGCTTTCATGGTCATTTGCAGACAGGCGCAGAGCAAGGAAAATTTTAGGTTGCCCTATACACACATTCCCAGCTGAGACTGAACAAGGTGATGCTCCGCCTTCTTGTTTCAGCTCTCATGTCTGTGTAGTGCCATGTTTTTCTATACTTTCTGTTGGTGATTTCACAGCTTAAAATGGCCCCCCAGTGCAGGGCTTCCATGCTGTCTAGTGTTCTTTAGCACAAGAAAGCTTACGGAGAAAACGTGCGTTACATAACCTTTGTTCAGACACGAGTTCTGGTGCAGCTGGCCATGAGTTCAATGTTAATGAATCAACAATATATATTAAATACAGTATTCTTAAACAGAAATACACATGAAACAAGGCTACATATTGATCAGTTGGAAATGTGACCAGAGGCTAACAGGAAACTAACCGCGTATTTACCCTAAGAGCAACGGTTCAGTATTCGAGAAGTCAGTGTTCTTGGTGACTTTATAGAACCAACTGCTGTGAACAACAAGACTCAATTGTGTTATGTCACACTTTCTGTGGGCCAGAAATTTGGGAGCAGCTCAGCGGGGAGGTTTTGGCTCATGGTGTCTTACGAGGCTGTGGTCAAATGTCAGTGGGCACTGTGATTATCTGAAGGCTTGTCTGAGGCTGGAGGCTCTGCTTCCAGGATGGCTTCCTCTCGTGGCTGTTGGCAGGGGGCCCCAGTTCCTTGTCTCCCCAGAGGGCTGCTTGAATGTCCTATAGAAGAGCACAGGAAGGGGGAGGCTGCAATGCCTCTGATGCCCTAGTCTTAGAAGTCTGCAACACCACAAGCAACTCACTAAGCCCAGCCCATGCTCAAGGGAGGGATAATCAAAGAATTTTTGGACATTTTTAAAAGCCCACCATACAATATGTCTGAGAAAATACACAAGATACTAATAATACTTGTTTCCTGTGGGGAAAAGAACTAGGTGGCTGGGAGACGGAAAGGGGAAAGATTTTACTTTGTACCCCTTTTATCTTTAAAATTTTTAACAATGTAAGTCTATTCTTTATCCAAAAATAAATAAATTGAATTTTAAATGACTCTAGAATATTATTATTATTTTGACCAAATAGCTATGCTGTTCAGCTTGATTTGGGCCAAACTGGTTTCAGTCCAGCTTAATTTCTAAAATGAGATCTCTGGGAAGACAGGACAAGTTGGAGCAGGAGCAGAGGTTGGATTCATGGTGAAGAGGAGAGAAGTCTGGGGGCAAGAGTTGAAGTATTCCCTTTCTAAGGCAGTACTTTCTCTGTGATGTGGGGAACTTTGGGGGAAGTGGCATTTAGCTAAGCCATAAAGGAGGGGATAGATTTGCTCTGGTTGAGATGAGGGTGATGGCACCCCCAGCAAGGAATGTGTGAGCCAAGAAGGACATGTGGGAATGAGAAGACACATCAGAGCAGCTGGAGACTCAGGTGCACATGGTGGGTGAGACGCACAGGTTGGGCCCAGTGCATGGAGGGCCTTGAATGGCAAGCCTGACATCAGGGCTCTATTTGGAGGCAGGGAAGGTATTTGATCAGAGCTGTGGTGTAATTAGAGCAATATCTTGGAAAGATCGATCTGTGAGTTAAGTGTCAGTTGGACTTGGTAAGTCTGGAGGCCAGCCGATCTAGACTAAGACAATCTCACTGAGTAAGGGGGTACAACAGTGTAGTCACAAGCACAGGCTCCGGACTGCTTGGGACCCTGGGTCCACCACTTCCTAGATGTGTTACTGAATCTGAGCTTTAAACGACAATCTTTTTTTTTTTTTAAGTTTATTTATGTATTTTGAGAGATAGTGTGTGAGCAGGGGAGGGGGCAGAGGGAGAGGGAGAGAGAATCTTAAGCAGGCTCCATGCTGAGAGGAAAGCCTGATGTGGGGCTTGATCCCACAACCTTGAGATCATGACCTGAGCCAAAATCAAGAGTTGGATACTTAACCAACTGAGCCACCTAGGCGCCCCAAGAATCTTTCTTATAAGGCTGTGTGAGGTGTACATTTGATTGGTAATTCTTGCACAGGGCCTGGCACATTGTTATGGGAAGCAGAGTCCCAGGGTGATTGATCCTAGGATTAGAAGAGGAAGAACCATGAGAAAGGCAACTTTTGGTGACTGATTAATGGGAGAGTGAGCGGATACAGTACATGTCTGTGCATGAGAGGGGGACACAAAGTCTCCCAGTTTCCTGGAAGCATAGCAGACCCATAAATAAAGCCAGAGCAAGCAGGTGAGGACAAGCTTTGGAGGGTAGAGAGATGCAGTGTTAGGTTTAGGGTGTCAGTCTCACAGGATGGGCAGGAAGTTGACTACAGCTGAGAACAAAGGTCAGAACTATGGACATAAAATGAGAGCTACCTGAAAGCAAGTGTGACTGAAGATGTGGAGGACAGGAGAGAGCTGAGTGGATCCTGCTGAGGGTCTGCAGAACGGCTGGGGGGAAGGGGAAAGGGAGAAGAGACTATGAGAGATGTGGGGAACCAAGAGAAACCAGAAGCCCCTGAAAGGAATATTTCAAACAGAAGGGCAGGGTCTACAACATTGCCTGCCTCAGAGAATCCAGGAGGACGAGGGATGTAGGGCCAGTGGTGGCCTTGGTGAGGGCAGTTTCACTGGTGTGGTGGGGGCTATGGTCAGAGGAGGAGGGAAGGAGGGGAGCAACCAGTGATGAGGGTGTATATTATTCTCGTAGGAACTCCACCTGTGACTTATCCCATAGTTGTGCTCAACACTGGCACATGAAACATATACAGGGGTGTTCATTACCACAAGTTCAAAAAAATTAGAAATCAATAAATAAGGCATGGTACCTCCATATATGGACTACCATGGAGCTATGGGAAAGAGTGAGACAGAAGTATATGAATTAAGAGGGAATAACCTTCAAGATCCATTGAATGAAAAAGGCAACAAAAGCAAAATATGTGCATTATCTGATATTTGTGGGGGGTTTTTTGGTGTGTGTGTGTGTGTGTGTGTGTGTGTGTGTGTGTGTTTAAATGTTTATTTATTTTTGAGAGACAGAGCATGGGCTGGGAGGTGCAGAGAGAGAGGGGGACAGAGGATCCGAAGCAGGCTCCATGTCAACAGCAGTGAGCCAAATGTGGGACTCGAACTCACAACTATGGATCATGACCTGATCTGAAGTTGATGCTCAACCAACTGAGCCACCCAGGCACCCCATTTTTTTTAACATTATATGTTCTCTCTCTCTTTCCCTCTCCCCCCCACCCCACATCTTTGGAAAAATACAAAGAAAAAGGTAATGGCAGTTGCCTGGAGAGCCAAAAGCCTGGGAAGGAGATTTGCTCTCTTTCTTTCCTTTTAAATAATTTGCATATGACCTAGCAATCCCACTCTTCGGTATTTACCCATGACATGTGAAAACTTATGCTCTTGCAAAAACCTGTACCAATGTACAAATAGCAGCTTTTTAAATCATAGCCCCAACCCAGAAACTGTCCAAATATCTGTTAACTTGTAAGGGATATGCAAACTGTGGTACACCCACACAGGAGAATACTGCTTAGCAGTGAAAAGGAACAAACTATTAATACATGCAACAACATGAGTGAACCTCCAACGCATTGTGCTGAGTGAAAGAAGACAGACTTAAAAGGCTACATGCTCTAGCATTCTATTTCCAGACATTTCTGGAAAAGGGAAAACTACAGGGAAGAAGTACAAAGGAGTGGTTGTTGGGTTGGGTGGAGGGGAGGCTGAGTAAAAGGAGACAGAAGGAGGACATTTTGGAGGGTGATGGGAATATTCTACATCTTGGCTTCGGTGGTGGTTACAGGCTCTCGGCATTTGTCAAACCTCGAAACCGCATACCCAGAAGTGTCAATTTACCTTACACTGGATTTGTTCTACCCTTTTGTTCTTTGTCTCATATGAGGTAATTCCAAAAGAAGAAACATAGCCGTCCTGAAGGTTACTTTTAAGACTTTCGGATGCTGTTTTCAAGTTTCTAAGTTGAAAACACCATGCCCTAATATTCAGAAGACGACCCAGTTGAAGGCTTCAGGGTCCAGTGATGGTTGAGCTAGGCCTGTCTGGGGGTGTGCACAGGAGCCAGGCCAGGGAAAGGGCTTTCAGGAGCGGGGTATTAAGGAGCCTTTCGCTGAGCTGGAGAGGGGAGGAGGGAGGCTGACCTGAGCCACCCACCTGGTGGAGGGGAGGAACCGAGGTGCACAGGGGGGCCAGAGGCGGCGCCCCACCTTTGCTGGGGTGTTTGGACCGCCAGGAAAAGGGTGAAGTGAGCCGTTTAGAGGTAGATCTTGGGTGTCTGCCCCTCACCCCCCCCCCCCCCCGCCTGGGGTCAGAGTGCGGGGGGGGGGGGGGGGGGGGGAGGGGCGAGTCCTGGCTTGGGTGCCCGTGATCGCGGAGATAGGCTTGGTTCTGGGCGGGTGTGGGAGCGGGGAGTCAGGGGCAGTGGTCAAGCCCCAGGGCGCGGTCACAAGGGAACGGGAGTCATGGCTTATCAGCCTCATCAGAGCCCGCCACACTCCATCTCCCCTCACCCCCACCGCTTCAGCCCGCAGAGCTGGCCGAGGGGAGAGGGTGGAAATGGGCTCTCCCGGATTTCATTCATTTCTGCAGTCAATTGACCTCTAAAGCACTTCCCCCTGGCCCACCCGCCCCACCTTCACAGCAGGAGCAATCAGGAGGGAAAGCAGTATAATAGTAATAGCTTACACTTACTGACCATTGGCACTGTGGTGATCTTTACAACTCCTTGAGGGAAGGAAGTATTTTTATCTATGCCCGTTTTACAGATGAAGAAACACTGAGATGCACAGAGGTTAAGAAACTTGCCCAAGGCCACACAGCTAGCGGTGAGGACCTGGGTTTTGAATTTGGGTAGAATTTGGTTTCCACCTTTAGGACTGGGCTACCTCAGGGCACCTGAGGGCACCAGTTTGTTAAGTCTGACTTCAGCTCAGGTCATGACCTCATGGTTCATGGGTTTGAGCCCTGCGTAGGGCTCTGGGCTGACAGCTCAGAGCCTGGAGCCTGCTTCGGATTCTGTGTCTCCCTGTGTCTCTGCCCCTCCCCTGCTCACGCTCTGTCTCTGTCTCTCAAAAATAAATAAATGTTAAATCTTTAAAAATAAAAAAAAAAAAAGAGTAGCCTACCTCAGGGGAGGAGGTCTCACTCTTGTGGAATGTTTTTGGTTCTCTTTCTCTCTCTCTCTTCTTCCCTCCCTCCTTCCTCTTTCTTTCTTTCTTTCTTTCTTTCTTTCTTTCTTTCTTTCATGATTAGTAGGCGATGGTTCAGTTCTGGTTCATAAAGGATTGATTCTGGTCCATAATGGTTCAAAGACAGACCTGTGCGCTGGTAGCAGATGCAGCCAGCGCTGCCATCCTGTGGTCATGCCAAGTAAGAAAATCTCTCCATGAGGGGAAGGGGTGCCTGGTGGCCAAGACTTTCCTAAGAGACCCCCCAGTTTAGGCAGTGTCTTCCAAACTGTAGCTTGGGACCCATTAATACTCATGAAACCTATTTGGAGGATCACAACTAGCATTTTTAAAGGAAAATTAGAAAAGAATAGAAAATACTAGGGTGCAGGATATGTACCAAATAGAAACATCATTTTGTGGAATTTCTGTTTCAAATATATACGTGTGCTGGGATCTGCCGAAAATCTACTTCTTGCTATGACATGAGGCCAAAATGATTGGAAAATACTGATTCAAGAATCTAGATTCCCTGGGGTTAAGAATCTATTTTCTTCATTTATCATAACTCCTACATCCTGCTCTGTGCCAGTTTTTTAACACAGCTATTTTTTTTTAATTTCTAACAGTATTCTTCACTATATATTTTTTTGTTTTAATTATAGAAGTGATAGAACACATTCCAGTTGTAAGAGTCCAGTTGCAGAGAGCTACAGGAGAACAGTCACCTCTCCTCACCCCACTCGCAGGCACGAGGGTCTCCCCCGGGGGTAGTTGGGCGTGCCTCCTTCTGGCCCTCTTTCATAGATGTGCAGGTACATGCATTCAAGTGCACATTAGTTGTTACTTATACTAAATTAAACTGCATTTAATGCATGGTGCCTGCATTTTTTTTTAATTTATGATATCTTGGAGATCTTTTGATGTCCATGCCATGTAAACTTATTTCATTTCTTTTAAGGACTGAGTGATATTCCACAATATGAATGAACCTTAGCCTCTCCCCTGTAGGCACCTTAGTCCGTGGTCTACTGCCCCTCCTATGAGCCTCAGCCTCCCTATTCTAAGCGCCCCTCCTGGCCTTCTCTCCCCAGGGCACTCATCTCCCTCATCTCTGCCTGGAAACTTTGGGGGCACTGCACCCCCACCCCCAGCTTCCTGGCTCCTCCCACCAGCCTTTTCTTTGTCAGTACAGGCCAGGCCCTGGCTGGCAGCAGCCACGGCCTGGCATGAGGAAGCCTCCAGGACGGGAAGACATTTGCTGAGGATGCTTAGCAACACTCTGAGTTAATTATTTAATTGGGTGAAACATCCATTAGGGAGGATTCTCACTTTCCAGACAGCCTGTGAGTAAACATGTCGAGAAGAGAAGAGTGAGGTGTTGGCGAAAGCTGCCATTCACCCTGGCTCCTCCCCAGCCCCCCACTCCTCAGCGGGGGAACGGGACCCCGAAGGACTCTGCCCAGACATTTCCCCTGGCTGGGCCAGGCAGGGCAGGCTGGCCGGGCAGGCCTTGTAGACGGACTGTGTCTGTGAAGATGGAAGATGTGGCTCAGGGCCCTGCTACCTGCCAGTTTGAGGAATGCGGTGTCAGGAAACCCACTCACACCAGGTGGCTCACTCCGGAGGGAATTTAATTTGAGAACCCAGTAACAGGAGTGTTGGAAGAGCTGAAAATGGGAAGGTGAGGCAACTTCAAGATTAATAATTGCAAGAAGCTGCTACTGCCCCTGGAGCTGGACAGTGGAGGAGAGGGCGTCCCCCGGAGCCCAGAGCTGGGACTGCCAGGTCAGAGCTACAACTCTGGAGGGGCCAACAGCTGGGAGCCGGAGGCCTTTGCCGGGAGTGTCCGACGGAAGTTGGAAGCACAGAATAGATGCCACTGTTAGCAAAGGGAGAGAGAAGACAAGAAATAATCTGGCCTGTTCCCTCTTTCTGCCTTCCAGTGCCTTACATTAGTTGAATGCAACAGGAAACCAGTGGACAGAGTGGCCCGAGAAATGTAATTTGCAGGAGTGGCTCCCTGCATGCAGAACAGTGCAGGGGAAGGGCAGGAAATGAATGCCAGTGCAAACAGGCAGTGACCAGCACATGAGCTGGGCAGCTCAGAGGCTGATCGCAGTGCCAGGTCTGCTGGTATGAAGAAGCTTTCGTTAGGAGAAGGAGACCTATGTTAGGTGCTGTGCTGCAGGTGTCTAGATGAAAGAGAAGGCCTGGTTTGCTTGCACCTGTGCAAGGCTCTGCAGAGAAAACCCCTCTGGGCATGTTAACCAAGGAGATATTTAATACAGAGAATCAAGTACTTTCAAAATTGTTGGAGGGGCCAGTATAGAGGTTTCCAACCTGAACATCCAGGAATAATTTCCAGAAGAATTCTGAACTGACCTCAGCGGCACCACCACCTCTGAAACCATCCCTTGAACTATGGGTTTAAAACCATTGTATCTGCAATACAGAGATCACAAAATCAGAATTGAGTGACTACTGACATTGTCACCACTGTCATTGCCTCATGACACGGAGAAGCTAGAGAATGAATCTGCAGAAAACAAACAAAGGGCCAGAAACAACCAGAGGCAGGAAACGGCCTCGGGCTCACGTCTACCTTCCAGATTTCAAGGTATAACCGACTGGTGGAATCCTATTCACTTCCAGAACCCTAGCTGCAAGGGGTTCCGGGAAATGTAGTTTTTCATTTTCCAACACCTCCAGGCAAAAAGGAGATGGCAGGGAGGTTGAAGGAGCCCGCCCTCAGTGTCCACCACCCCATTTGGGGAAAGCTCCACCAGGTGGAAGAAACGGTACAAGACCGTGGGACTCAATACATGTTGGGGACGCCAAACGGCACAGCAGTTCTGAGAGGGCAGCTCCCCCTCTGGCTTCCCAGAGTGGTAAGCTAACATATGTACATTTAAGAGGGCTGCCCCCTGTACTGGCTCATTCCATTGTTCCACCTACCTCAGGAGACAGGGTTTATTTAGTACATCCCCACTTACTCACAGGGAACCAAGGCTCAGAAATCATGCACCCAAGAGCACATGCAGGTAAAGGGCAGAGCAGGGCACAGAAGCAGGCTGCTTGACACCAAAGCCCTTTCGGCTGGGTATGAAGAGAGGCATGGGAACAGAGTAGATGGGCGTGGGTGGGAGGGGGCTGAAGGAAGAGCTTCCAGGTGAGGATCCTGGCACGAGCAGACACACTGAGGGGTTTGGGCATGGTGAACATGGCCTGCTGCGAGCTGGGGGTGTGGTGAGGAGTGGGCATGCTGAGAAGGAGGGCAGAGAAGGGGTGAAGCCATGATTGGAAGGAGCTTTCCTGCTGCATACACCATACGTACTCAATGGGCACAGAGGGAAGGGGAGCTACAGGCCTGGCACGGGGGCAAGAGCCCATGGGAAAAGGGGCAGGAATGGGAGGCAGGCACTGATGAGGCAAAGAGCAGGGCCAAGGCCAAAAGAGGAAGCTGAGGCTCAGGTGAGCACCAGAGCATGGGGGGTCCCTCACCCAGTTGGAAGCTGTTCTCTCCACCACCAAGTAAACATCACTTCTGGGCTGGAGAACAGCCACTGCCAGGAGGAAACATAGCTGTGCTGACAGCTGGCGGGGGGGGGGGGGGGGGGGCGGTGGTCCTGCCTTATTCCTCCTCCAGAAAGCCTTCTAAGATTACATCCACCCATTGCTCCTAGAGCCAGGGCCAGCAGCATGGTATCTGTCCTGCATGGTTGCCCAGGCCCCATGGTCAGAAGAAGCCCCCCATGCTTGGTTTAGTGCTCTGCCATCACCGTCTGGGAATTCTCAATAATTTTTTTTTAATGTTGATTTATTTCTGAGAGAGAGAGAGAGAGAGAGCACAGGGGAGGGGAAAAGAGAGAGGGAGATAGAGGACCCAAAGACATCAGAGGATCTGATGCAGGACTCAATCTCATGAATCATGAGACCATGACCTGAGCTGAAGTCAGATGCTTAACTGACTGAGCCACCCAGGTGCCCCTCAATAATTTTTTAACCAGGGGCCCTGCATTTTCATTTTGCACTGGTCCCTGCAAACTATGAATTTAGTCCTGCCTGGAATGAGAATAATTTAAGAAAGATTTCCACACATAACTCCTGGGGAGGGGGAGGGGGGGTAGTGTACGAAGCTCCCTTGGGACCTTTCAGGGAAGGTGGGTTGAAGGCCTTAAAAGGAATTCCTCCTGTTGTTTCCGATTTCATGTCTACCCCCTGCCTCCTCGATTCCCACACCTCACACACACCAGGAATATTCCTTTATAAACCTCTGTGACTTCCCCACATTCTGTACCCAGCCCTGCTGTAAGCTCTGAGAAGCAGGGCCTGTGTCATCCATCTGTTTAGTGCACATCTGACTCCCTCTGACTCCTCTCCACCCCCTCTGACTCTCCCTCCACCCCCTCTGACTCCACAAATGGTCATGCATATAATGGGTGCTCCGTGGGGCTTGCTGAGCTGATCAGAAGGCCAGGCGGGGAACCTAGGTGGACAGACTGACCATTTCCCATGGTCCTCTTCAGCAGCCTAGGCAGAAGCGCAGGAGAGGAAGAAGGGAGGGAGTGTGTGTGTGCACGTGCATGTGTGTGTGTGTGTGTGAAGGAGGGGGCGCATAAAACAGAAACAAATAAAGAGTTCAAATGTGAAACGATTAAAAAAAATAAATCGAAGGGAGTGAGATAAGGCACTGGAGCCTCTGCTCCCTAGTTAACATTCATTGGATTGAATAATCAGGCTTCATTATCTCAAATTGTCTGCATATTTGCCCTCAAAATGCTAATTTACAGTTGGCTGGGAGCAGTCTCGGCCTATTTTGACTAAAATATTATTTCACTTTATTGAGCATTGTTCTTAGCTGTCGGGCATCTTGCTTTGCGAGGGAAAGGAGGGGAAGAAATAGAGGGAGAGAGGAAAACATTTTCTATCAAAGCTCTGCCCCGCTCAAGTCTGATTATGGGCTCCCTGTTTTGCGTAGAAATGGCATTTCTAAGCCTCCAAGTAAAATTAGAGTCTTTATCATTTTCTTTTAGGGGACAGACAGTTTATCATTAATCTCAGAGAAGGAAATAGGAGAAATAATTTTTTTGTTTGTTTTACTGAAGGGGTGAAAAATCTTGCTCATCACCCCCTCCTCCCTCCTCAGCACTGAAGCAGCCGGATGGTCCTCCACCTCCACCTCCACCTTCTCATGACCTCCAAAGGCCCAAATTCTCTGCCTCTTGTCCTTCTCTGTCCTCTAGGCCCCAGGAACCAAAAAAATGGTCATAAGCCACTCACATCAGCTCTGGAGTCTGGCTGGAATTTCCCAGAATCTCAGCCTGGAAAGTCTACAGATGTGACCTCCAAATTTAATTCTAGGATTGAGTTAGAAAGACACGGCCTTCCTTGGAGCTAAAAGTCTGTAACGGTCCTTTCAAGTCTTTGCTCACACATGAACATGGTGTTTCAGACAGCAAGATGGGACTCTGGGCTGGGTTTTCAGCCTGGGGATGGACTGCACTGAGCCATCCTTACTCCCCACTCCCACTGCCACCCCACCCCCGCGCCATGTCCCTGTGAATGGGGACGGGAACTAGCGTGACCTTCATCTGGGGCAGCCCAAGGCCGGGCCAGTTCTGTCTGTGGTTAGAGTCATGGGAGAAAGACCTTAAAATCATTTTATTCCAACTCCCAGAATCAGATGACAAAACTGAGACCAGAAAGGAGGTTACAAATCTAGTTCTGGGTCATCTTGGTGACTCAGGTTACTGTTTGGAGGCTTCTCTCCTCTCCTCTATCAGACTCCTTGCTCTTTTCGGTCCGCCCTCTTTCTATTTTTTTGTAGTCTCTTCCCTGTCATAGCTCTTCTGTGGGCAATAAGTGGTTATTCTGGCACTCTGTGGAACAATAAGCTTCTAGACTGCCAGTCCCTTCTGCCCTGCCTTCACTGTGAAGGCCAGCCCGGGAGAGAGGATGCCCAGCCAATAGGCCTCCAGCTATCCTGCTCCAAAGCTATCCCCACCCCAGTCAGTCAGGCCTTCCTCTCCTCCAAAGCCTGAGGAGGACATCCTCTTTTCTGCTTCAGAAGAAGCAGAACTTGCAGGTTCTCAGGCCAAGACCCAGGGCCACTGTGTACAGTCTGGCAGGTCGTACACTGCACAAGGGCCAGGTGGGCAGTGGGGCTGAAATCCAACTCTTTCTTTCTTCACTGAGTCCTGTGCCCTGTAGAATATGGAGCTGCCTCTGCCCAGAAAGATGCCAATGGGGCTAGCCATCCAGAGCTGGCTTACTTTTCTTTCTTATTTTTTTTTTAACGTTTATTTACTTTTGAGACAGAGAGAGACAGAGCATGAATGGGGGAGGGTCAGAGAGAGAGAGGGAGACACAGAATCTGAAACAGGCTCCAGGCTCTGAGCTGTCAGCACAGAGCCCAACGAGGGGCTCAAACTCACGAACCGTGAGATCATGACCTGAGCCGAAGTCGGCCGCTTAACCGACTGAGCCACCCAGGCGCCCCAAGAGCTGGCTTACTTTTCTAACCCACCTGCCCCAACCATCTCAACTCAGCCTTCTCCCAGCACTCCTCTCCTTCTAAATCATCCTGAGACTGAAAGTGTTGCCTGGATTCAGGTCCAGACTTGACATGTCCAGTCCCCTTCCCTGCCCTGGGATCTGTGTGCTGCGTGGGGCCTTGCCATCTGTATTCAATCGGATTTGAGGCCTCCTGGCACTGCCTCTGTCCACTTACTGCAGCCAGCACCTGTCCCCGTCTGGGTTTCCATGCACCCTGGTCACAATAGTTACTGCTGTCTTTCAGCTTCCTGACCTCCCGAGACACTGGACTCCCAGACCCTCTGTGCCTGTCTCCCTAGCCAGCCCAGGCATAGGGTAACTGATCTGGGGATGTCATTAGGCATTTTACACAGAAGTTTCCGGAAGGCAGCATCATAATACAGCCCGCAGGCACGACAGCCACCTACATGCACACAGAGCAGACATTACACACATACATCCCAGCCAGCACTGCACACACACCCCACAGATACCACTCACCCTCACCCTCAGCAAACACTACAAACACACAGACAGAACCCAAGAGATACTACATTACACGCCCACACTCAGCAGACACACACAGCCAACACCCCCCCCCCCACCAACCTACACTCATGCCCAACGGAATCCACACACACCCTCCACTGACACCACATACACACACCTCCCCAGGCACACACACATCCATTCACAGCAGACACCAGACACACACACACACCCCCGGCAGACATCGCATGCACGCCCACCCATTCGCACGTGCTCTGTCACATTCACTGGAGCTGGTGGCCATGCACCTGGTATGATATGAGAAAGCTGAGAAGCCCCCACCAGCCCATGCCCACATGCATAAGGCGGTGTTGTGCCCTCATAATTTGCCTGATGCAATTACTAAACGTGAGGAGGAGATTCCACTGCTTCTGAGATGCGGGACTCTGGCTTTAGGTCAGCTCTGTCACTGCAGAGACATGTGACCCGGATCACCCTCTCCTCAACCGCAAATAAGGGGTTAGGACTTGTCCAGGCTTCAGATGCCCCGGGGTTCAGCATATAGTACATACTGAGTGTCACCCTGGGCTGAGTGCTGCAGGCCAGATAAGGAATTCCAGGCCAGACTTGGGCTCTGTCCTTGGGGAGTCAGTGTCTGACTGGAGAGAGAAGCAGCGCTTAATATCAGAGGATGTGAGAACAAACACATACCAGATGTGCAAATTCACGCTCAGGCAGAAGGCCTGAGGATTAAATGGAGTTCAAGGTAAAGCAAGCAACCCCAGGGTGGCCGCTGCAGCTGGCCATGTCTAGAGGGAAAAATTCACACTTGGGGTGAGGAGGGTGGAAGATTCTGGGGGCATTTATTCATTCATCAGCTACATTTAGCATCACTGTCTACGTAGGACTTCGAGGGATGTGGTCACTGCCTTGGGCAGCACCATCCCAGCTGGGAGACAGCCAGTACCAACCAAGTGAATAGTGAAGATAACGTCAGGGTGATGTGCCTGATGTGCCTCAGGCTATGAGGCAAATCAGCAGGTCATGGGCAGTAACTGGAGCTCCCTTTGGCCAGGGGAGGGCTCACTTAGGACAATGAGGGCAGGCATGAGACCAAGGTGAGGCAAGGAGGCACTCTCTCTCAGGTGCTGACCCTGCATTGGCATGACCTTGAGAGGGAGTGCCTCCTTAAATTTGTGCCCTTCTTACCTCACCCTAGTCCTGGCCCTGTGCAAGGGTGTGGGGAGGGGAGGCACCTAGGCATGAGGTTCTAGGTCTCTGTCCAGTCCTTTTAGCCTGTTTTCTCTCCTACATCTCTGCTTGTACGTTCCATTTCTGCAGCCCTATGCTTGCCCTACCCCAGCCTCTGCCCCCAGCCCGAGCTTTCCTTCCCTGGGCCTCAGGGTGTTGGAGGAGGCCTCTGCTCCAAGGTCCTGCTCCCGGCACCCTTAAGGACTGCAGCAACAAGACTTGCCCCTACACAGAGAAGCCAAGCTTTGAACTGTCAGCTTAGGCCCAGGGAGGTCGCTCAGAAGGTCAAGCCTCATTTTTCTTGGCCTAGCGTGGCTGTTCTGGGAGAGGAAAGGGTGCATGCTGGAGGTCTGGAAGTAAGAGGGAAGAAAACTCACCCCAGCTGGTAAGTCTTGTCCCTGTGAGGCCATCGCTCAGTTCCTCTGCCCACAAAGGTTCTCATATTACTCTATTTCTCTCTTCCCCGGCACTGACCTCTCTCATTGAGGACTTGTAGAAGGGGCCATGTCTATTTCCCACTGGAAGCACTTGGGGCTCTGCACTCCACCTCCCTCAGTGAATGAATGACTGAATGAGGCCTCCACGAGGCCTAGGGCCCTCTGGGCAGACCATAGGAAGCAGGCCCTGGCCACTGCAGAAGCACTGGTGGTTTGAGTACACAGGAACCTCCCAACCCCCAGCTCCATACCGGGGCTCTCAGGATGTCAAGTCCAGCCGGGCCCCTGTGGATCCTCTGCAACCCCTCCCTGACCTTGCTTAGTACAGCGTGGTCTGAGGGTCTCACTTCCCTCGGCCTGGGGTGTGCCTGGACAAGTGTTCCCCTCCTCCCTCTACCCATCTTTCCCCAGGCAACCTCAATGCCCTTTCCAGGGACATTCTCCGCCTCCAAGTCCGGCTGGAGAGGGGCCGGGGGATCAGAGGAGTGAGGGACGGGGAGAGGGTCGTGACTGCATTCTAGGCGCAGGGTGTGGAGCAGGTCTCCCCTCCCGGGGCTGGGCTGAGCCCTAGCCTTCCGCGCTAATCAATGGGCCGCAGCCGGCGGGAGGGGCAGGGCGGGAGGATTAGGGGCGGAGAAGGGCAATTACCCCCACAGGCCGCGCTCCGGCTTTCCTCCCGCGGTGCGGCTCAAATGCCACATTTCGGATGCAGCGCCGCGCTCGGCCTGTTTGCTCGGGAAGCCGGGGCCCCGGGGCAGGAAACCAACTCGCAAGTGTATCGGAGATTAGGGCCGGCGGCGGCGGGGGCGGACACTGGGCAAACACGCAGCGGCCGCCTCAATCCCCCGTCCTCGATTCTGTCCGCGGCAGCGCCGGCCAGGCCGCGACTCTGCTGCGAGAGGCTGGGTGGCGGGGGAGGCCGGGGCCCCCTCCGCCGCCGGGGTGGTGGGGCTCTGCGCGAGCCCCTGGGGAGGCTTGGCCGCCCGGGCCCGCCAGCAGGTGGGGGCCGCTCCAAGGGGACAGGCACCAGGCGGAGGAGCAATTTTTTCTCCCTTCCAATGTTAAGAATTTTGCACCCTTTCCTTAATAAGCTTACACGTGGAGGACGAACTCCCATAAAAATTGGCTTGGTACAAAAGGTCAAGGTGCGAGAAGGAGAGAGAGCGGGGGGGGGGGGGGCGGCGGGAGAGAGAGCAGAGCTGGAGAGGGGTTACGAGGCAGGGAAAGGGGGGAGGAACGGGAAGAGGGAAGGCGAGTGGGGGAAACCCAGGCATGGTCTCCTCTAGTCCCTCGGACCCTCGTTGACTCGCCTTCTAGGGCTGGTTCTAAACCTCCCCTCTCCCCGCACCCCTAGTTCACCGTCTGCCGGCTGGCGCGAGGAACCCCTAGTTGGGTTTGGGGAAGGAAAAAGAGCCAAGAGTGGAGATATGAAGACGAGAGTGGTAGGCCGCAGATTTTCGGCCGCACCAGCGGTCCCTGGGGCGGAGCAGCCCCGAGCCAGCCCAGCGGGGCATGGCGCCTCCTGGTGTCCAGGGGACTGCGCTGCTTGGCGTTGACCGCCGCCCAAGCTCTGAGTCCTGGGCTGCTCGGGGAAGCAAGCCTTTGACAGGCTTCCAGCAGCCCCAGGGGACATGTCCAGAGTCTTAAGCCAGATCTTCCAGGGCCCCAGAGGTTGGAAGGACAATCTAAAACTCCTGAGCAAATCCTCTTCTTGCTTCTGTGGGATAGCCCCACTCCAGCCTCTCCCACATCCCTAGCTAGAGCTCCTCTGCCCTGCCCACCCAACTCACCCTCAATCCCTGCTCCTTCCTGTTCCCTGAACAGACTGATCGCTTCTACAAACGCCTTTGCTCAGGATTCTCAGCGGTTCCAAATCTTGCCCGTTCACAAAGGCACAAATAGCTGCCAACCTTTTCCTCCAGAAAGCCCTCCAGGATTTCTGTAGCTCAGAGGCTTTTTGAACCAGTTTAGCACCTGATTTGGTCTTGGGATCCCTCTGGGAGGGACCTTAGCCATCTGTCTTCTCCTTTAAAGACAGGCTATATGTTCTGTTGGAGCTGGGAGGTTTGGCCAGGGATAGACTTTCCCTCCACCTCCAGACAGATGCTGGAGCTTGAAAAAGTAGTGGGCTGGTCCCTAAGGCACCTGTGCCTTTCCCTCAAGAGTGATACAGTTTCCCTCCCAGGGACCCTCACTGGTGCCTCACACAGAGGACTGGCTCCTCTCCCCCCCCCCCCCCAGCCTCCACCTTGGGAGATAAAACCAGTGCTTTATCACTGCTCTTTTTGTAGGTAATGAAGTTCTTTCCCATACCATTGACATTTCTGAATTGAACAAACAAATCCAGTTCCCTGACCTGTGTGCCCCCTTCCTTTTCACCCTCCCCTAAGTTCCTTAGTGAGCTGCTGGAACCTCCAGAAGTGACCAGGTCAGGCAACTACCAGTTCCACGAGTGGAGGGGTTCCAGCCTCACCTACAGAGAGGTTGTGGCTAAACCCACCAGGAACTTGCCCTCGCTGTGGGTGAACATACTGGCCAGGCATTCAGCTTGTGGAGTGCAGTGCAGCATAGCAACATCAGCCAATATTCAAATGAGCCGATCTCTTATCCCAGAAAGTGAACTTTTAAGAATTTCTCCTAAATAGGGGTGCCTGGGTGGCTCAGTCGGTTAAGCCTCCAACTTGTGGTTTCGGCTCAGGTCATGATCTCACAGTTGGTGAGTTCAAGCCCCACATCGGGCTCCGCACTGACAGTGTGGAACCCACTTGAGATTCTCTCTCTTCCTCTCTCTCTTTGCCCCTTCCCTGCTCGCTCTGTGTCTCTCTCAAAATAAATAAACTTAAAAAACATTTTTAATTAAAAAAAAAAAAAAAAGAATCTCTCCTAAATAGTAACTTGCAGGGAACACAGTGCCAGTAGGGATGCTTGTCCTGAGGGGACATGGAAAACCAACGTAAGGCCTATCAGCAGCTGGCTGCCTCAGGTATATCAAGCATGCTGCACAACCACTTATTAAAAGTGAGGTGCAACTATATATATACCGACATGGTGTCCAACGCTAAGTGAAAAATGAAGCAAGTTAAAGAACAGTGTTACAGTTTGAGTCAATGATTTTTGTAAAAATCATTGTAATAAATATTTATGTTAGTGTATGTACAGAATAGAAATAAACCTGAAAAATGACGCTCACGGTGGTTATTTTGCTAGGGGATTATGGGAAGGCTTTCATTTTAATGGTAATTTCAGTATCGCTTTATTTTTATGCAACATGTATATATTAGTTTTGGAATCAGAAAAGAACCTTTACTGACAGGACAGAAGGGCCTTGGACATTTGAGGCTGGCCAGGATTGTGGTGTGGGAGCAGGAAAATGGGGTCCCCTATGTACTACACGCTGCCACCTCCCAGCTGGGACTGCGTAGGAGGGAGGGTCGCTTCCCTTGCCCCTCACCCCTCCAGGGTCGGGAGAGGAATCAGATGAAAAATGAGATATTTTTCGTTTTGACATTTGGGTATCTCCTGCAGTTACATTCTCTCGCCTGGGAGGTGGGAGGTGCTTGTTTCTCCCCCCCGCAATGAGAAAGTGTTGACCACAACCAGTCCGAGAGCAGTGAGAGCAGCGGTGATCAGCGCCCTCACCGCTTCCTTTCTCCCGCCTGTGCTCTACTGCCCTCCGGACACAGCGCTGCGCCCCTCCTCCTCGACTCAGGCTTCATGTCCTGGAGCTTCTGAGGGGTCTACAGGCCAAACTGATCCTCTTAGGCTCCTACGTAAGGGGCCTTGCCGCCTGCCGCATCACACGGTCTGCGCGCGCCCCCTGCTGCCTGCCGCGAGAGACACTTGCCGTAGGCCCTGCCCTTCAATCTGCCGGTTCTAGGCACCCTCCACCTCTCGCGTCCAGGAGCATTCTCGTGCCCTCGCTGGGACCGTGCCCAGAAGGCATAGGCATTTAAAAAGCAAAATGGTGCCTCCATAAATGGAATCCGCACCCCCTTGAGGCTATCACCTCACTTTGCAAGGGGCCTAAGTGACTTTCCTGCATCTTGTCACACAGCAAGTTAGATACAGGGCCAGACCAGAGCCTAGGTTTCCTGACAGCAAGTCGAGAACTCTACAAACCACTGCTGAAACAGAGGGCTTAAATTCTCCAGGGCATTGTACGAGGAGCTTTCCAGAGACTTGAGAAAACCGGGTCCTGCCTCCCAGGAACCTTGAGCCCCAGAGCAGGTGCAGGCCTGATTCTGGGTTCTGCACACACAGGCCAGTGGCCAGCATCATGAGCCCACCTGTTCTGTTTCTGGGCAGAGCCTACCCAGGCAGTGAGCACACAGGATCCTCCTCAGCATCAAGTTCAAATGTCATCCCAGCCAGCAGTGAAACACCAGCCCAGAAAAGCTCCAGAAGCATCCCCACCCCCCAGGCTGAGGCTGTAAGTTCCCTGAGGAAGGGTGGACAATGTAAGGTCAGAGCCAGAGGAGCTTGGAGGCAGGAAGGAGTGTCCCTCTCTTCAGCCATGTACTAGCTGTATCACCTTGATAGGTGGCTTACCCTCCTTTCTGAGTCTTGTGTTCCTTATTTGTAAAGAAGTATTGATTTGGTCAAGGGAAAGCCAGAAGGCCAGTGTGGCTAGAGCAGAGTGTGTGCGTACATATGGGGTGAGGGGTGCTGAATAGTAGTGGATGAGATTAGAGAGAGAAGAGCTCTCGAGGGCCTTGTCAGTCTCTACCTGGGATGACTTGGGAAGTCATTGGAGGATATTTAGCAAAGAAGTGACCTGCTCTAAACCCATTTACCAAAACTACCCTGGCTGCTGGGCTGGAGACTGGAAAGGGGCAAGGATGGGAGCAAAGACACAGATAGGTAGCTCTTGTAGTGATCCCAACAAAAGACAAGAGGCTCAGCCCCCCTGTGGTAGCAGTGGAAGTGGCTGGATGAAGTCTGATTCCGTTTATATTTGGAAGGTAAGGCTTTATAAGAATTATGCTGATGGACTGGATATGAGGATGAGAGAAAGGCTGGATCCAAGGAAGCCTGAGTTTTTTGGCCTGAACAGCTAAAGGGATGAAGTTGCCATTTTCTGGGATGGGAAAAGCTGCAAGGGGAGCAGGATGGGGACAGATGAGGAGGTGTGAGTCTCCCCAAACTCTCACTATGTGACTGTGCACACGCCTAATGTAAGCCTAGGTCTGTCTGACTTCTGAGACCATTCTTCCTTTGCCCCACCACACTGCCTTCCCAGGGAAAAGGGAAAGCAAACAGCGCCCTATCCTTGCCTCCTCTGCCTTCCCCCAGGTCAGCATCTTCTGGTGAAGGGTTGGCTGGAAGGCTGGGACCTCTCTCAAACTCTCCACGTGACTAGCTTGGGCTTCTTAAGTGGAAACTGGATCCTGAGAGTGAACATCCTGAATGGCAAAGGGAAAACTTCAGATCATTAGGCCCAGCCTTAGAAGTTACACAGTGTCACTTTCTCTACATTCTACAGACTAAAACAAGTCATAGGTCTAGCCTAGATCTGAGAAGAGTGGCTGGGGAAGTGACAAGGCCTCTTTGTAACAGATTATATGGGAGGAAAATATTATTACAGCCATCCTTAGAACCATACCCTACCACAGAATGTTTGTGTCCTGTATGCCCATCAGGCCTACTTTCCCAAGAGGACAGAGAAGGCTGTGCCTGTTGCTTTTCCTCCTGCCCTCTGCTATACTCCCAACTGGAGCTAGTTGAATTGGTTTGTCTCAGGTAGGGTCAGGGATCTGTTTGCTCCACGGAGACTCTGAGAATGACTGGCCTTGGCCAGTGTCTGTGAGGTCTGTTGCTTACTTACCAAGTAAGGTAGTGGGAAAAGAGTGGGCCAGGTGAACAGGTGCAGGAAGCTTTGGGGTTCATGGTTCTACCTCCTTCCTTCTGAGCAATGAGGGCAGTTAGAATGAGAAGTCCAAAGCGGGTAGAGAGCCTTGCCATTCAAAGTATGGTCCCTAGGCCAGCAGCACTAGCATCACCCTGGAGTCTGTTAGAAACGCAGATGCTAAGGAGCCAACCCAGGCCTACTGATGCAGATCTACAATTTAACAAGATCCCACGGTGATTCACATGCATGTGAAGGTTTGAGAAGCTTGTAGACTCTGGAACAGTGGTTCTCACCTTGGCTGCACAGTTGGAATCACCTGGGAAGGTTTTATAAGTCCTGATGCCCTGGCCACACCCCAGACCAACTAAATCAGCATCCCAAGGTGGAACTTGCATTAAGATGTTTTGCTCCCCACCAGACAGTTCCCACGGGGAGTGAGGAAGCCAAACTCCAAATGATTCCTGAGTCGGGACTCCTCTTTGGGCAAGCCCCACATGGCTCTTCTCTGGAAAGAAAGAAGTCAGGGCTGAGCTTCCAGTGAGGTCCAGCCCTCCCTCTCCTCACCAGAAGCTGTAGACATTCGTTTTCCAGGTTATTCTCTGGACCCTGTAGGCTCTGGGTTCCAACCATGTTCCCCCTTCCCACGCCTACCTCTATGTTTGAAGCCAGGACTCCAAGGAGCAGCTCTCCATGTAAGTGTGAACAGCAAACAAATCAGTCTGGGCACAAACAAGGGCATTTCCTAACAGGAATCTCAGTTCAGTGCTGAACAAACAGGCAGCCAGAGCCCCCGCCCCACTCCTAGACCTCCAGCTGGCAGCAAGGCCCAGCCTCTGCACCTGGCCTGGAAAATGAGCTTCCCTGAGCCTTTCAGTGCTCCTTCCCACTCAGTTCTCTTCCAACCTTTCCCCAACCCTTGACTCAACATCCCTAGCTTTAGTAGGGAGTGGCAAAGGCTCGGTGAGAACCCCAGAAACCTGCCTGGGGGATAAGGAGAGGTCTGGGCTGGTACCCAGAGCCTGTGACAGATCTGTTCTCCCCCTGCCCAACACCACCCAACACTTACCTGCAAGACACACACACACATCATCACCACCACTATCTCTATTTTCCTTTCTTCTAAACACAGAAACCTCTTTCTAGATGGTTCTCCCATCCTCTGCCCTCTCCAACCCCATCTGATTATAAGACACTTGGAGAGGTCACATATGCCATAATCCAATTCTTTTTATGTCTTTCCATTTTGTCAATATCTCTGAGTTTCTGGATCCTCAGATGGGGTTTGAATGCCCCTGAGGCAGAGAGGAACTAAAGACTGCAGGGCAGTGACCTTAAAAAAAGAACCAACACCTTTGTTTGGTGTTGTCAGTTATGAGCAGTTAAAGCAAGGTAGTCCCTAAAAGGGTTCACCCTCTCTCACACATACTCTTCTACTACAATGCTATTCCCCCATTTACCCCAAAGGAAAAAAATCCTGCCCCAAGAGCTGTGGGCATGGAGTAGAAATCAATTCAATGAAACTCAATTCCAACCATTTCCTCTGACACCCTCGTCATGGAATTTAGAGTCACTTGGATTTGAATTCAGATACTTGACTACCTGTAAACAAACCACCTAGCTCTCCAGATCCAGTTTCCTTGTCTGTGAAGTGGGAATAACAGCAAGACTGTGGGGATCAAGAAGATGGCATCAACATGCACCCTGCACAGTGCCTGTGGTATAACAGGGTTGGGTGGAGGACCATCCCTCTTTCTTGTCCATTTCTTCAGAAACTGAAGGAATAAGTTTCTGCAGAAACAGAATTCTGAAACTAGAGAAACAGAATTCACTTCAGCAAATAGGTTTGTGCCTACTACGTGCTAGGCACTGTGGGAGGCACGGCTGATGGATAAAAAGACAAATAAAGTGCTAATTTTATCTGGAAGCTGATAGAGTGATCTGGAAGCTGAATCCTGGACCCAGTTTTGCCTTTTGTGCAAATCACTCCCCATTTAGTTGGGCCTCAATGTCCTTCCTTTTTAGTACAAGAACGGGCTTTGGCTAGTTTGCCAACGGCCCAATCAGCTCTAAAGTACTCTAAGTGGGTAGAACACAAACTACCGTCATTGCACGAGGGTTGTTCTTCTCTGATCATTCCCCCTTCTTCCCTCTGTCCTTGCCCATCCTTACAGCTGACAGTCCCCCAAGGGGCCCATACTAACTAGCCCCTCTCTCTTCTCTCACAGCATTTTCTTTCTGCCTAATCTCACCCACTCCTTCCCTTCATAGGCTTTCCTCTCTTTGAAGGTCGTCTGCAGAGGAGAGCTTCCTCTAAGGAGCCTTCCTGATTCTCTGAAGTCATACTCTCTGCACTTCATACTCCCATAGAATCTCCCCCGTCATGAGATTGTGAGTTCCCAATGGGAAGAAACTGTGTTCTTCATTCCTTTGTACCCCTCATTAACCCCGCACATAAAACAGGCCTCAAACAAACAGATGTTTGTTGACTTCAGTCTAATTGAAGAGCATAGGATTTCAGAGAAAGTCTTAAAAGCAGCGTACACACAAAAAAGTTAGGAAACAGTAGGTAACTGCAAAGTGCAATGTGTGTTGCCAGCATATATGGTGCCTCCCTGTGTGACTGTGCATTGCACGAAGAGAGGAACAAACAACAACCTTGTTTGCTCTTGGCCTGTCAGGTGCAAGGGGAGGCGGGAGGAGTAGATGAGGGGAGGAACAGGTGTGGGTTGGAGCTGAGACAGCCGGGCAGGGGGGAGGAGGTGTGTGGCTTCCCCACAGTAGCCTCGGGCCCTCTCATCCTGTGGGCTGGGCTTGACTTAAGGCCTGATGTGTGTGTGCCCTGCATTGTAGCTCCCAAGACCTGCACTTGCCCCCACTTAGCACCTTTCTTCTGGACGCAAAAACTTTGGAAAGTTGAGAGAGCAAGAGAGATGGAGAGACCCTGCACAAGGGAGGGCAAAAGGAGAAAAGGGACAAGAATTCTCAAGGATGTTGGGAGTAAGGGCAGCAGAGGGGCTCCCCCATAACACATCTGCATCTTTCCAGGTCCCCAGGAGCTCTGGGATCCTGACAAGGGGTCAAAATGTTTGTGTCTACAGCTGTGCTTCTCCCCGCAATCCAGAGAAAGAAACCCATTCTCTACCTAAGTGGCATAACCCAAGTGCAAAGCCTAAGTGATCAGTAAATATCAGCAATTATTATTATTACCATTCCCCCCCTCCTTTTCCTCCTCTCTACGTTTCACACCTATCGGCAAGTATAGATTTAAAAAAAGAATATCATTATGTCCACCACCATGTACTGTATCAAATATTTTTACTACAGTCGTTTCGTTTTTTTTTTTTTTAATTTTTTTTCAATGTTTATTTATTTTTGACAGAGAGAGACAGAGCATGAACGGGGGAGGGGCAGAGAGAGAGGGAGACACAGAATCGGAAACAGGCTCCAGGCTCTGAGCCATCAGCCCAGAGCCTGACGCGGGGCTCGAACTCACGGACCGCGAGATCGTGACCTGGCTGAAGTCGGACGCTTAACCGACTGCGCCACCCAGGCGCCCCTACAGTCGTTTCGTTTTAAGAGAGAAAAGATTACAGAAAATTGATGGCCTGTGTGCCCTCCCTACTCCTGTTCCCTTCCTCCTCCCCAGAGCTCACCCTTAGTTATCATATTTTTCATGCTCAAGAATGTCTTTATACTCATACCACATATTTATGGCTTAAGTTATACATGTTTTAAACCTTTTTATAAATAGTGTAGTGGCTTTATATTGTGTCAACTTGGCTAAGCTAGGACTACGCTTCCCAGAATTTCCTTCCCTGCATGGTTCTGGGCTAGGGCTGGCCACAGGAGAAATCTGCATGCTACAGATTGGCAACAGAAGTGAAGTAGCAGCTGTCATGTTTACACTGTGGAAGGCAGGCCCTGTGGTGGCTCATGTATTATGACAGATTTGCTGGCTCACCTTGCTGGTGGGGGAAATGGGAGAAAACAGATGGGCACAAAGCTCCTTTATTTCCCATCAGAGCCTCTACAGTTTCCCCCAACTCCTGGGCTAGTTGTGGATTTAGTTCTAAAACAAAGGACCAGATTCTTCTGCAGGTCACCTGAATTAACAAAGTTAGAGGCTTAGAGGCGGTGTGAGACTGAAGCAGTTTCTAGCTCATTCTTGCTCTTCTTCCTGGGTTCCAATTTGTCCTTGCTCCCCCATTTCACATCCATCTTTCCTTCCCCACTGCCTGCCAGATTATCCATTGATTCTGTGATCTAATTAGATTTAAAGGCATAGATGACCCTTGCCAAGGATTACCAAGGGCTACCAGGGGTATAGGGATCACTAGTACTCCATGTCACAGAATGGGAGAAAAATGATCACCTGTAGACAATTGTAATTTGGTGCCTATAGAAGTCAGTGCTTTGATTGACCAAGTAGTTGCTTGAATATAATTAGAATAAGATTGGTGGATTGTTAAAATGCCCTGAAGAACTTGGGGAAAGAATATGATGAGTTGGGGCTCTAAATTCCCATCTCAAGGTCAATGTAAGGGACCTGAAATTTTCTACGGCTGACGGAAGAATTTCTTTTACATTCAAGAAGAGTGGCAACAGGCTCAAGCTTATGGAATCTACTGGTCTTACCATGTATCCTGAAGCAGCTGGCCTGAGAGAACAATAGAATGGCCTTTTCAAGACTCAGTTACAGAACTACCTGTGTGGCAACACCTTGCAGGGCTTAGGCAATGTCCTTCAGGATGCAAGATGTTCTCTAAATCAGCAACTGATGTATACTGCTGTTTCTCCCAAAGCAGTGGTTCGTGGATCAAGAAGCAGAGGTTAGAAATGAGAACAGCTTCCCTCAATAAAACACGCAGTGCTTCTCTAGCAAAAATGTTGCTTTCTGTCTCTGAAACATTGAGTTCTGCTGATCTAAAAGTATTAGTTCCCGGGGCCCCTGAGTGGCTCAGTCGGTTGAGCTTCCGACTCCGCCTCAGGTCATGATCTCACGGTCTGTGAGTTCAAGCCCCGCGTTGGGCTTTGTGCTGACAGCTCGGAGCCTGGAGCCTGCTTCAGATTCCGTGTCTCCCTCTCTGACCCTCCCCCATTCATGCTCTGTCTCTCTCTGTCTCAAAAATAAACATTAAAAAAAAATTTAAAAAAATAAAAGTATTAGTTCCCAAAAGAGAAATATTCCCACAGAGAACACAGCAGTGGTTGCACTAAACTGGATGTTGAGTCTGGCCCCGGCTACTTTGAACTTCTCTTGCCAGTGAATCAACAGGCAAAAAAGAAGTTTATTGTATTGTCTGGGGTGACTAGTCTTGACTTCCAAAGGGGAGAATGGGGAGCCTCTTGGCATTCCCATTTCCTGTGATTAATGTCAATGGAAAAACTGCTACAACCCAATACAGGAAGAAGTGTTAATAGTCCAGACCAGAAACAGAGGTCACCTCACCAAGAAGAGAATATGAAATGGGAAGTGGAAGAGGATTTATAAATACCAGCTAAAACAACACAATCAGCTGCAGAAATGAGGATGAAACGTTTCTTCTTATTTCAATGTAAATATTTTTGTGTTTTAATAAAAAAATTTCTTTCCCCTCCCTCCCCACTCCTCTACTGTCTGAATAAGTTTTTAACATTATTTGTCAGTAATTAATTTACAGGATATCACAGGAGAAATGTGACTCAGCTATAAGAGAAATGAACAACACTGAACTATGAATAAAGAGACTTTATATCCTCTTTTGGCGGGGAGCATTAAGAATGTACTTTTTATTTCTCCATATGGTTAACCAATTATCTGATAGGCTTTCATTGTGCAAGGGATAGATGCATCATGTTAAGTAGAGGCACAATTTGGCTATCGTTGGCTTTTAAACTTCATTTCAAAGTTAAGTGTAGTGAAAACAGGTATTTATGGATGCCAAGTTGACAAAGGGTGGGCTGTGGTGGCTTTGTACTGTGCCAACTTAGCTAAGTTGGAATCCTACTTCCTAGAATTCCCTTTCCTGTATGGTACTGGGCTGGAGTTGGCCATAGGAGAAATTTGCATGAGATGTGAAAAGTATAAGTGAAGCAGCCATGTTTATACTTGGAAGGTTGTTATAGGGTCAGGGCTCTCCATTCTGTTCCACTGGCCCATTCATCTATCCCTATACCAATATCACACCGTGTTTATCACTCCAGCTTTATAAGAAGTGTTGCTATTGGGTAAGGCGAGTTCTTTCATCTTCTTCATTTTATTCATACTGTCTTAGATATTCTTGGTGCTTCCTTATACAGTTTTTTGAATCAATTTGTCAAGTTGTACAATTCCATAAATTTTAAAAATTCTCATTTCATTTCATTTTAAGATAATTTGGAGAAGAATTGTCATCTTTTGACTTTGAGTCTTCCTCTCCATATATTCAAGTCTTATTTCATGTCCCTCAATACTAACTTTCTCTTTAAACATTTTGCACATCTCTTAAGTTTATTCCTATGTATCTTATAGTTTATGAGGCAGTTACAAGTGAGATATATTTTCAGCTACATTCGCTAATAATATTTACCTTTACCAATTCTTATATACTGATCATGTTTCCAGAAAACTTTCTCTGTGGATTTGCATCAACTTTCTCTGTAGATAATCATATTGTCTACAAATAAGAGTAGTTTGGTCTCTCCCTTTCTAATTCTTATATCTTTCTTTTTGCGTCTTATTGCATTGGCTAAGATTGCCAGTACAATGATAAATAGACTCTATGGTAGTGGATATATATGTCTTATTCCTGACTTTAATTGGCACTGCTTCTGCAGTCTCATTTCTAAATATGATCTTTGCAGTAGGTTTTTACCCTTTAGTTTGGTAAAAGGTATAATTTTTAAATGAATTTATGTTGAATTTTATAAAAAAAATTTTCTAGACCTATAAGATCATTATAGTTTTTTCTTCAACCTGTTTATATGCAATACCACTTTGATGACAACCTTTTACTCTTAAGTTTACTAAAACTTTACATTTTTAAATGATTGTAGAAAAGTGATCAAATGCTCCTTCTGCATCTATTAAGAATGTTATATATTTTTCTTTAATCTGTTAATATGGTGTATTCCTTTTGTGTGTATGTGTGTGTGAAACTCTGTTTTAATAAGATTGAACCCTTTTCAGTATTCCTAAGCTGTAAACATTGGGAAACTGAAGTATCAAAGGAAACACATCAAGGGTCATCTGTAACAGGGAAAAATCTTAAAACTTCTTATTGTCTTTATACAATCAATGCATAATATTTAAGTAAAGCTGAATTCCTTATTAGGCATTTTTGCATATGCTGCCTTCTCCCTATCTTTATGTGCCTTTGTCTTTTCTTTGGCTTTCAACAGTTCTGCCTGGATAGCTTTATTTTCCAGTGCTATCTCCTGAGCTTTCTTAAGATCAGTCAACACTTGGGGCGCCTGGGTGGCGCAGTCGGTTAAGCGTCCGACTTCAGCCAGGTCACGATCTCGCGGTCTGCGAGTTCGAGCCCCGCGTCGGGCTCTGGGCTGATGGCTCGGAGCCTGGAGCCTGTTTCCGATTCTGTGTCTCCCTCTCTCTCTGCCCCTCCCCCGTTCATGCTCTGTCTCTCTCTGTCCCCAAAATAAATAAACGTTGAAAAAAAAATTTAAATAAAAAAAAAAAAAAGATCAGTCAACACTTGGGGCACCTGGGTGGCTCAGTCGATTAAGCATCCAACTTCAGCTCAGGTAAAATCTCATGGTCCATGAGTTCAAGCCCCACATCAGGCACTGTGCTGATAGCTCAGAACCTGGAGCCTGCTTCAGATGGGTTCTGTATCTCCCTCTCTCTCTGCCCCTACCTTGCTCGTGGTCTGTCTCTCTCCCTCTCTCAAAAATAAATAAATGTTAAAAACAAAAAGATCAGCCAATGCTTGATCTATTCTTTTAATCCTTGCCATCCCTGAGCTCTATAGTACCATGATTTGGTATTTGATGGGTCTATTTCAAGAGCCTCCAAACAACTGCCAATTGCTCCCTGCCAACTTGACATCTTCAGTTTACAAGCACCAATATTCAGCTCGCAGCTTAAAGCTGTCGGTGCAGCTTCAATCTATCTGCTTTCTCAATAAGTCTTTGAACCTTCCACATATCTTAAAACTTTCATATATTTTTTTAATGGCCATCTCCCAGTTCTGGGATTTGAAGGAAAGTATTTCCAATATTTTTAAGTCTTCTGTTATTAGTAACATTTTATCTACATCTTTTAAATCTATATCTGCAACCTCAGGGAAACCTGGATGACTGTCATTAGAACCATCTTTTGGAGATATGCTCCAATCATCCCCTTCCTTCAATTCTTTGCATTCTGCAATAACACACAATTTGGCAGGTTTTACACCTTTCACTTCTACATTTTCCAGTATCCTTGCCACACCCATTCCTTTAATTACTTGGCCAAGTATCACATGTTTCCCATCCAAATGAGGAGAGGGAAACTTGTGATAAAGAACTGAGAACCATTTGTATTTGCAACCTGCATTTGCCATGCTTGATAAATCTTCCTGATCATGCTTATAATAAAAATTTTCAGCCTCAAATTTTTCACCGTAAATACTTTCTCAACCTGTCACATTTTGATTTGAGAAGTCTCCACCCTGAATCATAAATTTCTTAATAATCTGATGGAAAGGGCATCCTTCAAAATGGAGAGGTTTCCCAGTGGTGGGTCCAATATCTTTGTCTCCTGTACACATGCACAAAATTTTTCTGCAGTTTTGGGTACAATATCTGCAAGCAATTCTAAGACAATTCAACCAACTTGTTGCCCTCCAACGTCCACCTCAGAAAAGACTTGGGAGTTACTAGGGTTGGAGGGCTGAGTTTGGGGGGATGGGTGCGGCATTTTGAATTGCAGATATACTTGAGTGGGAACTCAGAGAACCTCTTGGACACCTGGCAGTGCAACCCGAAAGCCTGTTAATATGGTATATTCCTTAAAAGATTTTATGATGTTGAAATTCCTTACCTTTTCAGGACAAACCCTACTTGATTATGATTATTTTTATATAAATGACCAAATTCAAATTGCTAAGATTTGACTTAACATCTTAGCACTTTAGCATCACAGGATAATTGGTTTATGATTTTTGTCTTGAATGGAATAATCTCTATTTTATTTCCAGCCTACTCTGTCATCATTCCAAATAATTTCTATTATACCTTTTCTGTTTTTACTCTTGATAAATCTTCATCGTGGTTTGTTTATTTTATTATTTCTTCCAAAGAACCATTTTGGGTTTTGTTGATCTTCTCAACTGTACCATCTTTTTCTATTAACTGTATCTTTTTTTTCTATTTCATTACTTTTTATTCTTATCTGAATTTTCCCTCTATTTTCTTTAGCTTTTTCCCCTATTGGTTTTTTCCTACATACTTATGTTGAACACAATTCATTTATTGCTAGTCTTTATTTTTATTGTAGCTTTTTGTTACAGAAATTTTTAAATATAAACAAAAGCAGAAAAACTACTATAACGAAACTCCATACACTCATCAGCCAGTTTCAACAATTTTCAACTCATTGCCAACCATGTGTTGGCCAATCACCCATCCCAGATTGCTTTGAAGCAAATTCTGATGCCATATATTTTCATGTGTAAATAGTGCAGCAGGTTTTTCTAAAACATAAGGACTTATTATATACAACCTAAAGAATTATCACTAACATACCTTAAAAATATACCGTTACAGGGGCGCCTGGGTGGCTCAGTGGGTTAAGTGTCCAACTTTGGTTCCGGTCGTGATCTCGCGGTTTATGAGTTCCAGCCCCACATCCAGCTCTGTGCTGACAGCTCAGAGCCTGGAGCTGCTTCAGATTCTGTGTCTCCCCCTCTCTCTGCCCCTCCCATGCTCATGCTTTGTCTCTTTCTGTCTCTTTAAATAAACATTAAAAAAATTTTTTTAAATATACCATTACAATCCGTAAAAAAATAAAACAATAATCTTTCATGTCAATCAATTTCCAGTGTTCAAATTGCCTCAATTACCTCATAAATATTTATACAGTTTCTTTGACTCCTAATAAGGTCTAATAATTGCAATTGGTTAATATGTCTCTTATGACTGTTAACTTATATGTTCTCTCTTCATCTTTTTTTTTTCTTACGATTTATTTATTGATGAAGATAGATAGTGGGGCGCCTAGGTGGCTCAGTCGGTTAAGCATCTGACTCTTGGGTCAGCTCAGGTCATGATCTCATGGTTTGAGGGATCGAGCCACACGTCAGGCTCTGCACTGTTAGGTGTGGGATTCTCTCTCTCCCTCTCGCTATGCCCCCTCCCTCTCCCTCTCTCTCTCTCTGTACTCTGGATTTTGTGATTGCATCCCTGTGGTGTTTAAACATGTTGCTCTGGTCACTGTATTTCCTGTGACTTGGCAGTTAGATCTGAAGACTTGATCAGATTCAGGTTTGTGATAATAGGGACCACTGATGATCATTGCCACTATCCTTTATGCTGTTTTCTGTCCTGTCATTTTTGGTTGTCTGAAGTTTTTTTTTTCCAGTATATTCTTCAGGCAGAGATTGTGAGAATAGTATTTTCATATATGTATAGCCCTTCACTAAAACATTTTAAAGAGCAAATTCAAGAACCATGAGTTAGGAAAGCTATCCTGACCTACCATCTCTTTCTGGTTTCGAAACACTCATCTCAGTTAAACATAGGGTAAGGTTCTCTTTCATGTTGTGTGAATGCTATTTGATTTGGACTTTTTTTCTCCAATTTCTTTGTATTTTCTGTTTACGGTTCTTTTTTAAAAAATTTGTCTCCTTTAATACCTTCTAGAAAAATGATAAAAATTTCCACATCCACACTGCTCCCCTTTTAAGACCCTTTGCTGTTTTGGGGGCACCTGGGTGGCTCAGTCAGTTAAACGTCTGACTCTTGATCTCCGCTCAGGTCATGATCTCACAGTTTGTGAGTTCGAGTCCTGCTTGGGGCTCTGCACTGACAGTGCTTGGGATTCTCTCTTCCTCTCTCTCTGCCCCTCCCCTTCTCTCTCTCTCTCTCTCAAAATAAATAAATGAACTTTAAAAAAAATAAAAATCAATTTCTAATCTTTAAAAAATAAAATAAACCCTTTGCTGGTTTCAAAGCATGTATTGTATTTCTGTTCTTTTAGTCTTTGTCCATGAATTTTTTTTTAATTTTTTTTTAACGTTTTATTTGAGACAGAGAGAGACAGAGCATGAACGGGGGAGGGGCAGGGAGAGGGGGAGACACAGAATGGAAGCAGGCTCCAGGCTCTGAGCCATCAGCCCAGAGCCCGACGCGGGGCTCGAACTCACGGACCGCGAGATCGTGACCTGAGCTGAAGTCAGACGCTCAACCGACTGAGCCACCCAGGCACCCCTGTCCATGAATTTTTAATATACAATCTTAACTATTATTTTTGCTACTAACAAATAAAATTAGTCAATATTTTTAATTCTTCTCCTGATCATGACAATAACCTTTTAACAGGCCCATTGTTTAATATGCCCAATTTTATTATTGCTGTTGAAATTTTAATTTTGTAATTTAAAAACATTATTCTTAATAGTTCATGAAAATTTATTGACAGATTAAAAAACCTCTATGCTTTTTTGTGTGTGCCTTTTGAGTTTTGTTTTTTCTTGCTAATCTACTCTTTAACATGTCTCTTATAAAGAAGGGTCTTTGGGTAGCAAACTCTCTTGGTCTTTGTATGTCTGAAAATGCTTCCATTTTTACCTCTCTTTTGAATAATAGTTTAATATGTTAAATGACATAAAATTGTCACTTTATGTTTATGTTTAGTATTATGATATATAATTATAGTTATCCAAATTATAGGATATAAACTTCTAGATGGATAATCTCTCTCAATACATTGAAGAGACGTCTCCATTGTCTTTTTTCCCACTTTTTTCTGTTGTTGTATTACCATCTTTAAGTTTAAGTGTGAAGTCCAGAGGTATTAAATTCATTCACATGGTTGTAGAACCATCATCCCTATCAATCCCCATGACTCTTCATCTTGTATAACTGAAACTCTTTACCCATTAGATGGTAACTCCCTGTACTCCCCTTCACCCTCTCCTGGAAACCACCATTATACATTGTCTTTATGATTTTGAACATGTACTTCATATAAACTGAATCATATAGTATTTGTCATTCTGTGCTTACTTTACTGAGTATATTGTCCTCAAGTTTCATCCATGTTATAGTGTATGGCAGAATTTCTTTCCTTTTTAAGGCTGAATAATATTCCATTGTGTGTGTATACCACATTTTGCTAATCCATTCAACCACTGATGGACACAGGTTGCTTCCATGTTTTAGCTATTGTGAAGAATGCTTCTGTGAACATGGGTGTACAAATATCTCTTCCAGACCCTGCTGTCAATTCTTTTGGGTAAAAACCAAGAAGTGGAATTGCTGGGCCATATGGTAATTCTATTTTTAATTTTTTGAGGAACTGTCATACTGTTTTCCATAGCAGCTTTACCTTTTACATTCCCATCAACAGTGCACGAGGTTTCCAATGTCTCTACATCCTCACCAGCACTTATTGTTTCCTGTCTTTTGGGTAGTGGCCATCCTACTGGGTATGAGGTGGTATCTCACTGCAGTTTTGATTTGCATTTCCCTAATGTTTAGCGATGTCGAACATCTTTTCACATGGTCATTGGCCATTTGCACATCGTTGGTGAAACATCTATTCAGATCCTTTGCCTATTTTTTAATTGGATTGCTTTTTTATTATTGAATTGTAATAGTTCTTTATATATCTTAGCTATAATTGTCTTATCAGATATATGATTTACCAATATTTTCTCCCATTCTGTGGGTTGTCTTTTTACTGTGTTGATAGTGTCTTTTTTTTAAGTTTTTATTTAAATTCCAGTTAACATACAGTGTAATATTAGTTTCAGGTGTACAATATAGTGATTCAACACTTTCGTCCAACACCCAGTACTCATCACAACAAGGGCATGTTGATAGTTGTGTTTTGATGCACAAATTACTAAAAATTTTCACGAAGTCCAATTTGTCTATTTTTCCTTTTGTGTTATAGTCAGGAAATCATTGCCAAATACAATGTTGTGAACCTTTTGTCTTATGTTTTCTTCTAAGAGTTTTATTGTTTTAGGTCTTACATTTAGGTCTTTGAGCAATTTTTAGTTAATTTTTGTATGTGGTGTTGGGTAAGGGTCCACCTTCATTATTTTGCATGTGGATATACAGTTTTCCCAGTACCATTTGTTGAAAAGACTGTTTTTTACCCATTTAATGGTCTTGGAGTCCTTGTCAAGAATCATTTGGCCATATACATAAGGGTTTAATTCTGGGCTCTCTATTCTATTCTATGGGTCTATATGTCTGCTTTATGCCAATACCACTCTGTTTTTATTAATGTATCTTTGAACTAAGTTTTGAAATCAGGAAGTAGAAGTCCTCCAGTGTTTCTCTTCTTTTTCAGTATCGATTTGGCTATACAGGGTCACTTGAAATTCCATACAAATTTTAAGATGGGTTTTCCTATTTCTGTGAAAAACATCATTGGGATTTTAATAGGCATTGAATCTACAGATCACTTTGGGTAGCATTGACATTTTAACAATATTGCCTTCCAATCCATGAACATAGAATCTATTTCCATTTGTGTCTTCTCCAATTCTTTCAGCAATGCTTTCTAGTTTTCATTGTACAAGTCTTTCACCTCCTTGGTTAAGTTAATTCCTAAGTATTTTATTCATTTTGATGCTACTGTAAATGGAATTGTTTTTATAATTTGTTTTCAGATTGTTCATTGTTTGTGTATAGAAATGCAAATTATTTTCATGTGTTGACTTTGATTCTGCTACTTTGTTGAATTCATGATTTATTCTAACAGGTTTTTTGTGTGTGGAATCTTTAGAGTTTTCTACATATAAAGTCATATTATCTGCAAACAGAGATATTTTACTTCTTATTCACTTTGGATGCCTTTTATTTCTTTTTTTTTTTAAGTTTATTTATTTTTGAGAGAGAGAGATAACACAAGCACGGGAAGGGCAAAGAGAGAGGGAGAGAATCCCAAGCAGGTTCTGTGCTGTCAGCATGCAGCAGCCTGATGTGGGGCTTGATCACATGAACCATGAGATCATGACCGTAGCCAAAACTAAGAGTTGGATGCTTAACCAACTGAGCCACCCAGGCACCCCTTATTTCTTGTTGGAAATTTTTTAGTAATCTCTACACCAATGGGGGCTCAAACTCATGACTCTGAGATCAAGAGCTATATGTTCTTCCAACTGAACCATCCAGGTGCCCCAACAGTTGTATTCTGTTTTTGTTTTTAAATTTTTTAAGTTTATTTATTTATTTTGAGAGAGAAAGAGACAGCGTGAATAGGGGAACGGCAGAGAGAGAGAAGCAGAGAGAGAGAATCCCAAGCGGCCTCCATATTGTCAGCACAGAGCTGGACACAGGGCTTGAACCCATATACCGTGAGATCATAACCTGAGCCCAAGTCCAACACTTAACTGACAGAGCCACCCAGGCGCCCCTTCCAGTCGTGTTCTGAATACAAGTGGTGAAAGCCTTGATCCTGATTTTAGAGGAAAAGTCTTTCATCATTGAATATAATGTTTACTATGCATTTTTATTCTATGATTCTTACTAGGTTGAGATAGTTTCCTTCTATCCCTAGTTTGTTGAGTGTTTATCATGAAAGTGTGAAATGTGCTAAATTTTATCAAACACTTTTTCTGCATCAGTTGAGATGATAATGTGTTTTACCCCCTGTGTGTTGATGTGGTGAATTATATTCATCAATTTTCATATGTTGAACCATCCTTGCATTCCAGTAATAAATCCCACTTAGTCATGGTGTATAACCTTTTAATATGCTACAGAATTCTATCTGCTAATATTTTGTTGAGGTTTTTGCACCTATGTTCATCAGGGATATTAGACTGTAGTTTTCTTGTAGTGTCTTTGTTTGGCTATCCTGTATCAGGTAATGCTGACATCACAAAAATGAGGAAGTGTTCCCTCCTCTTCATTTTTTTAGAAAAGTTTGAGAAGGATTGTATTAGTACTTCTTGGTAGAATTCCCCTGTGAAGCCATCAGGTCCAGAGGTTTTCTTTGTTTGAAGATCTCTGAATACTGATTCAATCTTCTTACTAGTTATAGGTGTATTCCAATTTTCTATTTCTTTGTGATTTAGTCTTGGTAGGTTGTGTGTTTCTAGGAACTTATCAATTTCATATAGGTTATCCAACTTTGGCATACAATTGTTCATAGTATTGTCTCATAATCATTTTATTTCTATAAAATTGGTAATAATGTCCCATCTTCATTTCTCATTTAGTAATCTGAGTCTTGACTTTTCTTCTTAGTCCTTAGTCTTTTCATCTAGCTAAAGGTTTGGCAATTTTGTTGATATTTTGAAGAACCAACTTTTGGTTTCATTAATCTTCTCTATTGCTTTTCTATCCTCTATTTCATTTATCTCTGTTTTAATCTTTATTATTTCCTTCCTTCTGTTATCTTTGGTTTTAGTTTATTCTTCTTTTTCTATTTCCTTAAGTTGAAAATTATGTTGTTGATCTGAGATCTCTCTTTTGAAGGTAAGCATTTATAATTATAAATTCCCCCCTTGGTAGCACTTCCATTGAACCCTATGAGTTTTGGTATGTTACGTTTCATTTTTGTTCATCTCTAAGATTTTCTCATATCCCTCATGATTTTTGTTTTTATTTATTGTTTGTTTAAAAGTGTGTGGCTTAGTTTTTTTGTGAATTTTCCAGCTTTCCTTTTTTTATTCACTTCTAACTTCATCTCATTGCTGTTGGAGGAGATACTTTTAAAATCTATATTTTAAAATCTATTGAGACTTAATTTGTGACCTAATATATAGTCTATACTAGAAAATGTTCCATGTGCACTTGAGAAAAAAAATGTGAATTCTGTTGTTAGGTAGAGTGGTCTATATATGTCTGTTAGATTTAATAGTTTTATTGTGTTAAGTCTTCTATTTCCCTACTTATCTTCTGTCTGGTTGTTCTATACGTTATTGTGAGTAGGTTATAGAAGCCTCCAGCTTTTACTGTAAAACTGTGCATTTCTCCCTTCAATTCTATCAGTTTTTGCTTCATATATTTTGGTCCGTCACAAAGTACGTAACTATTTGCATTAAACTTCTTGCTATGTTGAACTTTGTGTAATATATAATGTCCTTATTTGTCTCTTATAACCTTTTTTGGTTTATAATCTATTTTGCCTGATATTAGTATATCCACACCTGCTCTTTTTTGGTTACTATTTGCATGTAATATCTTATTCTATTGTCCCACTTTCAATTTCCTTGTGTCTTTGGATCTCCAGTGAGATATAGTGTTGATATAATAGATTTGGATCATTTGTTTTTATCTATCTATAAATATGCCCTTTTTGTCCCCATATACACAATAACAACTTTATCTTTAGGCACCAGACCAAAGTGATAGCGAAAGTGAGGAGGAGTTTGGCAAATGATTGTAGGTGCTTCTATTCCCCTAACCTTTGGGCGAACAAATATGAGGAACATCCTTCTGAGGAACATCCTCTCTGGAGGACATAACTAGGTATCTCCTGCTGGAGGGGATAGAAGTTGCTTTCATCTCTACTTTCAGCAAAAGGTACTTGTAGTTTTTGACTGCAGGAGTCAAATTCTGTAATATTTAACTTTCTTTTACAAATATAACAAATGTAAAATTAAACCATGATGCTACGGAATGTTAAGCCAACCCAAATAAGGATTTCATAATTTGATAAATCTGACTGAAGTAAATTTTCAATAGAGATAATACAAACTAAGAAAAATATCTACCAACAGTCATAAAATGGATACTACTAATAAAAAAAGAACAGAATATTACATTTAAATATTTACACTGAAATAAAAAAAACATCAAATTTACAAAGGATACAGAGCTTCACATCTACAAAGAAATAAACTAAGACTCGAAAGATTAAATGATGGAAATACTTTAGTGTAGAGAAAAGCTTGTGTCAAACCCTAGTTTTGTCATTTACCAGCTGAGTGATCTTGGCTATTGTTAATCAGCTTCTCAGAGTTTTAATTTCCTCACCTGTACAAAGTAAAGGTATTATTTGATTTACAAAGTGGCTATTAAGATTTAATATGATAAAATACCTAGTTCAGTTTCTCAAAGCCTAACAACTGCTCAATAATTATTATGATCTTACCCAAAGTCATGAAACCTGTTGGCAGAGCTGGTACTGGAACCCAGGTGTCTTGACTATTGGTTGATGTACTGCCCTTTCCAAGGCTGCACTGTTTCAAGGCTTACATTTAAGTCATGTTAAAACTAAGATTCAACTCCATTGGTATACAATATGGATGGGCGTATGCATATGACTTCAACTAAACCAAGGTCAAGGTCTGTGAATAAATTGATTGGCCATATTTCATTCAGCCCCATCTTCAGAAAGTCACTTCCATGACCTGAGTAAGAGTGAATCAGGTATGATACTAAACTGTTTATTAAACCACTTCTATGTAATTATCTCTCTTTAACCTATTTCTGTTCTCTCTGGAGGACATAACTAGATTAATTCCAAAGTTCACCTTTGATATTTTTATGTTCATACACGAAGTACAGCACATTGATAGACCATTATATAAAGGGAATTTGTGAATCTCAAACAAGAAGAAATGCACATGTAGAGCTTTTCTCCCTATGCAGTACCCACCCCCTTAAAAAAAAAAAAAGCACTGCTTTTGTCCAGTTGGACATGGTAGACCATATTTAGTGGAGTATGTCTGACGACGCTTAGGAAAAATCAAAGAAGTTCTTTTCTCATTGGATGGGATATAATCTCTGTTTTTTGATTGGGAAGTTTAATCCATTTACATTTAAAGTAATTACCAATAAGGGGGACCTTACATCTGTCATTGTGCTATTCATTTTCTATATGCCTTATAATAGCTATTTTGTCCCTCATTTCCAGCATTACTGTCTTATTTTGTGTCTGGTTGATTTTTTTTTGTAGTGAATTGTTTAAATTCATTTCTCATTTCCTTTTCTGTATACTCTATAACTATTTTCTTTATGGTTACCATCAGGATTACATTAAACATCCTAAAGTTATAACACTCTAATTTGAATTTATACCAGCTTAACTTCAATAATATTACAAAAACTCTGCTCCTTTACAGCTTTGTCTCCATCTCTTTTCAGTTGTTTTTGCCACAAAATTACATCTTTATATATAGTATGCCAAAAAACATAAATAAATATTTTAAATGTGCTAGTTTCTTAAATTATGTAGAAAGCAAGATTTGCAGTTACAAACCAAAGTTAGAATAATACTAGCTTTTACATAGAAATTGTTTTTTCTTTAAATGTATTAATCTCTTATCATGTAGAAAACAAAAAGTACAGTTACAAGCCATCATTACAATTAATTTTTAAATTTTTGTGTATTTGAATCAATCAATACTTTCATTTATAGCTTCAGATTTTGACTCATCCTTTAATTTTTTTTAAGTTTATTTATTCACTTTGAGAGAGACAGAGAGAGAGTGGGGTGGGGGGCAGAGTGAGAGAGAGGAGAATCCCAAGCAGACTCAGCACTGTCAGTGTAGAGCCCGATGCAGGGCTCGAACCCACAAAATGTGAGATCGAATATGGTTTCTGAGCCGAAACCAAGAGTTGGACGCTCAACTGACTGAGCCACCCAGGCACCCTTTGACTCATCCTTTAAAAATCTTTTCCCTAACAGCTACACAAAAATCAATTCCAGACCTAAATATAAAAGCTAAAATAACAAGGAAAGAAAAAATAACAGGAGAGTATCTTCATGACTAGGGGCAGGGAAAGGTTTCTTTTAAAGGACACAAAAGCAGATAATTAAACTTTATTAAAATTGGTAATTTTTGTTCATAAAAAGACCAACAATAAAAGAATGAAAAGGCAGACCCCAGAATGGGAGAAGATATTTTCTTCTCTTTACAGTGCAACAAAGAACTTGATCCCAAAATATCTATCTATATGTAAAGCATCCTACAAATGAAAAAAGAAAAGATAGTAACCCAATGTAAAAATAAGCAAAGCACTTAACAGGCACTTCACACAAAAAAGGATATCCAAGTGGTTGATAAACTTATGAAAAGATGCTGAACATAAACATCTTCAGGGAAATAACTGCAAATTAAAACCACATTTTGCTAAATGACACATAGCTAAGAGATTTAAATGTAGACAGTCTGTTAACCTCTCTTGCTCTTTTTAGTAATATTTAAATTGAGAATATTAATACCTGTCCTTAGAGGAATTTATAGCCTAAGTGAAATAACAGAAAACAGATAACTATGTACCGAACAGTGAATTGTGTACTAACTCCAGAGCTAGAGACACAGTGAGTACATTCTTTACCAAAAAATCAGCACAGATAGACTTAAAATGTTCTTAAGCCTTCCATCTTCTTCCAACAAGTTTTTTTCTTGTTCTTTGTCAACTCCCCCTAATTCCAGGATGCCTGCTGCTGCAGATTAGCCCATTGAGAGTCTCAGTGCATAAAGTGACACAAACCAGACCCTTGGCCCTATAAATCTGTCCTCATCCTATCTCTCACTGAACACTTTTAAGAAGTTTAGCCCAACACATCTACCAATGTAAATGGCCTCTCTCCTCCCCATAATAGTTACCATTTAACTAAAAACACCATCTCATTTAATTCATGTACCAATCCCATCAGGTGAGTATTATTTTCTCACTTAATAAATCATTCCCATTTTACAAGAAATTCGAGGCTTGGAGTGAATAATCCACTTATCCAAAGTCACAGAAATGACAGATTTTTAAAAAAATTAATGTTACATTATTTTTTAGTATATACACAATCAGGGGATGTAGACAACAGTAAATTTTTAATTAGGATGAAGAATGGAATTTATAATTGTAATCTAGACCTAGAGAAAAGCTAAGATTTACTGAACATTAGATAGATTTTTTTAATATTTAAAAAAAACGCAATTTTTCACTTATTATTTTTTAGTCACTATGCCAGCTACCAAAGATACCAAGATAAGACTTCATAAATACCATCACCTTGGTCATTGGTTCTCAATGTACAGTTCCGAGATCAACAGCATCAGCATCACCTAAGAAACTGTTTAAAATTAATATTTTTAAGCAGCACCTACGTTACTGAATCAGAAACTCTCAGGATGGTGCCCAGTAATCTGTGTTATGAATGTTGTAGGTGATCCTGATGCATGAGAAGCACTGCCCTAAATCATCACTCTAGTCTCCCAGGTGAGGAAATTTAGGAGGTGACTTGAGAGTATGGATCAAAACAAAGATTTGCTAGAAACCAGTCTCCACTATGCCAATAATAGAAATGATGGAGATGTAAATATAGGTTTATCCAACCCCAAAATCCACATTTTTTTTTAAAGTTTATCTATTTAAGAGAGAAAGAGTGCGCACACACAGGAGAGAAAGAAGCCCCAAATCCACATTTTCTATCCCTGTGCTCCAATGACCCCTAACAGCATGAGGTGTTATTGTCTTTATGGGTCTGAAGAAGTGGGTGCCCATGTCCCTCCTCATAGGCATGCTGTTGGCACCTTGATACTGCCATTGGCGTGAGGGGGGGAGTCCTGGGGGGGGTGACATAGCCCCTCCCTCTTAGAGAAAAATCTCCTTAAAAGCAAATATGTTGAGAAATGGAGTGGTGTGTGTAGGATTTGGGAGTTATGGGGGGAAGGGGTCCTCCAGAACTTTCACTTGATTGCCCCAGTAAGTCTGACCTCAGGTAAGTGAGACCCTGTCTTCTGAGTTTGCATCTCACCCATCCTTCCCCAGAGCTGTCACTGTGTTCCTTCATCTCTGACTTAGCCCCCCCCACCACCACCCTCCACAGTAAGGCTACACTGGGACTATCTGGACCACCCACTGATGATTTCACCCACAATCTCAGCTTCCAGGCTGCTTGGGGTACTGTCCAGAAGGTGGGGCCGGTATTTGCTGAGTGGGAACGACAGAGGACAGGTGGCTGCTCACTCCAGCAAGGTTCCCCTGGTCCCCCACTTGGCAGAGCAGACAGAGGCATATTTGTGTCGTAAATAGCTGATGCCTGTTGACAATGACATGGAACTGCCTTCGATTGAGTAGTTTCAATGTTAGGCATTGATTTGAGGAGGCAGAATGCAGTAGGAGCCTGGGAAGCAAGAAGCCCTCTGAGCTCCACAATCCCAGCACAACAATCACCAAGCACCAGGCCAGTTCTAAATGCTTTACATGCATTAGCTCAGGTAATCCGCACAGCAACTCCGTGAGATAGCTACTATTACCATCCACATTACAGGTAAGGAAACACAAACAGTAACTTGTAATTTGCCCAAGGACAACAGCTAGAAGTACTCATTATTCATCTGTAAACCAGGGATACAAATGCCGGCCCTACACCTACAGAACTCAAGGAGTTTTGTAGTAACTCCTATGTATTGGTAATAAAGAGTATTTCTTAACCTGGAACTGTTACAGTTTTTTCCCCTTCCACCTTTTTAGACAGAGGAAAGTTCCTGGAAAAATCCAAAAGAAACTGGTAACCATGGAGGTGTCTCCACTCAAGGAAACTGAGTGGCTGGGGGACAGGATGGGAAATTTACTTTTCACTGTATTTATCAATATATTTAAATTAGATTTTATGTATGTATGTATGTATGTATGTATGTATGTATGTATTTAAAGTCTGCTTAGCCCCAGGTGAAGCTGCAGCGAGCTAGGGTCCTTTTCCGACCGCACCAAGGAGGGCATTTTTAAATACCGAGTGAGGGAGCGAGTGCCCACCTTGACTAGGCGGCTTGACCGGCTTTGGAGGGTGGGGGCTTCGCAGCGCGCTGGTGGCCCCGCCTAGGCGGCTGGAAGAAAAGGCCGACCCCGGCCCCGCCCCGCCTCGCCAAATTTAAGAGCCCTTGTCCACCGCCGGGAATGCTCCTGGCCAACAAGTCTCTCTCCCTTTTGCGTGGTGCTCCCCCTCGTCCCTCGCGCTCCCTGCACGGCTGCCCACAGGCCGTGGCTTCACTCCCTGTGCCCGACAGGGCAGGGGCCGCGCCATGCCCAGCCCAGTGCCGCGAGGCAGCCGGCCGCCCGCTCCCCCGGGCGCAGGAGACGAGACCTCGGAGCTCCAGCGCCGCCCCGCGGGTCCAGGCAGGCCCCGCTCTCCCGGGCGCCTCGAGTCTTCCTTCTCCGTCGAGGCCATCCTGGCCAGGCCTGCCCGCCGCGCGCCCCCCGCCGCCGCCCCAATGTCCGGCGTCGCCGCGGACCTCGGCTCGGCTCCCTCCCGGTTTCCCGCGACGTGGCTGCCGGCCTACCTGAGCGTGAGTCTCTACCAGCCATGCCCCCAGCTGCCCCGGACGGGGCTCCGCGTGGCTCACCTCTACGGCCTCCAGGGCCTCGGCGTCACAGGTACGAGCTGCTCGGGCGCCCGGGAACCGGGCGGGCGGCCGAAGCTTGGCAGCCGCGACAGCGGGCACAGGATAGAGACGTCCCTGAGTTTTGAGAACCACGCACGGTCGGTGGGAAGGGGCCCAATGACCCTTCACCTTGCCGTTGAACCCGAAGCCCAAGAGAGGGACTGGCCGAGAACAGACCACTGCACGAGGCTTCCCCCGCAAGCACGCTGCTGAGGTGGGGGGAGATGTGTGTGAGCGCACGGGTGCAGAGCAGAAGGTGCGGGGAAGGTCAGAGGGGGCCTCGGAAGACTGGGACAAGACCAGCCCTGGGGCTGCAGAGTGCCCCTTCTGGAGAATTAGTCTCTCGCTCCTTCTACAGCCCCTTTGAATAACGACTGTTAGCTTAGACTCTTCCCCAAAGTAGCTCTCTTCTGGAACGCGCGGCCCAGTTAGCTGGGAGAAGCGGCTGCTGCGGTGGTGAGGTTCATCGACGAGCTGTTAGCTGGCAAATGCCGGGACCCCAGTACCGCCTCCACCGCTCACGCCCAGTCCGGGTGAGCATAAAGCCCCACACTTAACTGCTCTCTGAGCCTGCTTGCGTAACGCGCTCTTAAAAGAGGAACCTCGGGCTCTGGGGCTCAGGCACTTAAACCCCAAGGAGAATTTAACTGTGTACCTAACGTTCTCCTCTAGCATTTACATCCACCCACAGGAGCTTTTGCCATTTTTGGCAATCTGATTCCCGGTTCCCCACCTCCCCTTGAGGAAAACAGGAACAAGATTAACGCAAGCCTTGTCAACCCATACCAAGATCCATGTAACATAATCTTACCTGGTGCCTACTTCCTGGGTTCTCTCCATTCTGCATTTCCACCCCTTTCAGCTGGGCATTTCTCCACCCTTCCCTTCAGAGAAAGCCTAGGCTCTCAACCCCATCCAGATTCGTGCCACTGCATCTGAGCGACATGCCCAAGTTTCCCAAACAACTTTCCCTAACTGCCTCACACAGCTGAGGTCTGAATTGCAGCTTACTGCTTTGTATTACAGTTAATCTCATTTTCAAATTAGTTTTTTTTAATGTATGTTTGTTTGTTTGAGAGTGTGTGCTTGAGCAGGTATGGGGCAGAGAGAGAGAGAGGGAGGGAGGGAGGGAAGGAGAGAATCCCAAGCAGGTTCCAGGCTGTCAGCACAGAGCCTGACTCAGCACAAATCCCACAAACTGTGAGATCGTGACCTGAGCCAAAACCAAGAGTTGGATGCTCAACTGACTGAGCCACCCAGGTGCCCCTCATTTTCAAGTTAGTTTTTGCATAGGTAATCCATTCCTACAGTTCAAACTCCACAATGTTTCCTAAGACAGATGGAGAAGAGTTTCCCCTTATATTCCTGTCCCCCAGTCACCTGGTTAACTCCACCCCACAAGCAGCCAATGACACCAGTCTCTTTATTCTTCCAGGGGTATTTTATGCATATTTAATACCTAAATACGTGTGTGTGTGTGTGTGTGTATCTGCTTTTTAGGCTTAGAGCTGGCTCACTGCTCAGGCCTCTGGGGCACTCCAGACTGGGCTCCAGCCGAGGAACTTCAGGACACTGAGAGACCTCAAAAGAGGGTTCGGACCATGTTTAACTTGAAGCAGCTGGAAGAGTTGGAGAAAGTGTTTACAAAACAGCACAATCTAGTGGGGAAGAAGAGAGCCCAGCTGGCAGCCCAGCTCAACCTTACGGAGAACCAGGTGGGAGCAGGGACCCCTGTGGGGTCAGGGCTGTGCCTGGGGGCAGACACTGCTCTCCAGAAGGCCCTGGGTGAGGTTGAGGGGAAGACATGGGCCTTCTTCCTCTGTGCCAGGTCACTGAGGGAGACAGGCCCTAATCACTGGCACACTTCCTACATGAATGAGGAAAGTAGTCCCGTTTGAAATCACATGATGGGAACAACTATGTTAATCTAGATATTAACCTAGAACTTATGTTTCCATGTTAAAAAGGGAGCTGACCATGAAGTTAAGTGTGTTCAAGGGACTAAATATTAAAAATAATAATAAATATTCACTAGAACCCTATACTTCACTTGAGCTACTATACCACTTTTCTGCTCTTTTCATAGGCAAACTTCCCATGAATTTGTTATAGTCACTCCATGTCCTCACTTCCCATCTACTTAACTCATTCTGATATGAATTCTTTCCCTACCATTCCATCAAAGCTTCTCCTCCAGGTCTCTTAATGACCTCCATGTTGCCAAAGTCAACAGATGCTTTCCTCGTCTTACTCCCCACTCAGTACAGTTGACCTCTCCTCTTATGTAAACACATTCTTCTCTTGGCTTTTGGACACCACATTCTTGGTTTTCCAGCTCTCTGGCCACTTCCTCTGTGTCAACTTTGTAGGGTACTCTTTGTGACCTCAAATTGTCTCTGTAGCTGATCTCATTTATTCCCATGATTTTATTTTATTTTATTTTATTTTATTTTATTATTTTTTTAATGTTTATTCATTTTTGAGAGAGAGAGAGAGAGAAACTAAGCATGAGCAGGGGAGGGGCAGAGAGAGGGAGACACAGAATCCAAAGCAGACTCCAGGCTGAGCCAGACGTGGGGCTCGAACTCACCAACGGTGAGATCATGACCTGAGCTGAAGTTGGATGCTCAACCAACTGAGCCACCCAGGTGCCCCATCATTTATTCCCATGCTTTTAAATACCATCTATAAGCCAACAACTCCCAGATTTGTCTCTTAGCTCACTCCTTTTTTTCCTAACTTGTACATTTATCTACCTTCTTTTTTTTAATTTTGTTTTATTTAAGTAATCTCTACACCCAACATGGGGCTCAAACTCACAACCCCAAGATCATGAGTTGCATGCTCTTCTGACTGAGTCAGCCAGGCACCCCTACCTTCTTTTTTTTTTAAGTTTGTTTATTTTGAGAGAGCACACATACACGTTTGTGGGGGAGGGGCGGAGACAGAGACTCCCAAGCAGGCTCCACACTGTCAGTATACAGCATACGCAGGTTTGATCCCACCAACCGTGAGATCATGACCCGAGGTGAGATCAAGAGTCAGACACTTAACCAACTGAGCCACCCAGGCATCCCTCTATCTACCCTCTTGAGGTCTCCACTTGGATGTTTCCTGGGTATGCATTTCAACTTAAGTCTAAACTTCAGTTTGTGACCTTTTTCTCTCCAGATCTGTTCCTTTCCCTACTCATGGTCCCACCATCCATCCAGTTGCTCAAAATACCAAGTCATCCTACATTCTTACTTCTCTCCCACTTCCATTGCATCGGCAAGCCTTGTCACCTCTACCCCCAAAGTACAGCTGGAATCGCTTCATTTTTTTCCATTGCCCGTAGTTCACACCAGTCCTAGCTCTTTCTGGATCATTGCAATAGCCCCCAGCTGTCTCCCTGCATCTCCTTTCATCCTTTCTTCACAGAGCAGCCAGATGTGCAATTCACTTGAGATGCAAACAGGACTATGTCACATCCCATTTAGTAGCCTGAAAGCTGACACTCCTTACCCATAGCCTCCATAGTCCTAGGTGATCTGGGCTCTGCTGACCTCTCCATTCTCCCTTCCTTCACTTCCCTATCTCACTCTCAGCTATTTCAGCCACACTCTCTTTCTTTTTGGTCCTCCAACACACCAAGCTTGGTTCTACCACAGAGCCTTCCTACAGGTTGTCCCCTGCCCCAGCCTGCTTTTTCTGTTCCCATTAAACTGGCCTCTGATCTGGTGAACCTTAGCTTAAGTGCTGCTTCCTCAGGAAGGGCCAGACCCCTGTTCATACTCGCATTTGTGTTTATGGATTTCTTTGTTTCCATATTTATCTGTCTCTCTGTCTCTCTCTCTCTCTCTCTGGACTGTGAGTTCCATGAGGTCAAGGACCATACCTCTCTTGCTCACCACTGTATCACCATCACCTAGGATGGTGCCTAGTACATAGTAGGAGCTCCATAAATACTTGTCGGATGAATGAATGTGTCTAAAATTATAGGGAAGGGTGTTTTGAAGGAGATGCTTCCTTTAGAAGGAAGATCAAATGTGGACCAGAGATCAGGGGCCACTGTGGGAATGGGGGAAGCAGTGGGAACTGCTGGTCACATTCTAATTTCTGACCATTGCCTCCAATTATAGGTGAGGGTCTGGTTCCAAAACCGCAGGGTCAAGTATCAGAAGCAGCAAAGGCTGAAGCTACCAGCTGTGTCTGCCATGGCTGCCTCCCAGGATGAGCCCTCCAGCAGCTCTGACAGCAGCATCCAGAGAGAAGACACTGAGTCAGGAGTGGACAGCTGAGGACTGGGACAAAGGCTCAACCCAGGCTGTCTGGGCTAGTTCTTCCTGGGGACACCCACGGGAACTTCTGAGCCTTTTTTCTTCATCTGTATAATGGGTGCATTGACAATTTACTCTTCCCAGAGCTGACAGGATGTCTGTAAAGCTGTTACGGGGTGCCAGGCCCAGTGCTAAGTGTTCAGCAAGTGTTAAGGTTTATAAGTTCCCTTTACCTGGGGGTGTGGTGCTTGCAACTGAACTGGCCCCTCCAGGGATTAATCTTTTCCTGGCTTGCCTGTGGAGAAGGGGCTTCCTTGAATCAGTATTTGGGCCTAGAAGCCTCTTCCCCACCAGAGATGGTGGATATGAGAGTAAAGAGGAGGGAAAGGTAAACCATTTAGCCTACTTCAGAGTTTCCCAAAGTTTTCTTGTTTTGTCTGAACTGCTACCACTTTTAGGAGCTCAGCCCCAATTGTCTGCTTAGGCACAGACATGCTTCCCTGACCCCATCTTTTTCCCTCTAGCTACCCACTTTGACCCCTCTCCATCATTGTACAGAGAAATTTGGCTCTGCCTTTGCCAAAGCAGGCATTTTTTCACAAACTCTGCTGTATTTCCATGAGACAGTTATAATTTTTCCCCTTCAAGCCCCTAACTCATGGTTCCCTTTCCTTCCCAGGAATCTGCTCCGTTTCTAAGAAGCCTGCTGATAGCCTACCCCTGTGAGGCCAGTCACCAGCAATTCCAGAGCTCATTTCTCTAGTGCTCTACATTCCTGGGCAGGCCTCTGTTCAGAGTATTGATTTAGAATCTCCAATGGCTTCTGGGTAGAGGGGAGCTGGTGAAAGGAGGCCTGCCCTGCCACCTGCCGGTGACAGAAGGCATGGTCCCCACTGCTGTCTGCAGCGTTCTGAGGGAGACAGGAAGGGCAGGGAGCAGAGGTGAAAAACCACATGCCTCCAAGTGGTGGTAGACCATCTTCTCCTAGACACTAGGCCACAGGCTTGAGGCCAGGGTCCAGCTTCAAGAACTCTTCTCTTCCCCTGTCTTCAGGGAAATCCTTCCTAATGCTGGACCCAAAGTCCACTCTGTTAATCAAAGGAATCTACCTGCATCTACCACTTCCAGCACCTGCCTCCTCAATTGACTCACCTTTTAAAAATAATTAAAAAAAAAAAAAATCAACAGTTAACCTATTCAACAGTTACTAGGGCCTACCCAATCCCCCAGTATGACCATGAGACCATAACAGAAGCAGACGCATCCTTTTTCAAGGAGCACAAAATCAATTGGAGGACAAGGAAACGACGCATGGTTGTCAGACTTGGCTGTGGGGACAGATGCTGTAAGTCAGTGGTTCCAGCTTTTTGGGGTCCTGAATGAGAACAGGGCCTTCTGCTGTTCCCAGGACAATATGTATATGTACACTCACTTCTGCACACAATTTCAGGGTCCTCAGACCTGAGCTCCACCATCTACCCCCTTCTACCACCCCTAGGCTGCAAAGTCCCTTAAGCCCCTGAAGGGTCTGAGAGAAGCACAAGTCCAGCTTGATCTGTCGAAGGGCTGTCTGCCCGCTGCCAGAAGGCCCAAGGAGAAGGGAACTCTTGCACCCGACTTTGTAGATGGGGAGGTAGGGCAAGCTAGTCCTTCCTTTCAGGTAGAAGGTTAGAGAGGGTATAAGTTGGCCGGCCGCTGTCCCACGCCATGGCTGGATCCAGAGTGCCTGACTCTAGACGGGGCACTGGGTGGACAGAGACAACAGACACCAAAACACCAACTGGACACAGATACATCAAAACTATACACACACCCACCGGCTATGATACATAGGTACGTACGAAGACACAGACGCAAAACTGCACAGATGTAAAAAACGCGGACCCAGCGACATCCAGCCATCGAACCAATCGACCTAAACACAGATTAAAGGGATCCCAATTTCCCGATTCGGACTTGCTAGCGAGCAAACCCTAGCAGCCTGGAGACACACTCGCCGGGGGCGGGGCCAGAGAGGGGCGGGGCCCCCCGGGTCGAGGCGAGGTCAAGGGTCAGAAGGCGGAGGCGCGCCCAAGATGGCGGCCTCCATGTGCGACGTGTTCTCCTTCTGCGTGGGCGTGTCGGGTCGGGCTCCGGTCGCCGTGGAAGTCCGATTCGTAAGCAGCGCTAAGGTGAGGCCGAGGCAGACCCGCCAGGGGCACCTACCGTGTCCGGCCTTGGAGAGAGCCCCGCGGGACCCTAGGCCCGGAGCCTAGAAGCTCCTGAGCCGTTCCGACTCTGCGGCTCAGCCCCTCCTCGCGGCCCGGGGGCTCCCCGTCTGTCCCCGCGCGCAGGCTTCCGGGGCGGTCAGGCGGTGAATCGGGGGGTCCCGAAGTCTCCGTAGTCTCCGTGCGCGCCCCCTCCCTACGGGACCCGGTGCGCCCTCCGGCTGCCCTGCTCCTGCTGCTCCAGGCGGGGCCGGGTGGGCGACGGGCCTTTTGGTCCAGGCTGGAGTACTCTGCTGCTGGGCCGTGGGGGTGGTGGGCGGGGACTGGCTGGGCAGAGGGTACTGAGGTATGAAAAAGAGTGGGCCCTCGGGGAACTTTCTGAGTGAGATTTGGGAATGGGGTGGGGAGAGAGGCCAGGACCCTTCACAAAGGCCTTGGGATGCTAAGGAATTTGGACTAGAGCTCGAAGCCCGTGGGAGCATTTGAAGCATTGAAACAGGAAAGCAATATGGTTTTGTGGTTATATTATCGTGTTTTAAAAGTTAATTGTAGAAAAATACTCTAAATGCATGTAAGGAAAGAGAAGATAAAAATCACTCGTAATCCTATACTTGTGCAAATATGTGGGTACTAAAGTCACAATTTTAGGAACCTCTGATGCAGCAGTAAATCAATATCAATAAACCTATTCATACATATTTTTAAGAGCTGAGTAATAGTCTGTTTCAAGGGATTGCCACAGTTCATTCAGCCACCTACTTATTTATGCACTTTTGCGTTGTATTTTATTTTTCATCCCTGAGGGCAAAGGTCCTGGAGCTCAGTTTCTGTGCACACATCCTTTTGTTCTCTTCATCGGAGTATTTTCTTTACTAGTTAACTTTGCCAGTTGATACGTGCAAAATGGTATCACTTTGTTTTAATTTACAAGTCTGTGTTTACTGATGAGGGTGAATAATTTATCATGTATACCAGCAGTGCATATACCTGGTCCCTGCCCAAGATGTCAGCCTTCTAGTCATCTGCCTCCTGCTCTCCCCGCCCCAACCTTCCATTGCCTTCTTTCCTCTCCAGTGCATCTGGAGCATTCCTTTCCTTCTGTGGTAAAGCAGCTCCCCAATATCCTTGGCCTCTTCAGCTGCTCACATCTCTGTCTCCACCTCTGTTCTTGATTGGCTCAGTTTGATGGTATCCCAGTTCCATCACTCCTTGCAGGCAGAGACACTGACCTTTCCCTTCACTAAGTCCCCTATCTCTCAGCCCCTCTCTTCTTTATTTCTTCCTCTGACCTCATCACTTCAGCCACTCTGCTTGCCCAGCTGTCCTGTCCCAGCCTTCTGTCAAACCCCACCTCTGGAAGAATGAGCTGGCTGCTCTCTGTATTCCCACACACAATCTTCTGCTGGAGAAAATCACATGCACACCCAGACATGCTGACAAGGTGGTTTACTCCAGGCTTTTTGCATCTATGTTCATCAAGCGAGATTGGTTTGTGACGTTTTTTTCTTTGTGCTATCTTCCTCAGGTTACTGCATCACAGTTATGCTTGTTTTTTGGTAAAATGGAGAAGCTTTCCATTTTTTCTCTGTTACTAAATAGTTTTTAAATAGCATGAGAGTTACTTATTCTTTGGTTTGAGGGAGCTGGCTCATGAACCATATGGACTAGGGGCCTCACATGGGGGTTGTTTTTGACTATTTTCTGTATTGCTTCTATCGATATTGGCAGGAATGATCTTTCAAAGATTTACCAACTACTCTGCCAGGGACAGAACATGATACTGTCTGACCAAAGACAGAGGATGCCAACCAGAATGCCATACTGGTGTGGGTCAGCCAGATACCAGCACTGCTTCTTTCTCTAGCTTTCCTTCCTTTTGAATTCAGTTCTGGTAATTTGTATTTTTCTAGAAAATTATCCATTTAGTAAAGCTCTTAAAGTTTACTACATGGTCTTAGAGTTTTGCACAATCTTTTTTCTAAAATTTATTTTTCCAATTGGAAATATCTTTGCAAGTTTATGCCCTTTCCACTCAAGGCATAAGCTTTCTCCAAGCCTCTTGGTAATTAATATTTAATGAGAGTGGCTTTCTTGGAACCCTGCCTTATGTTTGGGGGATGAGTGGTTTCATAAAGGAACAGCTCTGATTCTGTTCCCTTTATTTTGATTACCAAATATTTTCTGCATTTGATCCTCCAGAAAGAGAGGGAAAGACATTGATATTTGCCCAATGTTGAGATTTGAGATTGTCAGCGATAATGTGGGTCCATGTTCATACTCCTTTGTCCCATAAAATAAGGCCATGTTTTCATTTTGCCAGATTGGGTCCAGGGCTAAAAAGCATGGAGGTGGGGTTCTAAGAAGACAACCAAGGGTGCATCAACGGCTTTGGCCAGAGGTTTTGTTCCAGCTGTCCCCCTCTGCTCAGGGCTCTCCTGGTCTACACATCCCTGCCTCTCTGACTTTGGGAGGTGCTGCTATCTAGCCACAGTGTCAATGCTAGAAGGAAACCGGGAGCTACCTGAGAGGCCACATGACAGGACATTTTACTGCTATGTCAGATCTTTTTTTTAATTTCTTTCTCTTCTTGTGACAGTTCAGTGCTGGCAGGGGCACCACCCCTCTTCTCTAAGTGAATAGTGGGAACAAGTGCCCGGCAGAGCCAGCAACTGCCAGGGTTCTGAAGCTGTCTCCTGAGTCCCTTTGCACATCTGAGAAATAGCAATTCAGCAGTTGTTTTCTCATCCTTCATGCCTTACATGATGTTTACAGTGCTTTAGACCAGAGTTCCTCAGACTTTAACGTGCATTTGAATCACCTGGGCATCTTGTTAAAATGCACATTCTCATGCAGCAGGTCTAGGGCATGGCCTGAGATTCTGCATTTCTAACAGGTGTCCAAATGATGCCCATGCTGCCCACTTATCATCTCACTTAGAGTAGTAAGGAGCTAAAGCTCATAAGGTACATTCACCTGTGCTATATCATGGCATCCTGGAAACTACCTGGGAGGTATCATTATGATGCTTTTCATATGTGAAACCGTTGCCAAGAAGTGAAGCAACTGGGGTGCCTGGCTGGCTCAGTCAGTGGAGTGTGTGGCTCATGGTCTCGGGGTCATGGGTTTGAGCTCCACGTTGGGTGTAGAGGTTACTTAAATAAATGAACTTAAAAAAGAAAAAGAAAAAGAAGTGAAGCAGTTGGCTCCAAGGTTCACAGCAAGTAGTGTTAGGGTTGGTGCTAGGATTCACCCTTCCTTTCAGCATAACTCTGAGAACTTGGTGAGTTCCCCATCGACCAGGGAAATAGGGCACATTCTCCCCCAGGCGAGGCCTCCCTCTCTCCTGTGGCATAGGAGTCCTTTGCAACCCTGAGCAGCGGTGTCACCGCCAGGATCCTGGAGGGACACATGGGTGACTCGAAGAAAATTGTCCTGTCGTTACTGGCTGCTAGTACAGGAGGCTCCAGCCTGCCGTGAGACTTGGCCCTGCTCTGGCCATTCCAAAAATTCTCCTCTGGCTGACAGTGTGGCTCCCTCCCCATCCCAGGCCCTCTGCTCTGAGCAGGCTGAAAGAGGTGTGACTGAAATTAGGTCAGAGCTACATTTCCAGAGGAGGCAGTTGGTCAGCAGGGGGTGGGGGGGGTGGGGAGGTGACCATGTTCCATGAACCCTCCCAAGGCAGAGGCCTCTCCTGAGAGGGAGGCGTGGCGGGGGGTGATGCTGGGAAGCCCTCTGGGAGCTATGTCCTCTTTCTCTCCTTATGGCCATCCTATTCCTTCTCTCCCTGTTAGGGAAAGGGCCTATTTGCCACACAGCTGATCCGGAAAGGGGAGACCATCTTTGTAGAACAGCCCCTGGTGGCTGCACAGTTTCTCTGGAATGCACTTTATCGCTACCGAGGTGAGCACATCTCGTCCACTCCTCATGGCTGCTGGGCCAGCTGCCTGTATGCATGGAAGAGAGCTACATACATTCCCAATAGCTGATGTCTCTGGGAATTCAGGTGTTGGGAGAAAAGCTCTTCTTGGAGAACCGTGCCTGAGAATCATGCTTGTCTCTAGTCTTAGGCCATTTGGGGCTGGGAGTGAGCGAGGGATGGGCTCTTCCAGCCTGCTTCCTGGGGGAGGACTGTCAGGCAGGCAGAACTCAGTGTGACCTGCAGTATCAGGGACTGGATATCATGTGGAAGGGCTCTGTGCCAAAGGGCAGCTCTCCACCAAGAGGAGGCCACTCGCCCCTTGGTCAAAACAGGCTGAGTTAGGGGTCAGAAGCAAGTAGGATGCCCTTAGCTTTTCCAGACACATGCTTTTTTCACACTTTTCTTAGGCTAGAGACAAACATGAAAGGAGGGTCAGTTGGCTCCAGAATGTGGGGAAAGCTCAGTCTGGGGGTTAGGAGGGGAGCCCTATAGACTAAATCCCAATCTGCTTTTGAATGCATGTGAAATCGTGCACCCATTCTGTTCTTTAACACAGTTGTTCATTCACTTACTTCCCAAACATTTGTTGAGCACCTACCAAGTGTCAGGCACTATCTTTAGCCCTAGGGATGCTTCTGTGAAAAAGACAAAATGTGGCCCCTGCTCTAAAGACACTTACATTGTCACATGGGGCTCTCTCCCTCAGCCTGTGACCACTGCCTTCGGGCACTGGAGAAGGCAGAGGAGAATGCCCAGAGGCTGACTGGGAAACCGGGCCAGGTTCTGCCTCACCCTGAGCTGTGTGCCGTGCGCAAGGACCTCCACCAGCACTGTCCCCACTGCCAGGTGAGCATCCCTGGGGAGTGCACCTGAAAGGGAACTGGTGGGAGAAGCCTTAGCCGAAGTCCTCTTTGGGGAGACAGGAATGACAACAGACCTGCTCGTGGCCCCTGAGAGCCATAATGTAGGGTAAGGCATTCAAAAGGCTGTAACTATTCCAGTTGTGTTCTCCCTGTCCCGGTCCCGCTATCTAGAAAATTGGTTCAGTGGGAACTTGCCCTCTTCCCAGGAGCCTGGCAGGGGCTCTTCCCTCTACTTGAAAGCTCTCTCCTTCCCATAGTTCGACAAGCCTGGGTGCCCCTCTCACATGCCCCCGGGCGGTATGTGCTTTCTCATCTTACGATGTCATTGAGCTACTGCTCAGGGGCTGTTTGTAGGAGTGCAGTCAGAGGAGGTGAGTACCACTAAGGAAGGTCTGTGCCTCACCCCATGGCCAGATCCTAGGGTGTTGACCTCCACCCACTCCACCAGGTGATGTACTGCAGTGCGGAGTGTCGGCTGGCGGCCGCCGAGCAGTACCATCAGGTCCTGTGCCCAGGGCCCTCCCAGGACGACCCCCTGCATCCTCTCAATAAGCTACAGGAGGCCTGGAGGTGGGTAGCATTTCATCTCTTCTTCCCTTTATCCTCCCTCTCGACCTGCCTGCCCGCCTGAGATCAGCAGATGCAGTCATCTTTCTTAAACTGCCATCCCCAGATCTTTCCTCCAGTCTTAGCGTTAAACAGAAGTCACATCACCCAACCCCCTGCCTTCAGTGTGAGCCGCCAGTCCCACTACCCTCAGCATTTTACACACTCCCAGGAAGAGCCCCATTAAGCCCATGGGGCGGTAAAGGCCTGCCCTCATCCTTGCCAATGACATCTCTCTTTGGTTATAAATAGAGTTGATAGGAAGGATTCTCTGTAGTGATCAGACTGGGCTTCCCTGAACACAGCTACTGGGGAGGGGATTTCCAGACCAAATCTTTTTCTTTCTCCCCAGGAGTGTTCACTACCCCCCCGAGACTGCAAGCATCATGTTGATGGCGCGGATGGTGGCCACAGTGAAGCAGGTAAGCCCACCCAGACCTCCCACGGAAGCCCCTTCTGGCCTCATGTGCCCCTTGGCCTCAGTCTCCTCCTCACGTCAAGTCCCTGGCTTGGATGCAGAGTTCCCTCTGCGCTTTCCAAAGGAGAGCTGCTTGCTGTGTAAACTCAGGAGCAGCTAACCATAAATCTGGCAGGAGACTCATCTTTCCTGCAGCCTCTGATCTAGGAGAGGACCTCCCGTGCAGCAACAGTTCACACATTCAATTTACAGGTGCCACTTTCTCAGGATTGCCTCTTATGTAAAGTGAGAGAAGCCACTTCAACCCATTCTGTTAGTATTGGAGCTCCACAACCCCATTCTCCTCTTTTTCCAAGTGTTGTTGAACTGGCCAGCCTGGCCCAGTTGGGGAGATGGTTGGGTGTGGGCAGGATGGGAAGGAAGTCCCCAGGCCAAGGAAGGGTCTACCTAGAATCTCATGTGTGATGGTGTTTCGCTGATGGCAGAGGCTTTAGAATCACAGGCTACTCTCCCGCCTGGGTATGAGGGACAGCAAGGAGGTGGGTGTCCCTGAGTCCGTGCGTGCACACACTTGCACGCCCAGGCATATGTGAATGTGATCCTGAAGTATATTTGTTCCCTGCAGGCTAAGGATAAAGATCGTTGGATCAGGCTCTTTTCCCAGTTCTGTAATAAAACAGCCAATGAGGAGGAGGAGATTGTCCACAAACTCCTGGGGGACAAATTCAAGGTCAGTCTTCCCCCATGATCCCCTCATCCCAATAGCCTTGGATGTTCTATGGCTACCTGAGGGGAGCTCCACATTTGGTCCTTTGCCAGCCACAGAGCCTGGAGCCAAAAATCTATTCAGAGAACCTATCTTCTTGCCACTATTTAACTTTGTGACCTAACAGGGACCGAAAGTTGAGAAGTGGGGTGAACAGGAAGGAGGGGTCGGGTGCCCTGACATGGTAAGGCAGAATCTCATGATAGGATAGTGGCGGGTAAGTCAGTATAATGGAAAGTGGAGGGTCAGGGAGCAGGCGTGAAATAGCATTTTAGCTGCCAATGTGCTGAGTGCCCACTCCCACCCAAAGATTACACATTCTCACTGAGGACAGCAGACTTCCACGCAGGAGCTGCCTGAAGGTGCAGGCAGGGTTTCAAGGGCAGCTGGGGTGGGCCTTCCTGCATTTATTCTGAGGAGAGGGAGGGGGTCGTCAAGCTTGTCTGGAGGCCAGGTCAGGGAGCCTGGAAGGTGGTCGCGAGGACAGTCATCTGAAGCCAGGTTGCCTCAGCCCTCCTGGAAAATAGGAATTTGGGGTTCCCCACTCTGGCTTGGAACAGGCCAACAGACTGCCAAGGTTCTTTGGAAGTAAGAACTCTGTGGCCTTCCTTTTGCCTTCAGGGAAAGTTCATTCTACAGAGCTGGCCCCTTTTCTTTTCCTTACCTGGTCTTCTGGGCCTTGCCTGGGTGCTAGTGGGAAATCCCCAGGATACAGGTCTCTCCCTGCTTCCCCTAAACCAGGGCCAGCTGGAACTTCTGCGGAGACTCTTCACAGAGGCCCTTTATGAGGAGGCGCTCAGCCAGGTGAGCATGGGGAAGGTGGGACCAGTGACCTCCTGGTCATTCCAGCTCTCCAGGAGCAACCGGGTCAGCATCTCCTACTCAGAGAGTTAAGCCAAGACTGACTTGGTGTGAAGTTGGGATGGGATTGACTCACAGAAGACTTCCTGAACAGAGAGTTGTTTCAGGAGGAAAAGCGAGTGGCTGTAATCTGAGCACTCATTTTTCTTTCTCCCCACAGTGGTTCACACCAGATGGATTCCGGTCTCTCTTTGCTCTTGTTGGGACCAATGGCCAAGGAATTGGGACCAGGTTAGGAGAGAATGTTCCAAAGCTATTGCACTTGTCTGTCAGGGCTTGGGCGGGAGATTGACAGAGGAAGGTAGCCACACTTCCTTTCAAGATTAGGGTTTGACTCTGTGGCAGGAGAGCTGGACTGGATGCAGTGGTGGGAGTCAGAAAGACTGAGGTGGTAGTTTGCTCCTGGGAGCCTTGGTCTTTTGGGGAAGATGGGCCCCTGCCCTGGAGAAAGAAATGGGCTTAACCTGTCTGGAGGTGGAGAGCCCTGGGAGCTGGGCCTCCTTCTCTCCAACCATGGATGCCTGGGACCCCCAGCTCCCTGAGCCAGTGGGTCCATGCCTGTGACGCTCTGGAGTTGAAGCCTCAGGACCGAGAGCAGCTGGACGCCTTCATTGACCAGCTGTACAAGGACATCGAGGCAGGTTGGTGAGATGGAGCCTTGGTCTCACCCAACCTTGAATGACCCCCTAGCCAGACACACAGTCTTTCCCCGAGGGGGTTCTGAGCTAATGGTTGGGGAAGGTAATCCCTATGTGCCTATAGGAAGCTTCACATCTATCCACAGGACAAATAAGATAAGACATGACCCTGAGGTCCATATAGAGTCTGGATGCTGGGGGAGGGGGGTGCTGGACAAGTAAGGTGATGTCATTTATAGAAAAGCAAGGTTTATGCCTCCTGGAAGCAAGTTTAGATGAAATGGTAGTGACTGGGTGGCAAGACAGTGGAACCATTGCCTATCCTTGTAAGTCTAGTTTTCTTTTTCCACCTGTAAAATGGATAGAATAACATCTACAATGTTACTGTCTTACAGCAACTGGAGAGTTTCTTAACTGTGAAGGATCTGGCCTCTTTGTGCTTCAGAGCTGCTGTGAGTCCTGGCATTGAGGAGGGGTACATCTCTCTCAGCCCCTTTTAGGCTGGTGGGGAGGAGTCTGGGAGCAGGATTAGGTCTGGGCTTCCTTGGGGGTTCTCCTGGGACTTTTTGTTGCATCAGTTTTTCATTCATTCATTCATTCATTCATTCATTCATTGGATTGCTTGTGCCTTAATATATGTTTATATATAAAACCTTCCAGTGGGCCAGGCCCTGTGCTAAGGCAGGACACAGAGCTCTGTTCCTTGCAAAGAGAAGCATTGGCCTTGCACAACCACTGCCCTCAGGCTCCTGGGAGGAGGGAGTTTAGGCTAGAAGGCTGGTCTCATCAGCACCTAACAGGGAGGAGCAGAGCCAATCACGCAACTGTCTTTTCCAGATCTCAGCCTCCCCCCTCTGGTTTCCTCATTGTCAGCCCTCCCAAGATCTGGGGCATGCTACCCCTCCCAAACTAGGCTCGCAGGGGGACTGGCTCAGCTGTTACCAGACATCCAGTTGCCAACTGAGTTAAGTGTCTGGCATGGGGTCCCTTTCACGGCCCTGTCCTTCCCTTTGTGGGACACTAGGAACACAATTGAGAACAAGTTGCCCAGTGCTGAGGACAGCAAGGGCAGTGATGGCAGGTGGGAGGGGGTGGCAAGAGGAAGTACATTTGTGCCTGTGCTCTGTGGTCTTTAGGAAAGAGCACTGGACGGAGGGAGTCAGGAAATTTGGGTTCCAGGACCTATGTAGCCCTAGCAGGGATCAGAAAACAAGGAAGGATGGGACCCAGTTCTTTGCAAGTTGAGGCTGTTATTTTTATTAGTCAGCAGTCCTTATTTCTTGCCTCTTGTGACCCAGGTAACCACAGCTGTGTCCCCAATGCAGAGACCTCCTTCCCAGAAAACAACTTCCTTTTGCATGTCACGGCCTTGGAGGATATCGAGCCAGGAGAGGTGAGAGGGCTAGGAGCTGTGGGGGGTGGGCCTTGCAAGTTCTCTCCAGGGATTGGAAGCAACAGTGGCTAGAGCCCCAAGTTCAGGCTGTTCAGCTGATCCCCACATGACCCAGGGCAGGAGTCTTTTTACCCATGGTTATGCTCAAACCCACAGTACCCCCAATTCTTCAAAAAAATAACCAGAAAACTTCAGAGCAGTGATTCAGAGACAAGTGCATGCCCAGGTTCTTGTCCCCAGCCACCTTTTGATCAACAAATCCACAGCTTCCAAGAAAACAAGAGATGGCTCTTCGTAGCGTGGGCTATGGGTGCACGTGTGGGTTTGGGGTTTGGAGTCCTGGCTGTTAGCACAGTGCACAGAGCCTGGTTGAATCTTCTTCCAGAGCTAGTAGCACCATGTCAAGATAACCTCTGACAATGGCCACAGACCTTAGCCATTGGCTGCCTATAGTCGTGGCCTGAGGCTAACCACTGTCCCCTCTCTGTCTCAGACACAGGCTGTTTGAGCCTCTTGGTGGCCTTCTGAGAGCACAGGGAAATGAATGAGGGCCTAGCTCCTGGGAGATGGGACAGTGGTTGGGGAGGCCCTGATCCCATCTAAGAGACAGCACAGACTGTCAGACTCCACCTCTTCTCTGCCCTCCAGGAAATCTGTATCAGCTACTTAGACTGCTGTCAGCGGGAGCGCAGCCGCCACAGCCGCCACAAGATCCTCAGGTGCCAGCTGGGATGTGGTGGGTGGCTGGGCTCTGGGAGGCTCCATCCTGGTTACTGCCTGACTTCACCCTCACCACCACCCCCCATCTCCTGCAGGGAGAACTATCTGTTTGTCTGTTCCTGCCCCAAATGCCTGGCAGAGGCCGATGAACCCAACGTGACCTCGGAGGAGGAGGAGGATGAAGAGGAGGAAGGAGAGCCAGAGGATGCAGAGCTGGGGGATGAGATGACCGATGTGTGATGTCACCCTGCCTGGAAGGGGCCTGCCCCAGACCCTGCAGGAAAAGGGGGACTTCCCCCAGAGAGGAGGCTTGGAAGGAACTCCCCCACTCCCGTTGCCTGCTTCCCCCCCTCCATTCCAGCTCTGTTTCTGCCAGAGAGTAGTACAGAAGCTGGACCTTAGGCACGCCACCCCCCACTAGACCTCACGCCCTGGACACTGCTGCTGAGTGGCTCAGGCTCTGCGTGGTCACTGAGCCTCTCAGTGCTGCCCCCTCAAAACACACACACACTGAGGTATCCACTCCAGTCGGCGAGCAACTCCAACAGAGGTCAGAAACAGTGTTTCTTCCACTTGGCCCCATGGCCATGCTTCCCTGTCCACCCGAGGCTTCACCGCTTTCTACCTACTACAGACGGGGGTAACGAGAGATCGGCCTGACGGCACTGAAGAAAAAAGGGGAGGGGTGAGATGCCTTCACCTTCTTCCCCACTCCCACCTTTGTGGCTGCTAAGGCAACTGCCTCCTGCTGGCACAGCTAGGAGAGGCAGGAAGGAGCAACTGGGCCTCCAGAGCACCTTCCCTAAGGCTCTGTGCTGGGGACACTGAACCAGGGGGATACCTTCCTCTCCCCACCCCCACTATTTGGACATCCAGGGGAGTGGAGAGTATAACCCCTTCCCCAGATTCCAGAATCTCTGTACCTTGTGCCTTGCCTCTCAGGCCCTGGCACAGTAGCTGGCCACGTGGGGTGTGTAAGAGGCCTCTGCCTCTCTCAAGAGGGGCATGTGGGGAGATGACTCCTTCCTCACACTCCTTTCCCACTGAGGACTCTAGCAGCATGGCTGAGACTGAGTGATGACAGGCCTGTGCTCCTTAATTTCAGATGCTCAAGAGGCTTCCCTGGGATCAGTTTAACATGGGTCAGTGAGGAGCTCTCCCGGCCTCAATCTCCATCGTTAGGGTCTCCACAGAAGAACACTGAAGTCTTCCAGAAACCTAGAGGAGCTAGGCTAGATATTCTGAGATAAGCCCTGTCTGTGTCACCTGCCCCTCCACCCCCAGATTAGTACTACCCCTCACTCTTGGGTTGGATGCTGTGGGAACTATAGCCTATCACTTGCGATTTCTTTGCCTACTTTCCCTGGGCGGGGGCTGCCACAACCCCCTGCTGAGGGATCTCTGAGAGGGCAGGTGCCCACCCCATAGGCTCTATCCTAGATCATGAGCCAGGTGGAGCTCACCTGTCTGGCCTATTGGGTTCTTCACAGCAGCCAGCACCCCTCATGCCCCCGCCTGCCCACTGTTCTCAATAAAGTGTGAGTGGTGACAGGCCTCTGCAGGAATCCTTTGTGTAGAATGACTTGACAAGCTGTCTGAGGCATGCAGCAATCACATAGGTGGCACAGGGGCACATAGTTTTAGACCAGGCAATGGCAGGAGATGGGAGCTGCAGCCCCCCAGCAGGCTCCTCCCTGGTCACATCTACAATGCTGTGCAAAGGTTTCTAAATGCCAAGAGCAAGGACCTCCTCTGAAGTCCAGCGTGGATCCCCAGGACCAGGCTATCAGAGGAGTCTTCTCAGGGAACTGAACTACAGCTTCCTGAGTTCTTGAGCAGGAGGTAGAGTGTGCTGGGATCCAAGAACCAGCAGCCTAAGCACTGGTTCTAAAGGACCTTGAGCAAGTCATTTACCCTCTGTGGGCCTCAGTTTCCTCCCTTCAAAGCAGGGGCATGGGACCAGATGAGAGAGCGAAGGCCCCTCCCACCCCTGTATGCTCTTATTCTAGGACACAGTTGCAACCCTGATGAGAGGCTTTATTGCTAAAAAGTCAGTGAGGGTTTATTAATTCCTCAAACACCACTCCAGCAGCTGCTGTGAAGTACACTGAAGAGACCCTGGGAAGGGGAGGCGAGAACCAGGTGGGATGTGACAGGTCACAGATGGCTCTCAGGCCACCTGCCCTTAGCCCCTGTGTTCCAGATTCTAGTCCAGAAGCTCTGGGGCCTGGCTCTTGTCTATTCCCATAGCATGAGACATTTGGGGACCCCGAGGAAGGGAAGGCCAGTGGCACAGCTTTTCTTAGCATAGCCAAGGCCAAAGCCTTTTTCCCCTACCCGGCTCCACCTGTCCTCAAATGCTATCCCCAAATCCCAAATAGCAGAATTCCTGGATTTCCCCTTCCCAGCCCAGAGTTGTTTATGGCTGGTGTGTGGGACCAACTCTTCTACCAGAAGGTCCAGGGCGGTTGCAGCAGCTCAAAGGTGGGGATGCTGGTGACATTGACTGGGATGGAAATGATGGCCCATGGCAGCCCATGCTGTTCCAGGGAACGGCGGATCATGTAGCTGGGAGGGCATGAAGAAAGGTGGCGATGGTCACTTTCTCAGCACCCCATCATGCCCCATTGTCCCCATCACTCTGGGAGTTCCAGAGCCCAAGGACTTGGCCCTTCAACTGGGGCCCTCCAACATTTTTGGCCCAAGGACTCGGCCCTCCAACAGAGGCTTGTGGGAAGGGACTGGTGATTGCCCTTGACCTCCCCAAGTCATGGCACCCAGCCTGGTGCTGATACAGCCAGAGACAAGGAGCCCTCACCCATCTCGGCCGAGCAGGAAGAGGGCAGGGATGTCAGCTGTGCGCTGGGTACTGTCCTGGATCATCTCCACGTAGAAGCTGTCATTATCAACCGCGTTGTCAGAGATGATCACTGCCCGCCCGCCGTGCTCCTGCACCACCCGTGTCTTGGAGAGGAAGGAGCAGCCCCTGGAAGAGGTGGTGATGAGACCAAAGGAAAGGCAGGGTCCTAGCTACCCCTCCTCCAGACTGTCACACCAGAAGGATGAGAGAAGGACCGTGGAGAATTTTTTGTAAAGGCTCATACGTAAATGGCCAAAAGGCATGGGTAATCTTAAGACATCTCTTAAAGACCATTAAAAACATGAATTATTTAAGAACCGCTACTTCAAAGCACCACTCCCAACACTGATCTCAGAATCTAACCTACACCTGCCCTCCTCTTGTGCCTGTGTCTGTCCGCTCCTTACCCTCTCTCCACCAGAGCGATCTGGTCCTGGATGAAGAAACCGTTGCTGAGTTCTCCACAGGCCTCTGAAGGTTCCGCAGGGACAAGATGAATCTGCTCATACCTTGTGTGCTGAAAGACATTTAGGTCAGAGCGTGAGGAGACATACCTGTTGTAGGACCAGGCTGACCATCCCATTCTACCGGTTCCTCACAAAGTTGAAGGAAACATAGAGTGGTTTCTGTGTGCTGGGCACTAGAGTATTTTTACTAAATTCTCACAAAGGCTTATCTAGTTGTCCTACTCCACGGTGCCTTTTCATGAGATATGTAGGGGAGTTGGTAGGATCCAGAAAGGGGAAGTAATTTGCCGTAAGCCACATAGTGCAGAGACAGCTAGCGGAGCCCTTGGTTTTTTATGATTTCATGTCCCCAGAGAAGACAGCTTCTCCCTGTCTGGTGCCCAAGTCTGTATTACACCCCGGGGAATAGCTAGCTGGAAGCCCTTCCCTCCTGCACAGCAGCCCCTGGAGGGCAGGCCTGGATTGTGCACCCTTCCCTGTCCTAGCAGTCAGGTATTGGTTGAAGGGATGAGACGGTCACCTTGACTTAGTGGGGTGGAGACAGGAGCAGAGACAAAAGGGTCTCCCTGAACTTACAAAGATACCACCAAAGTCCTTGGCAGGTGTGGCCGTGAAGATGTATCGAATGTCTCCAGGACTCAGCACTTGGAAGTACAAATAATCATGGATGCGTAAGCCTGAAAGATAGAGTACAGGTAAGAAACTTCCAGGGAACAAGCTGGTTCAGGTTCAGGTCATGGACCACTTGTGTACAACTGGGCTGGCTATAATCTGGGCTCAGGGACCCAGCTTCAGCCAAGTGAGTCCTCCAGGTGGGTGAGATAGATGATCTCTGTCCTGGGGAGGATAGAACTGATGCAGATAGTGTTAGTAACCCCAGAGATAACAGCTGCTGCTGCTGCACTGATGAGCCAGGAAGAGTGAGAGCTCTTGTGTTCCGAGGATCCATCCCTCTTTGTTCTGAAGTGGACCTGAGAGTTTCAAGGTGGCGATGTGGTAGCCTAGGTATAAAACAATTTGTACTAAAACTTAAAAGTTGACTCTGGTTCCATTGCCATCCTCTTAGTCCAGCCACTATCATTTCTTGTCCTGACTGGTCCAGCTTCTTAATTGGTTTATCTGCCTCCATTCTTGCTCTCTACCATCCATTCCCCAAACAACAGCCAGGGGTCTTCTTGAAATATTTTAAAGCAAATATGATCAAGTCACCACTCTTATGGCTTCAGTACCCTTCAACGACTACCCTTTGCAGGGTCCTGTTCCATCTGCCCTTGGCTACTACTACAACCTTATCTACTCCTTTCTGGCCTCCTTTCAATTTCTTCACCTCTGCATCTCCTTGCAACTGTTCCCTCTATCTGGAGCCTTCCTACCCTTGCCCCCAACCCAGCTCTACCTCTTCACCTGGCTCACTTCTGCTCTTTGGTTAGGTCATAGCTTAAATGTCACTTTCTAGAGAAACCCCTCTGCCCTATCACTGCCCTTTCCCTATGCCCATTCAAAATGTACTTTTTCTCCATTGACACTTTCAACATAATTTGTAATTATACACTATTCAGAATTGTTTAATGTCTGTCTCTTCCACTAAGGCAAAACCCACAGTTTTGTAGCTTAGTTCAATGCTGTATCCACATTATGTAACAGTGGCTAGGATATGTGGGTGCTCAATAAAGGTTGTTGAAGGAGTGAACAACTATTTTCAGCTCAGTCGCACTGAGGGAGAGAATTTCCAGAACAACCAGATTTTTCTGGGGTGTGGGATCCTCTCTACAGCACTAAAGTTTGATGTTTTGCCTGGACTTGAATCCTTGGTTGCCTTAGCCCAGAGAGAGAGAGGAATGTGGAAGTGTGGAAGCTGGTCAAATAGTCAACAAACTATGAAGCCACTACTGTGTGTCAGGGGGTTAGGACTGATTGTGGCTTTAGCTGTCCTCTACTGCCCAAATCACAGAGACCAGATAGAGTTCCATTGGCTTGGCATTGGGCTTTACAGCCTTTCATCCTGAGAGTGAGGACTTCCCATGAGACACAGATATATTTCCAATGAGCCGCCTTTAACACTAAACCCCTCCTCCTTACCACACACATCTTGCCTGGCCTTTGCATCTGCTGATCTGTGTAAATCAAGTGTGGTATACGTATGTGCTCACGTATGTGTATGGGTGTATATACTTATGTGCTCCTTTAGGTGCAAACAGGTTGTGTGTGTACGTGTGTGCTTGTACGTGGGGGCCCACGTGTAAGAATGTGTGTTCCTGTATATGTATGTGAGGGCTCACATACTATCTCCAGCTTGGAATATCTCTAACTGTCCCTTGTTCCTTCTCCTGGTCGCCCCTTCAGCCATCTGGGCCGGCACTACTGGGGGCGTGGAGAGGAGTCTTGCTTCGACGTGGGGAGCTGAGGACTCAGAGCCCAGCCTCAGGCCGCGCCCTGCTCACGTCCCTGGGGGCCAGCACCCACCACTCCAGTCGCCCGTCCCTAGATCTGCCCTGCCTCGAACTCGCGGGGTCCCAAGGTGACCCGTGACTCCCGGCCCGAGACGCGAGCAAGCTAGACGGCCAGCCCCGCCCCGCAGCCCCGCCCGTTCCGCTCACCGTGGGCCGCGACGTATGCGGGGAGCCAGAGCACGAGACAACACCAGCCCGCGGCGCCGGGGACCATCTCCAGGGCCCGGCCCGGCGCCGCGCTTCTTCCAGCCGCCCCACCGTGCTAGCTCGCTGGACTTCAGCCTGACAGCTGCTCCGGCCTCCCGCCCCCAGACCCGCTCTTGCTGCTGGTTGGCGGACAGGAACGAGGCCGACGGCTGATTGGCTCTGATGCCTGTTCCTGTAGCTACACTTTCCGCCTCTGCGCCTTAGCCCACTTCCTATTGGTCGAGAGAAGTGGGGCCTAGGACTGATTGGCCTAAACTCTTAACAGCAACTGCCACCCCTCCCAACCCGCGCCCCAGCGTTTCTTAGTTTGGATTCGACTGCAGGATTGCGCGGGCTGGTGGGCTGGCTGGCGGGCGGGCGGGCGGGCGGGGAGGAAAGAGCACTGGAGGTGGGCGCCCCGCTGGACTCACTTCAGCCCAGGAAAGTCGTGGCCGTCAGCTTTGCGGTCTTGGCTGGATCCTCCCTGCGGCCGCCTCGCAAGATGACGATTTGCTTCTCCCAGATGTGCTTTCCTCCTCACCTCCCTCCTTGGGAAGGCATTCGTCTAGCGCCCAGGTGGTCTCCCGCGACCTCCCCTCCGCTCGTCCTCTGAGAAGTTCCACCAGCGCTTGCGCGCTGGGGTCGCGGCTTGATGATCCCCACCCTCGAGGAGGCTCTGGTCAGTGAAGAGCCAGAAAACGGGATTTGGGGCCAGGTGCCTGGTGCCCACGCCTGCTTCTCTACCATTTAGTGTACAACTGTGACCGTGGACACCTTTCATAACCTCTCAGCTTCAGTTCCTTCATCTACAAAATAGACATAACAGTACCAACGTCATAGGATTGGAAGGGCTTATGAGATCTCTCACCAGGTGCTTATTTGCTTATTTACCGTAAGCCTGTCCCATAGCGTTCAATAAATGTGCTTACTGTGTTCCTTGGTCTGGCTTTCGGAGGTGGGGGAAGGAATGAGGGTTTAGTGGGTAATGCGAGTCGAGCAAGGAGTCTACATACTCAAAGAGAAATGCATAACCACAATCCTGCGACCCTCCGGTAACCAACGCCTCTCCCTCCGAGGCCCAGGCCTCTGGCCTTTCTAGCCGTACTGACTCTGTGGTAGCAAACCATAGAGTGGCGGAAGTGGCCCGTCCCCTTCCTCTCCCGAGCCAACGGCTCGGCGAAGCTTCTGGGGATTTCGCTGGCGCGGGGGATTGTGGGATTGCTGGGCGGCCCCGACGCGGAGAAGAGAGAAGGTGTAGCGGGCCACTAAACGAACTTCCAAAATGATGGTGAGTGGCGTTTCGCCTATCTGTCGCCATCCGCTGCCATCTGGCCCCTGGGTGGCACCGCCCGGCCGGGGTCAGTTCCATAGAGCCCTCCGCTGCCTACTAACTCTGTCTTTGCCCCCACCCCTTGTCTGTGGGCGACCCCGGCTCTCCGCGGCCTGTTTCGGCCGGAGCACGGAGCATGGGCCCTGGGCGAGGACTTCTTGGGGCTGGAGGGAAGGTTCTGGTGTGGCCGACTGGGGACTACAAGTCCCAAGCTGCTTCGGGGCCGCAAGCCGGCTGAGGGGACCCAGTTTTTGGAGCCCCCCGCAATTGTAACCCGTGTTAAATGAGTCCCGACTTGAGCGTGCATACGCGGTCGGCGGGCCGACTGGGAAGCACTGGTGCCTGGGGAAATGTAGGATGTAAAAACGTGTGCTTCCTAGAACAGGGCAGAGGCAGCGTGGGGACCTTGTGTTGGGCTGAGCGGAAGGGCTCAACTAGGGTTGCTTGCCGGTCGGTCAGCCCGCCTGCTGCCACATAAATGGAAACAGACTTGGTTTGTACTTTAACACTCGTTCATTGCTTAAGTAAACGCGTATTGAGCGCCTGCTGAATATACCGTACCCAGCTGGTTGTTGCGGGTGCAGCTCCTCAGCCGGGAGAATGGAGAGGGCAGATGGGGACAGCACATCAGAGGTGGAAGGACCCGGGCTCTGACTCCAACCCTGTCTTGCCCTTCCGGATTTGGCCTCGGGCCAGGCTTTTCTTAGTTGGCCATCTAACTCTGGGTTTCGTTTTCTTGAATTGGGGGTCTTGATGAATCCTGCAGGGCCGCCCCCCGCCCCACTTCTGCATCATCTTTTTGTGCCATCTCAGTTGTAGATAACTTCCATTGGATTCCCAAGCCTCCTGCTATCTCTTGAGTTGCTGTTGAACAGGGCCAGCGTTTAAGAAGGTGTTTGAGGCAAAACGCTGACTGGGATACTTACTGCTCCCTGTAGTGCACTTGACAATTAACTCATTTCTATCAGTCAGAGGAAGTTCTCTGTTCTTTTCTGGGCTTCTGCTGCTTTTTCCTGTCCTGGTAGATGTCAAGCTGATACATATGAAGCGTTCTGTTAGGGAATGTCCTGTGAATCCAGTTGTACCCACAGAGAAGGAACCTAGGATTTATCTGTGCTTTCTCCCCTTTATACCTCCAGTACTGCCCTTTTTCAGTCCCTCTTCAGCATTACTTTTTCTTGAAGTCGGCTTCATCTTCTGTGCAGAGTCAGCAGAGCCCTTGAGAGTAAGGGCTCTGGAGCCGCACTGAATGCCTAGTTTTGTAACTTAAGCTGGGCCACCTACTATGTGTGTGACTATGAGCATGTTAAATTTGTGGCCTTCAGTGTGTTAGAAGGGATTCACTGAGCTAATACATATGAAGTGCCCAGCATCAATAAGCAATTGGCAAATGATAGCTATTCTGCTAGGTAGTGGTTTGCTTCCTTTCCTCCCTGTAATCTATCCTGCTGACAAGGCTACCATAAGAGTTTTGGTTGGCATTGAAAGAACGGAGGATCAGGACCAAGGTTCTTCTGTCTGGTGATAAAACCCTTTACTGGGATGCTCCACCACACTTGGGTTTTTCCTGAACTGACCCCTGCTCTTTTTCCTTGTGGTATTAGCTGTTTATATCTCTCCTTTTGGAATGTGAGACTTCTGTAGGGCCTACAAAGCATAGGGAACAAAGGGACTGTGGGCAGCTGCTCCTTGCTTTGTCTTTAAGAACTCTCTGTGGATTTGGTGTCACCACACTGCCAGTGCTTTTCCAAAAATTAGAAGCTGGTGCTATCTTAGTTCATGGTTTGAATGAAACATGTGCAAGTATACGTAAAGTTGAATTTTTAACACCATAAGCTGCTGTATATTGCTTTCTATGTGGCCAAATCTAGGCGCTCCACAAATTGAGATTCCTATAGTCCTTACCTTTGGGAAGGTCATGCTTTAAGATTGATGGTGATATAAAAATTACGCCAAGAGGAAGCAAAGAGGGAATTACGGGATCCTCTGTTCGGGGTGCCCCTATTGGCTGCTGTTGAGAAAATATGTTAGAAGAATTGGGGCTCTGGTGAATCGCTGGCCTGTTGATAAGAAACTTTTGTTTTTTAAAATGTCTTCATATATATATATATATACGTACATATATATATATACACACGCATATGTATGTATACACACATATGTATATATACGTGTATATATACATGTGTGTATATATATACATATATATATATATATATATATTTTTTTTTTTTAAGTAAGTAAACTCTACAGCCAACATGGGGCTCAAACTCATGACCTCGAGATCAAGAGTCACATGCTCTACCAACCAAGCCTGCCAGGTGCCCCAAGAAAGTGGTTTTGGCAGAAGGTGCCAGGGTAGCTCTTATAAATAGGGGTACAGTTTGGGGGGGGTGAGAAAAAAATCTTTACATGCATTGATGTTAGCCTGTTGGAGAGGTGAAAATTTGTTGAAGGCAATAAGATGAACTTGAGACCCAAGTTAGTTTTTGTTTTGAAATGTAAGACTATCTGGGGCAAGGATGAAGCAAGGAAGCTTGGGGGCTGCCATGAGGAATAATTTAGCAGGACTAGGAGAAGGTGGGGACACCTTTTTCCTTACAAAAGGTGGAAGAGGCTTGAAAGAAGTTTGGCCAAAGAAGCCATTTCTTGCCTCCAGACCTGGGACACTGGTGAAAGGGAAGGAATTTTCCCTCCAGCCCATGCCTGACCCCAGATTTAGGGGATCATCTGACAGGCATTCTTACTAAAGTTGTTTTTTTTTTTTTTTTTTTTTTTTAAAGTTTAGTATTTTGAGAGAGAGAACGCGCCCGTTAGCAGGGGAGGGGCAGAGAGAGAGAATCCCAAGCACGCAGGCTCTGTGCTGTCAGAGCGGAGCCTGATGTGGGGCTTTATCTCACAAACTGTGAGATCATGACCTGAGTGAGCCAAAATCTAGCGTTGGACACTTAACCAACCAAGCCACCTAGGCATCCTGTCTCAGGCGTTCCTTAAAAAAAAAAAGTTTGTTCATTAGAAAAAAATTAAAACAAAACATATAATACAAAGTGTCAGAACCCTCTTTACCTCCACTCTTACTCGTTAACATTCGATGCACATCTTTCCAGCCCCCTTTTATGCACTTACATATTACATCTTGCCTCCTGCTTTCTCTCTCTTTGTATTTTATGTAGATAAATGTAAATCAGAACATGCCATTCGTGGGGCACCTTGGGTGGCTTGGTTGGTTAAGTGTCCAATTCTTGGTTTTGGCTCAGGTCATGATCTCTCTGTATGTGAGGTGAATCCCCGCATCAGCACAGGGGCTCTTCGCTAACAGAGCTGAGCCTGCTTGGGAATCTCTCTCTCTCTTTCTCTGCCCCTACCCTGCTCACTCAGGCGCATGTGCTTCCGCTTTCTCTTCTGTCTCAAAATTAACATTAAAAAAAGAACATGCCATTCCTCTGCTAAAAGGTTTTCCAGGCCTTCCTTTTGTAGGAATAAAATCTGCACTCCTTACCATGATCTACAATTGAGTATGCCGTCTGGTTCTCACCTGCCTCTTCAGCCCTTTTCCAGTCTTCTGTCTACCCACTGCCCTCCTGCTACACTAGCCAGAGGAGTTGAACTTTTTCAGGAATTGGCCAGTGAATATGGAGTCAGCCTCATGGGTCACTAGACTTTCTGGTGTGTGAATCCCTGACTCCTTACTGTTGAGTTGACACAACCTTGTGCTTTCCTTTCCTGCTCAGATACCTGAAGCACCCACAGGGGTGGGCCTGGGCAGTGGCTTTCAAACTTGTTATTGCAATTTGTGGTAAGAAGTAAATTTTAAGTTGCAGCCTAATAGCACACACATAGCATAACAAGTTTTAAAACAGTTTTTGTCTTTACTGTTTTGTTTCACACATACAAAATTAGTCACAAACACAGGGAAGACTGAGTCTGGTTTATGAGCTCATCTCTGAAGGCACAGGTTTTGATACAGACTCTAGTTTGCTAAGCTGAGGAATTACTGTCAGGCTAATGGTCACTGGAGCAGAGGCAGCTAAGCAGGCCTTTACGCGGGTATCCCTGTCTTCCCAGAGTTTCTGCAGGTCTGCCAATTAAGCCCCTTTGGGGATAGTGATTGTTCTCAAGACTGGCATGCAGGGGCGCCTGGGTGGCTCAGTCGGTTAAGCGTCCGACTTCGGCTCAGATCATGATCTTGCAGTTCGTGAGTTCAAGCCCCGCGTCGGGCTCTGTGCTGACAGCTCAGAGCCTGGAACCTGTTTCAGATTCTGTGTCTCCCTCCCTCTCTCTGACCCTCCCCCGTTCATGTTCTGTCTCTCTCTGTCTCAAAAATAAATAAACAAAACAAAACAAAAAAAGACTGGCATGCAAAATAGAGAAAAACTTCTGTGGGACATTTGGTTGGAGATTGGTCACAAGGAAGCTCTGTGGAACCAGCACGAGAATGGAAACACTGCTGTATGAATTAGACTTGTTTTGTGAGGCGGGACAACATGCTGCCTCCCTGCTCTCCAGCTGAGCGTTGTGGTAAAGCTGCCTGCCTGGGCATCTCCAGGACACCACCTGAAGCTGCTGGTGCCTCGTGTTTTGCATCAGTGCCCCATCAACTTCCCTAGGATTAAGCTGTAATGCAGATAAGTGGTTGCTTTGCCAGAGGGTGAACATTGGGCTTCTTCCTCCTGTGCTCTGACCTAATTCTTCAACACAGGGAATAGTGTCAGAAGTTGAAAAGGCTATGCTCGTCCAGCCGAGCGCTGGAGAACACAGTATTTGATTTGTTCTTTTAGACTAAATCGTGCTTCTCATGACCATTTTCTAGCACGCCTGTAGGGTATGTTGTAGTCCTGGCGGTATCTCTGGATGTAGAGGCTGGTTAAGAAATCTATGTGGTGGACAGTGGGAATATGGTTTTAAAGGCCTCCAGAGGGGTGCCTGGGTGGCTCAGTTGGTTGAGCGTCCGACTCTCGATTTCGGCTCAGGTCATGGTCCCAGGGCTGTGGGATCAAATCCTGAGTCAGGCTCTGCGCTGAGCGTGGAGCCTGCTCCTGCACTTGTGCGTGCATGTGCTTTCTCTCTCAAATAAAAAAATAACAAAAGGCCTCCAGGTATTTCTGTTATGAGAGAGATGAGAACATTTTTCTTTTCCCCTCCCTCCTTGAATTTCATTGTAGTCGATGATTATTAAAAGCAGTCAATTGCTTTCTTCTGTAGCCCACACCAGTTATCCTGTTGAAAGAGGGGACTGATAGCTCCCAAGGCATCCCCCAGCTTGTAAGTAACATCAGTGCCTGCCAGGTGATTGCAGAAGCTGTAAGAACCACCCTGGGCCCTCGTGGCATGGACAAGCTGATCGTAGATGGCCGAGGTAAGTCTGCAGGGTTCCTCAGGCCAGTGTGCAGAAGAGGAGACTCCTGGGGAGTGCTGGGGCTAGCAGAAGTTGGTATCAGAAATTCCACTGCTTTTAAGGTCTCTGAGGGATTGCTCGCTAGGAGATGGTTCCATTTCATACATTGTCCTGAATGCTGAACCCTACAGGGATATACGGAAGAACTTGGGCTCAGGAACATGTTGCCTCATAGAGAGATGCAGCCTGGAAACATGAAAGAGAACTATCTGAGTTAACTTTGGTCATTCCCATTGTATCATATTACCAAGACAGAATTCCCCCTCGTGTTTTAGTATATTAACTGACATGTGAGACAATAGTAGGTATCAGCTATGTCAAGAATATCTAAATGGTTTCTCATTCTCATTTAGTATTTTCTACATCCAGTTCAATGTATGCTAAATGCTGTTCAGAGAAAATCGGTAGCTCATGGTCTTCAGAAGTTTGTGATTTTAGGTGGCCCTTTGTGCACAGAGCTAAATCTATAAAAAGATCAGTTTATTTATGCCATGATCTCCTCTACCCCATCCCAGTAAAGTGTGCTTGGGCTCCAAGTCCAACTGGAGAAAAGGTCTTTAAATTTTTACTTTGTGTTTGTTCCTTTTAAGGCAAAGCAACGATTTCTAATGATGGGGCCACAATTCTGAAACTCCTTGATGTTGTTCATCCTGCAGCAAAGACGTTAGTGGACATTGCCAAGTCCCAAGATGCTGAGGTGGGAAGATCAAGCATATGTGTTTAAGTGAAGGTTGAAACACATGCCTGCTTGCTCCTTTGCTCTTCTGTCTTAAACGTTTTTTGATTATATATCTAAAGTTATGATGTCATAAGTAGTACGTGCTTATAAATTGTAAAGTATTTAGATGAAGTTAATCTTCTAAATTCATACTCTTGGGGCGCCTGGGTGGCTCAGTTGGTTAAGCATCCGACTGTGGCTTAGGTCACGATCTCGCGGTTTGTGAGTTCGGGCCCCACGTTGGGCTCTGTGCTGACAGCTCGGGGCCTGCAGCCTGCTTTGAATTCTGTGTCTCCCTCTCTCTCTGCCCCTCCCCTGCTCATACTCTGTCTCTCAAAAATAAATAAATGTTAAAAAAATTTTTCTTTTAATTCATACTCTTTCACTACATGTAGCTGAGATCTTAGGACCAGGCTCCTTTCAGTTACCTGGTAAATAGTTTAAGCTCTCATGTGTTAGTCACCTTTTAAGATGGGGCTGGAAACTTTAAGGTTTCCAGTTTATCTTTTTTTTTTTTTTTAATATTGGTAAAATATAGATAACATACAATTTACCACTTCAGGTTTTTTTTTTGTTTTTTGTTTTTTGTTTTTTAGTAGGCTTCACATCCAGTGTGGAACCCAGTGCAGGGCTTGAACTCACAACCCTGATACCAAGACCTGAGCTGAGATCAAGAGTCGGCTGCTTAACCTTCTGAGCCACCCAGGCGTCCCTCACTTTAGCCATTTTTAAGTGTACAATACTGTGGCATTGACCAGTCTATCTTTTAAAACATTTCTAACACTGGAGTCTTGATACTAAATGTTGACAGAAACGGATTTGCATTTTACAGTATTACAAATAGGTTCTGAAGTTATATAAAAAGGTGTACTGGGACCCAGTAGCCTACAAAACAGTATGGCTTATATGAAATTAAAGTGGGAAGAGTCTGAATTTGACCTGTTACTGACTAAATCCTTTCTGGCCAGGAATTTGGCAGCTTATACCCTTTACCACAGTAACACTTTTTCCCCCTTTGAGAGTCCCTCACGTTACACAATGGACATAAGTGAGCTGAACATAAATTTCTGCCAAATCAGAGGTAAGCTAGTTTTAGTTCTTCTTCTCCCTCATTAAAAATAGGGTTTAGAGGGGCGCCTGGGTGGCGCAGTCGGTTAAGCGTCCGACTTCAGCCAGGTCACGATCTCGCGGTCCGTGAGTTCGAGCCCCGCGTCGGGCTCTGGGCTGATGGCTCAGAGCCTGGAGCCTGCTTCCGATTCTGTGTCTCCCTCTCTCTCTGCCCCTCCCCCGTTCATGCTCTGTCTCTCTCTGTCCCAAAAATAAATAAACGTTGAAAAAAATTAAAAAAAAAAAAAATAGGGTTTAGAGGGGCGCCTGATTGGTTTAGTCGGTTAAGTGTCGGACTCTGGCTCAGGTCCTGATCTCACAGTTTGTGAGTTCGAGCCCCACATCCGGCTCTATGCTAACAGCTCGGAGCCTGAAGCCTCCTTTGGATTCTGTGCCTCTCTCTCTCTGCCCCTCCCCAGTTCGCATTCTGTCTCCCTTTCTCAGAAATAAATAAAATGCTTAAATAAATAAATAAAGGGTTTAGATCCCATTGTGGAATATTACTACATTAGAAAGGTTAGCAGACTAGTGATCTGTCAATTCCAAACAGTATTTAAAATATAAAGGACTTTGGCTGGTCCTGGAAGGTTTGTTTTAGTAGGATTTGGCTGTAAATTATCTTTATGTAAACTCCTATAGTACTTTGTGCTCCTTGAAGAATATTTGTCTCATGCCTCTTGTTACCAGACACATAAGTATTGTATTATAAGCATGACTGGGATTGTCTTAATCATCATAGTGCCTGTATGTAATAAATAAATTGTTGGTTAGTCTGTATATATGATTTCATATCCTGAAGAACTTTGTCAAAATCAGCCCTCTTTGGAGAATGGGCCTGGCTGAGGAATTCATTTTGTAGCCCAGAACCATTTGATGGGATGGATACCTAACTATCGTCACCTTCCTTGTACTCATTGCAATCACCTACGCTTCCAGAAAAAACATTTCACACCCATTTAAACAGTCCCTAGTTTAAATGGGTAGGTTGCCTAAAAATGGAGTCTCAGGCCTTATTCCTCACTGTGAGAAATGTGAATTTCCTGTCATCCTTTTCCAGGTCGGTGACGGCACCACCTCAGTGACCCTGCTGGCTGCAGAATTTCTGAAGCAGGTGAAACCCTATGTGGAGGAAGGTTTGCACCCACAGATCATCATCCGAGCTTTCCGCACTGCCACCCAGTTGGTATGGGAATACTGGCTACCTTAGCCTTGTGTTTCTCAGGATAATACCTTTAGCGGAGTATAGAGAGAGGTAACAGGGTTCCCTGGACATTTTCTCAATTCTCCCTATGAATCTCTGTTCTGCCATTCGGTAGCTATTTGACTAGATATTTCCTTAATCTCTTTAAGCCTCAGGTTTCCTGACTCAGTAAGTGAGAGGTTTTTTGTTTTATCTAAAGTTCCTCATGACACATATCTCGAGACCCTGCTTTTATTGACCTTTGACCTTCATTGTGTGATCTTAGGCAAGTCGGTCCCTCTAGGCTTTACTTTCTCCCTTAAATATCTCTGGTTCAGGGTGGTAACATGAGATCACATATGAGAAGTGCTTTTGAAAAGATACTAAGTTTAACGTACAGATATGTATGCCATACATAACGTGTCTAATAATATATAGTGCTAGCAGTTGTCATGAGTGTTTTTCTTAAGCCAGAAGGTTTGGCCCAATCAAGCGTCCTAGCTTGTTTCCACTCATCTGTTTTAGTGTTCCTTGCATATTCAGAATTCAGTCCTGGAAATATCCTGATGATTCTTTAGAACTATACCTACTGTATATTTGTCACTGGGAGTTTTCTAAACCATAGAGCTGTGTGTTTCTGGGCAGCAACAAGACTCAGAAGTGTGTTTCAGCTGCAGAGTGGAAATGCTTACAATTTGGGAGTAAACAGATTGGAGAGTGGCAAGAGAGACTGGGACCCACCTCTCCAGTTTGCCTTTGGCACCAGGGACTCACTCGGCTTCTGTTCTTGGCAGGCAGTTAACAAGATCAAAGAGATTGCTGTGACCGTGAAGAAGGAAGACAAAGTGTAAGTTTGCAGCGGGCTTTGTCAGAGCCTTGACTTTTTGTGGCCAAATTGGATGTAGAAGCGTGTTGCCACCCTATATGGGCCTGGAGCTATTTGGCTCTTGCTAGACCCTTGGCTGTGCCCCAGCTCACAGCACAAAAGAGGCTGTAGACTGTAATTTTAAAGCTGTCATATACAAGGTCTTTGACTGCAGTCACCATCTGTCAGTGATAATTTGCCCTAAAGATTGTAGAAGATGAAGTTGATGTGGGCTGAGTTTAGAGGCTAGAACAGAAGCCCCCTACACATTACAATAGACTCAGACAAGGGGCTTTCCAGACCTGACACAAGTCCCACCTATCCTTGTGTCCCAGGGAGCAGAGGAAGCTGCTGGAGAAATGTGCCATGACCGCTCTGAGCTCCAAGCTGATTTCCCAGCAGAAAGCCTTCTTCGCTAAGATGGTGGTGGATGCAGTGATGATGCTCGATGATCTGTTGCAGCTTAAAATGATTGGAATCAAAAAGGTGCAGGGTGGTGCCCTAGAGGTAAGCCTGCTGCAGCCTCCCTAGGAGGCTTCTGCTTTCATATTGACCCTTCACATAGGTTGGTATAGGAGATGAACACATGTTACAGGAATAGAGAGAATGTGTGTTGAGCTGGAAGTCAGACTGGAGTTGTATTCCCCATACTGTCACTGCAGGCTGTGACTGTAGATATATTTTGTAATTTCTGTGGACCTATATTTACTTGTCAGCAGAACAGCAGATTGAACTAGTTGATTGTTAGAATCTTAGTGTAATGTGGGAGGGGATGGGACTAGCTCCATCTGATAAATTATCTATGACCCTCTCAGTTAATAAGCCTGAGAAGTACTTCTGAGTCCATTCTCCAAGTGACATGCCCAAGCTCTCCCTTCTTTTATTCATTTATTTTGGATAGATGATACATAGTTCTAAATGTAAAAAGAATCCTAAAGGAAAAAAATAAACATCCCATTCACCACTCCTGCCCCAGATACAACCACTAATAAGTGAGTGAGTGAGTGAGTGAGAGAGTGTGTGTGTGTGTGTGTGTGTGTGTGTGTGTGTGTGTGTGTGTATGTATGTGTGTGTATGAGCAGGTGCTTCCAGAATTGTTTTACGCATCTGTAAATACATATGTAAATACTGCTTTCCTAAAAACAAGTGCTTATTTATAATACATAGTGTTCTGTAACTCACTTTTGTCTGTTTAACAACTTAATTTTTTTAATGTTTGTTTATTTTAGACAGAGGATAAGCAGTGGAGGGCCAGAGAGAGAGACACACACAAAATCTGAAACAGGCTCCAGGCTCTGAGCTGACAGCACAGAGCCCACATGGGGCTCAAACTCGTGAACCATGAGATCATGACCTTAGCCAATATTGGACACTCAACTGACAGAGCCACCCAGGCGCCATTAACAACTTATTTTAGAATTTGATCCATATCAGCATGTGGGGCTTTTAATTCATTGCTGTCCAATAGAACTTCCTGTCACGGTAGAACTGTTACATGTCTGTGCTGTCCATTTTATGGTAGCCACTGGCCATGTGTGGCTACCAAGCACTTGAAATGCAGTTAGTACAACTGAAGAACTAAATTTTTAATTTTTATTTATTTAAATTTAAATAGCAACATGTGGTTCATGGCTACTGCATTGCACAACCTAACTGTAACTTGTTCTTTTTTAACACGGTAGTATCTGTCTGGAAGCATTCTGTTGGTATCTCTATGCTGCTTTGGCCTTTCTCCACTCTGGCCTGCCCTACTTCTTAATTTTCTCTATCTTGGTGACCCAGCTTGAAGGGATTTGGAAGGGGCAAGACCTGCTTCAAATATTATAGCCTGGCCTGGCCCTTCACTTTTCTGTTCTTTGACTTTTACCCTTCTGAGTTGCATTCCCACTCTGTTGTCCTTCCTCCTGTCATGGCACATGTCAGTGGACTGAGGTTCTCTTTCTGCAATAAAACTTGTGAGGAATTTGGAGGTCATCTGAGTTACTCCCCTGTCTTTGGCCCCAGGTACCACTGCTTTCTTGGCCCATCATGGCTTACTGACTTTGTCTTTACCCACTACTTTGGTAGCAGTCGCCCATCTTCTCCTGGGCCTTCCTATTTCCCTGGACTCTTGAGATTAGATTGGCCAGTTCACTCAACTAGGGATCAAAAATAATAATTTGGTGGGGGCGCCTGGGTGGCTGAGTTGGTTAAGCATCCGACTTCGGCTCAGGTCATAATCTTGAGGTTCATGAGTTCAAGCCCTGCATCGGGCTCTGTGCTGACCGCTCAGAGCCTGGAGCCTGGCTTCAGATTCTCTCTCTCTCTCTCTCTCTCTCTCTCTCTCTGTCTCTCTCTGTCTCTCTCTGCCCCTCTCCCACTTGCACTCTCTCTTTCTCAAAAATGAATAAATTTTTTTTTTTTTTTTTTTTTTAAACAATAATTTGGGGCATCTGGGTGGCTCAGTCAGTAGAGCATCTGACTCTTGATTTCAGTCAGGTCATGATCCCAGGGTCATCGGATCAAATCCCGTGTCAGGCTCTGCACTGAGCATGGAGGCTTTTTAACATTCTCTTGCACTCTGCCCCTCTCATTCACGCCTGGGCTCGCGTGCGCTGTCTCTCTCTCCCACCCCCTTCCGTCTCCCTTTCTCTCATAAAATAAACAAATAAAACTAATTTATCTAGTGAGAAGGCCAGGGGCTCCAACCCACTTTCCTCAGACTATTCCCCATTCCTTAAATGCATGTAAAACCTTTAACACCAAACCTGACACACAGAATTCGATAAATGGTAGTAGTGATTATTGACTTATTCTCAGGATTAATAGAACTTCCTGATGTGTATCTTCAGCCCTTAACTTTCCCTTGAACCTCATGCTCTTGTATCTGCTACTGAAGTCATTATTTCATTCTCCAAACCTGAAACCGTTTTCTGTGTTTCTTGATGAGTTGGTATCGCCACCATTGACTCAGTCACTCACCAGAAATCCAGGATTATCTTTGAAAATCTTTCCCAACTCCCACAACCCTTCAGTCACCATTGTCTTATTTTGTCTACCAATTTATTCTTTATTTCTTCAAGCTGTCTTTTTACTTACTCCCAAGACCATTGTCCTGGCAGTGGTCACCCTTCCTCCAGTCTTATGTCCCCTAAATCAATCCTATTTTCTGTTGAAAGGCGAAGCTCCACAATTTACTCTGTCCTGTGTAAAGCCTTTTGGGATTCCACATTGCATACAGGATAAGAGGTAGGCCTTAGCAGAGCCTGTAAGATTCTCCTAAACTGGCCTCTGCCTTCTACCTTACATTCCCACAACGGCAAATGCACTCTTTGATGCCACCACACTCCCTCTGCCTCTTGCGAACATCCTTTCCATTTTCTATTTGACTGATTTCTGCTCCTCTTGATTTGTCTCAGGCATCACCCCCTGTAGGAGGCTGTGAATTTGAATGATGCACGTATGTGTTCACTGATAGACAACAGTATTCTAGATTAGCACTGGCAGAGAACATAGAGTTATTGAACGGAAATACCCTTTTTTATCGTGTGGGAAATGACTTGGTCATTTAGCAAGAAAGAGATCTGAGATTTGAACCCAGGTCTTTAGATAGTCCTAAAGTCAGTCCTAAGTGCAACATGCTTTCTTACTGTGTATGCCCTGCTGTTAAATCCAACCCACGGGAAGCCACAGTGGTGGCTTGGGAACTGTACAGGGAATTTCTGACTCTTAAGATCTTTTGGCTTCATCTCCTGGGAAGAGGAAGGACCTAGGATGCTGCACACAGGACTGTGTGTGTGCGCGTGCAGTAGGAGCGTGTGTAGGTGTGTCCAGTAGAAGACTGGGGGGTGAGTTGGGATTGAAGAGGCCTGTGCCTTATTCATAAATGCCTGGTTCCTTGCCTGGCACTGTCGGTAAATACATTCAGTGTTAGCCCTTGGCTCCTGCTTTGAAGGCCAGTCTTAGAAAATAGCCCAAAGAGGCCTTTCCCATGCTTAGTCCCTGTAAGCTGAATGATTGATTTTCTTTATACTGAAGGGATAACCAAAATATGTTTTGTATTTTTCTTAGCTTTTATGAAAGTGGAAAGGCTTTGTTGTAACAGTGAAATAAAGACGTGGTTAACTCTTTCATGTTTGCAGAAATGGACACATGTTAGTCTAGCACAGCACTAGCTTGATTTCATTTCATGCCAGTAGTGACTGAACTGTTAACTGTTTGTTTTTTTAAACAGGAGTCCCAGCTAGTAGCTGGCGTCGCGTTCAAGAAGACTTTCTCTTACGCTGGGTTTGAAATGCAACCCAAAAAGTACAATAATCCAATGATTGCCCTTTTAAATGTTGAGCTTGAGCTGAAAGCTGAGAAAGATAATGCTGAAATCAGAGTCCACACAGTTGAGGTAGGCCCCAC